>NC_134204.1:31719168-32919168 GCF_964188355.1 Buteo buteo
GCAAGGTGCTGGGCATCCTCCCTGCCCCTGCCTACCCGAGGCAAGAGGCAGTGGTGTCATGGTCCATTCAGATCTCTCAAATTTGCAAGAGAATGTACTTTGTAAATTAAACCTGGTGAGTTCATTAGGACAGAAAACAAACATGACAACAGGAGTTCTATCCCCTTTGTACAGACTAGTCTAGCATATGAATTCCCCAACTCATCATTTAAGTCATGAGATTTCTTTCTCATGAGTTCTCTAATTCATAACTCACTACTCATAAGTTGTGATTCGTGCTCCCAGGACCAAAATAGTTACCTAGCCTACAATGAGAGTGCTCATCCTTCCTCCTCTGTCATGGTGTGGGGATGCCCTGTATTACAGTGGGAACTACAAAAACCTCAGCAGTCCAGCTGCTGTTGGATCTGCTTCAAAAAGTTTTTGGGTAAGCTGATGTGTTTATACCTTCCAGCTTGGAAGTTTGGTCTGTAACATTTCCATGAGTTAGCAGACCCTGAAGAAACTGCCAGACAACCAACATGAAAGCATCATGGCTGCAGGAGACAGCAAGCTGCAGGTGACAGTGGCTGCATAATGACCTTCAGCCCTTTCTGGTCACTGTGTCGTGCCTACAGGTTGCTCTCACTTTGACCAAATGGCACTGGTCCCAGCATGCATCAGGTTTTAGCATAAGCTGTGTGTTAGCCAACACCTGAGTGGGAGTTGAGTGAACAGTCACACAATGGGCACAGACTGAAACACAGGAGGTTCCCCCTGAATGTCAGGAGACACTTTTTTACTGTGAGGGTGACCAAGCCCAGGCACCAGTTGCCCAGCAAGTTTGTGAAGTCTCCCTTCTTGGAGATATTCAAAAACTGTATGGACATGTGTGGGAGCAGCTTGGAACACCTGGCATTTGTTTTCAAGAGTGAACCGTTAGAATTTGTTGTGCTGCATGTTTGTCAAGCCTTTAAAGAACTAGTTTTACAAGGCCAGGTTGGAGGATGGCCTTGTGTATGCCTGGGAAGATGCAGCTGTAGACAGTCATGCGTATGTGTATGGAATGTTTTTATTTTTAACTGTTCTGAGGACTGGCAAACACCCCAGCTGAGCCAGATATGCTCTCCTATGTTAGTAGTATTGGCTGTATGCTGTTAGTTCTTTCTAGATCTTTGTTGAAACATATATAAATTTGATCCTCTTGTGAAATAAACAGAATCTTGTACAGATAGCTTGAGCGCTTAATTCAGTCACCGCAACATGGACCTGGGCAACCAGCTCTGGGTGGCCCTGCTTGAGATGGGGGGGGTTGGACCAGATGACCTCCAGACGTCCCTGCCAACCTCAGCCATTCTGTGACTCTCTGATATACAGAGAGAATGGGAACAAAAAGAATAAAAAAGAAGAAAAAAAAAGGAACAGGATAAAAAGAACAGTGCAGCAAAGTAATTCCAATCACTAAATTTGATTAATTCTCCTTCTTCCATGGGAAAAAAAGCAGTATTTACTCCTGAATAATATAGTGATATCACGCTAACTAACCTCCATGTTTATATCATACATTGTCTAGCAAGCAACCAGAATGCAGACCTGTGACAGCAGCATGCTTAAAGAATGAGGTATTTTACGACAGTTTGTTTTATAGCATGGTTCCAAGCATTTAAAAAAACTCAAATGGCAGTCTTCCAAATGTTGCCCTGTCTGTTCTCAGCTGGTCCAAAAGATCACACCTGCCTAGACAGTCTAGGTTGCCTTTTAAGCTTACCAAAAGGAAGTGTATCACTTCATATCTCCAGCCTGAAAAGACATAATTCATTGGGGTAAGCATGCAATGCAAAACTAGACTAACATTTGAGCTGTAAGAATACTTCTTCCTTCCTGTCAGTTGCTGCCATATACTTTGCATCCCCATCCCCATATAATTTGTAACGCAATCAGAAGGTGGTTTCATTTCTTCCCCTTAGCGATATTAGAACAAGCAGCCTTGGCAAAGGAACTTTGTGACTGTGGACACACTACATATAAAACCTGGGACAGGTCTTTGGTCAATTTGGCATTTATTATGCTGGTAGTTTGCAAAACGTTTACCTTGGGGGTCAATGCAGCAGCTAATGAAACTAATCAGCATGGAGAGAGGTGTTTCAGTTGTTTTAAACAGGAACTTATCAGGGACGAACTGCATGGCAGAGGAAGTAGGTGGTGTAGAGAGGGTGTTGTCACTGAGAAGTCTCATGTATAAAGACTCTTGAAGCGTCTTGAACTTACCAGCTGGAACATCCCCATTTTTAAATGAAGTCACTGTGTTCCCATTAAGAAGTTAAATTGGCAAGACAGTCTCTGTCAAGAATAGGCAGTTTTACGTGGTACATTTGAGGATTAACATTGCTTCAAGGCTAGATTTGCCTCCCTCTAAGTGTTCCTATTCCAAATCCATCATATTTTTTGTCTCAAACAAGTAACTGCTATAATACACAGAAGACTATGAGCTTGTAAATACCATATTGCCTGTTAACACTGTAGACAAGAAGTTCCCTGTCCAACTATGCCTGGGGTTATTACACTGGTTCTGCAGTAGAGCACACTTACATCAGTAAATCCAAATGTCCGCAAATGGCTCACTGGTTATGTATCCATAGCATCATCCTGTGTCTGCGCTGACAAGCAACAGAGGTTTCCTCTAGGTTAAAGGCACATCAAGAAGGAGGTTTTCTGATGATTTGACCAACTGCCAAATCAGTCATGTCACTTCAGGTCTACTCTCGCTCTCACAGATCTGGGACCTGGAAGGAAATGAAAAGCCCTTTACCAGCTCCTCAAAGCATAGGTGCAGTCATTCCCTTGCTTCCTAGCATTTATCCCTCCAACAGCACAGTTTGCTTTTCACAACCTTATGGACAGTGAACTGGGACAACATACTCTCTGACACTTGCACTTTTTGTCTCTTGCTTTTTGCCCAGCTGGCCTTTATTTTCTATAGGAACTTCCTGTTCTCCCTTCCTTGCTCCCAGATAGGTAGTTACTCTTTCCTGAAGAAAATGGAGAGTCTTTCTGTACATTGCTTAAACTCTGCCCTGAAATAGATAGCCAGGGACCTTTTAGGAACTTCAAAAAGCCAGGCCACCAGTTCGGTTAAGGGAAAATGAACGCATGACTCCTCTACTGCTCTCCCCAGTCTTCAGCCTGCCTCATCCTACTCTAGAAACACATCATACTCTTCCAAAACTGCTCCTCCAACTAATTCCAGGGAAGATCCACCTATCCTTTCCTCTGCTGCCTATTTCTTAATTTATCCCCATGCCACACACCCCACCCTCTTCTAAATAGATCCAGCTGGAGAATCCAGGACCTCACCTTGATTGTCCATTGTTTTACCAGAAGGCCTGACAGTTGAAAGATTTGACCTGTAGCAGCTCAGCCACTGATGTTGGCTAAGTCTTTTCTTAAATTTCTTCCATCATGTCTCTCTGCTGGAATTCAGGCGAGAACACCTAGTGTCTCACTAGGTGCATAGAGCACAGATCAAGATTAGATCTTGTTTGAGACCTTAAAAGTGCCAGTGATAGAAATAATAGCAGAAGACAGGAAGACTCAACACTTCTGTAGTATTGTATTACTACCCTTGCTTAGCCAAGGAATTTCAGTTTGCTGCCTCCTTGCCTCAGCTAGCTAAGGAAGAAATGGAGCAGGCTAGTGTGGGACAGCACTCCAGTTTATTTAAAACAAACAAACAAACAAAAGGCGGCTACTTTTTTCACAGTTCTTGTGGAAATTAGTGTATCACTGAGGATATGAATAGCTTGTGAGCTCCTCATGGGTTAGCACCAGTTAGCTGATGTGGTCTCTCACTGCTAAAAAGCCTGCACAAACACAGTATTGACCTTATTTCAAAAAACACCTTTGTGAAACAGCCAAAAGTTCTCTCTGAGTGACTACTATGATGTCCTGTTGACTATAGCCTTGAAATGCTCCTTACTACAATAATAAATGTGTAACTAGGCAGGTGAAATGTGATTTAGGCTGCAGCCAACGTAAAGGACAGAAGGAAACATTAATATAACAGAAATCTAATTTCAAACTTCTGTGCTTTCATCTACTGTAGCAGCTTACAGAAAGGTAAAACTGGCTTGTTATGGGTCAGATGTGATTCAAAGGCATAAGTTACCTGCAATCCAGAACAAAGCACAAAAAAATAAATGCAGATGTATGAAAAATATTTGTAGGTTTAAAAGTAGAATAAGGCATATAGCTGAATGTTAAAATCCAGAAGCTATCCCTTTAAAATTATCACAGCATGTTCACTCAGAGACAAGTCCATGATTTGGGATACAAGCTTATGCAAGATTCAGTAATAATTCAAGTCTAACTGTATGAAATTGCTCATTTCACAACATGGAACTCTGCAGGAAGGTAACTGTCATCCAATTTCCATAGCTACTGGTAAAGACAAAGTTTCTCTCTTGAGGACCATACTAGTTGAATTTTGACAGATATCACTATACTGAATCTAGCAAGGGATGCAAAGAAAAATAAGAATGGCTTTTACAGGCACATTGGCCAGAAAAGGAAGATTAAAGAAAATGCACCCCCTGTGGTAAATAAGACAGAAGAGCTGGTAATAACAGACATGGAGCAGGCTGAGGTACTTGGCAATTTTATTGCCTCAATTTTCAATGGTAATCTCTCTTCCCACAGCTCTCAAGCCCCTGAAATTCCGGGCAGTGACTGGTGGAATGAAGTCCCTTCCACTGTAGGAGAAGATCAGGTTCAAGACCACCAAAGGAACCTGAACATACACATGTCCATGGGACTCAGTGAGATGCATCCCAGGGTCCTGAAGGAATTGGCTGATGTAGCTGCCAAGCCACTCTCCATCCAGAGGGACCTGCACAAGCTCAAGAAGTGGGCTCATGTGTACCCCATGAGGTTCAACAAGGCCAAGTGCAAAGTCCTGCACTTGGGTCAGGGCAACCCCCAAGATCAGTACAGACTGAGGGATGAAGGAATTGAGAGCAGCCCTGCAGAGGATGACTTGGGGATACTGGTGGTTGAAAAACTGGACATGAATTGGCAATGTGCGCTCACAGCCCAGAAAGCCAACCATATCCTGGGCTGCACAAAATCAGCGTGGCCAGCAGGTCGAGGGAGGGGATTGTCCCCCTTTACTCCGCTCTTCTGAGACTCCACCTGGAGTACTGCATCCAGCTCAGCGGTCTCCAGCTGAAGAACGACAAGGACCTGATAGAGCCGGTACAGAGGAGGGCCACAAAAATGGTCAGAGGGCTGGAACACCCCTCCTGTGAATAAAGCCTGAGCTGGCGTTGTTCAGCCTGGAGAAGAGAAGGCTGCAAGGAGACCTTATTGAATATACCTTATTGTATATACCTTTCAATATATAAGGGGGGCTTATAAGAACAATGGAGAGAGACTTTTTGCCAGGGACAACAGTTTTAAACTGAAAGAGTGTAGGTTTAGACTGGACATAAGGAAGAACTTTGTTATGATGAGGGTGATGAGACACTGGAACAGGTTGCCCAGCGAAGTTGTGGATGCCCCATCCCTGGAATCATTCAAAGTCAGGTTGGATGGGGTTGTCAGCAACCTGATCTAGTGGAAGATGGCCCTGCCCATGGCAGGGGGGTCAGACTAGATGATCTTTAAAGGTCCCTTCCAAGCAAACCATTCTATGATTCTATGATACATAGCTTGCAGACTGGTTTATCAAAACAACAAATGATCCTTCTGCACACTGATCAGAAAAGCTGAGTCAGCAAGCAGCTAACAAAAGGAGGTCTAATTCCTGCATAGTTCTTGTAAAGCATCTCTATCATGGTTATTAAAAAAAAAAAATGTTTTAGTCTCTGGAAAACAACTTACCAAAAAAAAAAAAAAAGTGGTGTTATTTGTAAGGAAAATGATCCGATCTTTTCTGTTCATGGCTGATGGTACCAAACTGGGAGGTGCTGTTGACTGTCTTGAGGGACAAGAGGCCTTGCAGAGGGATCTGATAGATTGGAGCATTGGACAATCATCAGTGGCATCAAATTTAACAAGACCAAATGCTGGATTCTGCACCTGGGACAGGGCAATGCCAGGCACAAGTATAAACTGGGAGTGGAGTGGCGGGAGAGAAGCCCTGCAGAAAGGATCTGGGAGTGCTGGTTGGCAACAGGCTCAACATGAGTCAGCAGTGTGCCCTGGCAGCCAAGAGGGGAAACCCCATCCTGGGGTGCATCCATCACGGCATGACCAGCCGGTCAAAAGAGGCAATTGCCCTGCTCCATTCAGTGTTGTTGCCGCCTCACCTTGAGTACTGTGCGCAGTTCTGGGCCCCACAATTTAAGAGGCACATGAAGGTCCTTGAAGGTGTCCGGAGGAGGGCAACAAAGTTGGTGAAAGGCTGGAAGGGATGTCCTGTGAGGAGCAGCTAAGGACTCTGGGTTTGTCTAGTTTGGAGAAAAGGAGGCTGAGGGGCAGCCTCATTGCTCTCTACAGCTTCCTGAGGAGGGGAATGGGAGAGGCGGGTGCTGACCTCTTCTCCCTGGGATCCCATGATAAGACGCATGGGAATGGTTCAAAGCTGCACGAGGGGAGGTTCAGACTGGACATTAGGAAGCATTTCTTTATCAAGAAGGAGGTCGAACGCTGGAACAGGCTTCCTGGAGAGGTGGTCGATGCCCCAAGCCTGTCGGTGTTTTAAGAGGCATTTGGGCAACGCCCTTAGCAACACGTATGTCAGCCTGGAATTGGTCAGGCAGCTGGACTAGATGATTGTTTTGGGTCCCTTCCAACTGAAATAGTCTATTCTATTCTATTCTAAGAAACTTCTTTCCCCGCACGCATGAATGTAACCTAGCAGTTGACACTGTCACGCTCTACTGTCATGCACGTTTCTTGTAAAATATGGACTGAAAGCTTCACTCGTTCTCTTCTGTAAGCACAGCCATGCTCTGCCACTGTCGGTAGGTAAACGGGCTGGCCTGGAGACGGGAAATCCCACTCATTGCTCTGCTTAGCTTTCCTTAAGACAGCCAGGGATGCGTCACTGAAAAGGACTGCCAGGGGGAACGTGCCCCCCGAAGGAAGGCACTGCGATGTGGGGACAGCGCCCGGGTGCAGGCACCACGCTTCGCCCCGGGAGGGGACGGCCGGCGCAGGCAGGACTCGCACCTGCCGGCGGAGCGGGACGGCTGGCAGCGCCAGCGGCCGTCACGAGGGCTCAGCTGTCACCCGGCCGAGCTGCCTCGGGGCAGGGCTCGCTGTCGCGACAGACTCGACCTGCTGGCACAGCCCGGCCCTGCCCGCCACCGGCGCGGCACGGCGCACCGCCCGCTCCCCGCGGCTCCGCAGCCCCCGCCCCCTGCCGGCCGCCGCCGCCCCGCCCCGCGCCCTTTGACCCCGCCGCTGTCCCAGCGCTTCCTGTTCCCAACCACGTGGGCGCGGCGGGCACGGCGGGGCAGCGGCGGCGGCATGGCGGGCGGCGCGGCGGCGGGCGAGGCGCAGTGCCTCAGCTACGCGGGGTGCAACTTCCTGCGGCAGCGGCTGGTGCTGTCCACGCTCAGCGGGCGGCCGCTGAAGATCCGCAAGATCCGCGCCAAGGAGGAGGACCCCGGCCTCCGCGGTGAGCGGCGGCACCGGCGGCCGCCGGGGGAGGAGGGAGGGGGCGGGCGGGGGGAGCCCCGGCGCCGGCCGTGCCGGGGGCTTGCTGCCGGGCAGGGGCAGCCCCGCGCCGGGGGCCGCGGCAGCCCCGTCCCCTTCCCGGCGGGGGGCGGCGGGGCAGGGGGTCCCGGCTGCGTGCCGCTGTCTCCCCGTGGACGGGGTCTCCCCCTGGGCCGCCCCGCGCACGCCCGGCGAGTCGCCGGCGCCGCCTCGGGCGGAGCTGGCAGCGGCGGGTCTGTGGGAGAGGGAGGCGTGGGCGCGACGCGAGGCGCTGGCTGGAGAAGGCCGGAGCGGGGAGGGCGGCCCCGGCACCGGCCCGCCCGGGGTCCGGTGGAAGCTGGCGTGCCCGTGGGGGGACCGGGCGCTGGCGGCGGTGCGGCTTGCCGCTGCAGCTCTGCCTTCCCGGGAGGTCGCGCTCGCTCCTCCCGCCGGTCGCGGACGGGGCGACCGGGCACCGGTGCTGCCCTGCCCGAGCCGCCCCGGCGGGATGGGGCGGGCCCGGCCGCCCCCCCCCTCCCGCCCCACAGGGCAGCCGATTTCGCTCAGGTCCCGATGTGAGGCGTTGCGGGCGGCGGGGAGCGGGAGGAGGTGCCGAGCGTGGGTCCGAGGCGCCGGCCAGGCTGTGCGTGCGCTTCGCTGGTAGCCTCGGAGCAGGTTGGCGTCTCGGTAAGAGCGGGCTCTGCGGGCGAAAGCCGCAGAATTTGCTGGGTCTCTGCCCGCCGCCTGCCCAGCGTCGTGTCCTCCCTCTCCTTGCGGGAGCCCGGTTTCCCACAGACCTAACGGGTCAGGCTTTGTGCTGCGATTTTTGCCGGGGTTTTCCCCGCACGGTAGTAAAGGCAAAAGACGTGAGGTCTGCTTACTTCTCATTTCTGAAAGCTTCCGACACTGCAGACACCTCTGAGGGCAACCCGGCTTAGGGAGTACCCTCTTCATTCCTGTGTGGGACCTTTGGCACCCCGGGGCAACTTTCCTGATTGAGCCGAAGTAAGAAGGCAGTCGGGTGGACGTTGGGGAAGAAGCATAATTGTGGTGTTCACTTATTTTTTGGGCGAGGTGTGCAAGTTCAGAACAGGGCTAGGACCGGTGAAGGTGCTGCTCTGCCTCCTGAGGAGGCTTCCGTTTATAACTGGAAGTTCTCCTCCAAAACTGTCAAAACACTCTTGTGTAATTGACTTAACAGTTACCGTGACTCAAAGTACTTATTATTACCACAGGATGTTTGGTGGTGATGGTAAAGTTTGTTGGTTTTGCCATGTTTTTTTAAAGGTTTTTGAATCGCATTTTTCAAGTGTGGGTTAAAATGTAAACTGTGATTGTAACAGAAAAATAAGAGCAACAAACCCCGATTTGTGTTGGTGATTCAACATGCAGTTCTCTCTGCTTTTCATGACTGGAACATTTGCAGTGAAGACTCTTCTACAGGTTTGTTCTTCAAGAGGCAAAATGTGCATTCACAGGGATGCACTCTTGTACTGGAAGAGGTACCAGTCCAGTCATACAAACTTTAAATTTAGAAGTTACTGTGACAGAGATCAGAACCAGCATTGTGTGACTGGGGCATCAACCATATTATGCAAATATTAACAAACTGTAATTTCTGCAGGGAGCTCTTTGGTTTAAATGTTTATTGCATCCTAAAAGCTTATATAGATAGAAAAATCTGATTACTGTTTAAGAAGTAACACAGGCTTATTGCTGAGGAAGTTCTGCAGACTGCCAACTGTTATGCAGGTGCAATTGGTCCTTAAAACTTAACCTGGGTATCGAACTCTGCATGCGTATGTTCACATATTTTCCTTGATACTGAGTCTGTACCAGCTTGGGATACCTAAATACTAGAACACTAGCATATTCCTCCTCTTCTTTTTTCTTTTTTCTTTTTTTTTTTTCGTTAAACATGCTTGTTCTTTCCTGTATCTCTGAGTGGGAGTCCACACAAACCGGAGAAACTGAGGAATTAGTTCCACATGAACTGTTACAGTGTACACAGTAAGCAAGAAGAGAGGCGATGGGGAGACTTGTGGTTTCTCTAGCCTTTATTATGTCAATGACAGTTTTGGAAATGGAAAATTTGAAAGTCTGCAGATAGCTAATTGTGTTTGTAGAACAGCTATGCAGCAGCAGCACCTTACGTCTGAATGTCCCCTTCTTTTAAACTAAGACTTTTACAGAGAATAATGGGAAGCTGTTATGAGCTTGTTGTGCTTAAATATGTGGGGTCCTGTTTGCTAGGCTTTGTATTGCTTTGTACTGAGCAAACTGTAACTGTCAAAGGTCTTATCCTGGGTTTGAGTGATCTCTTAGGCTACTGTGGTCAGAAGTGTCAACTTCTATCCCTTGCTGTGTGCCAGGGAGAGGAGTGTGGCTAGTCCAGCTGTCACATCTGGGGGCATCTGAATTGATTTGAGATGCCTATAAGCATGGAGGCTCAAATTAACATCTCTCGGTTTTATAGTGAATTGCCTTTTCTCATGTGGTAGAATTATACCACAAATTGAAGAGTGAGGGTGGACTTACTGTCATGAAAGGCAGGAAAGGGAAAAATGTACAAATGTGGTGTTGAAGTTTCTTATTTTTTTCCAGGAATAAATTTAAGGAACTTTAAAACTTTGTCTTTGTTCTAATCCTTAGATTTTGAAGCAAGTTTTATTCGCCTGATTGACAAAGTGACCAATGGCTCTCGGATTGAAATAAACCAAACAGGTGAGACCTGTTTTCCCTTCTTCCTCTGTCCTGGTCTTCTGGGCCCTACCAGTTGCTGCAGTGAAATCAAGGTTTTGTCTTGACAGAGGTAGGTGTTCAGGTATCATTGACTGAGAAGATAAGAAGTAAGCAAGATGAGAAGTGTTGTAGTAATTGATCGCATGCAAGATGATCAGCTCTCCACCGTAGTGCAGAGAGTTAAGGAAACTGTATTGCTCAAGAATTAAAAATAGTATTTTGTTTGGTATTCAAGATTTCGTAGTGGGAGAAGGTCCCTCTGAACTAGAAGAGATTTTTGTAGAGGGAAAGTTTGCCTTCCACAAAGGCAAACTTCTGAGCAAGGCTGCTTGCTTAGTCATGCTCAGAAAAGGGATTGGTTTGAGCAACAAGCATCCCACATAAAAATCTTATCTTGTTCTTGTCCTCTTTTGTTGGTTTTTTTGAGGATTATGGTTTGTCAGTAAAGCAGATGAATTACAACCAGGTATGCCAAGACAGCAATGACCTGTTGGTCTGGTGAAGATTTAGTTGCTGTGAGGGATAATAATTGCTTGTATCAGCATTTTGGCAATTGCTAAGAGATCCTTTATTTTGGGGAAGAAGAGGAAAGGAGGAGAAATTATATGCAAGACAGACATATGTGTTAGTCCATTTATTAACTGCAGACGTAGAAATAGCGTGCTGGAAGTGCTACCATCTTTCATAAATTCTTCTGTCTCCAATTTGCCTGTATACGTCATTGCAAACTGTCTTTATGCTGTAGTAACAGCCAGTGTGCTGGCAGCGCTCTCATTTGGTTTGCTCCCCTGGCATCTCCCCAGGTACTACCTTGTATTATCAGCCTGGACTTCTGCATGGAGGCTCGTTGGAACATGACTGCAGCCCCAGTCGTAGTATTGGCTACTATTTGGAAAGTCTGCTCTGCTTGGCACCTTTCATGAAACATCCATTGAAGATTGTCCTGAGGGGAGTAACAAACGATCAAGTAGATCCTTCGGTAAGTAATAAAATTTAAGTACCAGAGGAGGATTATTTCCCCCCCCCCCCCCCAAAATATTAGGAAGAAGTGTATAAAACATGTTGCACTTCTGTCATCCCTCACATCCAGGAGTACCCAGTGTTACTGCATCTGCCAGCAAACTCTCTGAATCAAACAAGCATCTGCTAAGCTGTTGCTCCTTTTCTGCATCACACTCCAAACTGTAGTTTGTAATCCACCTTTCGACTTTCAGTTCTGTACTGCATCTGTCTTCTCTCCTGGAAACTCCCTTTAAATGTGATGTGGGGCCCTGCCACTGGTTTGCTTCTACTGTTCTCTTAGAAATTAGATGGGTTGTTTATCCTACCCCATGCATGTATTTACTGTAAAAAGAGGAAATTGTCTTTAAAATTTGAGTGTGACAAGGAAGGACTCTTTCTCTTCTGTTGGAGGCTGGGCAGAGTTATACCAGTGCTGCCATGAAGCCTTCTTTCTATTAGAAACAGAAGTCGTGACAATTATGAAATTACAGTAGCAAAAATACGTAGTAAGTCTGATTGTTCAGAAAGGTGCTAGAAGGTGCATTAGATCAAATGACTATGAAATGCTTGCCTTGATTTCTGTTACTGCTGATTTACAGTCCGTTGTTTTAGCAATTTTCTTACAAAAAAGAGCTATGGATATTGTGGGATTAAAACACTGAAGTAGTGTTCCTTCTACCCCACCCGCACCCCGAGAAAACCCAAACATAATGGGTTTTGGAGGACAGCACTGCTGTGTTTACCTTTTGAATAGCGATTGGAGACTGCCTGTTTTCCTCTGAGTAGATCAAGGAAACATTGTTATGTGAAAATTTAACCAGTTCCAATGAATACAAATACTGTGAAGTATAATTGCAGATACTAGATGAGTGTCTGAGTCCTGCTGGTATTTATGGCTTTTCAATTGTGCTTCTCTTGTCATTTAAAAAACTTGTTCTCTCACCTGTGGCTCTGGGAGACACCTGTATGAGTCGGATGATTGAAGTGGGTGATACACAGCACTGTCAAAAAAAAGAAAAAAGTAAAATGGGAAGCATGTTTTGCTAACGTTTCAGTCACCATGATTAAAAGTACTTAATAGAAATGGTAAGTAGTGGGAATCAAAGAAGTCTCTTTTGGTTGACTGCATCTTTTTAATCACAATGGAGAATTTTCTTAAGAATTTGGAGACGAAGAGCTGTCCAATCTTAATGTTGCTTTCAAGTAAGTTTGGACACTCACCTAAGCAACCGAGTCTTGAGTCTGGAAATTATCAGTTTTCAGGCATCAGTCACATGGACCAGTAGAGGTTAAACAATTTTAGTTGAAATGGGTGTGAGAATTTGAGCCAGTTAGTTTGTGCTTGAAGGGGGCTTGGACTGGCCAAAGCTCAGACACAGGCAGGTGTTGACATACATCAGCTGGATCACAGTACCTGACACTAAGTGTGAATAAAATTCAGGTGTACATGCTAAGGAGTTATATTGTAAGTTAATTGTGCTGTAGAAGCACAACTGTAGTTACTGTGAGTCAGCTGATGTGTAGGAACTTTTTAAGTGGAGATAACTGAATACCAATTCCTAAAACTGGTTTAAACCTGGTTTATGTCCATTTAACTTGCCTGAGTAAACATTAAACCTGGTGCACACCAATAAACTACTTAAAGGAGTTTTACAAGCTGTCCTATATAGCATATGGCTCTGCAGGTTGCTGAGATTAAAAGCACAAGTTTAAGTGCTACCCTAAGTGATTTATGTGCTTAAGTAAATGGAAACTTGGTTTTAAATTGATTTGGGCTTTTATTTTTCAGTAGGCAGAAGGTATTTAGAAACTAGGTGAACATTTATTGCTTGCCCAAAAAGGGATGCTTAAATTTGTCTATCTGTCTGTACACTTTCTGGCTTTCCAAGGAGAAAGGGGAAAGGCAAACCAGTGTAAATATATTGTGGGTAGTTTAAAATGGGCAAGGAGTTTTCCCTGCTGCTCTTCATCCAAGAAACTCTCCATCTCCAAAAGAGTACTGTGGCCACTGAGATACAGGGTAATGTGCACTTGTTTCAAGTTGGACCATGATGATAATTGTGTGTGAGTGATACACATCCTAAATGAGTGAGAGGGATACTACTTTGCTCACACTTGTCGGGAAGAAGCGTGACTTTGGAATACCAGCCTGAACTGTTCACTGGCAGCCTACATTTGCATTATGTTTTTCTGCATGGCCACTGATGAGACATGACTGGGGATAGCTTGTGGGACCAGCCATGTGGGACTGGCGTATAGAGTTGAGGTAGTTTCAAGTTTCTCTCTATAGAGAGCATGTTTTGGCGGGGGGGGGGTGGGGGTGTAAACTGCCCTTTTTGAAGGGAAGGGAGGTGGCACACAAATGGTAGCTCTTCTTTTCCTTTCCTTCTCTACATGTTGTTATCTGACAGATACATAGGGCTGCAATAACATGGTTTTAGAATAATCATTCTTAATGTTTAGGTTTGCAACTGTTTAAGTTTTTTTTACAGCTATGCAGTGGGACTTTCAACTGAAATGACTTTCATGCTGGCAGGAGACTAGCATATGAAGTTTTGGCTTGGGAGCAATAATCTTCAATGTTAATCAAAATTCAGCAGTTGTCTGTAATCCCAGGAAAACAAGTTTTTCCTACTGACTTTTCTGTCTTTTTTTTTTTTTTTCTCCTTAACTCTGGTTTCACTCTTCCCCACCCTTCCCCGAAGTCTAGGTCCTTGTCCCCAAAACATAATGCTGTATGTATGGCAGGGATAAATGCTCTTCGGTGCGGTGCTAATGCTTGCCCCTTTCCTAGGTAGCCGTGTGTTGTAGGGTCTGTGTCTGGCTGTTTTGCAGCTTTGCACTAACTAAGGGATTCTGCAAACCACTAGAAGTTAGTAAAGTTACTTTTCTTTTTTTTTTTTTTAATCACTGTAGATTTCTTTAAAGGCAAAAGGGTTGTATTCACACTGGTTTGTGAACAAGCGATGTTTATGGGACTTAGCAAGTTGTTGGCATTTGTGGTGAGGTATGTCCTTGGTTGTGTGATGAAGCTGAAGGATGGTTTTATGGCTGAGTATACGCAAGAGACTAGAAAATACAGTTTTAGGTCTCAGTTCTGATACCGTCTTGTGATTTCCAGTGACGTACTTAACCTCTCCTGCCTGAACTCCCACTCGTCTGCTAAGCAGAACAGCCTTTTCCACTTCTTCAGATACTGCTGATTACCTTCTTTATTTAGTCTGCAAATTGGAACAGAGACAGTCTCTTATTATGTGTCTGTCTGGTACCTGATAAGTATAATGCCTGGAATTTGTCTGAGGACTAAAAACTGTGACAAGTCTTGACATTTTTGGAAACAGACAAACCAGACTCAGAATTGATCTAGCTTCCCAATGCTGGCATAACGTGCTTTCTCCAGAGATACAGACTTCAGTCCAAAGAATTGCAAAAGTGGAAATGGAGGAGGGAAAGGGAGTTCCTAACCTACACAGTGAAGCTTTACTTTTTTTTACTGGTGTATTTTGTTTCATAAGAAAGAGGGAGAAATATTGTGTAACTTTAATGTGAACCAGATCAGCTTGTTGGAACTTCTGCCAGTGGTATTCATGTGCATCTATGTGTGTGCACATGCGTGTTAGTAAAGGTTTTTGCTCTAAAAGTCAAATTTGTGAGATTAAGGAATACTACTGAGGGGCTGAATTAAGGTAGCCTGTCTGTAAAAAATATATAAATATAAAAAATAATCATTGACTTACAGGGTTTTTTAATGAAGACATTCAAATATTGATATTACCATTATCAAATGCCTCTCTAAGAAAGGAAGTATGTTGGCCAGCAGAGTTTGAAGAATGAGAACTGTAGCTACTCAGGTAGCTCTAACAGGTTGTTCACAGCTTTGTAGGTGAGGTACGTGCTACTACTTCGTCAGTGGCTTGCACTCTCTGCAAAACAGAGAGAATGAAACTTAATAATTGTGGATTCTGGCTGAAGGTGTGGCAAGGAGGGTGCTTTTTTCCTGCCTCTTCAACTGGTGTCTACCGCATGCTCATTTCCTTCATCTGAATTTAGTTCTTCTTTGGTCATGCTGTCCTGGTCCTGTCTGTCCCAAGCTGCTTGTCTTGGGTAACTACCTGTGCTGTTGCACTGCTAAATCGTTTTTGTCACCTTCAGCAATGCTACTGAAGTTTCAGCAGAGGGAAGAAGATGGCAGTCACTGTTGTCTTATGTCAGCAATTAGGAAGAGCAATGGCAAGTAAAATCCTGCTCAGACCTGGATCTGGTGAGCATCTGGCTCAAAGGGAGTGCATGGATGATGTGTCACCCACTTCAGATTCTTCTGAGTATTTCAACAGAAGTTACCTAGAAGCTTCTGTTTCTCAGAAACAGATGAGAAGAAGTTCTTCACAGAAGGATGAGGTTCTTCCTGCCAAATGAAGGGCCTGCTCCAAAATGCAAAGGTTCTTGCAAACATAATTTATTGAGCTGTAGGAATTTTTTAGCAATGACAGAAGAATATAATTTTTTCAATAGCTGTTTTCAGAGAAACAAATGAGCTGGTTTAGCTGAATGATAATAGAAATAAAAATCAGGCTGAGGAAGAAATCCAGAGTGGGAAATTGCACCTCCCAGCAATATGTTCTAGCAAATTTTTTGAGTAATGAGATACTGTGGTAGTCTAAGAGTAGCCAAAGCTCTCTGTGCTGCATTTGCATGTCTTTCCATAGAATACATAGTATGGGGAAGCCTTGCCTTTTTTAGGCACCTCGTAATGCAATGATTTTTAAATTACTGACTTATGTAACTTCCAATAAAGAGTCTGCTTTTTTAATTCTGTGTTCTATAGGTTGATGTTCTTAAGGCAACAGCTCTACCCCTACTGAAGAAGTTTGGAATTGATGGTGAAAGTCTGGAAATCAAGGTAAGACGATTTGTTCCTCTTTCCTGGCACATGTTGAAATGGTACTTTTGCACTGCTTCACAGGGCCATGTGCTTGCTGCCAGTATCTGTATCTAGCAGATGTCTAGTTGTAGCTGCACACAACTTCTAAAATTGCCTCTTGTTCTTGGCATGTTTTAAATGGCATACCAGCCACACAGTGATTGAAGATGTGGTGGAAGAGAGATGCAAAGGCTATAGGTGGGGAGGGTAGGGAGAAAGTAGTGACTTTTCTTAGTCTGCAAGATCTATGCAAGTTAAGAAACTTTTTTACTTTATTGTTCCTCTTCAGTTCATTTAATTTCTTTTTTCCTTCCACTTGCTCTTCCTGCCCTGTGCTTAGGGCTAGGGAATAATAGTAGAATCTTTTGCCTCCTTCACCAGTAGAGGAGCTGAATCTGTGTTTGGGTGATTGGGGTTTGCTTCCAGTTTGGAAAATACAGGAAGGAAACTTTTCTTTAAAGACTACACTCTTCACAGGCCCAATAGATCTGGATGTAGAATAGACTTTTTTAGGCTGGAGAAAGAAACTGTAGCCTTTCAGTGCTCATTTAAAATGTGTGAAGGTCCTGCCTGGCCATGGGCCCCCTGAGCCAGACCCACCCATGAGCCCATGTTCCATCCCCATCCTTATGGTTGTTGGCTGGAGTGGTGGGACAGGTTTGGGCTGGGCAGGCCTGTTTGTGGGAATGTGTTCATTCTGGTCCCCCATATACATACTAAGCATAGAACACTTCTAGACTTTCTTCAGCAGTGAGATACAAATTTGGCGTTAAGAGACCAATCTTAAGCTAAGGTTGCCTTCCTGGTAAAGTTGTTGGGTTTTTGGTTGGTTAGTTTTGTTTTGTTTTCCATTGAGAAGCCATGCACTACTGTACTTTAGAGAGACGAGGAAAAAAGAAATGAATTTTTGCATATAGGTTCAGTGCAAAATCCAGTTCTGCCTTTAGGATGTCTTTTTCTCACCTATGTTCACATAATACCCCTACTGAGAACATTTTATTATATGTGAAATAAAAGCTATCATTTTTGAGTGCGTAAGTACATTCCTTGTGCTCTTTACTAACTTGCTTTTTCCCTCCACTACTGTTTCTAGATCAACCGTAGAGGAATGCCTCCCAAAGGGGGTGGAGAGATACTGTTTGCTTGCCCAGTGAGAAAGGTCTTGCAGCCTATTCAGTTCACAGACCCTGGCAAAATCAAGCGCATCAGAGGAACTGCGTATCCTTGTTTGTTTGTTTTTCTTCTTTTAAACGAGTTTGCCTTAAAAAAAATAAGTCTCCGAACTTGAAGTTGCAGAAGTGCACCCATGTGGCTGAGCAAGTGTCCAGATAACACAGGGTGACGTTACACAGAGGCATCACACAAATAGATTTCAAGACCATGTCTCAAAACTGCTGTGTTCAGAACACTCCTGTTCAAAAAGTGTTAGTAGGCAATTAAATGAATTTAAAACTGAACAGCACCATTTAAAATCTTTTCAATGGCAAGAAAAAGTTAAAATACCTTCCATCACATAATGTAGCAGCACTAAAAGCAATCTTGCCTTGTGTGTAAAACCAGTAGTAACAAATGTAGTTTTGTTAAGTATTGAATAGGTGGCATCTTGGCTGTTAATGAGTCTAGCAGAATGTTAGATGGGAGCTTAAGTCTTAGTTCAGTTTACACCTCACAGCACACATGTGAACTGAGCTTTTTGTTGTGTTATGAAAAACAGTTTGTTAGTTCTTCCATCTGCAATGGTACTACTGAAGGTGAACTGGAGGAGGTATTACTGCTGCACAAAGATAAGGGCACAAAATGTTGTGGAGTACTCACTTTTGCAAACAGAACTGCACATCTAGTTAATGTTTTGGGTTTGGGTTTTTTTTTTCTTTATTTTTCTCTTCTGGTTCTTATATGGTAACTGTCATGAATCTGCTGTCACTGTAGGAAGAAGGCAGAAATACCTTGAGGTAAGGTATACTAGAGGTTGTATTTCATGAGCTCCTGCTCTCTGTTGAGCATTGGTCAACTTGTAGTTTAATTTGTGATTATGAGAGTCCCAAAAATGATCTGGCTTTGATTACTCAAAAGGAATGCAGGAATGGGGGCAGGTTTCCTGCCACAGGGGCAGACTTGCAGCCTGTTCCTTTTTTTACTTTGTGGCGTACCAACATAATTGTGTGTGAGAACAGGACACTGTGACCTCTGTTCCCAAACTGCAGCATTTGGATGAGTGCAGCTTTGCCAAGTGAGAGCAATTTTACTGGGTGCATATGCTGTTGAATAAAAAGGAGGCAGGTCATTGTACTTTTAGTGGTGTTTGTCATCGTCTTTCCATGAAGAAAGTAATTCCCTTGTGCCCCCATCCACCTCTGTAGCAAGTAGTTCTATTCTCTGTTTCTGTGTGAAGGAGGAAGCGATGATCATGGCTTTAGTGCCATCTTTCTAAATTGATGTTAATACACAGCACCATTCTGGGCCACTTTGACTGGATTTGGTCGATGTATGTGAGCTACAGGTTTTTGAACTTCCACTTTCCTTTAGGTTTTCCTGGGCTTTTTCTCAGGGATGAAGGTTTGTCTTTAGTAAGCCCAGTGAGAGGCAGTGTAATTTTAGTTTAGCCTTTAAGTGGCCAGCAACCTTTTATAGTCATCCAAAATACTGAGTACGCCAGCTGTGCGGAGCGATCAGTTTTTTGATTATTATTGACTGGTTTTGCCATTAAGATATTAAAGCTTTTGGTTTACCTACTCCACAAGAAAATGCAAGAGGAATTTGTAGAAAAGGAAATTCCCTTCTGCCAGCTGGGAGGTTTGAGACTGTATTTCCCTGCATTGCTGTGTGCATGTGGGCGCAGATGGGTGGTTAAACGTGCAGAGCATGAGTCTGCATTATAGTTGGGATGGAATTTGGAGCACTCTGTGCTTTGTACATTTGAAGATCTGCTGGGAATATCACTGAAGCAGCACCTGAGTAAAAGGGCATAAAGGCAGTTCATCCCTTGTGTACTGTGAGGAGGTGGGTGGGGTGAGCAGGAAGGTGGTAATTTCTTCTTCTTCCCTGGAACTGTTAACCTTCACATGCTGAGTGACTAGAGAACCAGTGAACATGATAGCCTCACAGCACTGCAAAATAGTTGGAGAGAGCAAAGATTTTCTTTTTTTTTTTTTTTTTTTAGCCTTTTGAAACTAATTTTTTCTTTTGTTAAAACATTTGTCTTTAATTTGATCTACCCAATTTCTCCCTGATAGAAATAGAAATACAGGATTTCTTGCTGCTAATTTAGAGAAACTTCACTCATCACCATCTTTTAGTAGTATATGAAGAGCAGAGCATGCAGAACTTCCTCCCTTATAAGAAAGCACAGGTTGACAGAAAAGCAGTTTAAAATTACTGAATGGCATTTTTAAGATAGATGTTTGCCTAGTCACAATAAGCTGTTCTGCACATGTTCTGTGTACTTCACTTCAACATATATCAGTGAAAAGACTGTAGGAAGCACTCAGGAAAATGGACCAGTGCTCGTGAATGGATGTATAGGACAAAACCACATTGCTGAAATAATGCATTAGGACCTCTTGGCCACTTTTGTCAGTCTCTGGTTTAATTTTCTTTTGTGACCACAATTAATTTCTTAGCTTGGAAATGTAGATACTCTGTCAGAGTGTCACCACAGATGGCAAACAGAATGGTGGAATCTGCAAGGAGCATCCTGAATAAATTCCTCCCAGACATTTATATCTACACGGATCATATGAAGGGGGTCAGCTCTGGAAAGTGAGTATCCAGTATTCACAGGGAACAGAAATGTAATTCTGCATTTGTTCATCTGTTAGGGTTTTCTGATTTGTAATTTTATTGAGTTTTAGACAGTGATCTTCTATTTTGCTGACTTGAAATAAATATTCCTCCTGGGGAAAAAATTGAATGATTCAATTAGATACACTTGTGTTACTGGTGGTACAGGCATATAAGTTGTGTGTTTTCTTAAACAAGGAATGTAATACATCGTTACTGCCACTAACAGCAACAGTTTTAAACCTGTTGCTTTGAAGTGAGATTAAGATCAGAGGTGCCATGCTATAGTGTGAAAACCAACATTCAAACTTGACTGTACACCTTCTGATGGAAATGGTAGTATTAAGGATGGGACCAAACTGTTTTAGAAAGTGTTTGAGCTGTATGGGTTGTCTTCTGCTTTACCATTACATAAATAGCTGAAGGAATGTCCTTTCATGTAGCGTATACTGCTGGGGGAAGAAGGAAGTAGGGGACATTCAGGAGTGATGGCATTTGTCTTCCCAAGTAACCGTTATGTGTGATAGAACCCTGCTTTCCTGGAGATAGCTGAACACTTGCCTGCCAATGTGAAGGGCTGAGTGAATTCCTTGGTTTGCTTTACTTGCATGAGTGGCTTTTGCTTTACCTGGGCTGAGATAAAGGCATTTTAATAGGAATTTTCTCACTTTTACCCTTTTGATTCTGTCTTCCTATCCCACTGTGCGGGAAGTGAGTGAGTGGCTGCGTGGTACTTAGTTGCTGGCTGGGGTTAAACCATGACAATGCTCAATCCAAGCATGCACATTTTTTTTCACTGTTTCTGCTTTTTGAAATACTACCTTAAAGAAAATTTGTTAGGTTTACAAATCTAAAAATTGTTGACTCACTTTTAAGTATTTTTCCTCTTTTCCAATCCTTCATCATATTTAATATCCCAGGTAAGTCAGTCTTGTGGCTCCAGACTGTTAACAGTGATCAAAATTGCAAAAACTTTTGGGAGCTCTGTGGTTTTGCAGTTTTGTTTTGTTTTGTTTTTTAATTTATCTGTCTATAAAGTGAAAAAGTCAAATTAATTGGGGCAGCAGCATTACATTTACTACTTGCTTGGCTAGCCTGTCCAGAGGGATAAATAACAGCATGGGAAGAGGAACTGAATCCCCCTCCACCTTGCTGGTGGATGTGGCTTTCTGATGTTGCTGTGCTGTCACATTCAGTGTAAGTATGGTGCCAATACAATTGCAGTATACCTGATACTAACATTGTGCCACTTTGGCAAAGCTTTTTTTATTATTTGGTTCCCAGTGCTTGTGTGTGTGTGTCTTAGCAGGACAGGGAAGGAAAGCAGTATGCCTCGTTGTTGGCAGTGATGCCTCTGGTGATGAGTAGGACCAGCGAGGACTAGTTCAGCCCATCCGTGCCCAGCCCCAACCAAGCCCTGATGTCAGAATATAAGGCGTTGGACCGCAGACTGTATCCCTTCCACAGTGCCAAAACCTTCAGGAAATACATTATATCTTCTGCCACCCATAATGTGTCTCTAAACAAAAACTTCCCGGTTCTGTTTTGAGCATTTGCAGCAAAAAAGTTTGCCTGTGCAGATGCTTCCTAATACTGTCTGCACATACATGAGGCAGTGGATGATTTTATTTTTTATTTAGGCAAATTGACACACGCTACTGAACGCTAACAAAATCTGCCAGGGGTTATATTTATTAAAGGATACTTGTCCAAAAAATAACATCTTTGACACTGTTCTTTTCTTGCTGTGTAGATCTCTCTCTTTCAGAGGAAGGAGAGGAGAAGAGAAGCATCTTTAACATACCTTCTGTGTTGTTCAGCAAGTGCAGGCAGTTAAATGTGAGAGGGAACCACTGATATCTTTTTGTTCCTGCCCAACTGAAAAGCCTCTGGAGGAACTGTTGTTTTTCTGGCACTGGGAGAGTTTCTGTGTATGGTGTTGGGGGTTTGTTTTTGTGGGTTGTTGATGTTGGTGACATTCCTTACAGTTTTGAGTCAGTGGGACTATTTTAATTAAGAAGCTGGGTGGTGGAGGCAGCAGGAGCCCAGAACTATGGGAAACCCTCTATGTGGAGTAAAGTTAAGTTAACCTTATTTGAATGGCTAGTTATTGGTGCTTTTCCAGAGCCTATAAATAAGAGGATCTTATGACTATTTTTTTTCTTTACTTACAACTTTCTGATTTCTCAGAAAGCTGTACTCGGCCATCGGTGACTTTGTTGTAGCAAAAGTGTTTCTTAACTCTCACAATACCATTTTGTAGGATCCTAAACTCAAAGGAAAATAGGGTGTTTTGGTTTCTTTCTTCAAATCATATGTTCAGAATTCTTACACAGTTGTAATGATTTAGATGGTATTGAACTCAAAGTGAAAAGAAGCAGTTGGAAATACAAGTGTCATGGTTTAACCCCAGCCAGCAACAAAGCACCACGCAGCTGCTCACTCACTTCTCCCTACTAAGTGGGATGGGGGACAGAATCAGGGAAAAACAAGTAAAACTTGTTGTTTGAAATAAGAACAGTTTATAGGACAGAAAGGAAGAAACTGATAATGATAAGAATAACAATAATAAAATGACAACAATAATAATGATAATAATAATAATAATAAAAGAATTGGAATATACAGAGCAAGTGATGCACAATGCAATTGCTCACCACCTGCCAACCGATGCCCAGTTAGTTCCCAGGCGGCGACCCACCCAGCCCACTTCTCCCGGTTTTTATACTAGGCATGACTTCACATGGTATGGAATACCCCTTTGGCCAGTTTGGGTCAGCTGCCCTGGCTGTGTCCCCTCCCAACTTCTTGTGCCCCTCCAGCCTTCTTGCTGGCTGGGCATGAGAAACTGAAAAACCCTTGACCTTAGACTAAACACTGCTTTGCAACAACTGAAAACATCAGTGGGTTATAAACACTCTTCTCATACTGAACTCAAACCCTAACACTTTACCAGCTACTAGAAGAAAAATTAACTCAATCCCAGCCAAAACCAGGACAACAAGTGATGTGGATCAACTTTTTTTTTTATTATTCTGTTTGATGCCGTGGCTATGATCTAATCTTGCTAAATATTGAAGCTTCCAGGGAAAGAGCTCAATCCCTCAAGAAAGTTAGTTTTGGTTTTGAATGTTGCAGGGAAGAAACTCCAAATACCTTTGAAATATTCATCAAACATCAATTAAATAAATGTGAAAGATACTCTTTTTTTAGTAGAGGAGGGTATGTCTGAGGCTTGGGTGTTTTATTATTTCTTTTTCTTTCCTTTTTTGCTTTTTGAAGAGTTTGTGCCTGGAATAGCCAGCATAGTGGATTTGGGGCAAGTGGGGTTTGGGGGTTAACTTTTAAATACTGTTGTTAATGTTTTTTCCAGCATGAATCAAATGTGTAGAACAGGACATTTGTCAGCAAGTCCAGATCCCAGTATTGTTCTGGGTGAGGAGCTGTTCATGACTTGAGGAGGAGGTTGGCTGGGAGTAGTTCTTGGCTCACTACTTGATTTTTGTCCTTAAAGCAAATGCACTCTTTCCCTTCCTTTCAGATCACCAGGTTTCGGCATGTGCCTTACTGCAGAAACAATCAATGGCACTATTCTCAGTGCTGAGCTAGCCTCAAACCCTCAGGGGCAGGGACCAGCTGTGCTTCCCGAGGAACTTGGCCAGAATTGTGCTAAGCTGTTGCTTGAGGAGGTCTACAGGGTAAGTGGTCAATACGTTTTGTGTGTATAACTGTAAGGGAAGAAGGTGATGACATATTGGTAAAGGAAGAAGGGGTTTGGGGCACCCTCAGACAGGCTCAGATCCAAACAGAGAAATGATCTGATGCTGCCAGTGTCGTCTTCATCCAGGTAAGGAGTGGTTTTGGGTGGTTCCATTAACAGTGTAGTGACTTACTGGGCCATGTTATTTCCCATGTCCAGGAGATGTTACTGTGAATCATAATAGTGGCAAATTTTTTCGTTTGTTGCTTTCTGTCTATAACAGAATTCAGTTGGCCTCACATTGGCTGTTAGGTCTTTTAATAATGAAGGGGTAATAGAGTCAATGCTCTTAAACTAGTGGTTGGAATGGGGCATTATGAGTGGGAAAACACATGAGGAAGAAGGAGGAGGAAAAGAAAAGCAGCTAGCCTCAGTGCTGGCCACTTTATGGTGATCATCACAAAGTCAAATGTGCTGAGATCTGATGGTATTGAACTCAAAGTGAAAAGAAGCGATTGGAAATACAAGTGTTGTGGTTTAACCCCAGTGGCAACTAAGCACCACGCAGCTGCTCACTCACTTCCCCCCACCCATTGGGATGGGGGAGAGAATTGGGAAAAGAGGTAAAACTCATGGGTTGAGATAAGAATGGTTTAATAGAACAGAAAAGAAGAACCTAATACTGATAATTATAACACTAATAAAATTACAATAGTAATAATGAAAGGATTGGAATATACAAGTGATGCACAATGCAATTGCTCACCACCCACCAAGCAATGCCTAGTTAGTTCCCGAGCAGCGATTCCCCCACTCCCCCCAGTTTATATACTAGGCATGATGTCACATGGTATGGAATACCCCTTTGGCCAGTTTGGGTCAGGTGCCCTGGCTGTGTCTCCTCCCAACTTCTTATGCCCCTTCAGCCTTCTTGCTGGCTGGGTATGAGAAGCTGAAAAATCCTTGAATTTGGTTAAGGACTACTTGGCAACAACTGAAAACATCAGTGTGTTATCAACATTATTCTCATACTGAACCCAAAACATAGCACTATACCAGCTACTAGGAAGACAATTAACTCTATCCCAGCTGAAACCAGGAAAGGCAGTTAACATCAGAGTGGTTTCTGATTTAATACCTGCTCCACAAACGTTAGACTAAGTAGCTGTGAGTGTTGTCAAAACACATTTGGCCTTTAGGAGGCAGTCATCTACAAATCGTACTTGCTGTTTTAAGAGAATTGCTCTGAACTGGAATAACCTGATAGGATTTTGCAAAGTATTAAAAATGGCATTAATGAGATTCTGTGTTAGGTGATGTAGTCAATTATAAAAATACCCCTTAACCTCATAAATCACATCCATGCCTGTAATAGATTGTTCATCTGTGCTCATTTTCCGTTCCCTGCTGCAAAAACCCTTCATCTGTCTGAATTACCAACTTGCTCACTTGTTCCAGTCTTCCATTAACGTTTTGTCTTTGTTTATTCAGTGTATGCACCATGTTGCTAGAGGACTTTCCCATTCTAGCTCAGGGTTCTTATCTCATAGAAACGCCACAAACAAATATTCTTCCTGGGTACAGTCCAGACCCCTTGCATTTGAAAAGTCCAGCATACATGGAAAATGCAGTCACAACCAGTGACTGAAAGATCTGTCTGTTTCTACAGTTATGTAGTGACAAGTAGCTGTTTTTATTTGAAAGGTGAATTGTAAAATCTTTCAGCTTCCTCCTCCCAACCCTCCAAAAAAAAAAAAAAAAAAGAAATTGGTACATTTGTTGCTTTGTGTAAACCTCTTGCAAAATGTCTTCAGGCAGTCAGATGATTGGAGGCATGAAAAATCCAATTTCCACATACTTTTATCAGCAGCAATAGATATTTTTTTTTCCTTTGAAAACCATTCAGCACTTGACAGATTGAAACTAGTGAGGGAATTCATCCAGATATTATACTTTCTTCAGAGTCAGGTGTCAGAGAACTTCTGAAATGAAGAGGGCTGGAGAGGTCTGAACCAGGTAATTTTCTGCTTTAGTGTACTGCAGCCATTTGAATGTGATGAATCAAATTCTGCAAAGCACCAGGATAGTGAGGATCTCGGGACAACAGAAAAAAACCCCAACATTTTGAGGAGGAAGCAGGGTCAGGCAAGTCTTTGAATGATAAAGTGATAGGCCATGAGGTTTTGGTGTCTTTGAAGACCAGATTCTGAGTGAGGTTGTTAGCTGTGGTCTGCTGTGGTACCGGTGGCACTCCTGGAAGGCTATATTATGTGTGGGCCATTTCAGTGCAAGAGTGACTGACAATTGCTGAGCAGAGTACAGACTGCTTGCAGTCCTCCCCTGCAGCAGCTCACGGTGGAAAAGTTCTTGTTTGTTAGCATTTTTGGCTATTGTGCTGCTTATCCACTGGAGTGCTCAGTCCTTATTCACTGTTCATTAATTCCCCACTCCCTCTGTCATAGGCAATATGATGGGGTTTGTTCTGTAGTTTTCAGAGTGCACACTTGAATTTATGTATGACACACATGCCCGCACAGCTCTAGCCAGGAATTGGGTTCCTGATTGATTGATTTTGATTTTATTTTTTTTTTTTAGCTTACGTCAGTTTGATCTTGCATTGACCCCAGAGAGGATGTAAAAACATGTTGTAAAGCATGCAGTGTTTGTTTAGTTTGAAGATACTTTTTTTTTTTTTTAAGTTTCTTTGTCTAGATAAGATGACTAGTGAAAGAGTGAAAATTTGGGAAAGCTGTGCATTGAGCAAGAATAGGTTGCTCTGAACAGGCACTCTTTAAGTCCCACTCTCTTTACAGGGCTCAAAGGAGAATTTCTCTCCCTGTGTTTAGAACCTCTCTTGATGAGATTTGTTTCTCCATCTGTGTCCTTGCCTGTAGGTACTGTGCTGCAGGCGCCAGGGAGGGTTGACCACAAAAGGCATCCTGGGAACATTGGACATAATTCTCTGTAGAAGGGTTTTAGCTGTCGGGGTCACCCACAAATCTGCTGGAGTTCATTACTGTTTAAAGGGCCCCAGGGACATCTCTTAAAGTGCTTGCTTAATCCTTGCTATTATGTGAACTTTACCACCTAGGAAATCTAAGGATTTGAGTCTTGCTAAGTGCTAAATGGTCCCTTTTACTCAGCCTTCAAAAAGAAATGAAAGAGGCTGTACAATTCTTGGAATCAGTGGAGCTTTTTTTATGTATATTTGTTGATGGAAAGATGTCAGAGCTAATTGACTAATAATAAGTGGCACAGTGCTAATGGCAGTGGCACTGAAAGAGAAGGCGTGGAGTGACTGGCTAGCATTGTCTTTACAAATCCGCACACAGTTCTTACCTAAGCTTAATTGTAGAAGGCCAATAAGGATTTTCCTCTCATCTTTGAAAGGCATTGGTTATGGGAGCTTTATATAGCAGGTGATTGGCAGAATGGAAAGGCCTGAAGAACTGGAAAAGGATTGAATGTTTATATTCCTTGTGATCATGAAAAATAGGCGAGGATGCAATACTTATTTAAGGCTGAGTTCTTTAATGAAGAAAGATTGAGTTGTTAGGCGGGCTTGGGGGGTCAGGAGGAGTAAGGCTTTTTTATTTAGCTAGAGCTAAAATGAGTGAGGCATTTCACTGAAAGCTTAATTTCCAAGATGGCCTTACATCAGTATGACAAGTCTGTGCTGTATTCTTCTGGGGGGGACAGGGGGAAATGAACCAATGTCTGCACTTCACATAACACATTATTGAGGCATCCAAGTGTGTACACAGGTAAGGGAGGAAATTGTGTGTATGCCAAAATATAACCAAGACTAAATCAAAGCTGCAGTCAAGCTCAGAGAATAATCCTCTTTGAAACACTGTTGTCCAGTACCCAGAGTTGTGATATTAGTATGTGCATGCCAACTGTGGTATTTCGTCTTAGAATCACAGAATGGTTTGGGTTTGAAGGGACCTTAAAGATCATTTAGTTCCAACCCCCCTGCCATGGGCAGGGACATCTTCCACTAGACCGGGTTGCTCAAAGCCCCATCCAGCCTGGCCTGGAACACTTCCAGGGATGGGGCATTCACACCTTCTCTGGCCAGCCTGTTCCAGTGCCCCACCACCTTCACAGTGAAGGATTTCTTCCTTACACATCTACTCTAAATCTACACTCTATTTGTATAACAGTATTTCAAAATGGACAGGATTTTAAGTGGTATGTGTCTCTAATTGTCACATCCAGCTGGATTTGGCTCTGTTTTCAATGGAAACAATAATGGAGAAACTGCCATAAACTGAGTTAATATGAACTAGAAGCTGCATCCTAGGTTGGTAACAAGCACCAGCTATTTTGGAACACATCTCAGTACTTTGGCTCTGACTTTGCCCATCCCATTTCTCTTGGGAGGGTTGTTTTTGATTTTGAATTCTTGAGTAAGTGGCAGGTGGATTGAGAGAAAAAAATTGGCCTCCTTCGGAGTGGCATGTCCCTCACTTGACACAAGTTACTGTTCTGTCATCATTAGATTACAAGCAGATCACTTAATTTCCCTGTCTGGCAACTGACTACGTGGGAATGGGTGTAACAGCGCATTGCTAGTGCACAACAATAGTAGGGACAACTGACTTACTGCAGCAAGAGAGCTTATGTAAGCAGCTAGGATGTGATAGATGCATCATGTTTTTCTATGTTGTTTAGGATGTGGTTGTCTCTATGCTGATTGAAGCTTTTGTATAAATTTGGTCATAAAAATACTTTTTTTTATAATGTTTTCAGCTTTAGAAAAAACAAAAACAAGCTCAGAAAAGGTGAAGTTTTCATCCAAGTGATAAAGAGCATTTTGAATTATTAACCGAACTACAAATACAGAGGTTCTGTGTCAGGAATACTCCTTACCAAACTCTCATCTGATTCTTGTACATGTTTCAGATTGGCAAATATAGCGGGTGAGAGCTGTGGCCCTAGATCACACCAGCAAATTCTGCAGGTACCATGTTCACTCAAGATACAATACAATTTTTATTAGTCCCACAGAGAGCATTAGGTTGAGTGCATGAATTTCACTTTGGTATGGCAGGTTCACGCAGTTAAAAGGGTGAGGGCTGCTGTAAGAGCATGTTGCTAGGAGTTAAGTCATGGTAGTGAACGTAATGAAGCCGTTTCCTTTGTTGTGGTGTATCATTTGTTGCATGAAGTGCAGAGGCTTTTTCAGAAGAACAGAGCTGAGACTTGTCACACTGAAGCTAGGCTATCTTGAAAATTAAACCTTCAGTAACTCTCCTGGGAAAGGTCCTCCTTTCTGGCCTCTCACTTAGTAAACGTGCTGAGGTTGTCACGTCATTGTGTTTTCTTAATCTATGTAGTCCAAAATTTATTTTGCACCCTCTTGCCTTTTTGGATGGTGTTATCTCTTAAAATGATGACAGATTACTCCTTGCCCACAAAACTGTCAGTTTACCTCATTAGAGAATTTGGTTTTAAAAGGATGAATTTTTAGTTTTGCTCTCTCCAGAGAACATATTCAGAAGGCATAGCATTAGGCCTGATCCAGCAGGAAACTGTTCAGAGGTTTCATGTGGCTGTGGATCAGGGTTGATATGAGGACAGTCCGAAATAATGTTATGACAGATAATTTTTCTATTTTCAATGTGTTTGCATAGTAATAGTTTTGGTAAATTCTCTCTACAACAGTCTTGACTGGAAGTATCCCTTTTAATTTATGTTCAAGCTTGGTAAACAAAGCAAGCCTTCCAATTCTAATTTACATAAGCATCATAGTTAACACCTTCTGCATAAAAAACAGTTTACCATGCATGTATGACTTACTACAGTCAAATATGTACAAGAGTATATGTAGTTCTATGTAACTTTATGCATGGCTTTTTCACATAGCAAAAAAAAAAAAAAATCGTCCCATTTTAAATATGGGGGAAAAAATGTTAAACCACAAAAGTTAGCAGAAGGTCTTAGGTGGATTTGTGTGAAACAACTTTTAACTTGCTGTTTCGTGTCTGCTAACACTGAACTATTTGTCCAAATATAACTTTATAGTTACCATAAAGTGCTGCATCTTCAAAAGCACATGAACTATAATTCATGCCTGTTTTCACTTTACTGCAAAGAAATTCTGCAGTGCTTACATTCTGTGATGTTAGAAGAGAATAGGTTGGGAGAGATGGGAGGGATCTTTAATGTGACCTTGTTAGTGGGGTTTGTTTTAGTTCTGTTCCTTTCCCACCTGACATGTGAAATTAATGTCATTGTTGCAAAATCTAGATTTTTATCTTTTTGGCTTTTGAAAATTGGGAGCAGTAATTCAGCCTTTTAAGTGTATCTTTCTCCCTCATTACTCTCCTCCCATCCCAATTTCTGGTTTGTACAGAGATTAATTATTAAAACATTTTGGTTTGCAGGGAGGCTGTGTAGATTCAACAAATCAGAGCCTTGCTCTGCTCCTCATGACCCTTGGACAACGGGATGTTTCCAAAGTCCTGTTAGGACCTCTGTCTCCATACACGTAAGTTGTTTTGTTCAGTTCAATTACCTAGTCTTGTTTAATTCACTAGTTTTATTGCACAGCTATTTTATGTATATGGAAGACTTTGCTTGTGGCTATGAATAGAACAACTTGTACCCATCCTCAAATGAGACAGGTGGTGTAAGTTACCTGGTGTTTATTTCTACATGTTAGAAGATGATTCCCTTACTGTTCTATATCATTCCTGATTCTGAGAATTGCAGAGATGGGGTTTATTATTCATTCTTGGTCTTGGATTGTATGCGTACATCAGTTTGCTTTTTGTTGCCTAGCATACACTGCTGTGTTTTCCTAGTGATCTCTCTCTAGCTGTGGCATTAAATGGCATGTTTCAAATGGCTAGCCAAATGCTAAAGCCGTGATTGTCCATAGGAATCAGCTTAAGAGTTCAATTCATGGAGCTATGTGCAGCCCCAGACCTTTAGCCCTATTGGGCAGCGGATCTCTATCTAATCCTTCAGTCTCAATTTTTATTAAAGCTTTGCAGCTGGCAGTTGTTCAGAGGATAGGAAGAAACTAAGTTTCTTACATTGGCAGTTGCAACAAGACAGGTTAGGGAGAGGGCATCAAGTATCAAAAATTTCATTTACTCTATCAGACTGACAAGTGATTGACTAGATCACAGTTATACCTAGAGACTGAGCAGTTTTCCTTTAATCAAATGGAGGGAGGGTTGTTTATCTGATAAAGGCATCAGATAATAAGACTATGAACTGTCCTTTTTCAGTTATCATGGTACCGGTGCTGTATACATGAAAGGTACAGTACTGTGATAACTGAAGAATGGTGGTGCCATCACATTGAGAGCTAGAAATTGCTTAACTGCTATTCTCAAACCCTGTTATCTTGGAAACAACATTCATAAGATTTTGAGGGGAAGACAGGGAAGCCTCCCATTGCACAGGGTTAAGGTAAGTATCCACGTGAAAGGCTTACAGAGAGTAGATACTGGTGTTTGAAGTGCACAGTTCAAGCATGTGAAACAACCAATCACTTGTCATTGTGCAGTCTTTTTTTTTTGTCTTTTTTTTTAATATTATGTTATGAAAATCACGCAAGCGCACTTTTATTTTGTAAGCAGGCTGATTTCAAATGGGTGGGTTGTCCCTTCTTCCAAGCTAGGAGTGTGCGGCAAGAATGAAGGTCAGGAGCAGACATCCTGAAGCAGCATGTGTCACGTGAGATCCTAAAATTTGTGATTCTGTGAGAATCTGTGACTCATCAGTCCTGTGAGGATCTATTCAGAGATCGCGCAGCTCTGTCTGCAGCACCCCCGTGGACTCACTAAGGCAGCTCATAAAGGGCTGGGAAATTTGGCTCCTGAGCAACTCATTAGATGCCCAGGCTTTGGAAGTAAATTGCAGTACTGTCATGTTCCGCTTCATTGTCCCTTCTTTTCTCTCTTGGGGCTCTGACATCTCTGCATTTAACATTTTCACCCTGCAGAAGCCGAAGCTATTTATAAGCCATGTTATGCTAGAGTGGCTTCCCTGTCTAGCACAATGTAGCATGAATGTGACAGTTTAGCTGGCGGATGAGAGCACTGTGTGGGGGACATGGTGCTTTGGAATACATCCATCAGGAGGAGGAACCGTCTCCCAAGTACTTCCACAGGAGGCATCCTTTGCCCCCACAAATGGCACGGGACAGGGGGGTGAGGGGTGGGCAGGCAGGCAACACCATGAGCATGGCTGTCCTGGGAGGCACTGCGGACACCAGTCCCAAAAACACCACTTGGCCTGCGGCCATCTGGATTACTTCCTCTCATCTGGTGCTCCAGATCTCCTGGAAGTTAAGTGCCTCTCTGTCAAGCTGAGCTTAAAATCGAATTGGGTGCTGGCTGTGTTGCCACCTGGCAGAGATGGGTCTTGCAGGACAGGTGCGTGCAGGCGAACTGCTGTGAGCCCGGGGTACGTGAAGGAGAACAAAGGGAAAGACTGAGTGCCCCGGCCCTTGCTTGGTTGCGCAGAGGTTTAGGGGCTTCGAGGGGAGGGGACGAGGCCAGGTGCAGCCGCCGAGGCGGGCCTGCCTCGGGCAGGGCGCCTCTGCCCGGCCGGGCTGCCGCTTTCGATTGTTGCCCGAGCCCTGCTCGGGGTCGGGGGTGACCGTCCCCGCCCGCACCCAGACCCTCGACCGGTCGTCTCCCTCCTCCCCGCCCGCGGGGGCCGGGGGCCGCAGGCAGCGCGGCGCCCCCTGGCGGCCCGCGCGTCCGGGCACTGGCCGCAGGCCGCGGCCAGCAGCTGCCGGTCAGGCCTGGCTCCTCCCGGGCAGCGGCCCGGGAACGTCCCCGGCGGGACGCTGAGCAGCAATACCGGGGCCGCCGGCGCTGCCAGACTGTGTCCTGCGCTTGTCTCGGGGTAGTCGAACCAAGAAGGTGTTGCTGGCACGCAGGTCTGTTCTTGCACTGATCCGCGAGTTGGTCACTTTGCCCTGACAGCGAGCTAAGACGTGTGAAGTGGTTGTGTACCTTTTGGTGTTTCTTCTGGGAAAAGATAGCACTTAGATAAACAGACTTTTTTTTTTTTTGGTAGTACGATTGTTCTTTATTTGAAAGCCACTGGCTCTGAGGAACCCTCCAGTGTGGCTCATGTAGCTGTCCCTGGGCCTAAGGAAAAGTGTTCAGCTCTGCCTTGTTCTTGCCTGAACACACAGTCTAAACTTCCTGCAAAATAAAACTTCTCTGTACGTGTTTGTTTGGTGCAGCCTCCACTATTAATTTGAGGTGCAAACCTTCCCACACGCGACCCATATCAGCCTCAAGCTAATACAAACCTGCTTTCTGCTGCACTTCTGTCACATACCCCTGACCTCCCCCCATCTTGTTTGCCTGTTTCCAGGGCTCTTACCACTTGTGCTTCTACTGCTGCAAGTCAGAGCTGGACTCTCTCTGCTCCAAAATTCTCCCCCAACATCCCCAGGCAGCCCCCCCTGCACTCCTGCTCGTGCTGTGGCAAAGCTCTCTTGCTTTTTCTCACTCTGCCTTTATTCAAAAGGGAGAATTAGAGAAGCGTGGTAGTCTACATATGTGCAAAGAGAGGTACAGGATGAACTGATCCCACCAACATGTTGCAGAGTTTGCTGATCAGTTTTAAGGATTTTTCCCTGAGCGTTTGGCTCGCACGCTGCCTCTGGCATTTGTACAGTTTATTCTGTGCCCTCCTTGCAGTTCAGCATGCCGCTCCTGCTGTTTTGGGCTCGGCTGCTTTCCTGTCAGAGTGCCAGAGCTCTGGGAAAGGACCCAGCTAAGGAGAAGGCTGGTACAGAGCTTGCTGCCTGTCATCTTTACTGAAGCATTTGTGCCAGCATATGCCTATTTGCCTATTATAGCAGCAACCAGAAACTTTGCAGTTGGGGAGACATGGAAGAAAAGGTGCTTTTCACTGTTAATCCATTTGAGAGATGAGAGAGCTGGTATCCATGCTAAGGCCAGTTACCAGCCCAGGAAGGTAGGGTAGAAAGGTATACATGGGGAGCCATATGCCCACATTCACCCTGCAGAGATGTTCAGCTCACTGCCCCAGGGATAACTCTCAGATCTTGGCAAGCACAGAACTGTATAGGTAACAGCAGCCTCTCTTTGTCTGGCTCCTACTGTTTCCCTCCTCTTCCCATGCACGTACCTGAGCCCAGGAGCAGCAGCTTGCCCTGCTGAAGTGGATAAGGCAATTCTTGCTCCTGCAACTTCTGTTGTGCATATTTACAATTTCTGTGAATAGGAGCTGCCAGGAGGTTTTCAGAGGCCTCATGGTGTTGCAGTGGGGACAGTCCTACCCTCTTGGTCTCCTGGTTCCCATTTTCTGGGTACTTTCTCTTGATTTGGTGTAATGATGTAAGTGTGATTAGCTTGCTATTATGCTCTCAGCATGCAGAGCAGAGACTTTTTCCAGATTGCCAGCCAAACAAATATGTGGACTCGATGTGCACATTCCCTTTCTTTAAAGGTTAAACTTAACCTAAGAAGAGCACATACCAATTGCTGCAGGAGATTAAACCTTAGCTCAAGACTGCAGACTTGCTTGTGGCCATGACTGGAAGAGACCAGACTTCCGTCAGGAGCTATTGCCAATTTTGTATTTGTAGCCTTTTGGTGTAATTGCTTGTTCCCTGTTTTGGGTAAGCCGGTAGGAATGTTTTCTTGGCTGGTTTTGTTCTTTTTTTTTTTTTTTTTATATACTTTTCAGTAATTTTTCCTGTCACTTGCTCTCCAGTCAGTGTGCGTTTAGGAGCATTGTGTCTGTTTAGTCTTTTTGTGCCTCTCATTCTAAAATGATGAAAGGAAAATTACTTTTTTTTTCTTTTTTCTGAAAATGAGAGAAAACAGGAAGAATTCTGAGTCTGAATGTGATTTTAATGAAACATTTCACTAAGAAGTGGACAAGTTAGTAATAAAAATCAAACACATGCTTTAGGATCTGATGTCTCTCTTCTTAAAGTATGCACCCAAGGCCAAACCCTTTGGCTATCCCTGTTTATCTTTTATTTCTGCTTTAAACATTGGGGCAGGGAGAGTACCACAGGTTGCAATGGGTCTCCTATGGCCCTAATGGAGAATCAGCGTCATAAGGAAGTGACCTTGCCTGGCTACATCTCTTCTTTCTCCTTTCTTTCTTCTTCCCTCAACATTTTGTCTTGCCATGTTAGCAGGCATTCTTTCTCTCTGCTTATACAGAGAGTGCAGTGGTTTCAGTAGGGGTCACTAGCCACCTCTACAACAGAAGTGAGAACAATGTTTGGAGCCTGTACTAAGCCTGTACTTGCTCTGTACTAAGCAATATATTCATGTTCTGTTCACTGTGCTCTTGCTGGAATCCGCGTTAGTACATACTGCTAATGGGCTTTCTGTTTTGTTTCTTAAACACTTGTTTTCTCTCCCTCAGAATTGAGTTTCTGCGACACTTGAGAAGCTTCTTCCAGACCATGTTTAAAATTGAAACAAAGACCCCTGAGGAGGAGCACATGGGTGGGGAGAAAGTCTTAATGACGTGTGTTGGCATTGGATTTTCCAACCTTAGCAAAACTATAAGATAAGAAACATCTGCAGACTTCGTGAAATGGGGTGACAGAAACCGCTGCAAAGATCCGATAAAACCTGCCTTTCCCTGTGCTTATTTTGGCACAGGGAAGCCAGTGATGATTCCAGTGCAGAGGAACCCAAGCTTGCTGCATGTAAACAATAAAGCTGACTTTAGGCTATTTAGACCTGTGCTGTTTATAAATGCAATGCCAGTATTCTGTGCTGCATGGAATGGCTGGCTGGAGTCTCAGCTGGCTTGGGACTCTTTGCACTGTATTCCACTGCATGGGACACAAGTGCATCTTATGTCCCTGTGCTCTCAAGCTTTAATGCAGTGGATGCTCTAGTTTTGTGTATCTATAGACTTCACTCCTCTTAGCTTTTTCTGAAAGGTTTAGATAGAGAGGGAAAACAAGATTGATCAAAACAAGCTTTGCAGTGCAAAACAAATGATCACAACAGATATATTAGATTCTTAACGTAATTGCAGAGACAATATTGGCATGGAAATAAAAGTAAAGGTGTGACGATAATTTTTTGTTCATACATTGCATGTGAATAGTATTTGTCAAATGCTTCACTCCTGCTTATGTTGACTAAATTACAGTTTCATAGGAGGAAAAAAAATACCCATCTTTTAATCTTCCTTAATGTTAGAATACAGAAGAGATCACAACCTATACTGACTTGTTTTAGCCTCCTCTGCAAAGATGGGCATGGGAGGAGAAAACTCCTTGACAGTTTTTGACTTATCACATATATTCTTTTTAGGTTTGTTTGGTATGCCACACACTGCAGTTCACAATTAGTTGTGAAAGGTAGCAAAAAAAGCTGTAGGCTTTGAGGGAGAAAAATTTATTCAGTTATGCCATCGCATTTTGTGCAGCTGCTCCATTTTGAAAGAAGGGATAATGATGTATGGGCACTGCTTGGATTGACAGGTGCAAAAAGCTTCTACTAGGATATAAATATTTACCCAAGAAAGGCTTTTGGTAGATTCCAGGCAAACCTGCTGAAGTTAATGCTGAACTGCTGACACAAGGAAAGAACTCTATACTTGACTTCAGACTACACTCAGTGCATCTGGAGTAAAAAAAAAAACATGTCAAAAGCTGGTATATAGAGAGAGCAAATACTAGTGACTGTGTTATAATGGTCTTACAAACTTTATCTGATGCCACTGTAAAGTGGGCATTACCTCTGTAATATGAAAAATGTATTTTGTACCCAAAAGGACTTTGACAAAAAGTTAGGTATTTGATTAGTGTTTTATTAACTATTGCAGGCTGTGTGAGTCATTTTTGTACTGTACTTTGTTCTTGTTGCAATCTGTCTAAACATGTTTTGGAAAAATAAAGTATTTTTTCCTAAATAAGGTTTTATTTCCCTTTAAAACAAAACAAACAGCAACCAAAAAAAAACCCTCCAGAAACCTTTTCCCTAGTCCTCTAAGTTGGTATTTCAAAAGATAAATGGCTATTTTGAACTGATACATCAAAAGAACAGCTGTGGGCGTTGCCAGAACGAAAGGTGGGAGAAAGGGAGAGGGCAAGGAGGCTCTTACAATTTAATGGCTTTCCAAAATTTGATTTGCAGCTAAGGAAACCCTAAATAAAACAGTAGATTGTGAAATAAAATTATTTTACTTTTTTTTTTGAATTTAAAGTTACATTAGGAAAAAAGTATGTGGACAAGGAAGAATTTACCTTGCTCCCCGCTGTCATCTAAGCAATGAAAAAGCTAGAAACTCTCCAAATGAAAATTGCCCTAAATACAGGGAGCCACTGATCCAAAAAGTGAAATGTACAAGCTGAGATTAATAGCCACTAGAATTAAAATATAAAGCTTACACTAATTAAAGATACAAGTTTGTAGTACAGCTCCGATTTCTAAAATTGGCCTAAGTAGAAATTTGGAAGTATTGTTACAGCTTCAAAAATCAAAAGCTTTATTTTTAAACTTTCAAAGCTCTTAACTTTGAAGCTGTCACAGCTTTTCCAAGTGTTCCAGTTTCACCAAACATAGAAAGAGCAACGTGTTGCCCAGGTAGCAGATTCTTTAGCAATAGAGTAATTATGTTGTAAAATTACCCATGCTTAAGTAAAGCTCAGTGTTAAAGTTAGACTGCTAACCCTTAGCCCTGCTGCAAATCGCATAGCTCTACAGCACAATGCTTGCTATGACTCAGAATTGCTTATCGCTTTACAGAGAAAAAGATATGTGTATGAAAGGACTATGTTTTTCCAGAACAGCCAGTCTATGGAGAAACAGGAAGAATTCCAGAGGAGGTTTTAGGTAAGACCTTTCTTCAAATTCTTTGATCTTCACATTCTGTGAAAAGTAATTGCTGGGAGGAAATGCTGCAGATGGAAGCTGTTTCTGTATTGGCAGAACAGCTATTAAAACCTGTTTTGGTGAACTGATCCCACAAGCAGTAAGATCAGTTTTTGAGCTGGACAGAGGAAATTAATTTTTGATAAAGACAATTCATACTCTTTATAGCCACAGACTTTATGGTAAGGATGCTAGTTACTGGGAGATGCATCTTTCCTCTCAGTCCATCATGGCAGATTTAATACTCACATGACTTGAATGTGCACTGATTAGCTGTATGAGAATAATCCTGTACTCTTTGAGCTATCCATCAGCAATTTAGGTAATCCCTTTGGGGGAACGACTCTGATAATACCCTTCTGCTGTGATTGGAAACTTTTCTGCTTACAGAAATCTTTAAGGCTGGACCATAAAGAGGTACAGTTGTGGGAGGGGACTAATTAACAGAAGCATTTTGTAATGTGCCTTTTAATTGCAATAATTTTAACATATAGGGGGAGAGGGTGAAGAATGCACAGAAAAAGTTTGGGGAAGAACTAATTAGAACACCTCATTAAATGAAGAATCTCTTCTTTAAACTTGCCTTACAGGAAAGGCTGCTACAGTGGTGATGTGGAAAGTATTTGCAAAACTTGCCTTTACCTTGCACCCACTTTCACTTTTGTAGTATCTATTGTCAAACTCTCTTCCATTTCTAAGTTATGATGGTAACTTCACTGCGCCTTCTGTGGTTACGGAAAATTCATGTTAACTTGCTGTAGGACAGGTTCTGGAGCAGTAGAGATTATGCTGAAGGTGAAATTGCTTCAGTCCAAGCCAATGCACTTTACTGAAAGCATATGACTAGAAGCCAGTGCAATAACTGCCTGGGGAAGCACACAGTAGGTAAGTTAGCTAGGCCAAAACAGTAAGTACATGGCTGTCTCGGGTAATGTTTTCAAAATGGTGATTATGTTAGTGCCAGAGTGTAGGTACTGTCTCTCTTCTCCTTCCCCACAGGCGACATTATGAGTCAAATGGATTTTGTTTCAAGCCGCTGAGGCATAACTCTGCTGCTTGCAAGCTCCAACATTCACTTCCCCGTTTTTCAGTCATGGTCTTGAGACACCAACAGGAGGAAAAAAGACAAAGAAGAAAAGTACCAGCTTTCAGGGGGCATAATTTTGCCAATGAGTTTCTTTCTCATTTTCTGATATTGTATGGTCATTTCCACACTTCTATTGTGTATGTCTGATGAAAGTATTTTTATTTAGTCTAGATCCTAGGGGATACCAAGTGAGACATGCAACTGTGTCAGGGCAACTCTAAATAAAAAAAAAAAGTGAAAGGGGCATCTTCTATAGTTACTGCTTAGGTCTTGGTAAGCTCTGTCTTTAAAGATCATTCTTGGTGGGATATGGACAGTTTTCCTTGTGTCTGATACAGGAGCAGCACTGACAAGCTCTGAAGAACACTTACTACCTGTTGTCAGTGGGAGTCCTGCAGGGAAGAGAGTGGGGGGGTTGAACTGTGGTGACAGCATTGTTTGTGTAATGACCGTAAGTCATGCACTGCATGAGAGCATCACTGTATCCAAATAGCACTTGTGCTAGATAAAGTTGTGGCATTGTTGTAAGGCAGATTTGTTAGGATGATTTGTAGTATACCTGTAGCAGTAGATGTTAGGGGTGAGTGCTAATCTGTCTCCTGGAACAGTAAGATTATTATACATACACACCAAGAATAGTGCCCAGACTTACATTCCCTGTGTACTACAGGGTATAGAAACAATGGTGCTTGTGGAGGTAGCAATAAGGAGACCCACAGAGAAAATGTTTTATTATAGACTGGTATCAGTTAAGGATATAACCACAAGAAAACAATGTCCAAAAGCAACTCTTTACATCAGGATGAACGGTGGCCAGGAGCCCACAGAAGTGAAGTGGCCAGGAGCCTGCCACTGCTCGGAACACCTCTGCACACCTGTGCAGATGTTGAGGGGGGGGCCCTTTGTGCACACCAGGGGTAGACAGGTGTCTTTGTACATTTGCCTTCATGCTGTATGTCTGCCAGATGGTCCATGCTCACCCCATTCTTCTCTGTATCGGTTTGGCCACACTTCCCTGGCAGCATCCCCTGTACTGTTCACACAACAAACATCAGTACTCCTTTACCAGTGAGCCTATGGTGAAAATCTGTAGGGTCCTTGTGGAGACTGATTCATGTGAGGTACCTGGTGCTTAATGATGGATGAGCTAGAAGGATTAAGGGTTTGATTCCAGTGATGATCACTACATGTCTGTGACACATCCCATTATAAAAAATGTCACGGGCTCAGTAGGGCACCCTTGTTTGCAGGCTGCAATGAAAGTCACACTATTTGAGAATGAATGTCTTACTCCTTCTTACCTTGCCTCTAACCAGCAACCACTCTGCTCCCTGAAAGTTACACCTTTTCCAATTCTCACCTGTCTCCACGGATAAGGAAAAAAGTTGCTTTAGCCAGTGGTGAATGCAGATACAATCTGTAAGGCGGCACTGTGGTTCTGAATGAGCATTCCTGAGCACCATCAGGGAAGACAATTCTCTTCCATGTGTCTGGAAATGTAGTTTTGATGAGTTATAAACTACTACACATCTGCAAGCTGGATCTAGATCAAAATATGCATAAGTTTTGATTATTTATTCTCTTTTTTTTTTTAACATCACCAAAGTGAAAAAAAAAGGGGGGGAGGGGGTGGTGACCCTTACAGATTGTGTGTCAGCATTCAGAAGGTGCCCAGTTCAGTAAGGCTTCCTAAGAGATTTGTTTAAGTATGTGTATATAGAAACACATCTACAGATTCAGAATGTGTCTGCAAAAGAGGGTTTGTACTGCATAATGTTTCTGAGCACTGAATGTAAAAATCTACTTCATAGTTCACACCACAAGTGTATTAGCCACTATTTTTACCTTGTTCTTTGTGACTTAAATAACGTATGTAATGTGCTTTTGAAGAAAAGATCCACAATAAATCAGGGCTAAATAAGACAGCCTAGAAAATGTTATACCCATTTCTTTTGGAAATGTGTTTGTCAGGTTGTTAATAAAAATACTGTTTCCTCATCCTTCACTATTAATGTCAGTAGCGAGTTTTCCCTCAAAACAGTGCCAAGATCTTGTTCTAGTCTTTTCTAAGTAATGATGTATGGATTCAAAGTGAAGAAGAGCTGGTTTGAAAAGATCTGGCTTTTTCCACGGTATGTAGAGCATCTTAGAAGAACAAGCTATTACACAATGCACAGGCTCCTTAACAGCTTCTTACTCTCAATAAGAGCATGATGGGGGGTTAGGGGGGCTAAACTAAAGCTACACCATCTGTGGCTGGCCTTGTAACAGGAAGAATGTGGCAGCTGCATAAATAGTTTTTCTTCTTAATTTTCAGTTTCAAAGTACAAATAAAGAATGAACATCTGTTTCAGCTTGCAGAGTTAAATAAGCATTGTAAGCAGATGGTATTTTAAGACTTGAAATTTACGGTAAGAAGTGTTAATGAGAAGAGGGTGTAACTAATAGCCAAGGAGATGGATATTACAGAATCCTTTTAGCCTTCTTTTCCCTCCCCAGCCCCACAGGTTTACAAAGAAAGGAGCAATTTGGTGAGAAATTGCTGAATAGCTGTTGAGATATTGTAAGGAAAATACAGGAAATTATCAAAATTGTCACTTGCCTGACTGAAACACGGAGTAAAAACCATGCTTATGTTCGTGGCATTTTCTTCACTGACCCAGCTTTCGAAGAAAGCTGCTGTGAGAGAACTTGACTGAAACTTCTGTTTTCATCCTTTTCAGATTTCAGTAAAATCTCTCATTGATTTTCGATGCCTTATATCTTACCCGGGCAAGAACAATGCTATTAACTAATGAACTATTTGAATTGTTTTTGCCAAGTCATAGGCATATAAATATAAAAAGGTTCATTGTTTGCATTCATGTAATGAAATTCCTGGCTTTGTGGATTTTTATCATCTGTTCCAAAGTCTGTGTTTTGGAGAACTGCCTTTGTGCCTGTGGTACAGCAGAATGAAGTGTTTCATTTGTGTCCCACAGGGAGATGGACTAGAAAATATCAAGATCCACAGACTCTCAGGTCTGTGCAAACACTTCTCTCACCTTATAAGGGCTATAAGCATGTTGCGGCTCTACAAGCCCAAATCTCCCTGGCTTATTTCTGCTCTTTGTTTTGTTTGTTTGTTTCGTTCATAGGATTTGCTTGGATTATTTTGTCTACATTAGATTCTTGTAAAGATTAAACCCTGCCCTTTTTACTTGGGAGAGATTTCCTTTGTGGTGCATCCCTTTCTCTGCTGATCTGTTCTCCCTCCTCCTGTTAGCTCCGTGGCCTTTCCTCCATTGTATAAGCTGGAAGAACAGTACAAGCTGGAAGAACAGTCCGCACCATGCTGCTGTGGGGTTCCGAGTTGTGGGATCGTTTCCCTTCTCCATTCCCTGGCAGGTAGACAGGTTTCTCTGCAGGCTGTCTCCCTGGCCACTCACCCAGACAACTTCCCTCTCTTTTGTCTGGCAGTCACTGATCTGCCTCACTGCAGGGACAGACTTTCCTCCAGGGTTTATGAAATGGAAAAGCGAATAGATCTATTGGAGTTCTTCTAACTAAATGTGCCCTAGTAGCCCCTGCTGTGGAAACAAAGCATTGTCCTCATCTCTTCCATCTCAGAGGTCTCTTTGAATCCTTGCCAACTTGAAATCAGAGAGTTTAGGACCAAGAAGGTTGCTAATTACACAGAGTCTGACCTCCTGTATATTGGTACGTTCTTCCTCCTTCAAGGGAAATGACAATTTTCAGAAGGGCCTCCAGTCTTCACCAGGAAAACTGAGACAAGGTATTTCTATTACACAGTTTTGTGAATTTGTTCTAGCATTTAATCACTTGCTGTTTAAAAACAAGTAATTATTCTACTTGGTCAGCTTTCAGCTCATGGTTCTTAAGAGTGCTAGAGATCCCTGTGGGATCCAGTATGTTTCTACCCCATGAGTAATGCATAAGAAACTCAAAGGAAAAAAATTTCTGCTTTGGGGTCAGAAAGCCTTATCTGACACACAGAGGAAAAGTAATGGTCTTCTAGCTGAATCCTCTGAGTTCTAAAGTGGAGCAAGAAAGCAAACTATTTACTGACACTCAAAGTTTCTTGCTGATTGGCATTAAAATGTACGGGCTGCTTTAAAACTGATGGCACATCATACTACTAAAGGGCCAGTGGGCACGTTCTTATCAAGTCCTGGGGCTATGGGTTGCACAAGAGAAAATCTTGACACACAGCTCCACTCCTAGGAGGCTGAAAGACTGCATTCTTTTAGGACCCTCTGTTAAGGAAGCAGACCTAGTGTTGTGTTTACTTAACAATACCTCCAGTGGCCAAAGCCCTGTGTTTCATTAAATAGGGTGTCTACCGCTGCTACTACAAAGACTATTTCCAACACAAAGACAGTGTTGTCTTAAGAGTAGGAGTTCTGGGGACTGGATACTACTTTTTAGTTCCTTGCTTTTCAAAGCAGCAAGGCGGGAAATACAAATTAGAAAAAAAAAGTGGGAAAAAATGTCACAGAGAAACAAAAGCAGGCAATGGAAGAAACGAATGTAACTGTGCTAATGTTTCAGTTATCTCCTTATATTTAAAATGTTTTAAACTATTTTAAAATATTGTTCTTTATCACACATTTTATAGGGAATAAAAAAAAATCACAACCCTTGCCAGAATATTTTTGCAGCACTAGCTCATATAACAGACCAAGAAATGCAGGTGCTAAGGATTTCAGTAGCTGTATCTCACCCACTGTTCTCATGACAATCCATTCCTGCTGGTGTTACTGCAGCTGCTAGCCAAATACTAAACTCGGCAAGCTGTGTGTGTGGCGTAATAAGTTAGTTTCACTTTTGGGGGGAAGCAGAAAAGTGGCGGTTCCAAGTAAAAGCAGCTTCCTTTACAATCTTTGTCCCTTGCTTCCTCTGCCATTCACTGAATGGTAGCCCATCTGTAGATCAGTAGAATAATTTCTGTTGCCTGCTGCAGCATCTCTTCTACACAAACCGGTTCCTGTTTTCACAATTTTTGCTGATCAAAAATAGCTCCAGCTGGGTTTGCTGGTAGCTCTAGGCTTTCCACCTATGGCTGACTCAATTGTGTAGCAGCAGAGGAACCAGAAGAGAAGTCATTCAAAACCGGGAGGGATGGACTCACGTGGCTCATCTCGGAGGACCGGGTCTACCCCCCGGGTCTAGCTGTGTCAAAGGCAGCACCAGGGCGGCGGGGCATTCTGGTGCCTTCTTTGGCCCCGGGAATGCCAGATTCAACAGTGCTCAGCACTGGATAGGGTATTTAGCAAAAACAATGAAAAATAGCTTTCCTTCGTCTCTGTGGATAAGAACTAGTTGTACTCTTTCAAGCAATTAGTTAAACACTTCTAATTGGTTTGGTCCTTCAAGTGAAATGTACCTTCGGAATGACGTACTTTGAAGCTACTCCCTGCAAGGATCAAACTGAGTTAACTGCTGTTTCTGCCTCATGTGCAACTAGCTCAGTGATATCTGTTATAATCCCACAGAAGGCAGGTTAGGGAGCTCAATAGCTAGTGATACATATGCCTTTGCCTAAGGGAGAACTTTCATGCTTTATTTTGCATGTTTGCCTCGGTGTGAGGGAACACTTGCTGGAACTGCTTATCTAAAAATCTTCCTCCTCCAAGAAAAAAGAGGTTTTGGAAGCTATTTCTAGATCCTGAAATCCTCTCCCCGAGAGCTCCAGTATGTGGTTTATTTCCATTACGCTACAAAAAGTGGAATGAGGAACCAATGTTTTTCAACATAACCGTTGCTGGGTGCCATTTTTTTTTTTTTTGGAAATAGGAAATGAAAACAGCTGAATTTGATTTATTGTTTTAGTTACAAAGAAAAGACCTAACTGATCTGACTGGAGTCCAAAAATAAAGGAGGAGAAAAAGAAGAGTGACTGACACAGGTTTGATGTTGTTTGTACCAATGTAATTCTAGAGCAACAGTAGAAGTTTCTAGGTAATGAAAATTATGTAGAGTCTGACCTGACAATTAATTAAAGCAGTGTTACCGAAGTGGTGGCCTGTGGGACAGAGTTCTCTCTTTATAGGAAGTGCTTTTTAGCTGGTTTGCACAAGTACCTAGCAGGGTACCTTTCTGAATCCAGACAGGGAAATCTACTGCTTTGTGAAACCTCTGTGCTTCTGCTACTTTTAACTGAAATTGGCCAAAAGATTCAAGAGCGAAACAGCTAAGCTAAAGATACTTAATTATTTTTAACCTAAAATGTTTTGATGTTACAGTTTTGCCAGTGTGCATATTTGATACCAACATTGGTATCTAGATGCTTCCTGAAGTAACTTACTTTTTCAGAAATAGTGATAAAGCAAAGCATCTTGTACTGACTCTAATTTGAGCTAAAATTACTTAGCACTTTTGAAAAATCAGCACAGTGCATATTTTTAGAATTTATTTCAAACTGAAATATGTTTCTGATTTTAAATTAAACTCCGCTCATCCTTTTCCAGGACTGTGAATCAAAGCACAACTTGCAATTGTATGATAGTACAATTTGTACTGAGTAGAAACAAAAGTGAAACTCAGTGTCTTTGCTTCACTGTCTAAGATGAGAATACCAAGTGGAAAAATTAGCTACAAACAAATGAAATGTTTCACTTTGAATTTACTGTAAGCAATTTAAAGAGTTTTAGAAACAGTTCATGAAAGGTTCTTGTTCATATATTTGTGTGTGTATTAAAGGTTCCTGCTTTTCAAGGTCTCTGGTGATTGATGTGAACACAGTAGGTGGTTTGGAAAATGTACAAGATAAACTTGGTTCAGTTTTATTACATTAACTTCCATATTGCGTTCAAGTAGCCTAGTAATTGTATCTTAAGCATACATTAAAAAAAAAAATAAAAAAAAAAATAAAAAATATCATTAAGGTTGAGCTCTCCAGTGAGGAAATTCCAAAATTTCAACAGTTGACCTTAAAGGGGTGTAGTTATCCTGTCCTGTTGTCTTTTGTCCTTTTAGTTTCTAGCTGTATCACACATCCTGTCACACTGGCTAAGGCAGATTAAATTACACGAACAGATTAAATAATAATTAAAAGCCCCAACAGGATAAGAAATTACTGACTTAAATTAATTTATATAAACATTAACTTTTGAAGCTTCCTGACTTTCACAGATAGGTAAGTGTTGCCAAACAAGCCCAGGAAGGTTAACTTTCCATAATAATGCAAAGCAAAAGCACATTGCCAGACCTGCAGTTCATTGCATTTAAAATCAGATATCATTAATCAGTACATATTTAATTTTTAGAAACCTTAATTTGAAAAATCCTTAACAGAGGTTGCTGTATAAATGTCCATAGATACCTTGAAATATACTAAATAATTCTAATATATGTACACTCGTGAAAATATGTATTTCAAAAACAAACTTACTTTCCACAAACTGATGCCAGGTCATTATGCAGTCTTGAACACTGCAGAGGATGAAGTCCTGGAGAAGGTATTTACATGAACCTGGGCTGGGAACTTTTAATCTTCCATTAGAGTACTTCTGGTCAATTTTTGAGTCCCTCTAAATGTTTGGAAACTCCAAGGCTGAAAGCAGAAATACTGGTTTGTGTATGTGAGGGAAGTGGGCTGTTTCCCATGTTTGACTATTGTAAGAAAGGCTGAGGTGATTTTGCTTAGATCTTTCGAAAGAAAAAAAAGAAACCCCAATCCCTCCAAAACCTGTTAGAAAAGGTTTTCAAGCTAGTAGACTTCCCTACTCCCAAGGGATTTTCAAATACATTTTGGGGGGAGTTATATTTTCCTGGTGGTAGGTAGACCTGGGAAGGCACAACTTTAGCTCTTCTTTATTATGAATATAAATACATTCAATTTGTGTAGCAGTATAACCAAAACCAGTATGAAATCCCGTATCATTGTGTTTAGGCATCAGTTAAACACAGAGGATATCCTGCTCTAAAGATGAAATAGTCCTGGGGGAAAACAACAAAACAAAACATATGCAAGCAAAATTTGATTAAGAAATAAAGTGTAACTCAATGGAGACCTATGCTGATTGGTATAGGATTCCAGAAGCATCTGTATTGCAATCACTGGGAGTTTTGACTGCAGAACCACTGGCAGACACTGCAAGCTGAGGTTTGCAGTGTCTACACTTCAAGGTTCTCCTTCAACTCAGGTTGTTTTGTTTCATTCTGTTAGCAGATTTTGTTAAGGAAGGAGAACCTCAGACTTTTCTTATGGAGTCTTTTCCTCACTGGATGGTGCTAGCATATGTATCTGTTTACCCCAACACTAAGCAAAAAGCTTTGGAAGTCACAGAGTGACAGTAGATTTGTGGTTCCCTGTAATGCATTTATACCAAGCCATTTCCCATCAGTGGACTGTATTTCAAAATTTATTTTCAAGAAGTTCTACAGTTAAGACAATTGCTTGCACTTACTTGCCTGCCTGCTTTTTCCAGCTACATAACTGTTGGCTGCACGCTAGGTTTTATCCTATAATAGGAGAAAGGCGCATGTTCCTTAAAAGGAAATCCTATGCTGCTGCTCAGTTGTGACTCAACTAACTTGGCAGAAATGAATTTACTCCATCTCCAGATCAGATCCACACCAACCTGTGCTGAACCACATAGATGGGAGGGTTCAAAGGCTTGGAACGTTTAATAGAGCCATGGGCAGTGCAGAGACCAGTGCAGGCAATGCTGTTCCCATGAGGCAACCAGCTTCATTAAAGAGTAAATTAAAAAATTACTTAATCTTCCTCTATTTGCAGAAAACCTATCAGAAACTATCGAAACCAACAAAACCAGAATAACTCAGTTCGAAAGATACAGATGAAAATGTTATGCACTATACGTGGTTGATCTGTGTGTATGCTAACAATATAGGTAAGAAACACAGCAATACCACTATGTCATCTTTTTTTCAAATCCAAGTTTTATTGCCATTGCACATCTGGGACACCCCACGCCCATCTAACAAACCAAGAATCTGTCAGGTAGAGTGCTGTTCCCGACCACTGTAGGCTATAAAGCAGACTTCTTCACTGTCTTCTTGTAGCACTTGGAGGGAATCCCAGGGAGCTGTTGGAAAGCGGCAGCTTACCTAGCCCCCGGAGAATGCTACAGAAGGGCAACAGGGCAGTGATGGATACAGAGGAGAGGGGAGCATTATCTGATTTTATTCCTCTCCGTTTTATAGAAGCCCTCGTACTGCGTTAGTCACTGTAGTGTCTGAGTGCTTTTCAGTTGTTCAGCAACTGAACTGATGCCTGTCCGTATAGGGATTTTTTCCTGTGGTTTTTTTGGTTGTTTTGGGTTTTTGTTTGTTTGTTTTTGGTTTTGTAATCTTTCCTGTGGCATCGTTGCATGATGCAGCATTTTGTACCTGATCAAGAACACAGGGGGCTGGCTGTTAAAGAAGGTAGTGCCAAAGAATTGCATCTTCCACCAGGAGCAATGTTCAGGGTAGAATTTAGTGCCTGGGAAGTACATTTTGCATTCTTAGGTATATGCTCCAAAGGCAGTCTTTGCAGAAATGCACTAGGGTGGGTTTTTTAGGTGCTCTCAATTGTCTCTCAGAGGAACAGTTACCAACTGAATGTCTAGAAGGGGAGAAACTTCTGCTTACCATTGGGACCTTCAAAGCCAAAAGATGGCTTTTTTTCCTAGTTTTTTTCTTCTAAAGCATATGAATTAGAAGTGTGTCGTTTCAGGAGCAGAATCATATGCAAACCTGTATTTACAGGTTCTTGTCCCTCTCTTCTCCTCCAGGAAGGAGGTATTCACTAATATCACTCAAGGAAATAGGTTTCTGAGAATGACTGTAAATAATGAAAAAGTTTCCTTCAAGAGTGCTCTTTGTGCCATATATTTAAAGAAAAAACACATTTTCTTTAACCGAAATACGTTTTTCTCTTAAGGCTGGGCCTACACAAAGAGAAGGAGAAAAACCATTACAACATAGGTACTTATCTATAAATACTAAGAACACCCTACAACAAAAGTAGAAGGAAAAGTGACATACGTGCAGACAGTCTGACTTCAAAGATTTGACTTAAATGAGTAACTTCCTTAGCCTTGTTCTAATTCGTGGTTTTGCAAATAATGCCCCCCCCCCCCCCCCCGAATACAGAATGTGCTTGAATTTCAGCTGAAAATGATAAATCTAAATCCAACTATGAGAATTTTTGAAGTAACTACAACAAAACTGCTTCTGTCGATTTTAGCTGTTTGAATACGAAAATGAAACAAAATCTATTTCCTGGTCTGTAGGCTAATCTCAGAATTTGGAACACAGAAGTAATGAAGAAAGTAAAACTAAGAGTTTTGCATGGACGGCAAGTTTTGTAACTTGCTTTGAAATGCAAACCCTAAAGGCAAGTTGTTACAACAGTTGTAAAAATCACATTTCATGTATAATTAGTGGTATTTTTGTCCATTATTTGGGGGTATGTTTAGTAAGTTTAGTGCTTTACAGCCCTGTTTAATTTAGGATTCTGTAGTTATGCCTGTGTTACTACACCCTACGCATATTTGTGTTTGACATTGTGTGAATATGTGAAACAAAATGTGTAAACAGGACATAGATAAATGATACTTCAGTCCTCTTAGGTTCTTGTGTGTCACAGGCTGACACTTGTACCCAAGCGTATTAACATGCAAATGTATGGAGACTGTGTATGGTCATCTACCAAAGAAAAAGGGGGATGCTTAAATGGTAATGAGATGCAAATCTGAGATGCTGACAGTTTTTGGGTGCAGATGCCTTTGAAAGGACTTGTTAAAATATAGCAGAATAGCAGGAACACTGTTGAAGGCAATGAAGAACCCTGAAGAGACTACTGAAAAATGGTATTTCATAGGACAACATTTCTTGCTATACTATGCTAAAATATGTTTAAACTAAATATAATAGAAGACAAACAAAAGTAAAAACGCCTGGTATCATTAGATAAGCTGTAATGTTTGGAGTCCTAACATAGATTGGACTTTCACAATCTTGTCAACTGATGGTGTGCTTTATCAGACAAGAGTCTGGCAAGTTTTGCAGGTCCAAATAAACCTGACCCTGACAAAATGTTGAAACCTAACAATATAAGGATTTCCCATCTATTTCAGTAGGACTCTTTGCATTTGCAGTGTTCTGTCCACAGAGATCTTGATGAGCAGAGTCTTAAGATATGCAGTGATCACAACCAATGTGGGACACTGCACTCCTGGTCTTTTAAGTGGTGTGGATACTGGTAGTATATTAAGTGATTATATCTGGGAGGCATCAGAACATTTTCATTTCACAGTTTGTTTCCTTTCCCTGTTTGCAGGAAGTTTTCAGTGTCACTGCAGTAGATGCTTGTGTGAGTTTTCCACGCTGCAGCCTGGAAAACATTAAAAATGAAAAGCAAATTATTGGAGGATGTAATACCACAGAAACTTTCAGTGAGATCAAGGAGTAGATTTACTAGAAGAAAACATGCTGTAATTGACGTTATTTCAAAACCACCAGGTATCCTTTAAACTGCATGCTCAAGGAAACCAAATATGCAAAGCAATGTACACATGTTAAATTCCAGTTCTGAACTGGGCTACATTTTGTTTTCTGTAACAATGTTGTATGACATGGGCATGCTCTTTTCTTCTGCATGAGGAGTAAAAAACCACATATAACACCGTAGAAATGGCAGTGATAAGCTTGTCCTTAAATAATCGTGTTTCATTTGACAGTACCAAATCGTCAGCTGACAGTTAACAGCTTGCTTTGAAATCACTGAAAGTTCCGAGCATGAGCCTGTTGGTAGTTTTGAGACTCCTCATCTAACGAACTTTTACAGGGCTTTTCAGCTTTCCCTTGTCCCAACTTCTGTTCTTCCTTTGTCTCCTGGATGCAGACTTCACAGTACCTATCTGTAGATCAAGCCCCCCACTCTGGTGTTCTTTCTGTAACTCGCCACGTCTTCGGGTGGGCAGGCACGCTCCTTCTCTTTTTGCTCGTCTGCAAGAGCCAACCTAGCTCCAGAGCTTTCAGATGAACCTCGTTTACTTGGGACAGACAAGAAAGTAAGGAACAGGCTCACCATGTAAGTTACGGAAAAGCGTACGTCTGCAAGGTTAGAACCGAGCAATAAATCCTGGGCGCTCGGACAGAACTAGCACACGCGTGCACTGCCGAAAAAAACCCAAACCGCCCAACCCGTGCGCTTTTCCTTCGGCCCAGCTAACACCCGCCCTACCGCGAAGCGAGACCACAGCGCAGAGATGCGCTGCTTTTGTCTACCGCGGCCGAACAAGGCAAGGTCTGTCCCTGAAACCTGCGCTTGCCGGTCCGAGGCCTTCTGCCTCGCTGCCGTTGTTCTCGCCGCACAGCGGCTCCCGCTGGCGCGGGCAGACGGAAACTCGTCAGACACGAAGCCCCTCTACCCACCGGCACCGGGGGCCGGGGGGTCGGAGAGCGGCAGCCGCCCGCAGACGGGAGGCTGCCCTTCCCGCCTTTACGCACCCCCGCCGCCCGCTCTGGTGCCCACGGGGGAGGCTGCCCTCTCCGTGGGCCGGCCGCTCCGCGCTCGCCCTGCGGACGCTGCGCCGCCGGCAACCGGCCCCCAGCAGGGATTCCCCGAGGCCAGCGACAGCTCGCCCTCGCCGCCGCGGAGGCCGCCCGAGGGGGCGCCCGTGCGCGGGGCTCGGCGGCTGGGGGCGGGGAGGAGACCCGCGGCGCCGTCCCGGCCGGCGGACGGCCCGGCCCCGCGCGGGCGGACGGCCCCGCCGGAGCCGAGGGCCGGCCCCAGCCGTGCCCCGCGCGTCGCCTAGCAGCTGCGTGATGACGCAGGCGGCGGGAGCCCGGCGCCTCGCGCCCCGCCCAGCGGGAGGGCGGCTGCCCCGCCCCTCCGCTCCGCTCCCCCGCGCGGCAGGGCAGGGCGGGGCGGGGCGGGGCGGCGCGGCCGCGCGGAGGCAGGGGGCAGAGCGCGGCTCGGCACGGCGCTGCTGCTGCCGCCGCCGCCGCCGCCTGCCCTCCCGCCCGCCCCGGCGTCGTGCATGGAGAGGGAGCGGGCGCCCAGGGGGAAGCTGCCTGCGCGCGCCGGTCTGCCCAGCCGCCGCCGCCGCCGCCGGGGTGAGTGGGGCCAGCGCCGCCCGGCGGCCGTCGCCCGCTGCCCGCAGCGGCCGGGGCGGGAGGGTGTGGGGGGTGCGCGTGAGTGTGAGAGAGGGGAGGCGGGTGGCCGGGGTGGCGGTTACACCTCGGCGGATCCCGCGCCCCGTCCCGCTGACGGGCAGCCCCCGCCGGCCGCCCGGCCGGCCCGGGAGCGGCGTGCGGCGGCCGCCCCTACCCGGTACCCCGCGGCGTGCGAGTGCCGGGGGGCCCGGCGGGGGGCACGGGGCGAGGGACACGGGACGCAGGCGCCCCTCTGCAGGCCGTACCTGGGGGGGGGCGGCGGGGGAAAGAGGGGCAGAAGGGCTCTCGGCCGGCACGGAAGGCCGTTCTTGTCTGGCGGTGTGTGTACAGGTCACCGTCGCGTGCGTGTGTGTGTGTCCCGTCGCCGTCCCGTCCCGTCCCGCCCGTGTCCCCCCCCCCCCCCCCCCGCGCAAACGGGCCGGCCGGGCCGGGTCGGGTCTGACCTGGCCGGTAGAGGACCTGGAAGTCCGCCGTCCGTCGGCCAAGGTGGTGTGTTTTGCTGGAGAACTTCCTCGAGAATGCTTACTTGTGCCGTTAAGGAAAAGGAAAAAAAAAAAAAACAACAAAAACCCAACCAACCAAAACAACCAGCTCCAAACCTCTCACTGCAGTCACAGAAGCATCTGTGGTTTTTCCTCTCTCTGTATTGAATTTGCTTCTCCATGGGGAAGTGTTCCTTTAGATGTGGGTTATGAATTAATGAATTTAATTTACTTTCACAAGAGAATTTTTTTTCTTGTTTTTGGAAAAGAATTGCAGGTAAAACTTATTCAGGGTTTTTTGGGGTGGGTGTTTGGGGGGAGGGGGTGATGCAGCTGAAGGCTAATTAGAGCCTGATGGGCTCAGTCTTCAAATTTCCCTTTCTCACTTCTGCAGTCTGTGACAGGTGAGAAAGTAACACCTTGCTTTGGTTATTCGTAAATTATTTGTTGCCGGAGAGACATAGGCTATATTCTTTTTGGTCGTTGGGCAGAGGGAAACGTAATTGGGAGGAAGATTGTGATGGCTACCTTTAGTTTCAGATGTGATTTTGTGCTTGAGGTTATTTGCTTAATGGTCAGTGTTTCTGACATCTTAGCCCTGTACAGCTTTTGCATTTATCATCTGCTTCTCCATTGGTTCTATTGTTAGTCAAATCTAATATATATGTAGTTTAAGTGAGAGAGAAATTTTTCTAAAGTTTGTATTTCATGGAAAATTGATATTGACAGGAGATTGTAGAGAAATTGTGCGCACTGTTCAAAAGGGTAGTTTGGATCAGTTATATGGATTAACTTCTTTTCTTCCCCTCTGCACAGCTTTTCCTAGTAATTGATATGGGAGTAACATTGTAGTAATGTTCCTTGGGCATGCCCGTTTATCTTCCCTTCTAAGGGTCGGCGACAGTAATTTGAGGATTCAGTAGCAACACAGGAGCCATCACTGTCTTCTGCTTGATGAGAATGAGTCCCAAGTGACTTCAGTGGTGTAAATGGAGAATTTTGTAGTAAACAACTTCAGTATTACAGTGTGAAATGATAGGGATTTTAAGCAGTGGTGCATTTTCCAGAGAAGCCTTCAATGTGAGCTGTTTACAGAGTTTCTCATTTCCGTAAAGCGCAAATGACAGCAACATAGGGAAGTAGTATTTGCTGCTGGGAGAGGAAGTTTTAATGAGCACGAAGTTCACAGAATGCAGAAAATGGTTCGACGTTCTTGTTGATGAAATCAGATTGACTGGAACTGCAGAATGGAAAATGAAAGGAGACTGCTGCTGCTTCTCACGTGTAACTGTTAAGGGTGGTGATTGGGCAAAGAAAGAACAAAGTTGAAATCTCTGTAGAATAACAATTTCCAGATTACGTGGAGTTAACATAATGCATGACCACAGAATACTACTAAAGTCAATGTCATCTTGTAATAGCAATGGCATCTTCTTGCTGAAGTTGTAAGAAAAGCAGTTACGGAACAGGGTTGTCATTTTTGCCATCGGTCTCTTTATCTCAGCTCTGGGGCATTTTTACAGTATGACCTTATATAAACTAAAAGCTAAGTGGTGACGTTTGCAGTTACGGGAAATAATCTAGCATCTTGGCTGAAAGACCCTTAAGAGGGAAGTAAACAAGTTTTGGAAATACAGTAATATTAAACAGATAACATGAATTAAACAGTGTTAGTTATGGATAAAAGGGAACTATTATCAGAAGTTACAAAACTTAAATTAGAAAGCAGATTAACATAATTAAACATGCAATAATTTAAAAAAATCCCTTGTTTTAATGGTGTTTTGAAAAAATAACAGGTGTGGAAGAAGGCAACCTAAGCCTTGTGGCTTTTTTCTAAAAATTATGGGAGCTTTGAGTAGTAGGTTGAACTAGATAACCTCCTGAGGTGCTGTTCAACCTGAATTACCATATCCTAGTGCTACTGTGCTGTTATAGGTTAGATTTGTATTATAACTGCCCCTTCCCCACCCCTTTTTTTTTACCTAGGCTTGTATGCAAATATTAACACAGTTATTAGGTAATACAGTTATATTTTTTCCATTTAATTTAATAGAGCTGCTGTTTCAAAGCCTCTCATCCTGGCTGTGTGCTGGTTTTGGTGGGTTCCATATGAATTCATATGTCCACCCACAGGGTTCTCGGCGTGAGCCCGGTAAGATGATTAATATGAGTAGGACTAGCAAGATCTGAGTCAATATTTGAGCTCATGCTTGCATTTGTATTTCTCTAACTTGTTCCAGATGTGATTTCTTTATCAGAAGGTAAATGAGGAACTTTCTTGAATTTCTGGATATGTGATTTTGCAGATTTTTCTATAATGTGGATCTGTCTTTATGGAGACTTGAAAAACAAAATAAAAATGTGTATGTACAATGAAGCTTCTTTATAGTAGTTCTGCTGGAAGAACTGTACGCAGCTTTATTTGCCACATACAAGTAGGTGCTTTTGCTGCATGCTGTGTTGATCCAGAGAGTACGTTATATCTCTCCCTTCAATGGGTTATACGCCGTGTGATACAGTGAGAGCTACACAGTACAACTGTAAGGTATCTTGTTGCCCTCAGGTGCAGCCTGTGAGATGCTGGAAGAAAAAAGGTGATGCCTCACTCCAGTGTTAAGCTCTCTGGGTTATGCAGTACTGAATGTAGAGCGATCCGATTCACCTGGACAATGATACAATCCCCTTGTGTTATTGTGGGTATTGAGGTACAGCTGATTTGATCTTTAAAAGTAATTCCTAGCTTGCTTTCTGTCCCGTTGACCTGTACAGGAAAGCAGTTTTCTGTAGAGGAAAATCTAAGTACTTCTTGAGTAGACAGGTAGAATGACTTGCGGGGAAGGTAATTGTCCATCTCATTTTGGTTATGCAGTCACTGTATCATACAGTCAAACATAAATACTTAAATCTGACTTGCAGAAAAAAAATTCCAATGTGGTGCAGCCAACTATTGATTTAAAATCAATACAAGCACTGACCTTTTATGATGTGTTTCTGCATCTATGTCTTCGACAGTGACTTCCACAGTAGTATTACACAGTTCCTTTTGTTGTTAGTAGATTGCTTTTCAGTCATGGTTGAACATCTTTAGGAAGAAAGGCATTAGCTCTTGATGTTTTGGTTTTCTGTACCTCTGTCCCTTCTTTGGGCTTTCTTCTGTTTGGGGTGTTTTGGTTGGTTTTGGGTTTTTGGTTTTTTTTCCTAGTATCTCTAGTATTTGTCCATAGCTCAGATAAATCTATGAATTGATTCTGTTTTTCTGTGTTTTCTGTGATGTTACCAACGACAATATTCCAGATAAAGTGAGACTGTTTTCTATCCCATTCTTTGTTCATTGGAACACTTTGTTTCTTGTCTTGTGTGCCTGTATTAAGCAGAGATTCTATTGAGCTGCACATCCTGTGCATGGTTACTTTGTTTATCTGCTTACATTTGCCTTAAAATTCAATGCCATGTGGGAATAGCTGCAAGTTATTTTTTTCAGGAGTTTATTATTTTGTATTTGTTGACATCAGATGTTACCTGTCTTCTGTTATTTTGCTTTGCTAGCTCTCAATTTTGATCCTGCTCAAGTCTCATGTTAACTGGTTATCATTGAAGCTGGTTTTAGGTTGCTGTTGCTGTTCAATACTTACTAGAAAGCTGAAAAATGTTTTCAATGCCAGGCCTAGGAAATAGAACTGGAGCATTTTACAGACTTACTAAACTGAAGATTGATTACTTAGGCTGGGACTTTGAAAGTGCTTATATGCTTGCGTAAATATGTATAGTGTGGTATTTCTTGCTCTGTGTGCATCCTAATGTAGAAAATTCTCTGATATTTATCGCAGTTATTGAACTATGTATTTGTGATTTAAAAATTTTTATTGACAGTCTGGTGGAGCTGTCTTAGCTGGTATTCCTTTTACCATTTTGCTTGTGTGCTCAAGCAGTTGCAGTAGATTTCAGGGTTTAAGGAAGTCTTTTACAAGTGTTTTAAATAAATGAATATATTACATATGTTCAAAGTTATGTGATTAAAGTTATCTGCATGTATAATTAAGAATTAAATAATGTTTCTTTATGTGACTTTATTCGTCTTAAGGATTTCTTTTTTGTAGCCTTTAAGAAGAATAATTATCAAATCAGTTAAAATCAGTTTGTGAGACTTTTTTTACACAAACTAATTCATCCTGTTTCCCAAAAACAGACTATGGGGACGAGAACCCTGAGATTTTTTTAATATATATTTTAGAGGAATAGTCTTAAAATATCTTAGTCTAGCATTGACACATATATATATATATATATATAAAATGGATCTTTAAGAACATGTCTAGTATGTTTTAAATAAATGTTTTCCATCTTTGTTCTCCATTGGTCATGGTTGACTACTAGGATTTCGTAGTTATGAGCAAAATGTTAATCATTCTTCAATCTGTTGTGCTACAGCCTGGGTTTCCAGCACTGTGAGATATTTTTAAAGTATGAAAAACTTTGACTTTTAAATGTCTAATCTTGATACATATAAATATACAGTAAATTTGGTACCTGTGTTTCTTGAACAATTTTTAGAGACCTCAGGAGTCCTCTTAACCTCAATGTGAAATTATGGGATTGCTTGCATGGATTCAGTTATAGAGGTACGGCCACAGGTGTTGTCTGAGTTTTACTGAATATACTAGGTAAAACTTGAGTGGGAGACTAATGCAGGAGCATTTGGGGACAAAGGCTATTGGAAAACAGCTATTAATTCCTAATAAAAGAGGAGCTTTTGTGAGTTAAAAAGGTGCTTTGGAAATCTATTAAGATAGTCAAATAACATAGGATGCTCTGAGGTTATAAAGACAAAAGCCTCTTCAAAATACAACTCTCAAGTGAGGGTTCATGTTGGAGGATGATATTGAGAAGCAAAGAAGTCTGTTATGTGTGGTATAGTTGGTGCACTGCATGCTAAAGTAAGCAGTATAAACCAGCAAAAATCTTCTCTTTTGCAGCATTTCCCACACGTGGGGAATTCTGACATTCTTTAATGTTTGATGCTGGTTCTGCAAGATGAGCAATACTGTATTATGTTTGTTCATAAGTTAACTATAACACATTTGCCACCGACAGCAATCCCCAGCTCTCTATGCTTCTCTCTGAAACAAAGAAGCAAAAGGTTGGCCAAATGCACAGGGGAAATAAAGCCTCTTACATGTTTGCTGCATCCCGCCTATATGAAGGAGTACTCTTGCGCGCCCAGAAATCAGGAGTTGGGGCCAAATAGCAACTGGTCTGTATAAGGGGGCATCCCCTCAGGGACAAGCAGAATCAAAAACATTCTTATTCCAGGCCTACAGTCTACAAAGATAAAGAAGGCAAAAATGTTATCCTCAGAAAATGGAGGGAGTAAAAAGAGTCCAATTAAGTGAAACCTTTAAAACCCTTTCATTATAGTTGAAGGAATCAAAATCGGACACAAAGCCAAACTATTTCCATTTTATAGGTTGCGCGAAGACTGCCAAGAGGGTTGGTGAACCTGAAAGCTTACATGTTTTTCAGCTTTATCATCAAACTACTAAAGACACTTCCTCTCACTATGAAATGTACCTCGCATGGAAAGAGCTGCTTCTTGTGCAAACTGATTTTGGAAATCATAACTGGCATTTCTAAGCTTATTCCTGACAGTATTTTGCCATACTTTGCAGCACTGGCACTATAGGGTTCTCTCTTTGGATTCTTTTTTGAACCACCAGAAGTTTTATTTTAATATGGAATATCTTATAGTTGTATAATAATATGTACATAGAAATGTCTTCAGTTTTTATTGTCTTGTAAAATCAGATTTAAGCCCGTTCTACAAGATTGTACTTTTTAGAAAGTCTCAGATTAGTTGAGAGATTTGAACGCCCACTTCTGTGTATTAAGATCAGTGTTAATATGCAGGTTTTAAGCAACAGATTTATTTGTATTATATTGACAAATTGTCTGCTATGCATAGTTTTCTGAGTTCTACACTGAATAAAACAGTGACACTCTTTTGGGTTTTTTCTATTTTGATACCTTGATACTCTTTGCAGCAGTAGAAAGCACGCTCTACCTACTTAGCAACTGATGGCCAAGGGACAGGAGAATTCCTAATGCTAGGGAAAATAAGTGGGAATCCAAGCAGAAAAAGAGTTTTGGCCTTTCTGTCAGGAATTATAAACCATGAAGTCCCAGAGACCTCAGAGTAAGATGGAGGTGGTAGTTTCATGATGGGTGTTACGTGTCCTCTTCAGCTGTTTCTGGCACACAAGATGTTTCTTTCCTCAGCCTCTCAGAAACACTGGAATTTGCTGCTCCCTCAGTTTTGTAAACACAACAGCTCTTTGTAGGGCTGTGCTGTAAACTGTATCACAACTGTGACCTAAGTAAAAAATAAATTTTTTTTTTTCTCTTTTGGAACAAGTGGCACAAGGGAAGGGGAATCGACAGGATAACTTCTTAAGCTGGCTTGCAGTGCCAGAGAAAATGTTGTGTAACCACATCCTGGATAACCCCAAAGATGGACTGAGCTACAAAAGAAATTTTGGGTTCCCAGTGGAATCTGAGGACATGGGATTGCACAAGACCCATATCCTCAGCTGTGGGCAATAAAGCATGTGTCAGTCCAACAGCTGGCTCCCAAAAGGTTGAGACTTTGGAACTGTTCTAACAACTGTGTAAATAAGTGCATGGTTATCTTTTGATTGCCCTATACCTGGGTCTTCAGAAACCTTTGTAACTGTGCTGTCTATCAGGGGTTTTGTGAATAAATACTTGTGGTTACTTATGTCTTAACTTGGCTTCAGTTAAAGGTGATTTCAAGGTGGCTGGCTAGCATTAGGACATTGTATTCCTATGAGTCTTTTGATCCCTAAAACTGGACCCTAGCACACTGAAATGGTGTTTTGGGCATTGAAAGGGTGATGGAGTTGCACTGAATTCCAATGAGTATTTGGAAGCATGGTTGCAGACGTTGGGGAGAAGCATGTTAGACTTAAGTTTGTAATAAAGAGAATGCAAAACTGTTAGTAGGACTTACAGGCCCTGTGCAAGGTGGGTGTAAAAAATGAGCTGGAATCTTCACTTTTCATTGTTAATGCATTGGCAGACCTAAAAGCAGTCTTATGAAATAGACTCAGGTCAAAGTGGGCAATAAATAAGCCAGGAGGTTTATTTGGTTGAGGTTAATGAGATTACAGCAGTGTAAGTCAGAACCAAAGCAATTTGAAGCTATGTCTGCAATACAGTTGCATGTGTGTTTGTAACGCACATGGATGTACCTGAACTAGCTCATGTTTCAGCAGCTGGAAAACACAGCAGTGTAAATTGCAGAGGGCACTGAAAATTTGATGTTGCTTTTCCTACCCAAGCTGGTTCAAGTATATTAACAGTTTTAGAATGATATCTTTAGACTGCAGCAGACTTAAGCTATACCATAATTTTCTTGGGCTTTGGTACTTTTCCAAGCTGTTTTCTAGGAGCTGTGCCGCTTGCTCAGACTGATAGCTTATCAATGTTTTTGCCTGTGAACTCACAAAACTGAGTTTTAAACTAACTTTAGAATGTTAAAATGTTTTTACTTTGTTTTGTAAAAAAGATTGTCATATTTGTCAATTTTATGGTGGTTCTCTGTGAGTTTTGACACATCATTTTTTTAGAACTCTTGAGCCTGAGGTAAAAATTTGCTGGTAAGTTGATAATACATGATGTCTCATATTATCGTTTAAGATATTGTGCTGTGATTAGAAGACTCTGCATGGTGGAGAAATAACATTTCTTACAGTCAGACTTTTTGGAAGGAAATTTGAAGTTTTTAATTACCTGATACTACAGCAAGTTAACCACATGCCACAATACGCTAGAAGGCATTGTCTGCCTAGTTTCTTATTCCTGCAGTAGCCTTGTGGACTCCTCTACCAACTTCTGTGAAATCTCTTTGAGCGGCTTCAAATTACTTCAAACCATTTCTAGAAATATGGAAAAGCTTTACTTTTAAACAGCATGTAGGGTACTTGGCGCTTTGTGTTAATGTGTCAAACTACTTTTCTCCTTCTCCCACATCTGAAGTCTATCTTGGCTAAGAAAAGCAGTATTGTTTTGACTTGCTGCAATGTAGCTCTAAGTATTTCTGCCTAAGAATGCCTAGGGGGAAGTGACCTCAAGTGCCCTTTATCATACTGTTAAGACAATAGGTTAAATATGTGTGGAGCCTGGAGGAGTGGTGGTCTCTTTTCACACTAAGGGGACACGCAGGAGGAAAAGAAGAGCATATCATCCCTGACCTTGGGTGGACAGGCAGTTGATATAGATGAAAAAGATTTCTTTAAATTACTGTTTGTTTTAAAGAAGACCATTTGAAGGTTATTATTCTGATGCTGCTAAGGCCTAAATTTAGTCAAATAATGTGACTTTTATAGAGATACTGCATTCATGGAATCACACAATAATTTAGTGTGGAGGGAACCTCAGTAGGTTTCTGCTCCAAACTCCTGCCAAAAGCAGGGTCAGTAATGAGGTCAGAATGGGTATCGAAGCTGTATCCAGTCAGGTCATAAAAACCTCCAAGGATGGAGACAACACATCCACTGCTGGGCTGCCCTCAGGATGACAAGCTTTCTCCATATATCCTCTCGGAACCTCTTCTGTTTCAACTTATGCCAGTTGTCTCTTGTCCTGTAAAGAGCCTGGCTCTGTCTTCTGAATAACCTCCTTGTTGGTACTGGGGGCTACTCTTGGGTTCCCCCAAAGTCTTTTCTTCTTCAGGTGGAACATGCCCCGCTCCCCAGTCTATCCTCACAGGGTCTGTGCTACAGTCCCTGACTATGTTAGTGGCCTCTGCTGTGAACTTGTTCCTGTTTGTCAGTGTTTTTTCTGTACTGGGGGGATGGGATAGGGCCTGGACACATAATTTTAAATTTGTGTATGATCTGAATATTGGTAAAGTTCTAAAGAAAAGCCAGGACAGTAGGTGGTCAGAGGCTTTCCAACAACCAAACTGGGAACGTTTTCCTCTCCCAGTTTATGTATGAAAATAACCATAAGATGATGAGATACATACGTTTTAAACCCTTGAAGGACATTTTGACCAGAAACAGTCTGTTCAGTTTATATAATTGTAGCGCTTCCCTTCTTGAATGAACTGCTCAGCTTGAAATGTAAAATGTGTTTTGCTAAATTTATTTGGTTATATAACATTTCTTAGAGTGTTGTATTTAATAATGTCAGCTGTAGATTTTTCTTTAGTTTTGTATATGTTTTTGTTACATTTCAATTTTCTAAATGCAGCATGCCAGAAATAAGTTAAAAATTACTGTCTTGAAAACCATAGCAAATGTGCTTGTTAGCATAACGTAATTAATTAAAACTCAAAGTCTAGATAGAACACGTTAAGTTCTATCAGTTCTTACATAAAAATGCAACATAATGTGTCTTGTTTAATTAAAAAACAATTAGTACAAAGAACTGTTTGACTGCTTCAGTGATTAAATGTGAGGAACAACAGCTTAAAAAATAAATGTGCAAAATGAGTGATTTATAGTAAATGTTCTCTTCAATTTCAATCGTAACTTAAAGAAGCTATTTTAAATTAACTTGAATAAATCAATCTGTCTTGCCCTCAGATTGCTGAGTACTTAATGATACATGGTTTATATGCATGTAATACGCATTTTTATTTGGTGGTTTTGTTTGGTTTTTTAATTCCCTTTAGTTCTGTAAGATTCATGGACTGTTAAACCAACTGGAGCTTTTGGAGTATTACAGCCTTTTGTTTTTATCAAGTCATTAAACTTCAGCCAGCTGAGACCATTGCATACTGTTTTGCTGGAATGTCTTCTAGAGCTGGTTACAAGGGTATGCCAGTGGGATTTGGTTCTTTTATCAAGCAGATTCCTGAGTATGAGTTCACAAGTCAAGTTGGTTTTAATATTTGCCTTTATTAACAGTTGCTCTGTAACCTCTTTGCTTACTAATAAAGTTAACTGTGGAATGTAAGTTTCTTCCCTTGAGGAACATAGATGTGTGATGAATCGGTTTGCCATTTTTTGCAACATTTAACATCTATATTTTTAATAAGAGCTTGTACTATTGATATTATTTATTCCTAAAATTCTTTTCTTACTGAGATTTACTCTTGTACTTGAGAAGCTAATTATGTATGTAATGTTAGAACACTTGCCTTCTGTTTCTGTTTCTTTTTGTTTTATATTGCTTTTTAAATTCCATGTTGATGCCTCTATTACCAAATTACGATGAGCTAAAATATTAGGCTGTTTTCTTGATTATTTAGAAGAATTTTTAAGAAATCTCAAATTGTTAAGCAAAATATCTGTGTCTTAATTGTTTTCCTCTGAGTAATATATCTGTTCAGAAGCAGTAAGTGTGCATGTATTACCTCTATGGTGTTGTTAGTTGAAACTATCTTTGCTCATCTCATTGGTTCAAAAGCCAATATAAATTCTCATCCAATACTTAATTTGTTATAATCTCTTATAATGAATTTAAATGCTTATCTATTGTTTGGTGCAGTATCTTTCTCATCTTGACATAATTTCCTGTTACTTACTGATCCTTTAGACAAAGAAACAAGGCAAACAAAAATGATGGACAAACTTGTGCTGTCAGGAAAATAAGACGGGAAATCATCCTCCCTGATAGCACACTAAGGAGAAGGAAGAGAGGCTAAGGGAACAAGAACAGTATAAAAGCATCCCTGGCTAAAACATACCTGATGCAGCAACAGACTTAAATGGACTTGTAGACTGGTTTGGTAAGCTTACACAGCAGATGGGAGAAAAAATAAAAGTTTTTTTAAATTGTAAACATGGACTTTCTAATATGAATGGTGCTGCACCGCACAGAAGATAACTGTTTGAAACCTATGAATAAAAAAATACAGTCTCTGTCAAAGACACTGTGGGGAGAGCATAATATATCCTTACTCTTCTGAATGGTTATGTTTCCTGTGCTGTAAGAAAAGGAATTTTCTTCTTTTCCCACAACAGGAAAAACATTGTTGCTTTCCTTCCTCCCCATAGTGAAGCAGGAGGTGAGTTTGCAGGCAGAAGCAGGAGCTCAATAGGATTCTGGAAATAAAATGGCTTAAAGTAAGGAGGGAGCAAGTATGTAAACAGCTTTGTCTCTTCATTCCTCCAGATCCCTCTCTGTTCTTTACCTTCTTACCATCTCTTTACTCTTCTTTTTCAGAACTTTACTGTCATGTAAACAGTCACATCTCTCCTGTTGTGGCTGTGTTGCTTTCTTACATTGCTTTCTCCAGTCCCATTAATAAAAGAGCCATTAGCTGTGCTGTTGTTCTCAGAGTCAAGTTTTTAAGTCAAGGTTTTAAGATTGATGCCTGATCTTGACAGTAGTCAAGGTCTGACCTACTTGGAACGAGACTTCAGGGCCCAGATCCAGCCAAGTATTTCATCTTTAAGTTTACATTGGTGAAACAACCTTTTGTCTTTCTGGATCCATTGTCGTTCTCAGATTTGCTAGAGCAAACTCCCCAGTCAAGTTTTGAGTGCCTCTGGATGGGAAAATGAGAATAAAATAACCAAAAAGCACATTACATAAAAGAAATACTAAGATCAGAAACTGTATGCCACATATAGCTATATTTGCAAGCTGGGCTAAACTGTATCAAAATTGTCTGGGAGGCTGGAAAATTGATTTTCAAGTGGAGAACTGTTGCTGGTTTTGAAGAGGAAATTAGTTTTGATTTGTTAGTGGAAGAAACAAATTGCTTGTGAAAAACAGATTGTGAGAAGACAGTTCTGTTAGCCTCAGTGGGCAAGGGTGTGGTATTGTGATTAGAATTTATTTTGAAGTGTGGGGAATAAGAAGAATCAATATTTGTCTGTAAGGAAGAGAGACTGGCAGGTGTCTTGGCTGTAGACTGTGCAAGAACTGATGTTTAGTCTGAAATACAGGGATAATGAGAGGAAGTCAAAATGTATTATGAATGAGGGGAAAAAAACCACCCAGATGACAGATGGGTAAAAAGGTGCAAGAAAGTGTGGGTAGATGAGTGGTTCTGTACTGGAAATTCAATCAGTGCAAGTCCTTGGATGTGTCTTTTTAACCTTAATTGTTAATGTACATGTTTAATTATTCCAGCAGTTACAGCTGTTGGAAAGTACTGTGTTTTCAGATTTCAGTGAAGCTGATGTGTTGAGAATGGAGAAGTCCTTTCTTGTGACAAGACTTTGGAAATTTTCTTTTGTAACCTCTGTATAGACAATTGATCTAGAAAAAGATTGATGCTGGCAGGCTTTTAGGGCTGCTGTTTATGCTGTGCTCAGGTGTCTTGCTCACTTTTTATTTACCATAAGGGCTATATATGTGAGTGTTAAAGAATTCATAATTTGAACTAAAATTATCTCTAAAATAAATGAGGGTTTATTTCCCCAGCAAATGCCGTATCTACCATGCGTGCATGCACACATTTCTTGAGCAGAAATACGTATTTCGGATTGTGGTCCTTTCCTCATTTAGACTGTGTGGTGGAATAAAGTAGCAGTTTAACCTTTTTGTTTTATCACATCTCTTACTGTCACAGATGGTGTACAGGATTAGTTTTGCAATCGTAATTTGTGATCTCTCCTTTACTGTTTGTTCCTACATACTTGTATTTCCTTCTCTTTTATCTGTGTAATGGGTGCGGTCCTTTTGAAGGCATAATTAAAATATCAGATCACAGTACTAATGATGGTTAGTGAATTGCTACATAAGACTAGAATTGTTTAAGTTACTCAAACAATTTCAAACTCATAAATACATAATTGTACATGCAATGTTTACCATAAAATGTTATACAATTCTGACATTTTTTATGAGAGGGAGTCTTTAGTAGAGTATCATTGCATGCATAAATATGCATTTATAACTCTGTAGATAAAATTATAACATTCAACTGTCTTATGGAACATGGGGGTTAATATAGGTCATGATTAGAAAATTTCACATGCTTTCAAAATTCAGTTAGAGCACTGCAAATGTATTACTAATGCTACTGTTTCTGCTAGTTTCAAAACATTTGAACAGTATTCTTGTTTAGCAAGTAGATCATCAAAATGCTACTGTTGGACTAGTTCATACAGTCTGGCTTTAGCAAATCTCATTATATGATTACAGCCATACTTAAAGTGTTAAATGGTGTGTACAAGTAATGAAAGAAATGGCAGGTCAGCCGTGGATTACAGACTGTTTGTGGGAGTGTCTGTTAATTTGTCTTTCTTTTCGTTTTTGCCCTTGTAACCTAGAAATCCTGGTTGAGTAAAGAATATCATGTTTACTATCAAGACTACTAGGATAATTAAACTATTTATTTGGAACAAATGTGTGACATCTAGGCTCAATAACAGTAACACATCATTAGACATATGCAATTGTTTCTTTCACACAAAAAGTAGAAGATGAAAAACACCTCTGATTTTTAGCTCACTAATAGTTCTGGAATGAATGAAAGTAACACTGTAATTTAAACTTGATCATGGTTTGTTAGAAATGAAGTAATTTGCAGCACAGGAGCAAGAAAAATTTGGCAACACTACCCTTACCGATAGCATACAAATGTGTTTTCTAGAACCTTTTTCTAGATACATTTTCCATATATATTTCTAGGGTTTATATAAATTTCTAAGTTAACTCGTTTCCCCCCCATTAGAAGTCAGTCTCTGAGTGCAGCCTGTTTGCAGGTAATCCCATCTTGTAAAGTTCAGTGGTCACATAAGTAGCCTGATCAATAATTTATACTTTAATGGATTATTTCTAATTTGACAGCCGTTACACAAGAAGACATTGCAGATTATCAACTCTAAAAGCAACTTGTATGCTCTTGAGTGATAACGAAACGAAATACTAGGGAGAGCTGGCTTTTTTGTCTTCTACAGAAAGGGAAAAAAAACCAAACCCAAACCTCTCAACAAGGCAGAATGAGTTCCTTTGAGGAATCCTGCTGGTAGGAAAGGAAGGAGGAAATGGGAAATGGAGAATGCCCAAAATAAACAAAGGAAAAGGAATTTCAAGTGGAGAACTTTTACAAAATACAGAATAGAGTAGGGCTATAGATTAAATAGGAAAGAACAGAAGAGGGTGTGGGGTTTCTTTTTTCCCCCCTCTTTTTTCCCTCCTTTTTTTTTTTCTTCTATCTTTGAGGGTAGGGAGAGGATTATGATGTATAAAAGAGAAGGGAAGAACATAAAACCAGAGGAAAAAAGTTGAAAGGGATTTAGCTGCCAACATGATTATAGTACTGCTAGACTGGAGACTTGGCCTGAGAAGTATTTTGAGGCTTTGCAGGCCCAGTATAGGCAATATATTTACATTTGTGTGGTAAAGGGAGAAATACTTAGTCACTTGACTGAGTCGTGCTACCACATTGGAAAAGCTCCTGAAATGAAGGGCTATTAAAGGGCCTTTTCAGCAGCTGAGCAAAGGCAATACAGAAAGGACTGATTGGAGAGGAACTGCAGCTCTAGGAAGACAATTGAACTACGTATGGGACAGCTTTGGATTTGTAGAAGGAAAAAGATGTAATGACGTTTCAGCTGTTTTGGCCGTAGTGGAAAATACACTTGTTTCAATGAGCACATTGTCCATTCACCAGGATCTGGGCACTGGCATGTGAAGCCTCTGTCTAGCTGTACCTCCCATATTAGTGATACGATAGAAGTTTCCCAACCAGTTACTCACAAACACATAAAAGCAGAGTATAAAGGAGAACAACAGCACAAGTGTTTACTGGTTTTGCTTGCTTATAGAGTAGAATTGCTAGTGAGGTGGGGTAGACAGCATTAAGGGGAGGAGGTTTGGGAAGGCTGGGATGAGAAGGTGTGTGGAAGCTTAGTGTCACTGTTGCCAGCACTTCCTACAAACAAGTCTGATAAACAAGAGGAATGAGGCTCTTGAGCAGAAAGCACTAAGAGGGATGAAAAAAGAGAAAGGGTTAAGTTTGGAGTACTGACATGTTCTCGATGTCCAGGGCCTAGCAGGCAGGTAAGGCCATGCTACTGCAGCTGTTCCTGAAGGGCTGGCTCCATAAGATGGGGTTTCCATGCTGCCGGGAGCCTGTTGGTTGAGTCAAAGGACAACAGAATTAACTGGAGTGGAGTAACATAGATGGAGAAGGCTAGAAGGTTTGTATTCATCATTGTTTTATTTGTATGTAGTGCTGCTGCTGCGGTGATAAGGGGTGGGCATTAAGCTGGCAAAATCCTTGTGCCTATAACAGTATTGTTATAGTAGTTGAAGGAATTCAAAGAAATACTGTTTTAGGGATACATACAGGTGGCTTTCATCAAGACACTGATTCTATTCAGTATAAAATTTGATTTGTTGATTGTATTCAGTATAAAATAAGGTCCATAAAATGTTGAAGAATGAAAGAACAATCATAACTGCATATATGATTACAGCCCTTGAAGCAGACAGATTTTATGTGTCTTTAAAGAGGATCTGCAGCCAGTTCATATTTTTTTGTTCCTGTACATTTAAAAATAACCAACACCACTATTCAAAAGGTTCAGTATTATCATTAGAAACCTAGCTTCTGATATTTGCCTAGTTTAAAGTACCCAGCTCTTTCAGGACTCAGATTGAAAAATGCATTATATTAATATACAAAACCAACAAGTAAACATGTTAGACTCCTTAATGTGACTGAGCTGCAGCTTGTTTAATTTGATTTCTATTTTTTTTGCTGTCAGGATTCAAATACTGTTTCACTGCTTTGGCTTTCAGCCAAAGCCTTATGAAATCCACAAAATTAATTTGAATGCTTCTCCATTTTCATTTTGAGCTATGTGAATGTGATAAACAAAAATATTTGAGTAATATGTGACTCAGCTAGTAGCTGAATAAATCTAAGCAGGTTTTATGTAACAAATTTACTTTTTAATTAAGGTTGATTTCTAAGTTACTGCTGAGGTAATTAAAAAGTGATTGTTCTAGAGAGAAGAGAGGATACAGCATTTTGGAAGCAACCACCAAGTAGTACATTTAGCACCCACTGGACTTGCTACTTTGAGAACGTTTCTGTGTAGCAGGTCCTGTTGTTTATTATTAAATCCTTGATGTTCTTGGTGTAAGTTTAACAAGCTTCCATGTCCCATATCTTTCTTGCAATGTAAATTAAGTGTTGAGAAGACATATGGGAAAACTCCCATACCAATTTCCACTTCACTTGAACCTTTTAAATATAACAGAGGGTTAGGGGCAGGAGGGCAGAGAGAGGACAGCACAAAGCAGGTTATAGTCCTTGCTTGTATTTATTGGCAGATCAGATTGCAGAGAGAGACAAATATTTCATTGTAGTTGCAAAGGGAAGAAATTATTCAATCTCCAAATATTTTACAATTAGGAACATCTTTTCCTCACTAAAATGGTTCTCCTCTGAAATTATTTCATTTTGTTGTCAAATTGAGAGTACTTATTTGCTGGCTGATGTAACCATCCCATGGCCTGTCCTGTTGCAAAGGGTGTTTTTGAATTCTGTTCTACCTTTATCTAGAATCCAGAAAGGTACTGTGCATTTTCAGGAATTGGTCTGTGTCTCTACATTAACTTTTTTTTTATTATATACAGATTGAATTTGCTGGTCACTGAAGTTAGTGGACTAAAATACAAGTTTCCATCATATAGTCTAGCAAAGTGTATTGTAGAGTACTATGAAACATCCTTCAGGTTTGAGGAAAAGGCTTGTCTCATTGAAAAGTTTGGTCTGCACTGCTGGAAAAAAAAAAATTAAATCTTGTTAGCCCAAAGAAAGTTTAAAACTGAACCAGCCACTTTGTGTTTGGTTTTGTTGCATAGCAATGTTCCTACATAAGAGTAGAATTTTGGGTTACTGTTCCTTCTTATGCAGGTCTTGCAATTGTTTCACAGACTTTTGTGAGTCAGAAGCTGCTCCAGCAATTTCAGTGATTGTGTCAAATATGTACAACTTCAACAGTGACAACAAATGTTTATAAATGACAGTTTTATTCTTCGATATAGTCTTGAATTTTTGCAATTGTTAAGAATTTTAATATTTGTAATTTATTATCTATCTAGTCTTCAAACTAGAATGATATTAAATAAATGTCACTCCTGCAGGGACTACAGAACTGTATTCCTGTTTGGGATTTCAGCCAGGTGATATGTAAAGGTAAAACTGTCTCCACCCTTAATGACTAGGTCCCTTATATATATATAAAAATATATATATATATACATTTTTATATATAAAATATATAAGTAAAATGGAAAGTGCATAATGTTGTATGTGTATATATATAAAGAAGACATAACCTGTTCTATATATATATGGGTCGTGCTTATAAGATATTTTTATTGCTGAATTATATTGAAAATTTGTACTGAATTCATTCTCACTATGCCAGTAGTTATTATAACTACTACTTTTCAGGGCACACTTAGTTGTTTTCTAGGTGTAGCCTGCAGTTTTCTTGGGTATCTAACTTTGCATTTGTATCATTAAAATATATTTCTTTTGAAAGAAGGTTTTATTTGAAAGGGCAGTCATTTTGTCTGATTGTGCTATTCCGGTTCAGAGCTTCTTAGTACTAGATTAACATTGGCATGCTGGAATAAGTCCAGTGAAGGACCGCCAAAGATGAGTAGGGCTGGAGTACATGATGTATGAGGGCCTAAAAGAACTGTGTGTTTCCATTTGGAGAAGTCTGAGGAGACATCTGTTTGTTGTCTCCAGCTACCTGATGGGAGTTTGTAAAGAATATGGAACTGGATTTTTTTTTGAAGGTACATGGTGTTTGGATGAGAGACAACAGACACATATGAAAACATGGGAAATTTTTGTTAGGTGTTAAGGAAAGTTTTTTTTCAGCGGGGGGGGGGGGTCAAACACTGGAACCAGCTGTTCAGAGGGGTTGTGAAATATCCATCTTTGAAGATGGTAAAAACTTCACTAGACAGGCTTTGAGCCTGTCATAATTTGACCCTGCTTTGAGCAGGGGTATTGGACCAAATGACCACCATAGGTCCCTTCCGACTACATTAGGCTATGATTTCTTATTATTAATTATAATTTATATCAGTGTTGTCACTTTCACCTGTAATAGTTGTGACTTTTGGTTTTGTTGCTATATGAAAACAGTGTATTGTTTCATAACAAACAAAATGTTTGAATTGCACCTGTGTGTAAATAATCATAACCCCAGGGTAAACAGCCCTGCTTGGTTTTGATTCCCTGTTGATAATTACTTGGAGACTCTAATTAGTATGTATAGCAACCTCTCTAACGTATGTTTTTCACTTGTTTCTTGAAGTGGAACATAATGGGGTGCTAAGTTGAAATACTTGCAAAAGGTTGCTGAACCTGTACAGATATTTTTGGTTAAGTGTCTTACTATGAAAGAAGTATGCTCATGGCCTTTTTCCTATATGAAATCTTTTATTTTCAGATTTTCCTTGAGTTTCTTTCTAAGCGAATGTAAGTTTCCGGTCAAGAACCAGCTTTTTCTTAACTCTGCTGGTTTTCCTGTAGTTTTAGAGAAACTTCGATTTTCAGTGGTGCATTCACTGAGGATACAGCTCCATGTCAGTGTATGTCAGTATTAGACTGGGGCATGTTCCCTTACATTTCTCTGCACCTGTGCTAGCAGTCCTGGGTCTGTGGAGTGAAAAAATGCAGAGAACTGATCCTGCTGAAAACTTCAAAGTAGTTCTAACTGGAATTGGTTTACTGACTGTTGTCAGTACAAATAGAAGTGCTGACATAAGGGAGCAAGTAGGAGTACGAGATGAAAGTGAGAGTAGGACTTTAGTGTTGCAGATCTTCACAGGTTTAAGCTAGTGTGAAACCACTCTCCTCCAAGAAGAAATTAGGATTCATTAACCTTCATATTTGAGACTCTTTTTTATTAGTAGTAAATTTGGTACTAGAGTTACTTAATAGTTAAATAATTAGAGTAATATTATGTTTTTGTAATGATAAAATAGGAGTGTGGCTGGTTTTGTAGGCATTCAAAATCAGTTGAGCTGCTTGTTCAACTCAAAACGTAACTGTGTTTTGCAGGTAAATTTGCAAGTAAATGCACTTGGTTCCCTGGATTTTTATTTCTGTGACATGTTTATACAGTAGGTATCTCTCAAAGAAATGTGTAGCTTTATTAAACCCTTTAAACTAGGAGAAAAAGCAGTCTAGTATGGATCTTGCTGCCATTGTTAATTTTGTTTGTGTTGGTCTGTGATTAATGTCAGCTCTTGGCTGCTGCTGTTCTAGATAGTTCTGTAATTTGAGTTGGAAATAATGGATATCCAAAGCCAACATACCTAATTCTTTTAGTGATGAAATACTTTATATTTAAGTATACTTTCTTCTATTTCAAAATTTCTCTGCTTTTTCATGGGGTTTAAATGGTTAAATGGATCTGTTTATGTACTGAAAAGCTAGCATGTAGAATTATTAATCAGGAACACATCCTGAAAGATAGACAATATAAGGTAAAGGTCCTTTGGACTTCATAAATTACACGTTGATCCCCCATGCGTTCAGAAGATTTTGTTTGAAGTTGCAATAATGATAACGCTCGCCCTCCCCCTCTCCCCCCCAGCTTCCATGGCTTTGCCAACAGCTCACTTAAATAAGTACTGTAAATTGTGTTGATGTTTTCAAGAACGCCACTTTTATATAAGAACTTTTTCAGAACTCCAGCTCTTCAGAACTGTCTGCATTCTTCCCATACGTTAACAAGATGCCTAGCATTTGGATGAGAATTGAATGAATGTGGGTTTGTGGATTCAATTTTCTTGTGGTCTGTCAATTTTTGTGTGTATCACATAGGTGTACCTAATATCCTTACCTTACATTATTAATTGAATGCTTCCCCTACTGCTGTTGCAGTCAGTCTGTGTTGTCTAGTGCCCTATTTGAGAGGCAGGCTTTCCAGTTCATGCGGCTCTCTCTGCTGGTCAACATGTATAATCAGCTATGCCTTAATAAAAACACAACCAGGGTTTTTCCTTTAGTATATGCTTGTCTTTTCCTACTTAAGGGTTTAGGAGGCATCGCTGGAGAAAATCAGCTGCCTCCGTCTTCAGGTCCTTTCAAGATCTCTGAATACTTAAGTTGTATAATTCTACCTCACCCCATGTTGTATTCCAGTGTGAGTCATTGTCCTTGCCAAATGGATTTGAAGTCCTGCCTAATCTTGCTGCCATGTTCTGTGTCTTCCCTTGAGAGGGAAATGGCCTGCTTTCTTTTCCTTTCTTCTCCTGTTTACCCAGTTACTTTAGTATCGAGTTGTTATTTTATAATGGCTTGTCTTATGTGATGCAAGGAGTGCTCATGGTAGGTATTTTCTTCATGTCCAAACAGATCTGTCAGATGTGCTGCTTTGAGTTTGATTTCATTACTTGGAAGTTGAATTGTTGAGTGGATGATAATGTTTCTGTGTCTTGTAAGTTAGCTAAGTTAATGTGATTCTCTTTCCCTTTTGGGTCACAGAAAAAGCAGATTGCCTAGTCAGTAGGATGGCAGAAAACAACTGTAGAAAGTGGCAAGAAAAGATGGAGAGAGGAGACATTAGAAGAGAAAGAGGAAATTACATGGAAATCGGGAATTATGTGGGATCTTACTTTTTTTTTCCTCAAAGGATTATCTCCAACTTAATGCTAGAACTCAAATATCTTCTGGTTTGATGATTTTCATGTTTGAAGTCCAGAGTGATTTTCAGAATTCAGACATGCCTAATGCCCATCAAAATCAATTACTCTTTTGAGTGATTTTTATATTTTAATTCAGCTAAGTGCATCCTTGTAAACCTCTGAAAACATGGCAGAAGTTGGCCAGAACATTAAGCTGTCCAAATCTGTGCCGTACAATTGACAAGATAGATGAATATCCATCTGGAATATGAATCTAGCAGATAACTGTCACCTGTCTGTATATTCCTACAAAAGATGTTCCTAAGATTTTTTTTATCTTCCCACCAACCTACCCCAGTGATGGTTTCAATACAAAGCCATCTTTATCCTGAGTCTAATACTATTTTTGGGTGAGAAGTGAACACTGAATTAATCTGATAGTGGTGACAGAGGCCTGGAGTCTTGTGGGTATACAAAAAAAATATAATACTCGCTATGTTTTTCTCTTTTAGGATAATACCACGTATGATTTATATGAATCTGCTCCCTTTTCTATGTCATCATTATTATAAAGGCAGATGATGAAAATCAGTTCAGTCCCATTCCATATGCTTCACTGTGCGTTTTTGTATATTTTAGGCTACTTTAATTTGAATTGTAAGCTTAGTTTGCCTAATGCTGTAATACTTCTGTTCAAGACGAAAAAGTTCAATCTACTTTGCAAATTAGAAGTATCCCAATAGGAGTGCATCAGCCCTTACTTTTCCCTGTCTTCATTCTTTGTAAGCAGGAAAACAGATACATTTTGGAAACTTAGTAGTGCTCAGATTTGTGTTACTGGTCTCAAAAGACCAGTAATCATCATCTGCCCTAGAAATTAGAACTGAATGTTTCATGGAGTTGAAACTTTCTTGTTTCAACTGCATGAAAGAAAAAAAAAAAAAAGGCATGGTTGGTAGGAACTGAAATATTGTCAAGGTGCTGTAGAAGTAAATGACACATAGCCGTTCATATGTGTTTGGAACAAAAATAAGTGCTAGTCATCTTAAATGTTGACATAAAAATGTCCAGTTCATCTTGGTGTTAGCATTTTTCACTTAGCAGGAAAACATCTTTGTAAAGTCAAGTAGGAGAATAGATTGATTTATATGTGATTCATCCACCGATCTGTTGTGACACTCAAACCTAAGACTTAACAAATATACTTACCTGGGAGAAAACAGTAACTCTCAAGTTACTGCTCTGAAGCAGTTGTATCTGTCCTACAGGACTTCCCTGAGCCTATTAAGTAGTCTTAATTGTGCAGTATTTTCCTTATAATGTATTTTTCTAGGTATAGTCAATGTTTGTCCAACTTCTCAAAAACTCTAAACTTGGCTGGGGACTCTGCTGCATAGGCGATACACAAATGCTGAACAGAAAAATTGGCCTAGACTCTACACGCAAGATGGTATACAGCAAATACAGCCAGATGAGGAGGAAGGGCAAGGAGCCAATAATGGTCAAGTTGGCAGGCAGCACTTCAACATCTTTTTAGGTTTTTTTCTCTTACTTTTTTGGGGGGGTAGGTGTCAGAATCTTAAGATGGAAACTGAATGCAAATGCATCACTGGTATGATGAATGTTTGTATTGGGTTTATTAGGTAAACCCAATACAATGTTTTATGGAGAGTGCCTCTTGGCAAGAGAAGCAGTATGCAAGATTTTTGTTTCAAACAATAATTGGGACAGGGAGACTGGGTTTTTGCATTGGTCTGGTGGGGAATGAATAGGAAACAAACTGCCTGTGAAGATGAAAGAGTAGAACAAGAGGAAAGAATGGGCAAGGTCAGAAAATGGAATGGAATTAGTGGAAATACGGAAATCAAAGGACGGGATCAGACAGACATGTCAATTTGTGACATCATCAAGTAGAGGAAAAGTAGTAGAAGGAAAAAAATTGGTGAGAAGGGCACAGAGGTGAGGCCATTTAGTAGTTTGTTCGCCCTGGGAAGAAATCGGGACAGGAAGGAGCAGAGGCAGAAGAATGGAGTCTGAAATGCAAGTTAAGCAGCATGGGTTTCAGTTATGCTGGGGAGAATGTCATTTTCCTAGTAAAATCACAATGCTAGAGAAGAATCATATGTTCTGGAAGCTCAGGCTGATGAGTTGCAAGGTAGTCCTCAGCTTGAGTGGAAAAAGAAGCTCATGATGATGCTGAAGTAAGGTAAGAGAAAGAGTGAGAGCAGCTGGGAGAATGGGCAGAATGGAGGGGGGAGAAATAAAGGGGTAAGTGGAGAGAGTTAGTAATCATGTGAGTAGACTGAGAAAAGAACAGAAAGTAAATCAAATGAGAAGTGACCAGTGCTGATGGAGAGAAGTTGCAGAATGGGTGGAAGGTGGAATTGTGGGGCTGAACATTGTAGACAAAAGATGCATTATCAGAGAGCAGCGTATTGTTTAATGGTGGTCCTTTGGCTAACTGTGAGAATTAATACCTGCTTTGGCTCAGTAGGAGATCAGGCAAAGACAGGAACGCAGCAAAAGCTAACCAAGAGTGAGAAGTTGAGGTTTTCTGAGTTGTTAGGAGTGCTAGAGAGACGTGTTTGTTTAGGGTTGAGGGTGCATCAACAAGGAATTGAAATGAGTGGAAGCTGAGGAGGAGGAAGGATGTGCATTACAATAGGTGCTAAGAGTAGGGCATAGGGCATTGTACAGAAGCATAAAAATCTCTTCTCCCTACAGTGATGAGCCCAACAGAATGTTAATTCAGTTTGTTTGTATTAACAGTTAGAAATGATTTTATTAACAATTTTGCAAAGAAAAAAAAGCATGGTTGGTAGGAACTGAAATATTGTCAAGGTGCTGTAGAAGTAAATGACACGTAGCAATTCATATGTGTTTGGAACAAAAATAAGTGCTAGTCATCTTAAATGTTGACATAAAAATGTCCAGTTCATCTTGGTGTTAGCATTTTTCACTTAGCAGGAAAACATCTTTGTAAAGTCAGGTAAGAGAATAGATTGATTTATATGTGATTCATCTACCAATCTGTTGTGACACTCAAACCTAAGACTTAACAAATATACTTACCTGGGAGAAAATGGTAACTCTTGAGTAATTGGGAATATTTAGATATTCACTGTAGTCATGGTGTGATTAGGCAGTACAAATTAATTTAATCCATCATCTGGCAATGTGAAAATGCATTAACTTACTTGAATTTGTTTCAAAAATACACTGAAGGTTTTTTTCTTCTTTTAAAAGATTTTGTATGGTATGAGATGATGTATAATAGTACTGATCAGTCACTTTTTCACTCAGAACTGACTTAAGAAAATGAAATGCAGTGGTTGCTTTCTTCCCCTTGTGCACTACGTCAACTGGTTTTTTTTTTCTGGGGGGGTGGGTTGTTTTGTTGTTGTTTTTTTTTTACTTACCAACTGCCAGTATCTTTCTTCTGCCAAGCAGTTAAAGCTCTTTCCTTGTTACACGTTGCTGGTCTTGATCAGTGCCTGAAACGCTGCTGTAGGCTTTTGGCAGTGACATGGGAATGACACTGCTGGGAAAAGGATTAAAGATACAAGGTAATGTGTTAGAGTAAAATGTATGGGGAAAGAATAATGAGTGAAACTCTCAAATAAAACACCTTTGACGTAGGAAGTCTGACTGTTCTAAAATTGGGAAAGAAGGAAAGGAGTATAATGTGTGAAGGCAATCCCTGCAGATGATTTAATACCATTCTGTCTTAATCACAGGTAAGAGACTTTCTGAAGATAGACAAATACAAGAAGTCTTGAATGTGATATTAACAAGGACTACAGTAGTTGTACTGTAAAGAGCCTGATCAACAAACAAGCACTTGTTCTACCTCTTTTCAGGTGTTGTTTGTAAAGAACACAAAGATGATTTTGTGTTCATCCTGGCTTAAGATGTTTGTAAATCTCAAATCACTGGGAAAGTATTGTTGTAAGCTTGTCCTATTCCTGAGCTCTTTCCTGGGCCTTCATTCTTGGCCCCTGTTAGAAGAGCTAGATGTACCTTTGGATTGATCCTGTATGCCTGTTCTGAAGCAAGCAAACAAGCAAATGTCTTGAAAAAAACATACAGGGAGAGAATTAACTCTCAAAATCATGTTCTTCTGTTGTAGTTTAGGTGCAGAATAAATACTTGTAACAGAATTGTTCTGTGGGCAGTTAAAAAGCAAAATTAGTTTGAAATCATACAATGTGCTGAACACTGAGGCTGGCTGAGGAAAGACCTCTAGCTTTTGGTCTTATGGGTGACTGAAACATGCTCACTGAATCTCTGCCAGTAAGCAAAAAGTGCATTTAGAGCAGAATGCTCAGGAAAGCAAAAGGTGACTAAGTATATGGAGTAAGCTTTAGATGCATTAAGTTAAAACCACTCCAAAACTGCTATAAAGAAATAAAAGAACCTTAGTTGCTGTAACTAATTTCTCTAGAGATTCTTCAAAACAGGGGTTGGATTTACTGGTGTCAGAATGGTTGTATAGCAGTTTGAGGAACAGGAGGAATGAATGCTTCATATAGTTGAAGGAAGTGGAAGTGATAGGCTAATGAAGAACTGTTTATAACTAGTGAGTGTGAAGAATTGAGCCTTTCTTTCATTGTTCATCAGTTATCATGGAGTGTAGGTGTTCCTCCTTCACTGGAGGAGTCAAAGTAGCACCTTGGACTATGAGGATCAAGAGACTTTAAGGACAAAAGAATGGGGCTTGTTTTGGAAGTAGGCAACTATTTAGGAGTTGAGCTTTTGAATCAAGAAAGATACCTGTTCTGAGTCTTCAATGAAAAAAGGAAGGAATGTAATTAGGCAATGGCTGTAGTGGAAAATGCATGCAACGTGATAGCTTTGTGATGATGTGTCTGTCCAAAAATTATGGCCTTTGTTTGTTATCTTTGTTGCTAAGTTCACATACTTGAAAATTACATGGCCATAAGCACTAATTAATTTCTTTCAGACTGTCTATGCTAGTATAAAGTATCAGTATATAAGAGGTTTTATTGAAAGCTGTTGTATTGTCTGGTATGTCTGCAGTGGCCACCGGGCTTCAAGCAGCTGCTGTGAGCAACATCCAAAGTATTAAATAGTAATAATTAGGAATTTACTGGGCATCACTCTGCCCATTTCTTCTCCTGTACAGTAGACAGTTGAATCTGGGCAGTAATCAGTAAGAAATTCACATCATGTACTGGTGGTAGAAGGGAAATGAAATTTTTCAAGCTTATCACATTGGTAGTCTAGGGAAACTAATAATCACAAAATCATTTGTGATGAACTGTATCCTGCTGTGATACCTACTGATTGTAAAACTGATACTTTACTGATCATAAAACCTACGTACTATGAATTAAAAAAAACCCACACTAGTCTTGCAATTTAGGCAAATGCTTGAAGTAAAAAAGCAGTTATCTTTAATTTGAATTCTTTCCAAAGGCTGAACAAAAGAACTACTTGAAAGGCGGGTACCTGTCTCTAATTTTCCATAAATCCATCATATATATTATGATAATAGTATGTAAAGCAGCTGAGGGAAACAGTTGTACCGCAAGTGCATTTAATTAACTTTGACAGCTGGTTCAGTGAATAGATAAAACATACACCATCCACTGTGGGAGGGTTGCTGTGTGTTGTATATTGTACAACCTCTCTCAAACCTAAATGGACAGGGTGGCTGAGGAATCAGGCAGTAGAAAGACCAATGTTAACTTAGCATTGACAGGTGAGGATCAGCTAATTGTGTTGCCCTTGCTTTTAGTGCTTCTGAACATCGAGGTTTCTCACTCCTTAATCTGTACTTGGACCTCTTCAGCTTCTGTATGGTTGCAAAGCCTTCAGACTCATATTACAAAAACAAGGTGTGTTGCAGGGGGATGCCCTGTGGCAAGTAACCAGGAAATGACAAGCTGCTTCAAAAGCTGTCTGGGAGCTGATTGTCCATCAAGACCACCAGTGAAGTAGAGCACTGAAATGCGTTGTACTGATTGCATGTCTGTTTGGCTAGCGAAGAAATTGGCTGATGTTGATGTATTTTATATACCTTTACAAAAATTTATGTAGAATCACTGGAATAGTTGGCACACCTTGCTGAAGCCTGTTCGTATTTAGGCTGGGTATTTTAAAAGCTCTGTGGAAAACTAGGTAATTTCTTGTGTTCAGGAAGAGGCAAAACCAATGTATCGGAGCAGACATTTGCATAGACTGCCCAAGAAAAATTTGAAGAGCTGTGAAATCCACGCATGTGAGCTGGTGGATTGTGGAGAACCATTTCTTCAGTTCTGTTCTGAATGCACTTGGGAGACAGCCAGATGCTTATAATCATTTGTAGTTTGGCTTATTGTATGTTCCAGGTGATAAGAAAATAACACAGCTACTTCCCTGTTCTGCTTGAAAGTGGCAGATCACAGAGTACCTGGCTGGAACCACAGGGGTTAGAGCAGCTTTGTTCTTCAGGAGGAGCGTGTTGCTGCAAGTATTAACTGTTCTGGTTTCTTTAAGACTAGCTGGGTCTGCAACAGGTAATGTTTGTCAATAGTTTGAGACTCTAAACATTTTTTATTCTCTCATTAGGAATATGTGTAGCATGTCCTCTTGTGTCATGCTGGTTCAAGTTTATTGAGGAATAACAGTCACTTTTACTGGTATTTTTACATACTGCTCAAACGATGAGAAGTTTCAAAAGATGATTTGGACATCTGTGTTAACATGGTCTTGCTAAAGTGCTCTACTTAAGCCTTCTTTTTTTTCCTCCCACGAATCACCCCTGATGGATTTCCCCCCCCCCGCCAAAGATCTTTTCTCCCACCTCTCATTTTCTGTCTGTTTAAAATATGTTTTTATAGGTTTCATTTATTCTGCCTTCTTAAGCAAAAAGGTCTGGAAATGTCAGCAACGGGAGGGTGGCACTTGTTGTAATTTTAATGCTCAAAGGCATTAGCTGCACTTCTGATGCTCAAAGGCATTAGCTGCACTTCTGATGCTCAAAGGCATTAGCTGCACTTCTGATGCTCAAAGGCATTAGCTGCACTTCTGATGCTCAAAGGCATTAGCTGCACTTCTGATGCTCAAAGGCATTAGCTGCACTTCTGATGCTCAAAGGCATTAGCTGCACTTCTGATGCTCAAAGGCATTAGCTGCACTTCTGATGCTCAAAGGCATTAGCTGCCTTTGAGGTGTCTCCCATTTACTCCCCGTGTTTAAAGAGGAAGAAATGACTGAAATCCTTGGCTTAAAGATCCTAATGACCACCCCCTGAGGCTCCATATCATGGTTTAACCCCAGCCAGCAACTAAGCATGATGCAGTCACTCGCTCACTTCCCACCCCCGCAGTGGGATGGGGGAGAGAAGGGGGGGGGGGGGGGAGTGAAACTCGTGGGTTGAGATAATGACAGTTTAATAGGACAGAAAAGGCAGGGAAAATACTACTACTACTACTACTAGAATATTCAAAACAAGTGAGGCAAAATACAATTGTTCACCACCCGCTGACTGACACCCAGTCAGTCCTTGAGCCGCGGTGCCCCTCCCGACTCCCCCCACTTTATATACTGGGCATGATGTAATACGGTATGGAATAGCCCTTTGGCTCATTTGGGTCAGCTGTCCTGGCTGTGTCCCCTCCCAGTTTCTTGTGCACTCCCAGCCTCCGCTGGCAGGGAAGTATGAAAAGCTGGAAAGTCCTTGACTTAATATAAAAACTGCTTAGCAACAACTAAAACATCAGTGTGTTATCAACATTATTCTTATGCTAAACCCAAAACACAGCACTATACCAGCTACTAGGAAGAAAATTAACTTTATTCCAGCCTAAACCAGGACACTCGGCAATGGGATCAAATCCTCTTCCATCAACTTTTTCCAGCAGTCTAAGGGAATAACTAAATGTTGCTTGGAGAGCAATGGAAGAACAAAAGAAATATTTGATAAGGATTAAAGTAATACTTTCTCTTCCCTCCAAAAAGGAGAGAGGGGGGAAAAAAACCCACCCAACCACCTGTGGTATATTTTTGACAGCAGCTATTCCTGCTTCTTATTTCTGCTTACATGTAGCTATGATTTGGACACTACGGGAATGGAAAATTAATGAATTTGTTACCCTGTGGTATGGGATGTGATCCTTGCCGTATGTTCTCCAGTATCTGATTTGGTAGCATGGGGTGCTGGGCAGACTCACAGAACCTAAAGGAACTGGGAAAGGACAGTCCTTGGTGGGGAGTCACATAGACTTGGTTTACTGGGGTGAGTCTGGGAGCTGATTAGGAGACACCATATCTGCCAGAGATGGGAGGGGAATGAGAGAGTCCTATATACTCATTTCTTACAAGATAAGAATGTAGAGGTGCAGGAGATAAAGTAAGGACAAACATCTACCCTTTTCCTAGTTTTCTTGATTTCTGTCCCCTGTATGACTCAGTGTGCTGTCTCCACCTTCCACTTGAACTGAGGCTCCTGTTTTTACTTCACTCCTTTCACTGCTCTGGTGTCTGTCATTGCCCTTCAGCAAATAATCGCTGTGAGAAGGTATTTTCTTCCCAGGAGTAGTTTAAGCTTCTTCCCAAGTTTTCATTTGTACGCAATTACATTTCCAAAGGCTAAAAAAACCAGAATGCTTTGGCAGAAGTTGAGTGTGGCAGGTTGCCTTAATTTCCTTCCTCTTTTTGGATTTTTCTAGGATCAAATGAAGTCCAGGCTTTTGGTCTTGTTCAGTACTTAACTATGTATTTTCCTGTACTTACTGAGATCAAGCAGGTTCCAACCTGCTAGGTTTTTTTCATTTGCCTGTGCATAATCATCTGTTTCACCTTGTGTGTATTACGGTTATGCCTTCCTAGCAATCCACTAACTTTTAATTAGTTTAAAACAATTATAATTAGTTTTAAACAAGGTAGAGTAGATGCTAAGTGACTGAGATTATTTCAGTTAAAATTTGAACCTCGTTCTGTACCAGTTGTGGGTGGAAGGTGAGAGGAGAATTTCTCTCTGTTAGAGAAGCTTGATGGGGGGGGGGGGGGGGATAGGGATGGGGAAAGAGGAGAAGCAGCTGTCTTTTGAGACCTTTGGGGTCAGAGTTGGCATACTCATCTGTGCTTTTGACCTAATAACACATTCCAAACTTGAGGACTATTAAAGCAACATCTGTGTTTTAGAGTAAGGGATTCTTAAATCTTTGTAGAAGATCTCACATTCTGCTGTAATGGTCAGTTTGTGATAACTGTCATTCTGTCCTCTTTTCTCTCTTGATTCTCTCTTTTTTCTGCCCAAGGATTTGCTTGTTTTTCCTGTTTCCCACTTTTTCTTCTTTCTGGCAGAGACTGTGTACAACACCTAAAATGAGCTGAAGTCTTCAGGTGTGACTCAGATGCTGTGCATACATTGTTTAGAAGGACATAGTCTGAGAGGGATAATTTGGCTTTTGGAAGTTTCTGCATTAGATGAGGTGGAATCCTTCACCAGAGGATGAACCCTTCCATTACAGTCTCGCTGTCAACAGAAGCATGTGGCTGGTAAAAGGAAGCACAAGGGAAGACTCAGTTATGCTCTACCACTTCTTAGATTATTTTGGTTTTAGGGGGTCTCTAACATCCTTTATTGATTATGAGTCATCAAACTACCTTAGCTTCTTTTCTCAAAAAGAAACTGCTATACCACGTCTTGCAATTCTGACTGTGTCTGTCTGAAGTGACTGGCAAGATCTGTCCCAGCTTATACTATCTCTACATGTGGTCACGGTGACGTATGCTGCTTATGCCAGTAGGTTGATGAGGTCAAGTGTTAAATGGTGATACTGTCTATGAACAGTTTTCAGGGGAGTGGGAGGGGAAGCATCTGCTAAATGAGATAGGCTTCCCTTATTTTAGAACCCATGAATCCTGAATGGGGATGGAAGAATAACAAGAGCCCATTTCTGTGAACTTATTTTATTTACTGCTGGGAATAATGCAGAGGCATTAAGTCTACAGAGTAATGGCATTTAGACTGGATCAGTACCACAGAGCCACTAAGAATCCTGTTTCTGTTGAAGGCATGAGGGATATCTTGGTCACCTATGAGGTACTGAACAATACAGCCACAGGCTTTGATAGGTATGTTCATAGTAGTGTCACAGTTGTTACCTAATTCTGTTTTTACTGAACTCTGAAGAGTAATTGAGAGTGGAAATCTTGACCAGTTTGCAGAATCATTGTGTTACTTTGAAACATGTTAAATATATTGCACCTATGTTTTTTCCTTTTAATGCCTTTTTTTTTCCCCTTTGGTGGGGTTTGTTTTTTTCTTACACATGCTCTTTGTATTGAACTCTGTGTGTTCAGGAGAGTTTCTTTTTTCTTTCCCCTGCCTGAGGTTTGCCCTATGTACTAAAACTGAAAAATGAAACTGAGACACTGTGTATGGTAAGAGTTGTGGTAAGGGTTGAATTTTAAAATGGATTTCCTTTTGCAGTGTTTAAGCAGTTTGGAGATTTCAACAGTACTTCCTTTATGGCATTACTTAATTTTTCGGCTATTTACCTTCCTTGAAAGGAATTATGAGGTAGTGCTTTCTTTACAATGAAATTTGTTCTATTAGTTATTTTGTGAAACAAAGAATTGTGTTTGTATCTGATCTACTAGTGGCTTACATCATGAACTTAAATGCAGATAGCTTAGACCCTTGTACTTGTGTTACATCTGGAAAATAAGAAAGGTGACATTGTTTTATGTAAAGCACCCTAGTACTGAAGTGCAATGCAAACTGAAAATACGAAGATTGCTATGTATAGTTATGGGGTTGTGCAAATAGGTAAAGATTGCCTAGAATAGTAGAAGTAACCTGATGGCACTGAGGCTGAGTTTATTGCTGACAGAAGCATGCTCTGTCTTCTATAGCAAAGCTGCATTGTGGGGTTTTGTTTTTAAATAAATTTGATACCAAAGAATGCCATCAGAGATCTAAAAAATTAAGGCCATGGTCTGGCTTGTCCTGTTATTTGGGTGGGGTTTTTTACATTTCTTTTTGTCTCTGTGCCAGCCAGAGGGATGTAGTTGCACTGTGAGCTTATTTGCTTTAACAAAATGAAACTCAACTCAGTCATTATTTGATGAATTGGCAGACAAATACAATGGTGTTTAGTTTGGATCTATGTGTGGGTGGATTATTTCTTGCATGTACTAGTGGTCAAAGTTACTATGTATCAGTTAAGAAAAAAAAAAAAATCTATTTACAAGATGGTTTCCTGGTAGGTGAGCAGGTGTGGCAAACCCTTATGGGCAGGAGGGACTAGAGGGATATCCATTTATAGGTACCAGTATCTATAAATGCCTGGTCAGAAGTGGTCCATTCAGACATTTTTAATTCCTGCTTAGGATTTTTAATTAGATGTATATTGCAATTAGCAAACTATATTTAACAAATCCAGTAACTAACAGTATTAATAGTAATTTGTAGCTTGTTAGGGTATATCTTCAGGAGCTCAAAGAATGCATGAAGAGAGGAGAGACCATGGTCAGTTTTAAACTTCTTGTTGATTTCAGTGGGTCTCAGCAATCTTATTCTTGAAAATACATGTGCAAAAACCTCTTAGAGTGACTAGTTCAGATGGAGACATGTCTTACTCAGTGTAGTTCACAAGTTCCAAAAAAACTTGGCTGCAATACACTGTATTTCACTTGTATTCTAGACTTAGCTTCAGCTTATCTAATTAGACATAATTGTATTCAATGACATAAAAAGTGTCAAAAAGACTGCAGTATCTTTAACAGGTCTTTTGGGGGGAGGGGCTAGCTGGGTTTTTCATTTGTATCACATAGCTTGTTTTTGTCATCTCTTCATAGGCTACATGTTAAGTAGTGTGGAATACTGAACCTTTTCCTGTTTTGCCTTGGGAAGTAGTTCTTCAGGTCCACAAAAGTCTACTCCTTTGCAGTAGCTTGTTCCAAACCCTGGCAGAGAGGTCTGAAATTCTTAGTCTGGCAAAGCTGAGGTGAAGCTGCAAATAAGTATGTATAATATGCTGAAAAGTTCTGTAGAAAACTGAAGTGGTTTGCAAGTTTGAGACTGATCTAGGAAAAAGCCCATCTTGTTCTGTTATTTAGAGACTAGAGTATCCTAAATTTTGAACGGATCACCTTAGGTAGATTTGAGGTTTCCATCCAAAAGTGGGTGGGTGGGAAAATACCACCTTTAGGCAAGATTAAACCTGTATGATTTCTGTCTTGGAGTGGGGTCTAGCAGGAAGAACCAATGTGTCTTGGTTCGCATTATTGAGTGGGTACATCTGCAGAACTTTCTTTAGAGTAGTGGGAACTCACCCAAGATTGAAATGTAGATGAAAGCCCTAGACTTAAGGGCTCAGAGGCAAAGCTTGTGTTGGAATTTGACTTATGTACTGAGACACTTGAGTGTTTAAAATTTTTTCTAGTTTTTTGTCATCAGGTAGACTTTTAAGAATAGTTGAATAATTGTTCAGTGGGGAATTTTGTAACATAACTTTTTTATAAAAAACTTATCAGTTTAAAAATGCTGTCATGCTCTAAGTGTTGCATCTTTATTTTATAATGCCTTCTCATAAAGGAACTGATAATAGCACAATCTATAGCAGCACATTTTGAAATCCAGAAAAGAACACTGTATCTTACCTCATCTTCTATATATTATAAACCAGTTACATTTTGGCTTTCCTTCACCACCAAGTTCAGTAACACGGGTTTATCTAAAGCCTGTTTTGCAACAGTGCATCTACTCTTGATTTTTTAAATCAAGAAATACAGAATCTACTGCCTTCTTGACTGTTTGTTCCAGTAGTTTGATACTCTAGTTTCTGAGAGAGAGAAAAAATGTTGTATTTGAAATAGGTAGTTATTCTACAGCTGTTGTACCCCCTACTTAAATCATTATTTATTTTTCCATTATGTTGTTTTTCTTGAATCCATGTCAAGTAGTCTGCCAGAGCTTTTTGATCTATTAGGGCACAATTCTCACACTCTTGCTTTCTGCAATTTCCTTATGCTTTTTCAGGATGTAATATGAAGAATCATAAAAAAAGTTGTGTGTCATTCTTATTTCAGAACTTGGGGAAACAGGCAATATGAATATAGGGAGCTCCTTGTTGAGTGCATCTTAATTGGGAATATTTTCTTTCTCTGAAAAGTAAAGCATACAATTGAATTGCATAATCATACTCAAAACAGTTCTGTAAGTACTGGACATATAGGATGATAATTTGACTCTTCTCCAGTGGTAGTGGGGAAGGATGAGTCTGTCTCTCCCTTTTTCTTTTTTTCTTTTTTTTTTTTTAAATGTACAAGAGAACACAGAATATTTGAAATGTTACATTGTGAAGATACGGTTGTCTTAACTAAACTTTTCTTTTTCCCTGTCATTTTCATTAGAGTTTTGCAGAATCTCCACTAATGGTACATTTTATGATGAACCTTTGTTTACTTTCAGAGCCCTGGGTTTTTTGGCTTCCATTTTTTTCTGACAGTCTGTGTTTACAGAGATAACGTGATCTTGGCAAAGCATATAGTGCTGTATCTTTGCAAAAGCTGGCTGGTGTTTCAGATAGGGAACAAGTGGAGAGCTCTCAGGCCATAGATGATTAAGGAAGCATTAAGTAAACTATCAAGCAAGTACATTTTCCTGAATTATAAAGATAAAATGTCAACATTGCTATCGTAATTATTCAACAATATGAAGCATTAAAATAGGGTTTAAAAAAAAGAATGTATTACTTTTTTAAAAATACTTCAGCCCTTCTATCAAAGAATAACAGAAATTGCGATGTTTATGTATATGGTAATTGAACTCTAAATCATTATTTGATAGGCTTGTGAATGCATTTATATAGTTCTGGTTTTTGGAGTATTTGTATTTAATTAAACTTTCATTTACAGAAATCACTTGATTTTAAATATTTCTGTGGCACTGTCTCACAGGATTGTTGTCTGGATGTCTTGGAGGGTCTTTTTTGTGTTTTGTTGTATTGCATTATGTGACCAGGCCCTGCTTCTGTAAGGATTTATAGATGTGATTTAGTTCATGCGTGATGCCCATTTGTAGCTTTGTTGAATCTGTATAGGATCTAAGTTGGGGGGCAAGGAGGGAAGTGTTGTGGTTTTGGGGTAGGTTTTTTATTTGTTTTGGGGGGGGGTTGTTTGTTTTGTTTTTAAGGCAGGTTTTTTATTAGCTGATTTAGATCTTCAAGTACTAATCTTGCCTAGGTTTTTAGCTGCTCCTGCAATACCAAAGAAAAATTAAATAAAAATGTAAGACAACTTCTGTAGTTTGCATTATATGGAATTACATGTTCTACAAACAAATGTAATTCCAAGTTAAGCACTTCTAAATAATATTAGTGTTCCAGGTTTCTGTAACTGATGTGTCATTGTAAAGAGCTAGCTTTGTTTCCTCCATAAAACTTTAAGCACTTTTCCAAAGCTGTGGAGGAGCTGGAAACAACACCAAAATCCCCTAGAAACCCCTGCACCTTGAGGGAATTCGTACATGAAATTTGCATCAGGTCTGGCCTATGATATACAATTTCTAAACCGAAGCTGAAAAAGGAGGGTAGGCTGAAGATGAAGAGAGTCTTTCTGGAGAGTCCAAAGGAGCCACTGGCATCTGTTGCTCTTGGCTGTTCAGTAGAGATTGCTGATTCACTCTGACTTAAATGTTATCCTGTTTACATGCTGACAGTTAACTTCTGCAAAGGGCTAATTTGCTGAAGCACAAGTTATCCCACCCTTACTTCTGGGATAGAAGTAAGGGGATAACTTCATTCATGGAAATGTTTTCACGTTTTTGATGACTGTCTCAGATTTACTAGTCTCTCCATCCCCCACATTTTTTACTGAAAAATGTTACAGGAGATAAGGTCATGCATGTTTTGTCATGCAACTTATCCAATGTTCTTGTCCAAAACCACTTTACCCTTTGCTTTTTTCAGGTGGTAAAAACGGGGAGAGAAAGAACCCACAACAGTGAAGCAGCAGGGGGACATCTTATGAATATAATATTGTGAAGAACGTAGTGGATCTCTTCTTGTTTTGTCTTTTTTTTATAGGCAGAAAAGGTGGCTGGGATTGTGATCATACTCTCCATGGTACTTTACCCTGTGTAGTAAAGCATAGAAGTGTAATTTTAATCTCTAAAGGTAGAGATTAAGAATTTTGACAGAGAAGAGTAGTCTCTTGGTCATGATATTCTGGTTGTTGAAACTGGAAATGCATTTTCATCTAAACAATACAGCAAAGAGGCATAGCAATACTGTTCTGTGTAATTATTTCTCAGTATACATAAGGTGACTGCAAATTTCCTTGATCTGCCTTTGAGTAACAGTTTCTTCTTAAGCTATTCTGATACTTGGCCACTAATCAGGGTCTTTCTATACTTCATTTTGTTCCCCATTTTTTTGATGCTACTAAATTCAAGCTGTGTTGGAAGAAAGTAAGCCACAAAATAAAAGTGGCTTAACTGGTGGAGGAGAAAGGTTTTTAAAAGTTGTTTTCACACTTTTGTCTTTACTTTGTCTCTTCCTTCTTTTGTGTACCTCCTATTTGCCTACAGGAGGCTGGCACTGTTACTGCCCTCTCCCCCACACTACAAATCTTCTGCTTCTGGTTCACAGGGAGAAAATTCTAGCTCTTCAGCCCTCTTGAGTTACTGCGCACAGTGTAAACACACATGACAGTTACTGTAGAGGCAGTAGTTTTACTAACCTCTAAGGAGGGAAGTTGCCAGACTGGGGAAGTGAGATAAGAGGGCAAGAAAAGGGAGATGACAGAATTCAGAGGGAAAGTCCAAAAGAGTTTAACTTTTTAAAATCCAGGTCTTGGGAAGAGCTTCCTGAACAACCGCAAGCTGGGCAATTTATCCTGACAGCTAATGGCAACTGGAAAGAGTTATGGCTGGTTTTCCTCACAGAAATGTTTGCTGTGTGAAACCCTTTATCTTCTGTGAAGGAGGAGAACCTTGTATTTTCTACCAGGATATAACTCTGCTTGATGAAACTGTTGCATTGTTATTTGCCTAGAAGATACATTTTTTTATAGATTTGGAGCTCCAGAGCACTCCCATAGTTGGAGAGGATAAAGAACTTTGTGGAAGGTCTCACGCCCTTCAGAAGTGCCAAAGTGCGACAAGTGGTGGGGTCTTGGCTGTTCTTTCTTCCACAGTTAAGCTGTTGAGAGCAGACCTTTACCTGAGCAATCCCTGCCTGCTACAGGAGAAAGGACAGGTCTTTGGAGGCTGAGAGCAGTGTAACGGTTCTAAAGCCTTTTCCATTGCAATAGGGCTGGTGTCTGCTGTGCCACTGTTCAGCACTCTCAGGCTGCAACATGAAATGTGTATGACTTCTGATAGCTTAGTGTAGCCTGCTTTGTTCTTGACAGCATCTGCTGCTAAACTGGCATCTGTTATGCAACTGTTGATGCTGTTCTTTCTCCACACAGTACTGTAGCAACAACTGTTGGTTCGTGTTTTGACAAATCCCTCTTCAATTATGACACTGGGAATTGCATTTGGAAAAGGATAGCTTGCTTTCTTCAAAAGTGTTTTCCAGCATCACCTGCCCACAATCTCAATCTTGCAGTGTTTAAGAAAGCCAAGCAATTTGACAGGCTACTTAGCTGCTGTTGTACTTTTTGCTTTTGTTTGCACTTTCAATATTTATTTTAACTTGTGAGTGTACCTATAACTGTCATATTAGTTCTCTAGAGGTCATTAAAGAGTTTTTCCCTTAGATAGTGTTTTCAACAAAAATGCCTTTTAATAGAAAAAAAAATTCTCTTTTAGTGGTGAGTCGGAATATTTTTTTCACTTTGAAATGTGTTTTGTTTATTTTTAACCTATTCTTATTGTCTCCTAATTTCTTGGTAATTCACTGATAGTTGTTTTTACATAAAAGCCAGTGCTTTGATTGTTCAATGTAGGACAGTAGTTCTCCATTTTTTGTAACCAAAAGTCACCCATCGGAATGAGACTAGTAACAAGCAATCCTCAGAACGACTTTTTACTTTTGAGTTAATTTGCGCCATCCCAACAGGAGCATTGGCAATTCCTTTTTTATGTCTTGAAAGAAGTCAAAGAATCAATTAAGGAAGGCCTATGCTCTACTAATTAACCCTTAGTTCATGGTCTGAGCTATTAAACTGAATTCAGTTTTTAGTACAGTTCACAAAACAAAGTCTAGTATGATGTGACAGACTTGCGAAAATATCACTTAGTCCTAATTTTGCTGTTGTCATCTTTTATTGCATCACTTTAGAAGAATTTAAGAGATGTGTAAGGGAATAATGGGAAATTGGCGACATTTTTCACATATTTCATGCAAAAGGCCTTTCTGACCTATTGTGGTTACTTTTCCTATGTCCTCTGTGCAGATAATGGTGGCTCTGAATGGACTAAGGATCCTCAGATGCCACTGTCTCTGGAGGTAGTCTTTGCCAAAACAATTGGGCAACCCTTTGAATTGCTTCGAAATTTTCTGATGAAATAGTCTTTTGCTGAAATTTATCAGCATGGTGAAATTGAAATGTTTTGCAGATATGGACTGACTTTTGCCAAAGTTCTGATGGAACCTAAGCAAAGCTGTTGCTTGTGGGCAGGTCTTTGATTTAATTGCTTTTTTGGTAACTCACCTACTTCACAGGTTACTGTAATGCTGAGGCTTCTTGGATGTCTTATTCATTCTGCTCTTCTGACAGCACCCCTAGGTAGCTTTCTTCCTGGGATAAGCTAGAGCAAGGGCTTCATTCTGTTGTGAAGAACTTAGAAATCACAATTATTATTTTTTTTATTCCTAATCAGAATGAAAAGATTAAAATCCTCGAACTAACAGCTTCTATCCACTTAGTCCCTGTGTGTCATGCGAGTGGATCAGGCCAGGATCATTACTCTTCCCTTGTGCAAAAGTTCGTGGAATCTTGCTGAATTGCTGATACAGGCAGTGGTTTGCCAAGTGAAAACTGTAAGCAAATGTTATCTTCTCCACTTTTTTTTAGCGTATGTTTTGTCATTGATAGTTAGTCTGCCATCTTCCTTCTGTATCTGCTTGCTACCATGTGCCTTCAAATTTTGCTGTATTAAAAATCCTTGTGTGATGCTAATGTACAGCTGATAACAGGAAAATTCCTTTGGAATCACTTAATTTTTCCAGTTGTTTCTTGTATGAGCAGTTGTTTTTGTGTGTCAGTGGCTTTACCTCGTGGCAGAGCAACGTCTAGATCTCCCAATAGGCAGAGCATGTTAGAAAAAGACCATGAAAACTGAAGGCATGCTCTTTCTCTGCTAAACATCTTTAAATATGTTTTAAGACAGTAGTTTATGTTGTTGTGAAAGCTATTTTTAAAGTCAGAACAAATGTTACCTGGGAAAAGACAACATAGTTTTCTTAATGCAGAAGATGATGCATTTAAAGCACAGATTAACTTTATGTTTAAACTTGGCATTTGTTGTCTAAGCAATGGAAAAAGTTCTGAGATTTTCCAGATTGCTTAGTATTTTTAAAGGTGTTGTTGAGTACTTCGATAAAGTTAGTCAGAAGAATGTTTTCCTGTGAATATGTGGTGGAAAGATGTGAATCTGTTGCTGTGAATTTTTTGTGAAATACTAGCTGATGTAGTATGTTCTGAGTGAACAAAGACTTCAGAATCTCTTGTTTGTCCATTAAGGAGCAGTGGCATTTCTGCACATGCTGATGTTTTAAAAATACAATACTTTATTGCCTGTCAAAGTAGCATATGCATTTGGTTCCTTGAATTTATTATACTCTTGTGTTTAAAAAAATCCCACCAAAACAAACCTGCATACGCAAAGCAAATCAGACCAGATATGCAAGGAATACTACATGTTGTATGCAGAATATGAATACTATTGTTATCTTTTAAGATTTTCAAGTTTTCATAGCATAACAGGCCATGCTGGGTGCATGTTATGGGAAAGTTTAGTTATGTTCCATTTGTCTGTGTATTCAAACTGAACTGTCAACACTACAAACAAGCTAACCAAAACAATTACAAGTGGGAAACTGTCTGACTTTTCTTCTTAGTCTAATCTTGGTGTTAGAGGTAAAAAATTTATTTTGGTGTTTCTGTAACAAGATACATAACACTCTTCAGAACTTAATGATGTTCTCCCATTACTACTGACTAATGTAAGACCTGTTAGCACTTTTTGTGAGACTTTTCTAGTCTCTTACCTGCAATCTTAACCACCTACCTACCATTACTTGGGAAGGCTTTTGTGATTGATGTTTACAATGTTCATTCAAATTTCTTGAAAGAAGGATGCATGTGTATAAGCAGATGGAAAGTTTGTGCATTTTTGTCATCTTCAGTTTACACAAGATGACCTAGTCTACTGGCAATAAACGAGTTGTTGGGAGACAACCTACATCTTCAAGGCCTTACTTGTCAAAAGAAAATGCTATTTTGATCTTTCTCCTCTCTTGGTAGTAAATTGAGTATTCAAGGTACTCAGTGACACAGGTGCAATGAACACTGACTGTATTTCTAGGAATTCTGAAGGCTTGCTGAGAAGTGACTGTTAGAGGTTGTAGAATCTCCTCTGCATAACAAATTCCGTATTGTGCTGTTTGCAGATAATGGCAACTTGGAGATGATGGCCTGATTTATTTTGACTGAGTTTCATTAGACTCCAAGTTTGTTTTGGAATTGGGCATTTAAATCCTTGCAGCTGCCAGAAATTTAAGCTGGTGTAGACTTGAACAAATCGGAGGGAAAGGGGAAATGGAGGAGCTAGGTCATTGGCAAAATTGTGCACTGTCATATTGGTACAGCCAGGAATGTAGGTAACATTCTTTGCAATTCTGCTGCTAAAAGGACAAGTTGTGTCCGATGAGACTTACTCAGCCTGAAAGTATGTAAACTGAATAGCTTTACAAGGTCTTGATGCAGATCCTGTAAATAGGTATGCCTGTAAATGTGTGCAGAAGAAGTGGTTGACTCTCTTACCAAAAAAAAAAAAAGGAAAAGAGAGAGAGAGGGAGGGAGAAATATGTTACTATAACCACCATGAGCCTGTTCAGCTTGGAGTTCTTCGTCTCCGAGGTTCCTTGCTTTTTGTCTAGAGCTGTGAGCTGCTCTTTCATAAGCAAGCGATCATTTTTGTTTGTCATGTGAAGAAGGATAGACTTGATATTAGGCTGCTTTATCCAATTTTTGCATTTGAAATGCAAGCTGCAATGTCACTGAGCTTATTCAAAATGTTGCAACCCTTATTCCACTGGGGTCTGCTAGAAGAGAGTAGAAGTGGCTTGAGTTCTTAGCTTAACCTGGTTTGTTCCCTCAGTTCATTAGCAGCTGTCTCATATAGCTAATGAAGTTATGCAATTGATCTGGAATTTATGGAAAAACTACATAATTAACTACAGTCACATAAATCTTCATGTAGTTTTGCTCAAAGTCAAGAGCCTGACTGGGAATGATGAATGCAAGGCAGTTCTGAGCATGGAACAGTACTTTTAAAATAGAAAATAATTTAGAATACCCAGCAATGCCCTTCAATCTGAAATCTGCATGAGCAGGTGGTGTTCTGTGCTTTGAAGTCAGTGCTCTCAGATCAGTGTGCATGGAATGTGTGCTCAGTAGGTCAGTGATAGACTGCTTTGCCCCAAACAACCCCTGCTCTCCCCCTCCAGCACTTTAATACAGGTCTGGAAAACTTGCATTGACTGTACTGGACTTTGGATCAGATCTTAATTGGCTGGCTAGACAGCATTTGAAGGAGAATCCCTGGAGGTACATACAAAATACACAGCTGTCCAAACAAGGCAAAACTGCTAATGTCTAAAGCCAGTATTGCAAGGGGAGAAATGCTAATCATTGCCGTAACAGTCTGACTTCTGTGGGGAGAGAAGCTGAATCTACTGCTCACTGAGATGGGTTCCTTTTTCTTGGGATATTGGTGATAGACTCAGTAGACACAGCACATCGTGCTGAGGAAATTGTGTTGATTTCATTCTCTCCTGTCCAGGGAGATTTCTGTCTGAAGAGTCATCAAATATAAAACTCGCTGAGTTCTTCCATTCTGAATTCTGCCCCCTTTGAACTTCCATTGTAATTTTTTTCCCCATCTATTCAGTTTTTAAAATCATTTTTGCTTCTCTGTCAGGCCCTTTCCTATGTTGGGAGGGTCAAAACAGGGAATTTATCATTTTTTTCACCGTTGCAGGAAGCTGCTGTTGTGCTTAAGTGCTTTCAAATGGTGTTTCTTGCAACCACAGAAATGTTGTGCAAAGAGAGCAAGGGTGGGTGTGCCTTTGTCCTTCCTGCTACGAGACACTTGGTGTTAACTTCCACATGAACTAAAATGAGTAGCTGTTGTCAGTTTTCAAATAGAATTAATTGTTCTGGCTGAAGGGAGTGTTACTACATGAAGTGAATATACCATGTCTCTTTTTGTAATTACTTTTTCATTTCTCTTCCTGTAATGCCATCAACAGTTTTTTTAAACTGATGCTGTATTCACAGAAAAGAAAAACATGGTGAGTGCAAAAAAAAAATATTGGTAATTACATTTCAAGTCAGGTGTCTGTTTCATACACCAGTTTCTTGCTAGAACTGAGGAGCAGTGTCAGTACCGAAAATGTGTTTTTAAAAAAAAAAAATTAACTTTGTTTTTAAAAAAACCTAAATTTAAAAAGTTCTTGGCAAGGATGACAGGAATTTGGGCAAATGAGATAGGAGTGGATCATTCTGTCTGTACCTACACACAGATTTGAATTCTTAAATAATGATGCATTATGTATGATTCACAGCCATTAAGGTTCTTTTAATATTAAATGTGTTTTTATTGCAGATACATGATGTTCCACCACTGCTTGTGTGCCTGCTTTGTCTGACCACCTGTGGATACCAGCAGCAAGTGGGTGGCTTCTGACGTGCTTTTTTAAAGGGCTTCATCACTCTCATGTTTCATACAGAGATTTCTCAAGTGATAAAAGGTAATTAACAGTCAGGGATTTATCTGTAGTGAGAGAATGCTCTGATTGTTGAACTTCCAAAGTTGTATGTTTGAAGTGGTATGTCTTAAGGTCCTAGCCTTGGAAGTTTCCTTAGAAATGCTGCTGCCCTCCTGGGGGGGTGAGGGGTGGGGGGATGGAGACAAACTGAAGGTGGGGGAGGATTATTTGGAAGAAGAGAGTTTAGATTTTGCAAAACTGGTAGAGCCCATTGCCCATAAGAAATAAAAAATGTTGTTCTGAATGGGGCTGTGAATGCTGCATATTATTAAATCATGAGGATTTTGTATATCCTCCACATTTTACTGAAATTTCTTGCATAAGTGGTGGTTTTCAATCTCATTAATTAATTTCTTCCTGGTTAACTTAAAAAGAACCATATGAATTAGTGCAGCTCAGCATGGTTGGTAAAATTAACCCTCAGTTAGGTGCATTGGAGGTACAGACAGCAGCAGAGAATTGCATGTAAACATGTTGCATTGTAGATGCTGGTGAGTGTGGTTAGAGCAATATGGGGGGCTGATTAATCTCACCCTTTAGAAGCTGTGACTTGAAATATTATCCAGATTAGGAACATTAAAATAATCTTATTGGATCAAATCCTCTGTTCATCAGTACCAGAATCAGATTTTTATAGTTGGTAGCTTTGATCTCCGAATCAAGATGTTTATATTCCATCCAGATTTTGTTACACGTTCTTGTTACGTGGATAAATGGACAGGCCATTTCTCATTTTCACTGAGTCTTGATCATGTCAGACGACCACTTTCAGATGTGTGTAGACCTGGTACATAGCTCCTTTTTGACAAACAAATACTTATTTCTGTGGTACTAAGTAACTTACCTACAAAAGTCCCATTCTGGGTATATTAAATCTGTTTATACAGCTATGGGAATTCTTTACATGAACATTTACATTCTTTACACAAACACAGAAATTCTCTTGAATTACAATATGATAACAAATCTGTTCTGTATACCCCAGAAAATGATACTGAAATATGTTCTGCAAACAGGTAGATTAACATCTCCCAATATGTTTAGTCTCGAAGTGCTCAACTTTTAATTCTGGATGAAGAGCAATTAAATTTTTTTGCCATGTTTAATGTTTCTGTTGTGCTGATGCAATGGTCTTTGGATGGAGCAAAGAAGGGAAAACTTAAGTATGTCCAATTGGACACTTGTCTGCTAAGAGGAAACAGCCTCAAGTTGCACGAGGGGAGGTTTACATTGGATGTTAGGGAAAATTTCTTCACTGAAAGGGTTGTCAAGCATTGGAACAGGCTGCCCAGGGAAGTGGTTGAATCACTGTCCCTGGAGCTATTTACAAGATGTGTAGATGTGGCACTTAGGGACCTGGTTTAGTGGAGGACTTGGCAGTGCTAGGTTAATGGTTGGACTCAATGATCTTAAAGGTCTTTTCCAACCTAAATGATTCTATGATTCTGTTCTATGAATAGTGGAGCTGATGGGCTTCAGGGAAGGAATGCCATCCAGAGGGACCTTGACTGGGTTGAGAAGTGGGCCTGTATGAACCTCATGAAATTCAGCAAGGCTAGGTGCAAGGACCTGCACCTGGGTTGGAGCAATCCTCAGTATCAGACTGGCAGGTGAATGGATTGAGAGCAGCCCTGCAGAGAAGGACTTGGAGATACTGGTAGATCAAAAATGAGACATGAACTGGCAATGTGCGCTTGCAACCCAGAAGGCCAATTCTATCATATAAAAAGTGTGACCAGCAGGTCAAGGGATGTGATTCTCCTCCTGTGCGCTGCTCTTGTGAGACCCCACTGGGGAGTCCTGCACCCAGCTCTGGATCCCCAGCACAAGGAGGACATGGACCAGTTAGAGCAAGTCCAGAGGAGGGCCCCAAAAATGATCAGATGGCTGGAACACCTCTCCTATGAAAAAAGGCTGAGAGAGTTGAGGTTGTTCAGCCTCGAGAAAAGAAGGCCCCAGGGAGACCTCATTGTGGCCCAAACCATTCTATGATTCTAAAAAAATTAAATCTTTATAACTGATGTCTTGTTTAGCCCTGTTCTGCATTTTCAAAATATGAGATTCTGGATTCCAGGTGGTAGTTACCTGGAATCAATTTTAATAATAGCAAGCCTTATAGACTGTGATCAAAGCTTTTATCATAAGCATGGATTATACAGATTAAAAATTACGATAGAGTTGCAGAAGAGCAAAGACATTCTTCAACTGGCTTTTGGAATATGCTGTCAATCTCACTTTTTTTTTAATTTGGGGGTTTTTTTCATTATCCAATATACCTGTGGTTTTATACTGAGTTATTAGTCTCTTCTTTAATTACATTTATCAGAGAGGATTTTTAGCTTGAGTTCATTATGAATTGACTTAAATGATTAGTCTGAAAGGAGGAGGTCTTGGAAGTCCTTCCATTCATAGATGTAGAACAAGTATGCTTACTTAAGAGTCTCACCTCAGCCTGTTTTCTTTTAAGTGTCTGCTTAAGACTAAAACTCAGCTGAAAGGTGCTATTCCTACCCTTCTCTTCATCAGTGCCAGTTTGTGACCTAGCTAGTTGTTTTGTCTTGTATGTTCTCAGTGCAATCTTTGCATTTAAACTGGGAATATAATAAGTTGCACAGATGTCATTAAAGGGATTATTTTGGCTTTCAGGTTTAACTAGCATGTTTTAGTTGGACAGGCAAGCACACGCTGTCTAAAATCCAGCGAGAAGTAATAAATCCTCTAGTTGGACTCCCAATTAATATCTTTGTTTTTCCTGTCATAGTGTCTGTTATTTTTCAGAGTAGGGCTATGTAGTAAATCAAAGAGAAACTCAACTTTTAGTAAACATTATCAGCCATTCTCTTGTCCTCTGCTGTTAGTGTTTTTCTGGTGTCAGAACAGTACTATCATTAAATAGGAGTATTACAAGCAAAATCAAATACACTTAGTCAAGAAGTACTGCTTACATTTCTTTTAGGCAAATGCTCTGAACAGAACCAAAACAAACAATGGCCTGTCTTACAATGACAAATACGGAAGGTACAGGAACTTCTACTGTCCACCAGAATGGTGACATCCATGGGAATAGCAGTGCACCCAAGCATACAGAACCATTGCTTCAAGTGTACCTTTATCATTCTCCTGGGAAGACAGGAGGAGATTACCTTCAATTACCAGCTGGAGAATATGTTGCAGAGGAGATTTGTACTGTTGCCTGTAAAGCCTGTGGTAAGTATATACATAATGGTTTTCATAATGAAGGGGTAAAATTCAACTTAATGCAAGAAAGCTTTTAATAATCCAGAGTGCATCAAGATGGTGGTGTTTTAACAGAAATGCTAATCTCTTTGTTCTTTCAGAAAGTTTTTAATAATCCAGAGCTCATAAAAATGGTGGCATTTTAACGGAAATGCTAATCTCTCTGTTCTTTTGAAAGTAATCAGTATCAGAAGTAATTAGCACCAGGCTGCAAAACTTTTCCTGTCAGAATGGTTGTGAAACTGATATTATCATTGGGTGACTGCCATCTTTTTGCAAATAATTTGAGGGTATACTATCCTTTACCTGGAATTCTTCTTTTGTTGAGCTGAGATATAGTTTGGATAGTTAAATCACAGCAGCAGCTGGAAATAGCTTGAATTACTTTCTGCAATCCTGCAAAACAGATTGGTCCTGGAAGTTATGTGTATATTGTATATTATACATGCTTAATCACTTTGCAGATGGAAATGGTTCTGTTAGATATAACATGACTGGTTGTGTATGTGTGTCATTAATGCTTTTCGTAATCGTTTAGGAAATAAAGTGAGTATATGACAGGGTAGTGTATTTGAAATAAATAAATAAACAAAACATGTTTATATCTGAAAGTCTTTGAATTGTTACATTTACCCAGAGCTTAACATGAACAGGTGCTGAGACCCATAGTAAAATAATTCAAGCATGCATTTTGTGTGTGCGTCTTTCATTGCAAATGTTGAATTTGTGAGTAAAAAAGATTAATTCCAATAAACTTTGGATATTAAAGTGACTGTCTTTTTGTTCCTCATGCACACGTGCGCACGCACACACACGGACACAGAGTATCTCCATATCTTTTTGAGCTCTCAGTGGTACAAGGCTGGATTTGTCTTTTAGCTTTCAGGTGCAAATGAATTTAAAAGGCTTGTAATTCCAAATCTTTCTTTTCCAGTGGGTCACAAATACGAAACATCTTACACCTTTGTGATATTTGTCTTTTGCTATACTGTTTTTAAATATGGTTTTGATGACTACTTTTGGGAGGCATCTGTCAGTTTTTTCTGTGCTGTTGAATGTTCTGTACTGCCTGAGTAGCATGCTGTGAGTTGGTAATTTGCTTGTATATGCTAGTTTCACAAAGATTCTTCTGGGTTTAAGCCCTGTTATTCCTTGGAGTTCTTTAGATGTGGCAGAGTCTAAGATGCGAGTTTGTAAAGTTGCTCTTCATGTAATGTGAGAGCTTTAGGCAGATAAGCACAGATGAGTTCAGCACAAGCACTGCCTGGGATTCACTCTGGGAGACCATGAAGAAGCAGTACAGTATTCAGAGGTTTGCAAAGTTTCAGCTGTGTGAGATTATGCTGCTTTAATGACCTTGTAGGTCTGAGTTTGACAGATGGACCTGGGAGTGTTCTCGAAGTTGCGGTATCTTTTTGATGGTGACTCAAATCAAGATCTTCCAGATACCTTCCACTGTGTCCCCAAGATTCTATAGTCTTTTTCCTCCAGTTGAAGGAAAAAAAAAAAAGTATTGTCTCCTCACTTTAGAAAATATGCCCATACTCATTTCTGTAATAAGGAGAGATTTCTTAGCACTGGTGCCCATGTTTTTTGAGCTTCAGTTTTGCCTCTATTAGGTTTGTCAGCTTAGTTCAGACCCTCAGGTACAGCAACTGTGTGTAAGGCTGGGGGAGGGCAGGGGGTTCTTAATTTTCTGACTGTTAAAGTGGTATTGAATGTTTACATTAGGTGATAGTTAAATATTTGTTAAATGGAAATAAATACCATTGTAGTCACTGTGGGTGTTGCTGAGGGAGTGAAATAGAGAACAGTTTTACTAGATAGTGGTGGGAAAAAATGCTTCTTTGTTTAACTTAAATATTCATGTACCAACTTGCCAGAATATTAAACTGAAGAGAGTTTGTATCCATCAAATTCAGTATGTTCAAAATAACATAGTCTTTGAAAGAATATACTGTGTCATCAACCATGACATCAGGTGCTTTGCTTCCTATCTGACTAGATTGTTTTTGTGATAGGGGAATAACAAGTCATCTGAACACAATTTTTTCAGTTACTCTTCTAATGAATCAGTTACTCTTTTAATGAATCAGCTCACCTTCCAGAAGATCTCCGATGCTAGTCTGAATTCACTGGAATAGTAACTACGTTGTTAGTTTGATTAGCTGTTTCTACTGTTATTGCTGGATTATCCACTTTTTCTTCCTTTTTCTCTGGTTTGAGTTTTTCTTGCTTCAGTTTTCAGATGTTTATTCAGCCTATGTTTTTCTTTGCCTTTCCCAATGACCAGCCCTAGGGAGATATTTATGTGCCATAATCAATTTATCTTTAGGTCTTATTTTTTATAAAACTTAAACCAATTGATATCTTTAGCTGGAATGTTGTAACTGTTCTAATTTCTTGCCTGTCTTCTGCACTATCTCCAGTTTCCCAGGAAAATGTGCAGCACAGGCCATGTATGATATTCTTCTCACCCACATCACAAACATACAGAATCCAATTCCTGTTAATCCACAAATCTAATTAGTCTTGTTTCCTGTGACATCATCTGAAGACTTCATACTCTATTGCTTGTTTTGTCAGACCTCACCAGTCCTTTTCAAGGCTTCTAGCTTTCTGGGATACCAGTTTCTGTTTTGCTGGTATGGCTAGTAACTAGCATCTAGATGTATCCTTTTATACTTTACTGTTTTAAAAATTATTTTGTATGAATAGTACTATTTATCAAGTTGTTTTTATATTTTTCTACTGTTTCAGCATTCTTCACCAGAGTTTCTAAAGTGTATCAGTAGTGATTTATACTCACTTGTATAAATAAAATTTTTTATCATGTTGAGCCTTTATCCTTGTAGAGCTGAGGTAGACAAAGTCCCCTGAAGAGTGGTTTCTGCCTGGCAGCTACTATGGCAGTATTATACAACGTTTTTCTCGAAAGAATTTGTAAATTCATTGCTTTCTAAATTGGTGGAAAAGGCTGAAATGGCTGCAGGTTTTTGTTCTCTTTCATAACAGTTATTAGTGCTTAAATCATGAGGTAGCACTTACTATCATTTTCTGTTTTTTTCTAGGAGGTTTTGTGGTTGCATTGCAGAACATGGAGGTCTGCAAAGCCTATACAATCAAATAACATTTATGTTGGCAAGACTTGTCTTTTCTGAGGTTAGCTCTGAATCAGAATACTTCATAAAGAAGAGAGTGGTTCAGGTAGTAGCCATGTTCAAAATATAACAAACTTGGTAATTGTTAATTAACTTTCTCTGTGATCTGAGCATTTGTTAGATCTGTTGATAGCAGAGCTGGTTACATCAAAGTATGACTGTTTGTTATTGGTGGCAAGCAGGACTGGATATAGGCAAACATCAGCAGTCACAGAGACAGTCTTGTTATGTACCTTTCACACAGTTCAAACAATTGAAGGTTTTCCAGTCTGTGCCGACTTGACTTTAGATCTGTTGTATGTGGCATGTATGGGCTATATAAATATTACTTTGTCTAAATATTATTCTGTAGTTGCATGCCAATTTGAGGCATGCATACAGAAGCTAAGCCTTTTCTTATTTTATTTTAAAAAAACTTTCCATTTCTGGAAAAATATAATAAATAGGAAACTTCTTGTAGGTTCATAGTTTTATATGGAAAACTGTCTGAACATGAAACTGAGTATCACATTTTCTAACCAGAAATGCAAGAATAAATGAAGTGTCTTGAAATTAAGTTTAAATTGACTAGTCAATGTCGTGGTTCAGCTCTTTTATGTTAACTAGTATGTTGATTGCCATGTAAAAAATTATAAATGTCACACCAAAAACAAGGGAAGTCTTTGCTCTCAGCCTAAGAGAGAAGGTGGTATTAAAGGAACTAGCTGATGGTGGAAATGAAATATGATGGATAAATTCTTCTAGAGGTTACAGAATAATTGTTAGATGTGTCCTCTAAATACAGTAGCAGAGACTTGTTTTCCCAAATCATGATCTTCAACCCTTTCACTTTCTCCGCTCTCTCAAATAATCTTAAATGAATTTCTTTTTTAAGCTGTTTTTAATGTGTTTACAACCAGTTTATAGAACTCTCAAGCAGTCAAGGCCATTCGAACACAAATAGTAGTAATAGTTCAGGAAAGCCATCAGAGTTGATGCAAGAGTGAGTGATAATGCAAGCTTGATGTGATATTTTACAGAATAAATAAATAATAAATGTGATTGTTTACAGAATAACTATAAATTTTGTTTATAATTTTTGTTTTACTCAAAGTGTAAATTATGAAAAAATCTAGAAATATGTGTTTAAATATTAGAAAGTGTAACTGAAAATAGCGTGAACTGAATTTTGTTGTGGTGTAGGTAAATCAGATACAGACTATTGGGAACATCTGAGGCCTTTGAATTTGAAACTTGGATGTACTTATTTGTATACAAATAAGAAGGATGGTTTTTATACTATATTAGTGTAACTTATCTATACCAATAATTTTTGCAATAAGATACTGCTCAGTCTCTTGTAAGTGGATTTAAGGGTTTTTATCATCAGATAAAGTAATTAAAAAAAAAACCAAACCAAAACACCAAACCACCAACTGTGAACTGTACAGTGTAACTTACCACAATAATACATTATACACAAGACCAGTATTACATAGAAAAATAATTTAATTTTCAAACTAACAATTTGTTGATTTATTCAATTGGCTGAAAAATATGAGCAAAAAATATATGCATCACTTGTATGTATAATCCAAATAGTTACTGAATTAAAGTTAATGAAGTGAAGGTATTTTTATATTACTCTAGGTAAGTGATTTAGTAAATCACAGTTTAAAAAAAGCCCAATTATAAGGAAAGCATTGCTTTGGTGTTAGCCAACTAAATTTGTGCCATGTTCTTGAAAATCTTAAATTATTAGCAATTCTTGAAAATCTTAAATTATTAGCAAAGTATGCAGAGCTATTGACTTTAACTTTTAAATAGCACACTGAAAAATGTTGTGGCAAAGTCAACCAAGGAGCATAGTTCTGTTTAGCATCTTGCATTTCTGCCATGGCTTGTCCCCCTAGTGTATATGAACCCTACACTTCTGTAGGATGTATCTATCTGACTTAATTTATCTGCTTTCTGACAGGCTTCTGTTCTGATTTTCCCCCTTCCCTTCTTAAATCCTGAAATCTTAACTTTTTAATGGAACTAGAATCCCAAGAGGGAACCAGTTTGATAATCCTGACTGGATCGCTGTGTTACAGGCAGCTAGCAGTTAACAAAAGACCTTCAATTTGTTGGCTTCTGTGTGTGTGTGTGTTTGTTTTAATGTTGATATCCTGAAAATCCACCTAGAAACCTCTTAATTCTTATCCATCTGATTTGAAAATAGATTGGAAATTCCATGGTACTTTCCCTGAAAACTGCTGGTGCCTCCCGGAAAGCCATAAGATAACAGAGAATTTTTAATTATACCAAAGTGAAAACACTGTTTCAAAACATTTAATGTGACTAAGCACTGACAGTGTCTGCAGTCAATTAAACATTTTCAAGGGAGTGGCTGTGTTGCATAATGTGATAATTGGGATGATCTGTAGTACCTCTTTGCTTGTATGGTTCAGAGGAGGTTCCTTGTTAGTAGCTAGAGAATTTTAAGCAGATTTATCCTTAACATACTGAATTTCCAGAATTCACATGGCTCAGAGTGATCATTGATTGTAACTGCCCATTGTGGGTTGGGCGGGGGGGAGGGAGCGGTTTTGGGGGTTTGTGGCGTTTTGCTTTGTTTTGTGTTTTTCTTAAGTGGTAGCCTTTCCTGAAAATCCACACACAAACACACACCCCCAAGGAATAAATTAGTCAGAGCTCTGGGCAGTTCTGTTTTGCCAAGAAAGGAAACCTGTGCTCTGATTAACTATTCAGAAAACATTTTGTTGACAGGATAGTGACACTGAATGTGATGCCAGAGTTCAGTAAGACTCCAGTTTGTATGAAAGATGAGGGTAAGATATTTTTATGTAAGAGAAGCCAAGTGATTTTTCATCTGGTATGTACAAGATTTCATAAGTTTTAGATAGTTTACTTGACAGTTGTATGTGAGAACTGACTAATGTTTGTATTGGACTTTGAAAATTGGAGATTTTAAAATTGTTTTGAATAATTAACTCCATGCAACTAATTGCTTTCATCTGTATATGTCTGCTGACTTACTTATATTCCTGAATAGACAGTTTTGTAAGACACTATTTCTCCTGTAGGCTACACATTGCTTCCACATTTCATAGTGGTGTCTGGCTTTTTATGATGTACAGTTTCTGGGTTTTTATTTTTTCTTTACAGAGGGACATTACCTAATGAAAATATACTATATGGGTGGAAGGGTACCTAATGCCAACGGAGGAAATACAGAAAAATTTTACTTCCTTAGCTGCTTCAGGGTAAAAGAAGTAGTGTGACTTGTCTGGGTGTGGAGCTCTCACATCATAATGAGGAAAGGAAGAAACTACTATGCATATCATTCTTATTTTAGGCTTCAGGTAGAAGTTTGAGGAATAACCTTTCGTGATGTTACTTGACAGTCTGTATAGCATGATGAGGCTCCTTTATTTAGGATTATTTATATACCGAATAAAATACTTGCCAAGAGATAGGGTTTTGTCTTTGCAGTAGTCCAGAAAATTTATTTAATAGGTCTTGCTGGAGAAGCAAAGTGGAGAACAATACTGCTTTATTAACTCTGAGTCACTGTCTCCTCTCCTAATTATTCATTGATTGATTTGATAGCATGGTTAGTGTAGTGCAGAAATCCAGGGGAGATTTTTTAGTACCTTGTGAACAGCTTTTCTTATTTTACTTGTGTTGAAAATACATTTCTCAGAAGTTTTCATTATTGTTGACATGTCTAGGCTTCATCAGAAGACTTTGATTCCCCACCCCCAACACACCTCCACCCCCAGCCCCAGTCTTTTGGTTTTTGTTTCTGGAGAAAGCACTTAAATACTGCGGTTATCATTTGCTTGAAAAGTCCCTGTAATTAAAAGTGCTGGTAAGAATTACATGAAAAGAGACATTTCTGGCCTCTGCTTTCACCAGACTTTTGTGGCCAATTTTCAAGACACTAATAAGGGGATTTGCTTTATTTGTATAATCACTGAACTTTTTCAATTGTAGCAATATTCTGACGCAAATGTGTAATTCTTAAGGGGGGGGGGGGGGGAGAAAAAAGTGTAACTCCTTTTCTTGAAAAACACATATGATCTGTATGTCTTTGAGCACTGGCAGTGAAAGGTACAAGTTACCACTCAGAATTAAAAATGCAAAAGTATGAGGGATGAGTGAGTGCATAGATTACTTTTCATACACAGGAAGACAGCAAGGAGGATTTTTTCAAATTTTTTTTTAATGCCAACATTCTGATTTGTAGAGGGAATTCCAAAGTCATGTTCCTTGCATAGTTAAAGTTTCAGAATGGCAATGATATCATCTGGATTGAAATATCTGTGGGTTTTTTTGGTTTGGTTTGGTTTTTTTGAAAGGTGGGGTGGTGGTGGTAGTGTCTGTAGTGTATTTGGGGAAATACAGCAGCATAACATTTGAATTTAAGAATGTGACTTGGAAATTTTTTCAAGTTTGCTGTGCTTACGTGGGATTGATAATAGGGGAAATGTATTAGTGAGACTAGGTAAATGCTCAACATTGCCTTGAACGGTGTTTAGCATCTGGCTTAAATCCTGAAATAGGCTGGTGGTTCACAGGCATTACATTGTAATTGATCTGAAATTATTTGGGATACAGACACCACACAGCCTTAAAACTGCTAAGTCAGTTGTTACTGCTTTATAGACAACTGATCTGTAATGTAATCTAGTTGATCCCATTTCACACATCAAATGAGAACCATGTTTGGTTGCATGGGATAGATTTCTTTTTAACTCCATAAAATAGAGTTAACTTGATATTTCTCAAAACTCTGATGGATCAAATATGTCTTACTGCACCATAAATTTGCAACATCTAGATTTACAGCCAATCCTTCAGTTACTAATCCCTTCAGGGTTATTCCTTTGGGGGGGGGGGGTGTTTAGTTTTGGTTTCTCTTTGGTTACTTTACATAATGCTTTCCATTTCTGTAGTTTACTGTAAGTCTGTGACTCCCTTTCATAGAAGATCATGTGTTAGGACGTGTAGTTCTGGTATATTTGGGTGAGCTTTAGTTTAAACAAGTGTCAGCTGATTAGTCTGTAGATTTCAGCAGTTTAATCTGAAATCTGCACAACAGACCTCTTGTTCTTAGCCCTCTTACTGGCTCCTTACAGAGACAAACCCCATTTTGTAACAAATTTAAGTTAGTTGTTCTTTAGGACTGAATTACTTTTTGTTCCACAAGCTTATGCAGTTTGTGTGTGGAGTTGATTATTTGTTTCTAATGGATTGTCTTACATGCACTTTAGATGTGACGAAAGAAATTTGGGTCTGGCCTCTTCAGTAGTTACCTAGATGATGTTTAGAACAGAAAGAAAGAAATAAGGGTGTTGGGGTTTTTTTCTCCTGGTTTCTTGTGATGTCATTCTAAGTCTTTGAGCACGGTTGTGGGTACTTCACCTTTTCCTAGAATTCTTTCATCTCTAACGTCATTTTAAGTTACTTTTGTTGTCTTTATCTTGTTTATTTTTTTCAGTTTGTTTTGCCTTCGTCCTCCAAAGTATTTTGCTTTGATGTAGACATAGTTTTCTTTTGTTATGACCTACTGTGACCTTCACACTGTAATTTTCATCCTACTTTCTGACCTCTAGACCTGTATCTCTTTCTGTCTTCCAAATATCTTTGTCAGTGGTTGAAGTTCATCTCTTTGTGCTGTCAGTTCTCAGGCATTTAACCTGTTTTCTGGATTGTAGCACTGGCATTGCATGGATGCATAACATGGCAGCATAGTACAATGCTGTGGTATCTGTCTTATGTTAGGGTCTACTTTCAGCTGGGAGCCAAAGTAAAATTCTGGTGCTGCTGAAGAGTTGATGCTCAACTGGTTTACATAGTTTGTGATTAGGTAGGATTGCTTGTCAATTCTCATTAAAACAATCCTGAATTGCTGAGGGAAAAAAAATAGTTTCCAATTTTGCTTAATTAACAGTATATGTTTGATTTTGTTCTTAACTGAGCTACTAAAATGTAAATGGCAAGTGGTTGTCCTTGTCATAATGAATTTCTTTGTATTGCTTCTAATTTTTCATCGGTCTAAAATCTCAATGCTGACATCTATTTTTGGAAAAGGTAAGGAAAAAGGTAATGTACTGTTCTTAGCTGTTACTAAACAGAGAGGCTAAGAAGCCATTTTATTAAATGCCACACAGAGAAAATCTTGTAATCTAACAGTGAAGTATAGGATAACAGGTGAACACAGTCTGTAGTCAGAGAACATAAAGGAAGAATGAGAAAATAAACAAGCAAAAACAGTCTGCACGTTATGAGGTGATGATTGCAATGCTGTTGACAGTGATAGAGCAGTGCAATGAATAGTTGGAGAATACGTGCCAATCTGCTACTTTTAACCCACAATTTTTATTTTTTTTTTAGTAAGGTTGATTCTTTGTGAAAACAATTTCCTACAAATGTTTATTTCTCTGTTTTTTGTTTAGGTATCATGCCAGTGTATCATAACATGTTTGCACTCATGAGTGAAACAGACAGAATGTGGTATCCCCCAAATCACATCTTTCATGTAGATGAAGCTTCCAGACTCATCCTGCTTTACCGAATAAGGTAATCTAAATCATATTTTATGCACTTTCCATAGTAAAACAAAACTATATGAGAAAACAGAATCAATAAGATATTTAGTTGAACCATAGTTTCTCTAAGAAGTTATGGACAGATTGTTGGTGGTATCTGGATAAGAGATAGATACAAGAATGAAAATTATTGGAGTGAGTTTGAATAACATACTTTATCGATTGGCTATATACCATATGCTTGCCATGTCAGATTGAAGAAACAATAAAAAATACAGCAGAAGTAAAAATAATATTTCTTGGTAATGGTACATCTTATCTTCTCTGTGCTTGCCTGTTTGAAATTCTGATTTCTGCAATGCAAAGTAATTATTGTGTGTAGTCAGGCAGATGTCTGCAATAGAACCCTTTTTCTCTAACCTGATTTTTCAATGTGGACGTCTAAAGCTACAGTCACAGTTTTCCTTATGTAGAAGATTTTGTTTATTTACGTTGCATAAAAGTGGCCTGAGTGTTTTTTTTCTTTTTTTTGGAACTGTCTGAAAGTAAACTGGAAGACAGTAACACAAAATGCTCTATATTCTGATTAGTGAGGATAACTTTGCAGGGCTCCTTGTTCCTACCAGTAGAGTTTATCACCCTGCTTAAATGTTGTGTTACTCTTAAGACACCAAGAACTGGATCCAAAGCCTTCCATTGACTAACTGGGGCTTCATATTGGTCCTCCAAACCAGCCAGCACTAATTACATGTCTATGAAAAGTGATAATATCTGGTGTTGGTAAGCGAAGGTATCTGTTTATTGATGTTTGCTTAAATATTTCCTAACAGGTTTTATTTTCCCCACTGGTATTGCAATGGTACCAACAGAGCATATCGGTATGGCATTCTTCGAGGTGCAGAAAGCCCTGTTCTTGATGATCTTGTCATGTCTTACCTATTTGCACAGGTATGATTTACTTGATTATTTTTTAATGCAGATTGGTAAAGGTTGTTTGTGTTTATTCACTTTCACGTCTTCTGATAGTAACTGTAGGCACTTTTGACAGCTTGAAGCCCACTGAAGATGAAAATTGAATTCCATGTCGTATTGTGTATTTGGAGAGCTGAAGCTCAAATGGCAGTTGTGGGGAGAGCAGTGAGAGAGTGTAGCTCCTTTCCTGTGCCACTAGCATGTGGAAGTCCTTCACTGTGACTTGCATTTTGGACTGATACAATGTACAGCAATATCCTCCCCATATGGACCTTTTTGAGATTTGAAATGAAAATATTTTGAAAACAGTGTTTCTAAGCATGATGGTAGCTGGTATCCATTATGAACACGTGCAGCTTTTTGTAGACAAAGGGGTTCACTCAGAAGAATGGAGTCTTCAAAAAAAAAAACCCACAAAAAAACCCAAACAAGCAAAAACCAACCAAACAAACCCCCCCCAAAACAAAACAAACAAAAAAACCCCACACCCCAAAAATCTTTCATTGATGAGCAGCAGTGCTACAGTTATAATTTGCTTTCTTGAATTCTTCTTTGTCAGTGGCGAGATGATTTTTTGGATGGATGGATACAGATGCCTGTTACTCATGAAACACAAGAAGAATGCCTTGGAATGGCTGTTCTGGATATGATGAGGGTGGCCAAAGAAAAGGACCAAACCCCACTGGCTGTTTACAATTCAGTCAGGTGACTCCATACTTCATAACTGTATCACACCTATTTGATACCTAAACCCAGTATTTTTGCACGTTAGCATCTGGGATGAGATGTTCATCTGGTGGCAATTGATTTATTCTAGCATGGTGATTTCATAAAGCTACCTATCATATAAACTAGAAATTAACAGAAGGCTTATACCATGATGGCCAATCATGTTGGAGTACATGGATTTGGCTCTTAATGAGAGGTAAGGCAGCAGCTACCCAGGTGGGAAAGGATGTAAGCAATAATTTGAGTTGGGAGAGAGCTCTGGAAGTCATCAGATCCAACCCCCTGTTCAGATCAGGGCCAACTTCAAAGTTAGATGAAGTTACTCAGGGCCTTGTCCAGTCAGGTTTTGAAAATGTCCAGGGATGGAGATTCCATTGTATCTCTGGGCAGCTTTGTCCTATGTATGATCATTGAGGAGGATTTTCTCTTTATATAGTCAGTCTCCTCTGTGATACTGATTATCCTCTGTTGCCTCTTGTCCTTTCACTGTCCATGTCTGAGGAGAGTCTAATTCAGTCTTCTCTGTAACCATCTGTTGAAGACAATTAGTAGAACACTTTACCTGAGCCTTCTTTTCTCCAGGCTGAACAAATCAAGCTCCCTTATGCCTCTTCTGTCATGTCATGTGCTCCAGGCTCTTAACCATCTTGGGCAGATTGCTGCTAAACTTGCTTGAGTTTATCAATTCACTTTGGTTTATTAACCTAATCAGTTTCCACTCTAGCTGAATTAATTCTGTCCCTGCTTGGTACTTAATGCTTGATGTTCATCTTTTAATGAAATCTAGCAGGAGGAGTAAAAAACAGAATGAGGCAATGAGTTGGCCAGCTTGTTGCAACTCTTTTGGCCCTTGATATAGAATATGGACTGTGATATAGGAACGTCAGTGAGAAGCAACCACAGTGTTAAGTTCTACCACCTATATTTTCAGCCAGGAAGTCTGTCCTCTAGCCATGTATTTGCCTCCATCTGTGCAGTATCTTCTTTCCAACTTCTATACCAAACAAAGCAACTATGTAACTTCTGCTGCCTTACCTCAAAACTTCAGTAATGACTAGAACAGACATGTCTGGATTTATGGAAAATGCATTATGTAATATATGTTGAAACTGAGTGAGGACAAAAAATGGAAGATAGAAGAGACAGGGCTGTATTTGAAAGAACATGGCACAGATTGAGGAAAGGATCCTTGTTATCCTACAGTTTAAAGAATAAGGTTACTTTTAGAGGAAAAGGTACTTTCATGTTGACTTGTTTAGCACAGAACTAGTTATCTTTGCTGGATTTAATGGATAAAATTAGTAGGTTTTTTGCTGGTTATGTATTCACAGCTACAAAATGTTTTTGCCTAAGTGTGTGCGAGCAAAGATCCAAGACTACCACATTTTGACGAGAAAAAGAATAAGGTACAGGTTCCGCAAATTTATACAACAGTTTGGCCAATGCAAAGCTACTGCCAGAAACTTGAAACTTAAGTATCTTATAAATCTGGAAACCCTTCAGTCTGCCTTCTATTCAGAGGTTTTTGAAGTAAAAGAACCTGGTGGAGATCCTTCTGGAGAGGGAAGTTTTGCAACCATTGTAATAACTGGAAATGGTGGAATTCAGTGCTCAAGAGGAAAACTTAAAGACTGTGAGACACTGGCAGAGCAGGTAATTTTTTTTATTATTTAAATAGTTGTGCAGTTTATAATGTAGCAGAGTGATTGGCTTATGTTAGAAGTTCTGATTTACCCCATGTAAATTTGGTAGGTTAATTTTACTTCACGGTGATGATACAATTTCCGTACAGCTGAGGCTCACAGAAATGTATTGACTTAAACAGTACAGGATTTAAAATTAGTTTTTTATTGAAGTATTAGAAGAAAGTCAATACTTGAACATGTCATACTTCTGTGCTTGACAAATGAAAAATTCAGTGTTGGACCCTTGTTACTGTAAAAAAAAAAAAAAAATCAGTGTGGAAAAGTAATGACCCTGCCCCCAGGTGTAGGTAAAATGCACAAATTCCTCAAATTCTCTTTGAAAGAAGGGTTTTAAGGACTCAAAAACCAGGTAAATTTCCCTGTACCTCTTTCCTGCTGCAGTTAGACTCCTACCAGTGTCTGAGCTAGCAAATTTAAAGTGACATTTTTGTGACTGCGAAGTCCATAGACGGTTTGTTTTGGAATTGGATGCTAAATGGTTCCAGTGAGTGCTAGTAATCGTGTGCTGTTGCATTTTCATTTATCATTATTATTATTTCTTCTGTGCATGACTTCCCAGCATGACTGTTCATTTTGTCAAATTTACCAGAATCTGATACAAACTTATGGCAGTATACATTGAGACTGTGGGCACTTTCCAAGGTAAAATTGAAGGCAAAGTGGAGCACCTGTCAGTTTTCCAAAATAATTGAATCTGTTAGTCTGGCAGTTTTGATGCATTACATATAGCAGTCAAGACCAAACTACAAAAGGTTGCATTTTTACAGTGTGCTATAATAACTTATAAAAACGCTAATTATTTGGTAATATTTTAAAAAAATAAATAATCTGATTACATACCCAAATTTTTTAAGTGTGCTCTTAGAATATTTGTAGATTGATGTTAAGTCCAGTTACCTCATTCATAGTTGTTATGTATCAGCCCTCTGATACATAGCCCTTTCCTAAATTGCCTGTAAGTGCCAGTTGCTCTGGCAGCAGCTAACATAAATGTCAGGTTTTGTAATTTCTAGTTTCAGATGTACGAAACTTATGCATACTATGCTGTTTGGGCCTGGCAACCAAGACTTTAGTAAGAGTGGTGTTTAAACTGGTTGTATTTCCTATAGAGACCACCAAATTATTTTTCATAATTAATATCATCCCACTTATTGACAGAGACATGCTGTAGGCTGAATATATTTTCACCGGTACAGAAACTGTTGATAAAATTGGTTATGAAAACTTAGTAAATGAATAAGGCTGCTTGTAAATGTGATCATAACTCTTGTTTCAGCAAACTGTACCAATGAATCTTTATTAAGATACTGAATCGAAACAAAATTTTTATTTTTTTAAAGGCAGGAATGATACGTGAGGTAGATCATGAAGAAGTTTGTTTTGCTGGTTCACATTTCCAACAACCAGATGAACAAATAAAGCTTCAGGGACTTCAGTGCATTTGAGCTGATTAAGTCTAGCTGATACCCACTGAGTCTTACAGCCTTGATTATTAACCTGTTTATGTATTAGGATATGCTTGCAGCCATATAAATGGCGTATTCTGACTTGAATAAAATCTACTTGCTTTGGAAGAATAATCTTAGATAAATCTACCTTTATTTAAGGATGTTACTTAGCATCTGAAGTTGTACTGAAAACAAAACAAAGTATGATTTATGTAACATTGTAATTTGACTTGTGAAAGACTGAAGGAAGTGGTACAGAATATCATAGTATCAAAAACTACCTGAACTTGCTATCAAAGGAAAATGTGTCTTGGATTTCCCATGTAATTAGGATCAGTGCTTCACGTTACCTAGTCAGTGATGACCATGGGGGGCTGATAGGAGAACCTTCTCTTAGACCCGTTCTTCATTCATACTACTTTCATCTTTTTGGCAGCAGATTTTGCAGCTTGTATCACTCTGAATGAAGCCATGACATTTGGGATTGTTAACAGGCTTTCTAAACCTCTGCAATCAGGATGCTAATAATAAGTTCCCCCCCCAAGAAAAAGCTCCCCCAAGAGACTAATTAAAATGTTCCATTGTTAATCCTTACAAAATACTACAGAGCAAAGAAGTATCTGCAGTAAAAAAAAACCCAACCCATATATGGATATTTCCATTCATGGTTCCTGGATCTTTTTGCATTTTTTAATTGATGCTCCTAGTGATGGTCCTGTAAACACACAACTCCTTTCTTTATTTGTAATGGCATATTTAAGGTTTTATGGTCCTCTTTGTTGCTAGCTTACAAGTTCAGAGTTGTTGGAATTCTAATGCTGCAAATTGGTGGGGATTTTTAGCTGCTATTTATATTATTACTGACATTATATAACCAATATTTATTTCAGGATTTACAAACATACTGTGATTTTCCTGATATAATTGATGTCAGCATTAAGCAAGCAAGCCAAGAAGGCTCGAGTGAGAGAAGAATTGTCACCATTCACAAACAAGACAGCAAGAATCTGGTCTGTTTACTTGCTGTTTTTTCAAATAGATGTTGCTTTGAGCAGACTGTGTGATTTGCTGTGGTATTTATAGTATTGTATAATTAATCACCATGTTAATTAAGCATGAGGTAAAACTAAATGCATTTCAGCAGTATAAGCAGTGTATCCGAACACCAGAGGTCTTTTGCATTCAAAGGTCTGTGCATGGACTGAAACAGAAATAGGTGTTTATAGCTGAGGGTAATTTCTGATACACAGATTAGTTCTTTTCCTTATTGGAGTCTTAAACCTGAGACTGTGTTTTTGGTTATCAAGCATACTGTTTTCAAGCTGTCATGGTAAGCTGTCTGCCAGTGACCAATACATTGAAAAAGACTTCAAAATGCTCTGAAGGAATGACAATACACAGAAAATGAGTATTGCAATAAAATTAATGTCATTGCTTTTACTATTTAAAATTCTTGAAAGAAGATCTTTATTTTATACATGAATGTAAAAAGTTAAGTTGTTTTAGTTTGAATGCCAGCATTGCACTTGAGTCAGGCTTTCCAGCAGGTATAACTGTCACATAGTTGTGTGGTGGGTTGACCCTGGCTGGATCCACGTGCCTAGCAAAGCTGCTCTATCAGTCCCCCTCCTCAGCTGGACAGGGAGCGAAAAATATGACAAAAGACTTGTGGGCTGAGATAAGCACAGGGAGAGATCATTCACCAATTACCGTCGTGGGCAAAACAGACTCGACTTGGGGAAATTAACTGAATTTATTGCCAATCAAACCAGAGTAGGGTAATGAGAAATAAAAACAAATCTTAAAAACACCTTGCCCCCACCCCTCCCTCCTTCCTGGGCTCCACTCTACTCCTGATTTTCTCTACCTCCTCCTGCCCAGCAGCACAGGGGAACAGGGAGTGGGGATTGTGGTCAGTTCATCACCTCTGCTGCTCCTTCCTCCTCACAGGGAGAACTCCTCACTCTTCCCCTGCTCCAGCGTGGGGTCCCTCCCATGGAAGACAGTTCTCCATGAACTGTTGTAATGTGGGCCCTTCCTGCGGGCTGCAGTTCTTCACGAACTGCTCTAGCATGGGTCCCTTCCATGGGCTGCAGTCCTTCAGGCACAGACTGCTCCAGCGTGGGTCCCCTGCGGGGTCACAAGTCCTGCCGGAAAACCTGCTCCAGCGTGGGCTCCTCTCTCCATGGGTCCACAGGTCCTGCCAGGAGCCTGCTCCAGCATGGGCTTCCCACAGGGTCACAACCTCCTTTGGGCATCCACCTGCTCCAGCGTGGGGTCCTCCATGGGCTGCAGGTGGATATCTGCTCCACCGTGGACCTCCATGGACTGCAGGGGGACAGCCTGCCTCACCATGGTCTTCCCCACGGCCTGCAGGGGAATCTCTGCTCTGGCACCTGGAGCATCTCCTCCCCCTCCTTCTGCACTGACCTGGGTGTCTGCAGGGTTGTTTCTCTCACATATTCTCACTCCTCTCTCTGGCAGCTGTTGCTGCTCTCGAGGGTTTTATTTTCCCCTTTCTTACATATGTTCTCCCAGAGGCACTACTACCATTGCTGATGGGTTCAGCCTTGGCCAGTGGCAGATCTGTCTTGGAGCCGGCTGGCATTGGCTCTGTCAGACATGGGGGAAGCTTCTAGCAGCTTCTTGCAGAAGCCACCCCTGTAGCCCCCTTGCCATACAAAGCCAATGCAAGTTGTTTCTTCCTTTATCTCCATGACTGATCTGTGGACTTTCAGGGCTCCTCATCTCAGCCATTTGTGCGACTGGAGAGCTTTCTTCTGTGTGTGTGTGTAAGAGCTGTGTACAGTTCATGTACTTGTTTTCTGTAAAAATAACTTTTAAAAATTCCAAAAATATTTCAATAAGCATTAACTAGTTTTATCGTCTCTCTAATGGTGCTTTTCTTAAAAAAGGCATATGGTTTAGTTTCATTTATAATAGAATTGTGATTTTCATTCATTTCCTGCATTAATGGCACAGAATTAATGACCTGTTAAGAATTTGAAATTTTTTCAAGGCTTTTTATTGAGACATAAGAGTAGCTGGAATATCTGTGATGTCCATCTATGATGCTGAGAGCATAATAATATTTCAGGTTCATGGAGGCTTCCTTATTCTTGAGCCATTAAAATTCTCTTTAAAAATTCTCAATAGCAGTAGTTAGGTACTTGACTGCATATGCTTCTGAGGGTAAAAGTGACTTTCTAAGAGCTTGTCTAAAAAAGTTACTGAAGAGCAGAGTAGGAAAAAGTGCAGTAGTTGCTGTTTTGTTTATGATTTGTGTGTGGACACTTTACAGAGCAGAATTAGCTGATATGTAAATTAGAATTTGTGATTTAGTTTAACCTGTTACACATTTAGTAGAATTCATTTAGAAATGTACTTTACACAGTTTTAGGATACATGGCTTGATTAAAATGGCTGGATTTCTAGGTCTGTTGTTTGTGGGGTGTTTTCCTATCATGTTGAAACAACTGGAAGGATAGTTGTTTCTAGGTCCCCTTTTAATAAAGAGTTTGAAGGCTCCAAACAAATTCTTGGCATGTGATCAAAAGCACCAGCTCTTTTCTTGCTGTCTAGCAAAGAACTTGCCAAGGAATTGTGTTCAGCCACTAAGTGCGTCCCTAGTGTCATGGGCAAACTTGTGCAGCACATACAAAAGCCTGTTCTGTTGGCCTATGCTATTGAATGAAATCTAGTGTGACTCTGTAGATGGTAGAGTAATTTCTCTGTTGAAGTAAAGACTCTCTTTAATGCGCTGATACAACTGATAAAATATTAAGAAAATACAGATAATTACATAAAAATAGACTATATTTACCCTTATTGGCAGTAATAAATATGTTGTTAAAAATGGATTTAATTTTACCCTGCTGTTACCTGTTCAATCTATTCTGCATAGACATCTTCCACACCCCATTTTCCTTTGATGACATTTTCTTCCCTGCTTCCAACCATTGCACCTCTCTTCATAGTAGTTAAAGGTCAGCTTCCATCTCTGACCCAGTCAGGATGCCAGTTTTTGCTGACTACTAGTTAAATTTTCAGGCAAGTGCTTTTCTAGAGATTTTTCTTTGCTACTTGAAGGCAGCCCCATAAATCTTTGATAAGCAAAGACTTTCCTTTAGGAAAAAAGTTATCACTCTGTTGGCAGTGCAGTATGTGCCTGCCATGCTGAGTTGTATCTACAAAGTTTTTCCCTTTCAAATGTTCCCTTTTGCCCTCTTGTCAGCATTCCTCTGCTGTTTCATATATTTAAAGGGGTTTTTTATGGCAGATTTGTTTGGTTTGGGTTTAATTTTGAACATTGAAGATTGCTGACAAGTTTTGGGTGGCACCAGGAAGGAGAACTGTACGAATAGTAGTTAAAAACAATCGTGATAGCTTTAATATATGCATATATTTCTATCTTTTATACCATTACCATATCCAGGAATTTTGTGTTGCCTATTAAAAATTGAAACTCTTTCTCTCCTCCCCCCTTCCCCCCCCTTATCCCCTGGCAATTTAACAGGAGGCTGAATTTCAGTCATTAAGAGAAGCTCTCTCCTTTGTATCATTAATCGATGGATATTACAGATTAACTGCGGATGCCCACCATTATCTCTGTAAAGAAGTAGCACCACCATCAGTCCTTGAAAATATCCAAAGCAACTGCCATGGACCTATTTTGTAAGCAATTTTTTAGCAATGTAACATGGTGATACTATTTTTGAAAGATGAACTTTAGTTGACTGTGAACCATGATGGACATCTTGAAATGTGTATTTGTTACATTTATATAACATAAAATGCTTTAAATTTTTCCTCTTATTTTTTGCTTTGCAAAATACCATGCCTTCTTGACATACTCTAAAAAATGAATTGAAAGACTCTGGCTTTAATTTTGTTCTCTTAGAATTCTTTTTTTCTTCAAGTGAGGCAGGTAGGAAAGTCATGATGCCAATTTTACAGAATTATAATTACTACCATGGCAGCGACATACTGTGTTATAGACAGCATGAGATCATGTTTTCACTGCAGCCTCTAGCAGTTGTATTATCTGAGTTGCCAAGGAGAAGAAAGCAAATTCAGATAACACTCTCTTCAATATTCGAGCAAGGATTGCAGTGAACTGCTAGCCATATAAATTGGAGGGTTTGTTTGTTTTTAAGCAATGTTGTCTCTTTGTTTGCTTTCTTTGTTTTTTAGAGGAGGAATTTTGTACCTTAATTGAGTTTTTTTAACTTTTTTAATAGTTCGTATAGTATTGTTTCTTGTTTGCAAAAGCACACACAGGGACCTAGAAATGTTTTGTTAGGCAGAATAAAATAACTATTTGCTTTAGCTACAGAAAGCTTGAAAGTGGATATGTGCAAGATATGTTGCCTGAAACTAGCACTGTCTACTCAGCTAATATAGAATAGTTCTGTAGCAATGACAGAAACAGGATAGGTGCTATAACATTCAGAAGAGATGAAGGAGGAGAGGGATGGAGACGTATAGAGTTCTAACCACATTTCTTGCAGTAATGACTAATGCTGTATATTGACTTTTATTTAGGGCTGTTTAGAAGGATGTGTAATGAGCCTAGGCCTTTCCAAGCCATTCTGTTTTTCATTCCCTGAGGACAGAAATAGTCAGTGAGCAAGGCTTGTTTAAAGGGAAATTGGTTCTTGTAGTAACAAGTGATTTATTTCAACTCCTCTTTCTTGTTAGCCCTTTCCCAAGTTAAACCCATTTTTTCATCCACACAAATATTTTGTTAATTTTAGCTTATTCATTAGGCACTTTTATTACAATTTTTTCCATAATGGAAGTTAAAAGTCGTATCATAAGCTTAGGGGAATATACTTTTTTAGGCTGTAAGATTTCTCATTGAACAAATAATTGTGGTGTTTTCAGTATTAAGAATTTTTAATATACTTTTCTCTACGTAAGCAGCCACCCTGAATACTGGAAAATAAAGGGACAAAAAGGTTAACTTAAAGGAAGCTGTAAAAAACTGAGTTTGAATTGTTGTTGTATTAGGTATCTGGTAATAGTGCTCATTGGCCAATCTCTGATGTTCCTGGATTTTGAAATTATGCAATATTAAACTTTTTCTTTTTTATTATAGCATGGACTTTGCTATCAGTAAACTGAAGAAAGCAGGTAATCAGACTGGTTTCTACGTTCTTCGTTGCAGTCCTAAAGATTTTAAAAAATACTTCCTCACCTTTGCTATTGAGGTTTGTATTCTGCCTTAGATGGTACCTGTGTAATCTTTGTTGCATTGTAGTAAGGAGCCCGGGATGTTCAGTAAATTATTCTGAATTTTCTCTCCAGAATGTTTGTCTGATGTGTATATTCTACAGCTACTTCTGTCAGATTGTCCAACTTTCAGGGTCTTGTGAGAAACATCAAAATACTTGTATGGTAAAGAATCGCTATGACACATACCATATGCCTAGGAGAACCAGACAGGTGGAGGGAAGAGAGCTTGAGAGTTGTGGGGATGGTGACATGGCTTTTGGGACATGTAGTAAATGTTTGGGGTTTTTTTTCTTAAGGTTTGTTTGGGGTTTTTTTTTTTTTTAGTTGGATTTTTTCCTGGCATTTCTGCCTACCCACCTTCCTCCCCTCTTCCAAATAGGGCTTGCTTAGACTGAGTATACAGCCCTTGGTGATCTGAGAGTGTCTCTCCTTAACAGGTTCTTCTGGGTTTGGGTCCTTTCCTCATCCCCACGGTGGGGCCAGACGGATTATTTGCAGCTGTTACATCAACACAGATCTGCTGCATATCTGGTGTTAGCTAGTGTGGGAGTCACCCTTGAAAAGCCTGCAATTCTCATGTGGCTAAAGAACCAGATGTACCTCTGCTCTGTGAGATTGCAGTTAGTGATAATACAGTACTTTAATATTGCTGTTACATAATTGCATGATCTTGTTCCAAGGATGGGCTTCTCTTTAATTAAATCAACAGAGCTACCATTGGGTTTTTAACTAATGAAGGTAATATATGGGTTTTCCTGCTGGTGTGCAGCAAGCTAGCAAGTTCGCTAAATACTGTCAGAGATATGTACATATCTCTGAAAATGACAAAATAATGTTGATGTTTGGATGGAGAAGGAAACAGCCATTTTAAGATCAGGCTCACAAAAATTTTATGTCCAGTCAGTGAAGTGTGTTTGATAGGGAGATTTTTAGACTAAGACATCCATCCCTGAGCAAGCTGAGAGGGTCAAAGCCTGAGAGTTAAGTTTCTGAGTTAAGTCTGCCATCAAGTGACCTAGCTACATTTTTTTTTCCCCTCGTTCTTAGTCTTTCTGGGTAAGCTGTTAGAAGGCTTTTGAGATTCAGATTTTGTTGGAACATTTTCCACAGTGTTGATGTGAAGGACCATGAAAACACTATTAAAAGCTCCTCTAGTTTAAAAATGTTCAATGGGATCATTTCAAGACTCAATGTAAAAATAATTCAGTGCATATTGAAAATCTGTGCTAGGAACTAATTGCTTAGAACTGTACTGTAGATGACAGAAAAATAGAAATACAGCTGACATCTCCAAATGCTTGCCAGAAGAACATGGAGTTGTGAGCATTTGGGCTATTGCTTCTAAAAATTTTGTTGGAATGTAAGGGTGAAGAAGCTTTCATTACTAGCTCTGAAGGATCTTTCCTAGGATCTGTTATCTATTTTCTCAGGTCCATCTTTGCAGATTTCGTAACATTTGTTTTTCTTAGCATCACTGAGCTAATTCCAGTGATGGGAGTGGAATCATGTTTTCTCAGAATCACTTTTACGTAGTGAGAACAAAATAACAAATTATGGTAGTATTTTGCTGAAGCATTCTTTCTTTAATTAGTAGAGTGCTATACATTTAAATAAGCTTTCAAATACTAAATATTGATCAATTTTATTTTTAATGGAAAAAAAACTCTGCAGCGTGAGAATACCACTGATTATAAACACTGCTTAATTACAAAGAATGAGAATGGAGAATACAACCTTAGTGGAACCAAGAGAAGTTTTGGTAATCTTAAGGATCTGCTGACCTGTTACCAGACAGAAACCGTCCGTTCAGACAGCATAATTTTCCAGTTCATCAAGTGCTGTCCTCCAAAACCAAAAGGTAAGAGAGAAATTATTTCTAAGCAGAAGAGTTTCCATCTTTTAAATTAAAGATTTAAAAATAAGTTAACATTAAATGACTTGCTGGTAGGTTGTCCTGGTTTCAGCTGGGATAGAGTTAACTGTCTTCCTAGTAGCTGGTACAGTGCTATGTTTTGAGTTCAGTATGTGAAGAATGTTGATAACACTGATGTTTTCAGTTGTTGCTCAGTAGTGTTTAGACTATAGTCGAGGATTTTTCAGCTTCTCATGCCCAGCCAGTGAGAAAGCTGGAGGGGCACAAGAAGTTGGCACAGGACATAGCCAGCCAGCTGACCCAAAGTGGCCAACAGTGTATTCTATACCATGGGACGTCCCATCTAGTTTAGGAACTGGGAAGGGGGGGTGGGGAATCACTGCTTGGGGACTAACTGGGCATTGATCGGCAGGTGGTGAGCAATTGCACTGCACATCATTTGTACATTCCTATCCTTTCATTATTGCTGTTGTCATTTTATTAGTGTTATCATTATCATTATTAGTTTCTTCTTTTCTGTTCTGTTAAACCGTTCTTATCTCAACCCACGAGTTTTACTTCTTTTCCCAATTTTCTCCCCCATCCCACTGGGTGGGGGCGGAGTGAGTGAGCAGCTGTGTGGTGCTTAGTTGCTGGCTGGAGTTAAACCACGACATATATATATATAGATATATATGTTTGTGGTTTTTTTTTTTTTAAATTTCACTGACTTATTTGTGCATCTTCTTAGGCATAGTTTTCAGTCCTAGTGTCTGCCAAATTTTACTTTGTTATAAGAAGGTATTCCAGAAGGAATCATGGTAGCCACTTCCATGGTTAGAAGCAAAACTGGTTTCTTAATTGCAGTGGATTGTATGCAGCAGCATTTCTTCAGTCAAGTGTTTTCCTGTCTTAAGAAGGAAAGAGCTACTACATGTATCATTTCTCACTGAGGATAGTTCCATAATTAATGGAACAAACAATGCCAGTTAATTTCTTTCATTGTTTGTTGACAGCTGAATTATGCCAAGGCTGCAGTGTGATCTCAAATTCTTTTTAACACTGAAAATACACATGGAATAGAGCTTCTGCCTGAGTGGCTTTTTCTTGAATTTACAATAAAGGTTTTTACCTAACTTTGATATTCCTAGTATCTTTCTCCTTTATGAATTCTGATAACACCTGCCCTTTTTGCTTATTCTAAGTAGTACTATTTACAGTTAATATTAGTAAGTCTTTGTCTCTGTCCAAGTGCCTACTTAAACAAAAACTCGAGAGAACAGACTACTTGTTATCACTTTCACCTCTTTCAAATTTGACTGAAATTAGCCAATTAATTCAAAAAGCTTAGAAAAGATTTGATAAGTAAATACATATGCACACTACAGAGAATAATTTTCTAACCTTATTTCTATTGAAACCAAAAATGTATATGCATCAGAATTATAAATTATTGATTAAATATAGTCACACACACATGCACGCATATAGCCACAAATATGTTTTACTAACAGACCTGGTCTGCTTTATGGAGACCCTTTTTTCAAAATCACTTGAAGAATAATTACTCTAGTAAACGTAAGGCAATGAGGATCACTAAGGTGCTGCCAGGGTAAAAATATGTAAAAGCTTTGAAGAGGCATCAAAGATACGCACATGTTTAACGGAATGACTTTGTAATATAAAAGAAGAAGGTACCTTACATCCCCTTTACCCATCCCTGATTGTTACCAAAAATACAGAAGTTCAAATGTGAAAAGAGGCAGGAATATTTTCAGAATGTAGGAGCACTTAAACTTGAAATAGCTGAGTGAACCTAAGTGTTTTGCTGATGAGAAAAAAATTGGACTTTGAATTTGTTTAATGAAATACTGTGTGGTTTTTTGAATAAACTGATCTCAATGTGATACCTTCTTTTTGTTGGATTAACAGCTTCTCATTAATAATCCTTGTGAAATAGTACTGTTTTAGTTTCATATTTTACAAATTTACTTTGTTTTTCTCCCCCTTCCCCCCTTCTTTTCCCAGATAAATCAAATCTCCTAGTCTTCAGAAGCAATAGTGTTTCTGATGTACCTTCATCACCTACGCTACAGAGACACAATAATGTCAACCAGATGGTCTTTCACAAAATCCGGAATGAGGATTTAATATTTGTAAGTCCATTAGTTGCTTCTTCCACTGCAGATGGTTGGTTTAATACACACTAAGTTTTAAAAAACTCAGTATATGTGTAAAAGAGCCTTATCTTAGCTAGGAGATTTTGCTCTAATCTTTCCTTAGAGTTGTGAGAGAAAAGAATATTTTTTTAAAATTTCTCCATTAATACAAGTGAGTGTTTTTAATTATGTGTCCTTTTGACACTTGTTTTCTTTATTGTAGGGATATCTAAATATATCTTTAACAGCAATTTCTTCCTCTCTGGTTCTTGCAGCAAGTTATTTTCTGAGATCCTTGAGGAGTCAATAAAAAAATAAGCAAAGATTTAAGCTGTTTCTGATTATAGTTGCTTCCTTGTCCCCTCAGTCTGACTCTAGAGGTGTATGAGCTGTAAAGATTTGCATATGCATTACTTAAGGTAGTTGTTTAAGAGATCTTTTCAAAACAGGCGGAGATTACTGATTTTTTTTTTTCCTATCTGTATCCTTCCTGTCTTTTAGGAGGAGAGTCTTGGACAGGGCACATTTACTAAGATTTTCAAAGGTGTAAGGAAAGAAGTGGGAGACTATGGCCAGCTCCATCAAACTGAAGTTCTTTTAAAGGTGCTGGATAAAGTGCATAGAAACTATTCTGAGGTTGGTGTGATTGTCAACTTCTATATAACATTTGTCCTTGTTATGTTGAGCATTACTTTTCTTAAAATAAAAGACTATTTGTTACACTGGTGGAGGGCTGTGTTTTGAACCAGGCTCATTGTTGGCCTTGTGTCACTGGGAGAATGGATTTGAGATTGGCTTTGGGAAGTACACCTATGTACTTCATTTCCCCTCTCCCCACCATCCATCAGAGAATTCAGAGCTTCCCAATGAGGGCCAGAGAACAGTGGCATGGCCACAGAATTGCCTTTACCAGTAAATTCATTATGTACAGATGAGGGACCAACATTTATGGAAAACTACTTTCTTTTGGTAGGCTATGTTCAATGTTTTGGAGTTGCACTGATTCTCCAGTAAAATCAACATTTCACATCAAGTCATAAAAAATCAGAAGTATTTATGTATGAGAAACACTTGCCATATGTAGAATCATCCGTATTCACTTAGGCTTTTCACTGTTTGAGGGAAGCTGTGAGCAAACCTGAAATGCCTTTGTGCAAAAACTAATGCACTGGTAATGTAGTTGAGCCCAAGACTGTATATGTGAGAATTTCATTTTAAACACTACCACATCTTGCTAAAGTCTTTAATGTATTAATGTAACCTTATATGGCTGTTTATTGTTTATTTTGATGATGCAATTGAATCAAATTCCTAATTAATCTAGCTGTATTTGCAGCCAAGAGAACCAGTCCGTTGTGTACTGAACTTGTCAATTACTTTAGACAAATCTGTAAGAAAATATAAGCAAAAAAGGAAAAGACATTTCAGAAAACTAATATTCATAAGCAACATAGGCATACACTTTGGACAATTGAAAACAGTAAAGAAACTATAACCCTTATTTTAGTTTTAAGTTGGGTAACATACTTACATTCTAAAGTTAAGTGAAAATCACTTGCTAAAAGAACTAAGAGTGCAGAAATACTTATATATTCACCTGAAGGAAAAAACGCTAATTTTTACCTTGTTTTGTTGGGTGAATAATCAGTATACAAGCAAGTGTAGCTGGAGATGCCACTAAAGAGAATTAAAAAATCACTAAAGAAATAAAAGCATCTGAAACCTTCCTGACAAGGTTAGGTAAGGTCTCACAGTAGTGGGTGAGTGATATAATACTTGTCTTTTAAGTTAATAATGTGCGAGGAAGAAATAAATTGGAAACTGAATAGTGTATTATTCAGACTGTTCTGAATTAGTGCATTATTGGAATCTCAATAGTGTATTATTAGTATATTACTGGAATTAGTGTACAATAGTGTGTTATTGGAATCAGTGTATTATTGGAAACTCAACAGTGCATCATGAATTTGTCTGTGGTTTGCTTTACTTAGCTAATTGACATGGAAGAGAAGATTCATTTTAAAATGTTCAGATACCCCTGCCTGCAGAAAAAGAGATTGCTAACCTCTCTGGAATGTGGATTATCAGTTATTTAAAAAAGGAAAAAACCAAACCTAAACTAACCATAAACAATATAAAATGTTACACAGGGTCTTTGCAATAACGTGGAAGTTGAAATGTTTTTAAAAATGCACATGGTTTTAATAAATTTATTAGAAATCATGTAATGTTTTGGGGTTTTCTTTTCACTGATATTTATTCTCTCAATCTCTCTCCTTCCTCAAAGTCCTTCTTTGAGGCAGCAAGTATGATGAGCCAGCTTTCTTACAAACATTTGGTGTTAAATTATGGAGTCTGCGTATGTGGAGAGGAAAGTAAGTAGAAATAGATGATCTTTTTGTACTAATTTTATACAGCTGTCTATTTAGAGGTTGCCATTGGCTCTAGGTAAAGGCAGGGGAAAAAACAAAAACAACCTGTCACACCAGCTAGACACCCAATACATGTTCACATTGCAGTAGTATTAGTCTTGGTCTATGAAAACTAATTAATTGGTGAAAACAAAGAAAATGAAAAAATTGTGTGAATACAGTCAGTGTGAATAGTAACCTCTGTAAATGACTCAGTCATGTCTGTTCTGAAAATCTCACTTTTGAAAAGTTTTGCTGAACTTCTGAAACAAGCTTTTGAAATACCAGAAAAATTGCACCCCTACATTGTATCAACTGTGGTTAGCTAGGAAGGGAAGTGCTTGGCTACCCAAGAAAATCTTAGTTTACTGGGGTCAGAAATTTAAACTGCCACTCTTTCCCACCCATGTGCTGACTTTGTGAGCACAAATACAGCTTTGGGAAGTTTGGTTTAGAGATCCCATTCTGAAAACATGAGGTCCCATTATTTTAACAAAAACACTAAAAAATGTTAACAAAGATAAAATCTTTGTATTGTCAACAGATGTAGAATGTGGTTTCAGGTTAGCTTACTGCATTGTGACTATGTATTAATAAGGTTGTTTGGTTTTTTTAGAACACCTGAAATACATTTATAACGGCTTGTAAATAAATCTTTATTTTGGATGGTTGTCATATGCTTGTGTGTGCTACTTTTGAATATGTGCTGCTGGGTCTCACTTCGGCAGTTTTTCTTCTTTATTCAGTCTTTAGGCAGAAATGTTGGTTTGCCCTAAAACCATTTTTTTTTCTGTGATTAGAAATTTGTAACAAAAGGAAGCATTTTATAATAACTGTATAAGCATATTATGTAAACACTTGCCTGCATTAAGAGAGAAGGAATTTGCAAAAGTGAGGGTGGATTCTGTATCAGGAGTTGTTTGTCTTAGGGGGCTGGAAAAGGCGCAGCGTTATGTTTGGCCAAGACCTTGTTATGTCAGTTTCTTCGCAAAAATGCCTATGAGTGTTTGTTCTAGTTTATTCATTGTACTGTGCACAGGGACTATATATAAAATTCCAGGTAGATCAAGTGTATAATTAAAAAAAAAGAAGAATTATCCAAAGATGTATACGGTTACTTATTTTTCCTTGAGATCACAGTTGCCCTCTATAGAGGGTTCTATTTCTGAAGACACTTATTACAGTTTAGTAAGAGGCAGTTACTAAGAAATGGGAAGAGAGGTTGTTATTTTTTCTGTGGGTTACATACTTGATGTACAGATTTGATGAAAATTGCTTCACATAATTGTAAAAAAAAAGTTTGCTGTCTATAAAATGAATTTGTTATAAAAATCAGTTTGTTACAACCAAATATAATACCAGTAGTTTCCAATGTCTTTAGAGTCTAAATGAGAAGCACTGCAATGTCAGCATCTTGCAGCTGAAGGCAAGAGTTCAATCATGCAGTTTGAAATTGTTGTATTGAAACTGATGAAGACTGTGCAGTGCTAAGAAATGGATCTTGTTTCTTGGTTTATTCACTGGATGACTGCATGGAGGCATATGTCATATATATATACACACTTTTTTTTTAGTGCAAATATTAATCTGTTTTCAAGAAGAGCATCTTTTGTTAGCAAAGCATCGTATTTTTCAATAAGAATAGAATGAATGACTTGAATGTTATTTGACTCACTACATCGATATTGCTGTGGACTACTATGTTTTATCAGAATTTACATTATTGTGCCTTTCAAGTGAGGGTGGAAGGATGCTCAGTGGATTTGTTAAGGTGGAAACCTATTCTGTAAAAAGCTATTAAATCTAGTAATTTTGCATTTGAGAAGAAACTAGGCAAACTTCCACACCTTGAAGAGGTAAAAAGAACATGGAGTATTTGTGGCAATACTCAGATGTCATATAGCTTCCAATTTATAGTTAGCTCACCAAAGAGGTATCAAAGAAAGAGATGGGTAGTACTAGAGTAATGAATCTGTCCTGAAATTCCATTATTTGTTGTTGGTTTTAATTGCTACTCTTCTTACTATTTTAAATCAGACATCCTTGTACAAGAATATGTAAAATTTGGATCCTTGGACACGTATTTGAAAAAGAACAAAAATGTTATCAATATCTTGTGGAAGCTGGAAGTAGCCAAACAGTTGGCATTAGCCATGCATTTTCTGGTAAGTTGTTTATTCCTCAGTTTTGTTATGGCTAAATTCAAATGTTGCAGGCTAATAAATGTAGAATGGCTGAGCTATTACCCTACTTCTTGAAACTCGAGGGTATTTGAAAATAGGCATGGCATATACCACATAGTTAGTCGATAGCCAAGGACAGACCTTTGTATCTTGCACAAAGTGTAATTGAATTTCCCATTCTTTTTTAATGCTTTATGGCTTAGTATGAAATAAAAACACATTTCCAGTAAAAATTCTTCTTTCTCCATCCCCCCCACCCCCCCCAGGAATCAGATCTTCCTGGTTTTACCACTTCAGCTCATGATGCTGAACATAAACTATTTCCTGGTAGTGTTGGTAGTTAATCACTGGGAGGGGAAAACATTGTACTGTTCAGACTGCGAGTACGTTCTTTTTGTGCATTAGGTCCCAACCTTAGAGTCTGTTTAATTCAACATAAAGGCTGTTATTCGAGACAAGATATGTGATTAGATAAGTCTTCCGTTTAACAGAGTTTAAATGTTCTTATGTTCATTTTAAATGGATCATACTGATGGATCAGTATTCTTTTGAGTTAACATACATTAAGTAATTTTAAACTTAAAACATCAGGTAGCTAATGAAAATGAATGAAAATTGGCTATAAACTATAAGACTGAGAGGAACAGCTGAAATGTCTGAGATTTGATCAACTTAATCTATGATCATTATTTTCTTTGATGTTTCCCTCATGCTGTAAAGTATTGGTTTTTAAATATCTCTTTAAGATTTTTTTTGTCAGTATGTAAAATGTTCATTTCTGTTCATAGGAGGATAAAGGCCTTGTTCATGGGAATGTCTGTGCAAAAAACATCTTGCTTATCAGAGAGGAAGACAGGAAGTCTGGAAACCTTCCGTTTATAAAACTAAGTGATCCTGGCATCAGTATTACAGTTTTGCCAAGAGATAGTAAGTCTTTGTGACAGCTTTCTTGTTTAATGCTTCTGACTTGAAAAATAAGTTTGGGTGGGTTTTGATTTTTTTTTTTTTTTTTGACCACCATCTAAAGTACTTCTGTTACAAAGTTCCTTCATCCATCTGTCACTTTAAAATAATCTCTGGATTCCTAGTCAGCAGTTTTGAGTGTATCTTCTTTATCAACAAACAGCTGCAGGAAATAAAACACAGTTCTCCATTGTGTGAGGGTTTTTTCCCTGCTGTTCTCATTTTCCACTTTTGTTTTTACCTGGTAATACTATTAGTATGCTATAATGTACCATGAGTAAGTCTCTTGCATCTGCAGGTAGCTGCTGGACTTAGTATCCTGTTACAGATCAAGATTAAATTGTTGTTTTTTATAGCTTGGAGAAGCTTTCAGAGCTGAAAGTAAATGCACTTTTGAAAATGCTACCTGGCAGTGGAAAATCACCTTCAGTGCATTTCTTGGTGAATACCTGAAACCATGATGATGCTAAAAATACCGGATTATCATCTGCCTTTGAGGCTATTCTAAACTTTATAAACAGCAAAATTAAGTGAAAAGAAATAAAAAGTGTGTGCAAGATTGTTATGCTAATGAAACTGAAGTAACCTGGCTATTCTTTATCTAGTCTTTTTAATAATTTTGGAAAAATGAACTCACTTTATATTTGGTAATTTTATACATGACAAAAATAGTAACACATCTAAGAGGCTATAAGCAATGCAGTATCATAATTTTCAAAGAAATTTAAATTCCCTTTTTAAATGAGAAGCCTATGTTAATCTTACAAGGTTTCATTTTAAGGAGCTCTAAATCTGCATCAGTACCATATTTTACCTTGTTACTACAATCAGTATCAAAAGTTTAAAAATCAAGTAAGATTAAATTCCTTGTTATAGTGCCTTTTGCTGTGCCATAATGTGCCAAACACTAGCAAAGTACTTTTTACTCTTTGCCATCTAGTTCCTTTGTGGTAGCTACTAAATCTTGATAACATTGTGGGAAATAGAGCAGTTGGAGCAAAAATTTAATGTGGAAATGATGTTAAGGCAGTTGTATAACTTCAGGCTTCTTTTACAATAAAAATAATGGTCCTCCACTCTGATTCATAAGTATTATCTTTGTACATATTCTGTAGCTTTGTCTTTAGCAGGAACAAAACTTTGGAAAGGTATTTGTTGTGGTTTAAGCCCAGCCAGCAACATGGCACCATGCAGCCGCTTGCTCACTTCCCCCCCACACCCCCAGTGGGATGGTGAGGCAAATCATAAAAAAAAGTAAAACTCATGGGTTGAGATAAGAACGATTTAATAACTAAAGTAAAATAAGGTGTAACACTAACAATAATAACAATAAAATATAATAATAATAATAATAGTGATAGTAATGAAAAGGAATATACTAAAATAATTTAAAAAAAAAAAAAAGTGATGCACAGTGCAATTGCTTACCACCCACTGACCGATGCCAGAGCAGCAATCCACCCCACCCAGCCAACTCCCCCTGGTTTATATACTGAGTATGATGTTCTATGGTATGGAATATCCCTTTGGCTAGTTAGGGTCAGCTGTCCTGGCCATGCTCCCTCCCAGCTTCTTGTACACCTGCTTGCTGGGAGATCATGGGAAAGAGAAAAATCCTTAACTTAGATCCTAAGCGCTACTTAGCAACAACTAAAACATCAGTGTGTTACCAACATTATTCTCACACTAAATTCAAAATACACTGTACCAGCTACTAAGAAGAAAATTAACTCTATCCCAGGTGAAACCAGGACAGTATTAAAAGCACATTACAGAATGAAATACCTATGCATACTAAAGTAATTTTTACTAAATCAAATAGGTTATAGAATTTTCTGGGGTTTTCTTATTAATCTTGACATGATGTTTCCTTTGTGTGATTGCACAGTTCTTCTTGAGAGAATACCATGGGTTCCACCTGAATGTATTGAGAATCCCAAACAATTAAGTCTGGCCACAGACAAATGGAGTTTTGGTACTACTTTGTGGGAAATCTGCAGTGGAGGAGACAAACCTCTGAGTGCATTGGATTCTTCAAGAGTAAGTATTACTGGGTCTGCAATCATAACAGTTCTTTGGACACTTCTAATTTAAAACATCTGCTGTTGTAACTATATCAGCATGTGAAGTGGTGTAGCCCATGACTACTGTAGTAAAAAGACACTTTCACTGGTAGATAATGATCAGAAGTGATGATTTCAGGTTTGGTCTTATGTTGTCAGTTTTGATTTTTATTTTTTAAGTACAGCTGCCAGTATTATCTTGTTCATATTTCTGTTGCATTGTTGCAACAGTATATCACTTTAAACAAAAAGTATTCTGAGCAATGTACATGGATTTTAATTGGCTTTATTCTAGTAATTGACCATCTTAAATACTGTCAGACTTTGTGTGTTGCAGACAATTCTATTTTAGCTAAACCAGAAATGTCAACATCTCAATTAGGGGCAGGAGATGGAGGGGAAACATTCCATAGAAATACTGTTTTTTATGTATTTGCTTCCTTAGTTGGAAGCAAAAAGATTATTTCCTTTTCTACTCTACAAAAAGATTTGTATTATTATTTTTATAAATGGACTGTTACCTTCTCACAAAGCCTGATCTGATTTCTGAGGTGGTCTGATCAGCTCTTACAATAAGCTCTAAGGTCTACCTGGGCCTAGCTTATACATATCTAGGTATTTCAGAAGTTGCCCTCCTCTCCTGTACTAATGTACATTCTTTCATAACGCTCATGAAGCTTTTCACAACTGGAGGAGGTCAGCCAGCTCACAAGTGGATAGAATTTTCTGCTGGACCCATCCAGTTGAGGTTTTACGAAATTGCCAATAAAGGAGACACAACCTTTCTCATTATCTTTTGCTATTTTATCATCTTCCACCAGTAACTGACTGGGAATTTCTGAACAGATTACTCTAAATTAGGCCAGTCTTGCTACATTGTCAGCCTTTGCTTTTGATGTAAATTGGTCAGATGTGCATTTGGTGAGATAACAAGTCTAGGCTGAGAGTTGTATCTTTTGGCTGCTCTGGTAAGAATGTTAAGGCTTCTGCAACTCTTCATGGTTGTATATTAAAATGGCTTTTATCTATTTAATTCCAGAAACTACAGTTTTATGAAGATAGGCACCAGCTTCCTGCCCCCAACTGGACAGAACTAGCAAACCTTATAAACAACTGTATGGATTATGAGCCAGATTTCAGGCCTTCATTTAGAGCAATTATACGCGACTTGAATAGTTTGTTCACTCCAGGTGAGTCTGTGATGCAACAAGAACACACTAGACAAAAAGAACCCTCATTCTTGTTGGTTCATTTCCTTTTTGGTATGTTGACCCACAACCACTCTCCAAAGCAGCCTCAGAAATCTAAGTTCGTAAGGACTCTATGTTACTGCTTTTTAGTTTGTTCTAAAAGAGAACACATTAGAAGTTAGCATTATCATTCAAAAAAGTTTTGTGGTTTGATTATGTCTATCCCAAACATTCTAGTCTCTTAATCAAGTATGTTATGTTTGTGACTGTCTTTCTTTTTTCTCTCAATAAAATAAATAGGTATCTTTCTTTTTTCCAAGTGGAAGATATGTGTTGTCACAAGCCCTTGTGAAGTTTACATTTCTCCCCTCTGCAGTAATGGAGTTGTTGCACAATAGTCACTAAATTTGAAGTACCGTAGACCTGCAAAAAAGAAAATTGGAAATCAAAGCAAGACTTGCTATGACTCAAGACAAGTCATTTGGCTTTTTTTTAATACATCTTTGTCTTTGACTGCAAGTTACTATACAGAAATTAGGGTGGTTGTTAATATTCTACTGAGCTTGGAGTATGCCAAGCAAAGGTAGTACATGCCATGACTGTAATAAATTTCTTCATTCTCCTATTTGCTTCTCTGTGCCTCCTGTTCCCTTTTTCTCTTCCCTTCTTCCTCCTACCCCTCAGATTACGAGCTACTGACAGAAAGTGATATGTTGCCAAATATGAGAATTGGAGCACTTGGATTTTCTGGCGCTTTTGAAGATCGTGACCCAACACAATTTGAAGAAAGACATCTTAAGTTTTTACAGCAACTTGGCAAGGTAGGATGTTTTGAAATTCTCTAATTGCCTAGGAAAGAACTATCTTTTTCAGTTATCTTCTGATGATCCCATATACATTATTTACATTGAGACTTCTGTTACAGAAATGAATAATTTCAGACTTATCTGACCACAACATGCAGTTCCTTCTAGATCTTTTTTCAGTTTCACAGTATCATTAGCTAGAAGAAAGACAGCTGACCTCTACAAAAAATCCAGTCACACTGAAAGGCTAAAATCTTTTTCAGTAATGCAGAGCTGCATCTGACATAATGTTCTCCCCCTGCCCTTTCCACCCCCTTTCCCCCCCCTTCCCCCCTCCTGCAGTCGTCTTTTCTCAGGGAGTTTTTGTGACATTTCACTTAAATAATTAACTGTGGTCACCTTAACACTTATACAGTGAGCACTGAGGCAGTATGAACAAGCACTGAGAAAGAAACAATGATGTGGTCTTGTTTTTAATTCAAGTATTTCCATTTGTGATCTAGGGAAACTTTGGCAGTGTTGAGATGTGCCGGTATGACCCACTTCAGGATAATACTGGGGAGGTGGTGGCTGTGAAAAAGCTGCAACATAGCACAGAAGAGCACCTTAGGGACTTTGAAAGAGAAATCGAAATACTTAAATCTCTGCAGCATGATAACATTGTTAAATACAAAGGAGTATGCTACAGCGCAGGTATGTGCTATACTGAATACACCTTCAGGTGTACATCTAAGTGTGCATACTGAGAAATTCAGAGAGGTAAGTGCTTGTGAAAATCACTGACTTGTCCTAACTTTACTAGGACTTGGAGAGTACAAATCAAAGATAGTAGTGTCTGTCATATACTACTTCTCAGTACAAGGTGGACATTTTATTTAGTCAGCTCATTGCATAATTTGATTGATTTAGAGAAAGTACCATTTTGACTGGTTACCCAGTTTCTTTATCTTAAAGCATAAAAGCCTTCCTAGAAAAGAATTTAGGATTAAGTGGGAAAATGCAACCATTTTGTAACTGTTATTGTTTTTTGCTCAATGTCATATCCCAGAGTGGATATTACTGGTTCTTGTACAGCCTATAAAATAAAAGACCAGACAGGAAAAAGTTTCAGAAATGGATGTGTTTGACTGAATTGCTGATGCTGTTGAAGCTGATGAATGAAAGCATGGGTTCTGTAAAAAGAAGAACCTTGGTTCAAAATCAGACTAAGTTTTGAAAGATGGTAAAATTGCTGACCAGTTGATGTCAGTTGCCATTATGAGTTTAATCTCAGCAGTGAGAAGTAATTACGTAAACACAAATATACACGTGGCACTTTTGCTTTGCTTTAGGAATAGTAGCTACAGTACTGATGAGGTGATCTTGATTAGTGATGCTCTGTATATCAAGCACATCCACATTATTGTTGTGTTTAAATAAATGGCATTTCCTGAATAAATGCAGTTTAATATATGAAAAATTGCATAGTGATGTACATATGATAAATTAGCTTTTTGATATGAAGACTATTTTCTATTACTTTTATTCATAGACATTTGTAAATATTTGTATTTCAAAAATTGTCATTGGAAAATGACAGAAAACTTAAGTGTGTTTTTTATTTTTGTTGTAAAAGGTCGTAGGAATCTAAGGTTAATTATGGAATACTTACCGTATGGAAGTTTACGAGATTATCTGCAGAAACACAAGGAAAGGCTTGACCACAAGAAGCTTTTGCTGTATGCATCTCAGATATGCAAGGTAGGAAATTCCAGATTATTGACATTTTTCAACAAATTTTTGTCTCTTTGGTCTCTTCTCATTTGCCTCAAAACAACCATCATTGGTTGTTTTGTTGTATCTTTTATAATACTGTTGGGCTGGTAGCACCCTATAACCCTAAAAAAAGTAGTGATACATACTCATGCACTAAACATGACAACTTCTGAGTATCTTAATACAGGATGCTGAGACTGGCCTATCTGCTGACTGAGGCAGAACATACTCCATTTATTTTTGCTTATTTTATAGTTTGCTTAGCTTATATTTCATTCAGAAGAATCAAAACCTCTTTTCTCCCTAATGAGAGCTGAAATAAAATTTTGCAGGAGTTAATGTACTCACCCAGGCAAACTGTTCATGACATACTATAACTTATTTTTCAGAACTTAGACATTCAGCTGTAAAACCACTAATAATAGCATGTATGTGTTTAAGAAATTTACTTTAAACTGTAAATAATATTAGCTTGTTTAGCAGAAAGAGCAAGGTATATGATTTCTGTATGAAGAACTAGAGGCCATAGAAGTGCCCAAAGCTGTATGTTGTGGTTTAAGCCCAACTGGCATCTCGGCACCATGCAGCCACTTGCTTACTTCCCCCCTATCCCCAGTGGGATGGGGAGGAGAATCGTGGGGAAAAAAAGTAAAACTTAGGGTTGAGATAAGAACGATATAATAACTAAAATAAAATTTAATACTACCAATAATAATTAAAAATAATTGTAATGAAAATGAATATAATAAAATTTTTAAAAATAAAATAAAAAAAAACACCACACAAAAAAAACAAACCAAGAAAAAGACAAGTGATACACAATGCAATTGCTCACCACTTGCTGACCGATGCCAGAGCAGTGATCCACCCCTCCCAGCCAACTCCCCCCAGTTTCTATACTGAGCATGACATTCTGTGATATGGAACATCCCTTTGGCTAGTTCAGGTCAGCTGTCCTGGCTGTGCTCCCTCCTGCTTCTTGTACACCTGTTTGCTGGCAGAGCGTGGGAAACTGGAAAATCCTTAACTTAGCTGTTGCTAAGCAGTGCTTATCCTAAAACATCGGTGCATTATCAATACTATCCTCACACTAAATCCAAAACACTGTACCAGCTACTAAGAAGAAAATTAACTCTATCCCAGCTGGAACCATGACACTGTAATAAATTATTTGCTAGTCTCAATGGTTGGTACTGAACATCCTTCATAAAATTCTGAAAAGGGGGGCAAACATCTGATCTTTATTGTAATATCTCATTTCCTTAGAAAGAGGGCTTATGCCATTTTCTTCTGTTGTTATGCTTTAGATACAAGAAACTACAGACACTTTAGACTTAGTTGCATGTTTGGTAGTTTGAGTAAAGGAAGAAAAAAGGAGGGGGGGGTCAGAGGGAAGAGAGAGAAGGCGGGGGGGGGGGGAGACATGGCACCTCAAGGCACGTACCAGAAATATTTTTAAATTTCTTTCCCCAATACCCACATCAAAGATGTGGAAACAGTAGGTTACTTAACATTAATGAGTGTTCTTCAGGGTACATAGGCCACAGGTATTCTTAGGTCCGGTAATTTTGCCCTGCCACATTCAGAGCAGAAGACTTTCTTTCTGCAATATCCACAGAAAAGGCGTGACAAGTCAGGCAGGAGAGTCTCTGCCAGAGCTGAGGTCTTCTCCAGGCATTCAGACTTTCACCGGGTGAGCAGAGCTTGATCGTGTTCCCTGCTTGAACCTGGGCTGACTTGGTAAACCTTTTAGCTACTGAACCTGGGGCATGTACAGAAGAATGCCGCATGCAGTTTTTAGCAGCTGAGCTCACCTATTCATGTGCTTCACTGAAGCAAGGCTGGGTGGGTAGTCTCCAGCAAAAACTCCTTGATGGGCAAGCAATGTACAATGAGGTTGGAAAACAGAAAATGTTTGGCAAGTGTCAATCTTGTTCACAGAGAGGAAGGATTGAACATAGGACCACCCACTCAAAGAGAGTTAAAAGCCCTCTGATTTGTGTCTCAAAACCAAGAAGTCAATTCTCCAGTAACAGGTGTAAGAAATTCTCTCAGTATTATTTCTGCAACAAAATAACTGTTATTTTCAGTGCTGGTAAGTCACTGAAAACAATCTTCCTTCAAAGCAAAGAGCTGGAAGTGTCTAACACTCAGCACCACCTAGAACAATGGTGACAATGAATCTTTCATAGAATAAAGATGCAGCAGGGATTTTTGAACATGCAAAGGCTGCAGCCACTTACCTGTTTTATTCTGTGGCTATCTCAGCCTATGACCTGAGGGGTCATAAGGAGCCTTACTCTCATAAGAAGCTGTGAAGCTTGCATATCTAAGTCTTCAGCCCTTATCCAAAGTTTTATTCAAAGCCGGAAGGAACAACAGTGGCAACATATCTCAGGACCCTGCTCTCTGAGACAGAGGTATCTGATAGGAGGACCGGAAGGTGGATTTTGGCCTTTGCAGGCAGTGCAAATATGGCAGGAAACTGTGGGAAAGGAACTGTATTCAGAAGGTACAAAGAAGATGATTCTTAATGTGTATACATACACATATATAAAAGAAGCATCGAAATATTACATGTCTGCAGAATGATGATGTGAAAAATCCAAATAGCAGATGAAATGACTGCTTCCTAAGTACCAAGCACAAACCAAGATGAAGGGAGCTAGAATATGCCTTCTGCAGATACTTACATGGGAAAACATCCTGCTTTCATGTGGCGAAGTGTAGGTACACACAGTATGAGAATGGGGGAAGTCTGCATATAGGGCTTTCTTTTAAAGAGGTATCTTTCCTTTACTTCCAAGGGGATCAAAGTCTAATAATTACAGTGTATGTGTCTTGCTTTGCACTGTTGATGCTGTATGACCTGCAAAGCAGAGGTTATATTGATCATTTAAGATTTCACTCTAATCTGCGGCATTCTGTTACTTCAAAACAACTTAATTAAAAACATAATACCTAGTATTAGGAAAATGGAATCTGAATGGTTTTTTTTCTTCTTTTAGCTGATCACATTTCCCCCTTTCCTTTAGCCATTTTTGCTTCTCTTGCAATGTTTGCTCTTTCGACATCTCATATCTCTTCTTCCTGCTGTGCATTTCTGTCACTCTGTTATTTGGGGTTTTTTTAAATCAAAAGTCTTTCTCCCTCTGCCTTGCTGCTTTTCTGTCAAATGTATGAGAGAAACAAAGGCATGCCCACACCTGAGGGTTTAGATGAGTGGTTTTGCTTGCTTGCTGTGTTTTGGTTCCTTGCCACTGTACTGGTAAAGGGTTACTGGCTTATAGGTGATTTTTTTTTTTTGTGCATATCTCATACTGTGCAAAGCAGCATTTTCAGAGATGGCATTTGCTAGTGGTGATGTGTCTGTAGATGCAAATTAGTGCAGCTGTCATCGGGTGCAGCTTGTGCCATTTGTATAGCTCGTCTGGTGGTAAGAAGTAGGACTTTATATTCAGCTTTAAAGAATCCTGACAACAGAATGGCAAATAAGGAAGTTAACTTCTCAGTGCATCTGATTTTGGGGATGTTCTTTTTTGCTCTTATGGACCTGCATTTTGTTAAGGCTGGATAGGAGAAGAGGCCAAGAATAAATTTATTTTTCCATCTCTTAGTGCTTAAAGCGCTTCAGGTGTCCTTGCCGGATAGCACGGTTTTAATGAGAGAAACGTTGGGAATCACATAGTGAAACTCAACTCCATTGTTAGAGTAGTGCCACAGGGCTATGATGTCCACTTAGAATTGGCACGACTTCAATTAAGTCTCTCTCTTAGAACGAGTGTTTTCCAGGCTAACAGAGAATTCGCTGTCCTCAGAGAAGCTTCAGGACGGCGCTCAGTGCGCTGTGTAGCAGTAACAAAAAGCTACAGCCTTTACGCGGACGGGTCGCACCGGGCACGCAGACGCCTTCCCGGGAGAAGCCGGGCGGGGGGCGGTGGTTGTTCGGGGCGGGCCGGCGCCGGCGGCCGGCGCCTCGGGAAGGGGGCTGGGGGCCGCACGGCGGCGCCCCCTAGCGGCGCGAGGAGGCAACAGGCGCCTGAGGGGAGGGTTGGTTGGGCTGCGGCGCCACGCTGCTTCCGCAGGAGGAGGAGAGGGAGGGAGGGAGGAGAGGGAGGGAGGGAGGCGTCTCAGCGTTCGAGTCCGAAGCTCCTGAGTTCAACGGTGCTCGTAGCGTAACTTGTCGCTTTTCGGTTGTGTTGAAGGAGCGAGACGCTTTCTTACGAAACTCCGAAACTGGCAGCTTGCTTTGTGTTTCCTTTCACGTACAAGTCGGGTATCTCTCGACGTTCTGCAGTGTCAACTTCTGTCCACCATTTATTATTGCTGTGTAAGCAAGACCTTCCTTTTTTTAGTAATACCACAACACACGCTGGCTTCTTCCACATTTCATCGTTAGCAAAAAGAATTACATGCGTTGGTAAGAAGGGATCAGCAGCAGCAAAAGACAACATGGCTTTGGACCCATGTTTTGTTGCAGCAACCCATGGGAATATAACAATAAGCAGAACTGTGTTGGTGAGTAATGGTCCATACGGAAGAGAAACAGGACACACAGGTGGGAATACAGTCGGAGGATAGTTGTCAAATTCAGGGAATCATACAGTTTCATAAAGCAATCAGGAAAGCAGATGTATGAAGTGAAGAAAAATAATTAAATTAAATGGGTAAATAGGGCAGCCTTCTCATCTGCCCTGGACTGTCTAGCTTAGCCTAAATTTTGTTTTTCTTCTGTCTGTCACCGGCAAACTGCATTTGGCCACAGAAAGTAGCTGTAACAGATATCCAGCTACATAATCAACAAACACTCGGCTCTGACAGGTGCTCAGTCTATCTCCCTTCAGTTAAGGGAAGTCCCTGGTCTTAGAAGAAGTAATTCCTCAGAGAATACGAATGTTCAAGCACACCAGTTTTGGTAACAATCTGTGTTTGGCTTTAACTTTGAGGTTAATGCATCCCTTTAGGGAAAGTGCAGCTACTTAATGGTGAAAGTAACTCTTTTCCTCTGGTTTGTGAACTTTACACCTAGGGCATGGAGTATCTGGGTACAAAAAGATATGTTCACCGGGATTTAGCAACAAGAAATATCTTAGTGGAGAATGAGAACAGAGTTAAAATTGGAGATTTTGGATTGACAAAAGTCTTGCCACAAGACAAAGAATACTACAAAGTAAAAGAACCTGGTGAAAGCCCTATATTTTGGTAAGTCTTCTTTTGGTATGTGAAATCATGGCATGTTTGCAGTTTTTGTAGTTCCAGCCGATTGTTTTGCATATTGTGGGATTTTTAAGTGCAAACTCCAAGTCAGTTGCCCAGCATTGTGAAAGTCACATGCATGATGTTTGACTTTACAGAACAGCATGTAGGTTTTTTCAACATATTTAAAAACAAACAAAAAAACCCACGAAACTAAAAATTACCAGAATACTTGAAAGAAATAGTATGCAACAGGGAAGATATTCAAAGATAAAAGAAATCTAAAAGGACTCATTCCCCAGGATGCTTTCAAAGTTTTGGACCTTTTGGTTCCCTGAACACTGGTCATTCATATCTTGTAGCTGAGATCTGTTGGAGAGACCCCCCTGTTGACTGAGTAGAGTTAAATCCCACAGACTGCAATTAGCAAGGATAAAATGCTGAGTTGAGTATTCAGGTAGATGTCTGCATTTGGGCATTGAGCTTCCAGAAAAGGCCTAAGTTACTCCAAAATGCAGTAATGCTCCAAGGAGCTGTACTTAGCTTGGAAAAGAGAAGAACACTCTGTGTAGTCTGTGGGAGACTGAAGGATTATGAAATGGAAATTGGTAGACTGTATTCAGAATGCAAAATATATACTTCTGTTCCGTTCTACAGACCTAGACATACCTTAGAAAAGACGCTGGCAGATAACTGATAAAAACCGTTTTATGTCCTGATAGCAAAAGAAAATGCCATTTTGTACATGTGATTTTAGTCTATATTTTAGTCTGCTTCAGGCACTGTAAAAATGTCATAAATAAAGTATAAATAGTACAAAATGGCATCTTAGTAGATTGTGTTATTGCGAGTTGTAAAATTTAAGTCCAGAAGTAGCTGGGAGACAGTTCAAGACTCACTGAAAGTGGTGGAAGGATTCTTGCTGGCTATAATTGTCTTTCGAGGCCTTCCTTATCACATCAAAATCTTGTTTACTCACACTACAGATAAGAAAAATATCTACAGCTTTGTTGGAAAAACAAAAACTTGGATATAGTTATCACTAAATGTGTTTGCTTAAGGGGGTTTGTGTTTTCAATACCAATTAACTATTATTAAAAGAATAGTTACTAGTGAAGGTAGTGGAAGGAACGTGCTAATGCCTGTGTACAAAGAACACTTATGAAAAAAATCAGTCTTATTACAAGAAATATCTTCAAAATAAAAAAGACACGTTAGACAGAATAATATTTCTTTTACCATGTGTTGCAGGTATGCTCCAGAATCTCTGACAGAAAGCAAATTTTCTGTGGCCTCAGATGTGTGGAGTTTTGGTGTGGTCTTGTACGAACTCTTCACGTATATTGACAAGAGCAAAAGCCCACCAGCTGTAAGTACATAGTTAATGGTTGTCAGAGATTTTTTGTTTCTTTATCTAAATTTTTTAAAAGATATAGATTGTTCCTATACCTAAGTAGGTTGATATTTACTGATGCTTTTCTGGAAATACCTTAGGGTTTATGAGGCAGCATCCAATCAAGAGCAGCAACATGCTAAGAAGTATTCATATCAAGCCATAAGAAGGAAAGGAGATCTGAAAATTACCTGATAGTCTGTGCAGATCTTACCCATCCTGTAACTCCTAACCGTTTGAAAAAGATTTTAAAATATCTCATTACAGATTGTTCTTTCTCATCCTTTGTGGAGAGTGATCCCAGATGCAACTGTTCCATTGCAACATGACATGTATTTTTAATGCTATTCCAAATCTAAGGCTGAGCCAAACAAATACGTAAACATTAAGTTGAGTTAAATAAGGTAACTTAAAAGTTATTTTGTTATGTTACCAGAACCCAAGTTAGCATTGAAGTTCAAGAAGGAAAGGGAGTGGCTTTTTGCAGACTGTTGACAGGCACCTTTTAAGACAAATTTACAGTGGACGGAGAAAAGTACTACTTGTACACTGAATAATGGTTCTCCAATTGGAAATGAGATTCACGATCTTACTTATACCTACAGTCCTTTGCAGGCATAACAGAGGAGAGTTGAGCCTTATATATTTACTGCAGCTGTTCATACCCTTGGCTGGAGTCTCAGTCCTGGCAAATGTAGTTTTGAGAGCTGAACAATGATGATAGGCAAAAATGCATTTGGGAGATCTCTGCATTGACCTCAGTGGACCTCTTAGTAATTCTATACAATGACTAAGCTATCAAAGAAGAACTCTCAAGGCAGGGGCAGCTCTTCTTGCATAATAACACGAACACTGCAGACACCTGGAGTTCTTCAGAAGGATTATGAAATGAAAAGTGGTAGAGTAAGTCATGGGCTCAGGTAGAATATACTTTGAATAAATCAACTCTACATGTGCATTCACCACTTCATCAGGTTGGTTATCCTACTGGATATGTATCAAGAAAAATTAATTTCATCAATTAGCCAAAGCAGTCTTTTTAACAGTCATGGTCTTCATATTTGTACATTGTTTCCTCAACTTTGGCCATTTGCAGATTCTACCAACAGTTGTTTCCCATTTTCATGTTAAAGATTATTAAAGAAATGTATGTAGCATTGGAAGGAAAATAATTCCTTCTTGTTGTGTTTAAAATTATTTTCAGTTAATAGGACTCCCTCATTTACTTTTGATCTCTGGCAACCTGAGTGAGATTTTAATCTACTTTTTGAGTTATGTTGGGATTTGGATGGCAAGATTTATCTAAGCCATTTTTGCTGGCTTTAATTATGCTACTCTTTCTGGCCTGTAGTTACTGATTAATCCTGTTAATCTTTTTTTTCATACATCAGTATGATATTGCCTGTTTTCTGTTTGACTGGTATTTTTCAAAGCATCAAGATCTTGTTTTAATGTTTCAGAGAGCTCTTTGGAATTAGCTGTGAGGTTTATCCTTTTAAAACTAGTTAATCGTCAGATGCTAATCAATGTTATTTTAAGATTTTTTACTTACTGCTTTAAATTGTGTGTGTATCTTCCTATTTTTATCTACACACAAAAAAAATCTGTAATTATTGTTACATTCTCTGGACTTGTAATTTATAATTTTATCATTGTTACATACTGTTCTTTAGTAGTAGTATTACAGCAGATTTTCCCTGGCAAGAACATTGCAGCATAATTTTTCTTTGAAAATTATTTATGACAGTTAGCCTTCTGTTTCAGGAATTCATGCGCATGATCGGCAACGATAAACAAGGGCAGATGATTGTATTTCATTTGATAGAGCTTTTGAAGAATAATGGACGACTACCGAGACCAGATGGATGCCCTGATGAGGTGAAGTATTGTATTAATATGTTACTATAGTCTGAAAAGTGCTCAGTCAGAGTGAGTAGGTGGTAGATGCAAACCTTGTGTTTTGTTCTGCATGTGTTATTCAAGTATTTATACGAGCGGAATGGCTGCGCTGTTATTTCAGTTGCCTGATGAGTACAATCACATTTCTGATTGTTTAGATTGCATTCCCTCAGGAGCCTAGAATGTAGTCTTTCTAAATATATGAAGTAGGACTATTATGACTGACTGCTGTACTGGGGCACTCGGGCTTCTATTTCAAAAATATGAATTTATTAAGGCAATGAGATTAGTATATAGAACTTGTTCCATGGGTGCCCATATAGAGATTCTTGTTCAAAGCTGTGAACTGTGAATTCTCTTGAAGTCTGTAACATTTAGCAGAAGTACCTTAATATCTACATAAGGTTTTTCGCATTTGATTCCAAGATTTAAAGAACTCCTTATGTTGATTATTTTCTTTCACTTGCTCTTCCCTCCCCAAGCATAGAAATACCAATGTTTATCATGTGTATTATTCACTGTCAAACATTCTCAGCCAAGAGCTACCTGCAGACTGTAGGCCCAGTTAAGTATATGAATCAGATTTTAGATGTTCAGGGTCTTCAGGTTTGTATTCATGTTCTTCGTAGATACTGAAGTGTATATGTATGTAAAGCCATCCTCAAGGCACACAGATTAATTCAGTGTCCTTTTGTTTTCGCTAATACTCTAGATGTTTTAAAAAATCCTTTCATGGTACTTCTAAGTCTTGTAGTTCTCTGTTCTTCAGAGCAGGGTGCACTTCAGCTTGAGTCAAACTGGTAGGGCTGAGTAGGTGAATCAGTAGGGAAAGAAGGTAAGTAAAATAGTTACGCTTTTTAACATGTGTAACTTCCAGCTCAGATCAACTGCTGCATCCCTTTAAAATCAAGCACACTTGGCAATAAGTTGAGAAATAATCCATTCAAAGCTGGAGACAGAGGAGAGATCAGGGTCAAGTGGTCTAGCAAAGAAGAGAAAGAATGGTACAGGTGGGGCAGGGAAGCCACGGGGGAAGAAATAGTCTATAGAGAATCAAAGAAGTCTCTGAAGTAACGTTTCTTGCATTAGATGTATGAGTACAGCCATTGTTGAATTGCAAAGGTTTGGCTTCTTGTAGATAACCTGAATGTCATACGTATGAGATAATACATAATCTGTTTTACTGAAATTGTATCCAGACTAATGCAAAGGTTTCAATGTCTGACATTTCTTCAGATATCAAAGCAAGATGAAAATGGCTCTTTTTTGTCAGAAACTGTGCTTCTCCTGTTTTGATTCTGAAAGGCCAGTCATCACAGATACTAAATTTTCCAGATGTCTGTAGCTTACAAGCTGCTTGAGACTTGGGTCTAAAGCAGCTTGGTCAATGCAGGAGTTTCACATTTGCTGAAAAATAAGGAACTGACACTACTTTTTTTTTATTTCTGGGAGCTCTGCAGATTGTTCTTGGGCAACATGTAAAAAATCATTGGAAGAAGTATGAGAAGTTGGTAATAGTAGTCTGGGTTAAATTGGTGAGAGGAGTACAGGTGAAGAGCTTGGCAAGTTGTTTTGTGACCAGGTATCAGGTACATGTTTGGGAAAAGAGAAAGCTGTTGTTAAATGCCTATTGTAATGGAAATCTTCTCCATAAATAATTTAAATCTACTTCTACTAGAAGTGGGTTCAGTTTGCACAGTAACTTTTCTGGCTTATTTCTGATTATATATGAAGAATAATTAAGAATTTAATATACGGATGTGGAGAAGTGTATGTTAACATTGCAGGGGAGGCATAATTTTAGAATTGCTGTCTTTGTAAATCTGATTTTTGGTCAGACTTGTAAAACATTTGTCATTTTAAACGTTTTTTTAGCATACCAAAAAATAAGAGCAAGCAAGAAGATAAAAACTTAGCAAAATAACATGTGTCTCTTAAAAGTTTCAAAAACTAGCTAAGTGAATTTCTAGACTAACTCTAAAAAAACTCCCCTTCTTTTATAAGGGCTTTTGCAGAGTTAGCTATCCTCACTTCTTGCTGTCATTGGGATCAAGCAGATAAACTGATTGGTATAGGAAGATTTTAGGCACACTCTTGTGCCACTGTTGCTTAGAAGCATAAAGTTAAGTTGAATGTTCTTTGGACCAGATCAGAGTAACTATTAACTATTTGTAACATCTGTTTACCTACTACTGACTTTCTTTGTTTCTTCTCCAGATTTATGCTATCATGAAAGAATGCTGGAACAATAATGTTACCCAGCGCCCCACCTTTAGGGATCTTGCTCAGCGAGTGGATCATATAAGGGACAACATGGGTGGATGAGAAAACTATCCCTCCTTCAGAGGATGTGTTGGAATGCAGAACAAAATGTACTTGGTCTGCTGTGTATAATTGACGTATGTACACATGTGCATCTTACCTTTGCTGGAAGTAAAATCTGTGTGGCAAATATGCTATCTCAATCTGCATACTGAGGAATCCTGCTGGTTTTCTTTATCAGGATATATTTGTTATTATAAGAATGTGTTGCAATTCTCAATAGGGAGAGAAATTATTTTTCTAAATAAAATAGTCTAATATATGGTCAGTCTACAACACCATTATTTGCCTTACTTGGCAATACAAAAAAGAGGTGACTTAAAATGTGGTGAGATTAAGAGATGGAAAGACAGTGTATTTCCTTGTTGAAATGGGGATGCACAGAAAAGACTTCTAGAAGTCTTTTCACACTGAGTATATAATGACTTGGCACCCTGTTTTGTGTGTTGCGCAAGGGCTTGTGTTTGTTAATACAGTTTTGTAATTTTTCATTGTTGATGCAGAAATGGCTTCTCTGTATAACAAAATAGAAGTGGTTATGTAACCCAGAAACTTTTCATGTGCCTGAATCAGTTATCAGCCAGCAATATATGCAAAGAGATATAATAGGCTGTGATGTTCTTTAAGTATTTTGAGGGAAAGGGAGCAAATTGTTCTTAATTTGGAGAGCCAGAAAACCTACTCATCCATGTGGAAATTTTAATTTAAAGTTAAAAGCAAACATGTTATCAAGTTTTTCTTACTCTGAGTAAGTATTAGATTTCCTTTATATAATTGAAGGTACAGTGATAACAAGTAGAAATGAAGCCATTTTACACAAGGCAGTGTCTTCAGTTTGTTTCTGAATATGAAAAAGCTAAACATACTGATTTTAAATGCTGCTCTTTCCATCTTTGTGATTTTCATGCAGTCATAAGTGCATCTGTAAATTGGGAACTTTTTAAAGCAGAATTAAGAATCTAGAAAATGCCCTCCATTTCACAGTTCCTCACTTTCCTGTTAAGAGGGTCACCTTATACCTTCCTTCCAATACACAAAAAGAGTGCTTATGGCCCAGTATGTGATATGGCCAGTCACAACCATATCGAGTCTATTGTGTAATGAAGTGGCCCAAGTTACCTCCTCTTTCTTTCTGTGGTAATACCCAACATAAGACTATTTGGAAGGAGGAATTACAAGTGCAACTGCTCCACACTCAGTGGGGGGCAAGGACATGATCCCAGTTACTGAGAACTGGAAGGAGATCAGAACTACCTGAACAGATTACTTATGATGTAAAATTCAGCTTTTGAAATATGGACAAGACAACTCTTTGGTTTTGCCTCCAGGCATAAAACTTGGGGATAATCTCATATCTCAAAGCAGTAAAGTTGCAGGTTTTGTTTATTTTTAGTTCAAATAATCTTTTTGTTTGTTTGTTTTGTCTTAAGCATTATTGTTTGTGAAGTACAATGCTTGTTCTTCTTGGACTTTTGCTGAGAGAAGTTCAATTAAGGGGATATACAACTTGGCAAACTGACCTGACATCCAGATTTGTATTTAAAATGAAGTGTTAGTTTTTAAAATTTGTGGCAGAGTGTCAGTGAAACAGAGGAGTTACTTTCACTATGGGGCCTCCTTAAGATTTGTGGTTAACTACATCCATCTTATCAGAAGTTTAGTACCTCAACTTTAAAAAATAGAAAAATCCTTACTTAGTGTAACATAGTGCCAGTATAGCAATGTTTTGTACCACTGTGATGTTTCTCTCCCATAATTGCTCATACAAAATTATTATTTTATAATATGGGAGATTGCTAAATAGGGAGGGCAGCATCAGCCCTCTTTCTGCCCATTGCATTTAATAATATTTCTGCTGGTTTTCTTGTCACCAAACACGTGCATAGATAATTTTTAAAACTAATTTCACAATCAGTTTTTAAGCTGCAAAGAACTTTAAAGTGCTTTGTTCAACTTAACATGTTTTCTTCATTTCTATACATTGCTTTGAAGATTTAAAATTTTGTGCAAAAAATGTCTTTGCATTTGTAGTTTTGGTTGCGTGTACGTGTTTTTTGTAACAAAAGAAAATAAAGCTTTAAAGCATTGAAATAGCATTTTAGCTGAATAACATATGCAGGAATTATGTAAAAGTCGCAGTGTATGACACTCAGTAGCTAACTGGTTTCCAATATACAGTAGACTAAACATAATTTATGTAAAAATCTCAGGGAAGTTTGTGTAATGCAATGAAGAACTCTTCCAGTCTGCTATTTTTTCAAGTGAATAAAAAGTCTTTCTTGTTCTACTACACTATGACTGATTACATAGTCTATTTGATTGCATAAATACAGTGTTGAACTCAAGGATAATTTTTAAGTGTCTTATGGAATTGTTTTCTTTAATACTTTATAATTTTTAGAGAAAGCCATATCTTTACACTGCAGTATAATTTTGTGCTGTTGGTCAGGAACATATAGTCTTTTGTAACAAGTCTATCTGTGCAAAGGGCTTGATCATTTGGGATGAGTATTCTTAGCTGGGTGAATAGGACCAAGTAGTGCTTAGGACTCTCGGGGGATGTGTGATCATCTGCAGCACCAACATTTAGGTCCTGGAGCAGACCCAATGGTTTTCTCAAAAAGCTGTTGAGCATGTAAATGCAGTGATTTTGCTGAATTTTCTACTGCCAATTGTAGTAACCTTTTTCAAAAACAAGAAACACTGCATTTCAAAAGCATTCAGATCTACAGTAGCATTGTATAATGCTGTATTTTTATATAGCCTTTGTATTTACAGACTCAGTTCTCTGTTTTAGAAGCTTTGTTCAGCTGGCATTGCATTTGTCATACTTTAGTGTAATCATTATGCTACCCAAAATGCTGTGATTTTTTTTTCCTAGAAGTGCTGGTTTATGCATACATGACTGCTGCTGTGATGTAGAACTAAAATATTAACTACTGCTTTGCAGTTGTATTTGAAGTGAAAGAATTTTTCTCTAAGTGCACAATTATCTTGTAGAACTCTGCAAACAAGTATTGTCTAGTATGATATTGGTTTGTTGTGTATCAGTATAAATATGTTAAGTTTCAAAATCAGTTTTTAAATAGATTCCACAGCCTTGCAACAGTCATGCAATAAGCCAGAGGAGGAATGAGTTTTCAGGAAAAGAAACCCATATTCTTGTCAAGTCCTAGTATTTAATAAAAGCTTCCATAGTTGAGATAATTGTTACTAAATGTACAGATGAATATAACTGTAAAAAGATATGTAAAAATTATTTTAATTTGTTTCCAGAAAGTAAGTTTTTAATTGTTGCATTTAGTTGAGATGTTGACCAACTGCCTTGAAATGTATGGGAAAAGATGTTATTGTATAAAGTAAGAAGAAATGTAACTCTTGTGTAAAGAAAGCAAGCTTTCCAGGAATGTATGATCACAAACACCTGGAGGATAGAGTTCTGAGAGCAAAAATAGAAGCATAGAACAACCACCAGACTGATGGAAGAAGGCTCATGTTCAATACTGAAGAAGCTTTCTGAAATGTGAAATACATAATGATTTATGAAAAACTGATGTCTACTGAAAATACCACACCAAGACAAATATGTGCTAATATATTTCTAAACTGTGTATTGTCTGCCTTAAATATAAAATATTCCCTGAGGCCTAACCTGACTGAAAAATACAAGAATTATTACACCAAAAGCAACTGCTTAAGGTTGTACCATGCCAGAGAGCAATTTTGAAAAGATGTTTGGTTAAGAAGCTTTTTCTGAATTTTGCTTTTTGAGTAAAAGGTTTACAATACTTTATATTAAAGTAGAAAAAGTCCCTTTAGAGAGGAGGGGAAAAAAAAGACACCTCCTCCTTGTGGTTGGACTGCAAACGTTTGAATGCATGGTTTATTGAAGAGAACATGAAAGGGATATTTTTTTAGAAAACTGTATCAATACATGAAACTTCACTGTGCATTTCTTTTGAGTTTGGATAGTGAAAATAAAATAACTAAATACATTGAATGGCACATGCCTGCCAAGATTTTCTTTTATATGATACCTAAAATTAGTTACTGGTGTTAAAGTCACTACTGAAGAGAGCTGGTCTGTTTAAAGGGGTAGAATACAGCACATAAAACTTTGTGACCTTCCCAGAATAGCCATTTGTAGTGTTTATCTTTTGGAAGGGACTTGCATCTACCAAAGTAAAGGTCATATATTGGGTGCTCCCTAACAATAAGACTGGGGGGAAGGGGGGTAATTTGTTTTTTTAAGTTTTCATTAAGCTAATTATTTTAGGATGAAGAAGCACTCCTTTTACTCTCAATATTTAGAGAGAAGCAAGTCTGTAAGACAGGGACTGCTAACAGATTGGCCGTTATCAGACTATAGTTCTTTAGAATTTCTAACACAAACTCTTATGAAACCACTTATTGATTTGCATTACTTTGTTGTCTTTTCATATGACTTTCCTATAACTTTACATGAAAATTACTTAAACAGAGTTGAATGCTGCTGCTGTCAAATTTTGAGAAGTACAATGGTAAAATGGAAAATATGCATATAAATACAAGTGTGCAAATATATACTTAAGCTACTCGACTGTGGTGGAAGTAAAAATTAAGCTAGTTCAGTTACCCCTTCCCACACATAAAAGGCATTTTATTCTCAGAGCAGATTGCCTGAAGATTTTATTTTCTTTTATGTGACAAAATACCATCCCAATGAACTTTAAAGGTTATTATAGGTAGTGTTCCTGCTGTTCCTCCCCACACCTACTGACATAATTGGGGATCTTTAATTGTTCTAGAGAACAAATTCCTGGGAAAATGAAAAAGTTTGAAGAAGAAAATACTGTAGTAAGTGTAATAATGTCATGAAGCATGTTGTCCCCATGTCATAAAGTGTGGAACAATATAGCCTTCAATTCATTTTCGTGTTATGCGGTACTGTGATGTTCTGCTTCTTCTTTGTGATAAATATTCATAGTGGTTTTAGTGAATTCTGAAATTTAGGTTTAGAAACCTGTCAAACTGCAGTCAGACTAAGTGAAACATTATTTGTGGATAGTAATAAGGAAAGAAATAAGAATGTCCAGTATTTGCAAAGACTACCCAAAAATACTGTCATAATTTCAGGAAGGATTCAGGAAGGCATTTAAAAGAAAAAAAAAACAAAACAACAAACTCATTATGTTAATTGTATAAAGCAACCAAGGCAGCAGATACTAGTTCAGATATTTGTATTCTATAGAGTACTAACACAGCTAAGTCTGCCCTAGAAATGCAAGACAAATGAATAGATAAAATGCCAATTTCTAGGACCAAGTGCAGACACTTTAAATATTAAGATTATAGTGAAGTAATACTAATAAAAGCAGAACAACAAGGTAAAGCTTAAAATGCTTCAAGTTTTATGTGACTAATTATTTTGAGCAATGCAGAAACATCGAGGAGTAGAAAGGATTCAAGAGCTTTTAGCTAAATTAATACTGCAGCACAGCAAGTATTGAATTCTGATGAACTGTATTGTGTTGGGTTTGGTTTTTTTTTTTTCAGGGAATGAGAAAGATTGAATAACATACTAAACTGAGTTACTACCTTACACTTCTGCAAGACTGCAACAGCTAATCTGCAGTGCATCTGTTTTTCTGTGTGTTCAGTTGCATTTTCCATATGGAGGTGTGCCATGAAACTTCAGCTCATTGAAGAATATCAGTCAAAAAAACCAGAGCAACTCCTGTATAAAAACAACTGTGCATCACTCATGTTTCCTCTAAGTAATTTTCCCTTTCATGTTATAAAGATGTGAAACTTTTAGTGAACTTATATTAAAAAAAAACAAAAAAGCTCACATCCATGTAAGCTTACTTAAAAAAAGTGAAATAGTGGTCTCTGCAACAAGGTAAGATCACTACTGAAAGTATGGGTGGTAACAGAGCTGTTATTTTAGGATTCAATTTTGACATTTGAATTCCGCTCACGTCTCACCTGAGACATGGTTGTGGCTTTTTTGTTCAGTTGTTCTGAGGTTTTGGGGTTTTTTTTTGATTAAGCAACCTACCTCTCCTCTGAATTACACTATTTCTGTAGAGGAGGATTTAACTCTGTGGAATTCTTCAAGTTCATTCCATTTGTCAACTGTATTCTGAGACTTGATGATAAAAAAGCTGAGCACCCTGACAGGTTTGAAACTGTGTGTGGTAGTATGTCCTATTCTGGAGTTAAACCAGATTAAAGTTTTGGTTTGAGAAGGTAAGTGCGTGCACACATTGGGTTGCCATATATTTTCCAGAGTTTCTCATCTGAAATGTATAAAGGGGCTGTGTAGCATGAGAGTAACAAGCTTGGTGCTAGAGGAGCAAGCATGATTTCTGTTTGTGTTCGTTCCTGTGTCTGTACAGGAGGTAGCCACTCTCATCTGTACAACCTGTTTGTGACTGTACTGCACATCTGACTTGCACTCATGTGAAGCATGTGATGCGCTACACAGTACTGACTCTAGAAAATAAGAGTTTGAAGGCGACCAGTAATCTAGAAAGCAAAAGTTCTCATATTAAAGCCACAAAATTGGACTGAAAGGTAAGACTTGGGGAAATCCAAGTGTGTAAATAACCCCATGCATGCAATTCACAGAGACAGATACTGCTGATGTGAACAGGCCAAAAGAAGCAGGACTGGAAGAATGAAATCTGAAAAATGTTGCAATAAACCAGGTCATTTTTTCAACTCCTCCTTCCTAGAGTATCTGTAAAACCATAGTGCTACTTAAATGCCTTCCAAAAAGTGTTTGAGCTACATCTGAAGTAATGCTAACTCTGAAGATTTGCTGTGCTTAAGAAGCATGAAGTTGAACAAAAGGAGGTCTGGGCAGTTGGGTACTTGCTGGCGCTGCCATATCGTGCCCGAGTTGCTGGTGCAGCTGGGAGGCTGGCGCCCAGCATGGCAGGGGTCTGCCTCGGTACCCTGTGCCGCTGTGCAGCGGGCGCCCACAAGAGCTGGCAGGATGCTCTGCGTGGGGAGTCCCCGTGATGGCTAGTTGTCACAGCGGGCGAAACTGAGAGCTGCTTACCTGGTAATTCTGGTGCACTGTTGTTGCCGTCGGGTCAATGCAGGCGCAGGTCCCAAGGCACGTATGATGTGGAGCTCTGGGTGCAAGGCTTGCTTGCTGTTGGGCACAAGTGGGGAGGAGGATCCCCGAGTCTCTAAGCAGCTGTGCGACAACCAAGCATTTGCAAGGGTGTTGTGGAGGGGACCTTTCCGTGAGGCCTTTGCAAGCCCTGGGGCTCGTCCTGCTGGATTGCATCCTTTTGCACCATGGCTGTGGTGCAGATTGTGGCAGGTGGCATAGATAAGTCGTTTTCTGTAATGCTGTCATTAAAAAAAGATGAACTAATAGAGCTAAATTGCTATTGCTAGGGAACAACAGCAAAAGCTATAGAAAGCACATATGAGCTTCTAACCCAAAACTGCAGATTACTGGAGCACGGACCAGAGTTCAGGAGTGTGAGGTTGTATTTAGAACATGAACACACAGTTTGATGAATGGATGGCTGGAATTGGGCTTCCCTATATTTTGCATCCATACTCTTGACTAATGTTCTTTTCTTAGCAGAAGAAATTACTGATAAATGGAAAGTAGAATGGTATCCAATATTGACAGGTCTTTACAAGATGCAACTTAAACTTCAAATTTGTGGAGAAGAACTAAAGAACACTTGCACATCAGCACGGTGCTGGATACGCCCTTCATTTCTCAGGACTAAACAAGATTTTATTACCTTGCTGTAAGGTGTGTAACTCAAAGGCTACAAGGAGGTTGATACGGGGATATCACAGCCTCTTTACGAAGGCTTTTGGGACATGCCACGTTGCAAGTGTCTGGGCAACCATGCTGTTACAGGAACAGTATGATAGGGAAGAAAAAGGCTGCCCTAGGGGAGCTTTAGTCTCCTGTACTGGGGCTGTTGGGCCCTTGGGAACAGGTGGCTCCGTCGCTGGTCGTTCAGCTCCCACTAGTGTGCTCAGCTGGTGAAGTGTATGGGGATTTGGAGAGGCCAGCCGGGATTGTGACTGTGCTGGCAAAGGTGAAGCCTTGCTTTAGGACGGGAGGGGAGCAGCGCGTGAGCATGCTGTGCAGCAGTCCAGCACACAGGCGTATGGAAGGGAATGTGGCAAGTCCAGCACCGCGCAGAGGCAAGATGTGCCTGAGGTGGAGCTGCTCTGCATCGGAGCTGAGCTGCCACTGCAGAGCCCTACCGTGGGGTGGGTAGGAAGGGGTGAGGTGGTCCCCTGGGCTTCATCCTGCTGGCACACGGGGGTGATAACTGGGGCTGGTGTCAGGCGATTGTGTACGGGTGTGTGAGATGAGTGAGTGAGAAGCCTGTCCCATGCCTGGTCTGCTTAACATGTCAAGCTTAGTAATGTCAGATGGTTTGATGTTACCCACCCTCACCTGAACAGAAGTGTACAGTTATTTCAGAGTGTGTTTTCTATTACCAGTCTCATCCACCAGTCTGAGGGCCTGCTAAGGCAGACCCATCAGATCTCATGTAGGAAGACAAATGCTTTCCTGGCACTGAATTTTGGCTTTGCCACCTGAAACACCCACCAAGCCACTCATTAATAAAAGGCTTCGGGGCATGGACAAAAGCCACAGGAGTGCATAGGCACTTAAGAAACATGTCTGTGAACGTCTGTGAAACTGAGATGGCTTTAAAATTAAGATTCAATGAAGAATCATTTTTAAGGATTTTAAGTTTAGAATGAAAGCTCTCAGCCATCTTTTGTAAGTACCTTTCCCTTAGGCACCCTGGCAAAACTTTTGCATTTCTCCAAAACACTTTTTTATTCAAATTATCATCCTTACATTGCTTTCTTTTGTCTGTATTTTCAGATATTCAAAATGCAAGGTTGAACAGAGAGGAAGATGTCAAACATACTCTGCTTGCATCACAAATGATTGAATGGAAACAAAATTTTCAGTCAGTCTTGCGTCTTGAACTAGTGCATCTGTGGAGATAAATCTGATTATACAGACGAGATCTCAATGAATTTGTTTCTTTGTAATAATGAGCAATAATAAGAATGTCATTATGTCAGATGACTTTAATAAATACACCTGCCACCTTATAAAAGGCCCTCAGAAGAACTGGAAATGTGAGGAGAACCAAAAGTTGGATTAAGTATGCCAGAATAAAAAATTATATTATTGCAGAGTTGTATCAGAATTGCTGCAAGTCAGACTACCTAAGCAAGGATAGCAAAAAAACCTGTTTGAGTTCAAAGTGTGTGGTCAGTATATATTTTAGGTATATACAATCAATTTTAACTGTGTGGTGTGTGATTGAATGCTGCATGGTGGGAGAAAATTAACAGTGTATTTCATTCCCTCTGCAATACAGCTGCCATCGTATTACTGATTTCTTAAAAAGAAAAAAAATCCTACAAATGTAATAGCTATTAGTGATTTCACTTTGCCACTATAATATTGTCTACTGTTTTACTGAATGTAGACCACTCATTTTAACTTTAGTCTTTATATATATAAAAAACATTTTTTACAGAGCTTTTGTAAAACTTTATTAAGAAATCAAATAGTAACAATAGAACAAAGTCAACAGACAACAATCAATTGTAAGAAATAGTTACAATAGTAACAGATAGTTAAATATAACTGATTATATAGCTCAAGTATATTGAAATGCATTTAAAATTGCAGTAATTCCCCCCCAACAAGAACTCCAGTTAGCAATCATATAGTGTATTATTGAGTACATCTAACTCGAATGATAAAACTACAAAAGCTAAACAATTACATCACAAGGAGTTGAAAAGAACAACTATTAAATGTGGGTGCTAGATGTGTTGCCTGAGCTAGAGCTGATTGAGCTCTATTCAGATCAATGGGCTTTTCTAACTATGTCGTTAAAAACTCTCAGGTTGCTATTGGAAGTGGCTTCTCCTCAGCAATACTGACCTATCGATTGAAAAGGTAAATCAGACTTAACATCTAGTCCATGTACAGCAACTTCTGTATGGGAAGTGTGGAGCTTAAAAATAAGAACATGCAGGTTCTTACTCCTACCTCTGAACGGACCTCTAAAAAGACCTTGAATAAAATTTAAGGTTAAACCTAAGCTTGGCTTCAGCCTTCAGCAGAAGAGCATCTGACATAAAGACATGAATCCCTCTATTCACTTAGCCAAAGATACTGCTATTTAAAAGAATATTTTAATAGCAAATGAAAAAAAAAAATTTCCAAAGGCTAAAAGGACTTCTCTATTAAGGACTGAACAGGTTGGAATTCCACTGCAAACTGAATTTCTAAATGGGGGAGAGGAGAGAAATGTTTGGCAAATCTTTCAGAAATCACAGGAGAGTTCCCAAGGTGAGAGAATACTAAATTCCTTAGATGTGAGGACTGTCTAGTGGATTTAAAGGAACTGACTTTTCAGTATAAATGTATGCCATTCTGCTTTCCATTTATCATTTGTTTCTTCTGCTAAGAAAAGAATATTAGTCAAGAGTATGCATGCAAAAAAGTAGGGAAGCTCAATTCCAGCTATTGACAATCTTTGCAACTAATCTAGAGTAGCATAAACTGAACAAAACTATTTGTAAGAGGAGTACTGTCAGACCCTCTTAGTATGGTGTTCTAGCCATTTATCAAAGGTGTGCTGTCAAGGAGGAGAGACGGAACAAACTGAGTTCAGACGATCCTCTCTTTGGTCTAGTAGTATTTGATATTTTCATTACTTACTTGCATGAAGGAAGAGAGACAATGCAGATGCAGAAAGAACAAGAGAGAAAAGGTGCAGAGGTATTTGCAGATGGCACTAAGCACAAAGGGACCGGAATTATGTTGGAAGAGTTCAGACTGATCTTCAAAAATTAGGGAAATTATTTACTGCATTTAGGAATAATCAAAAGCATAAATACAAGGGATGTCTGGCTGTACAGAAGAATCTGGTGTTGTAGATGCTCACAGAGTGAGATAACAATATCATATTGTAAAAACAGGCAAACATCATACAGGGATATATAAATGAGAATTTTAACTGGAAGATATGCAAAATATTTATTCTGCTGGGAACAAATAAGGCCCGCATTACCATGTCCAGTTTTGGACACCACAGTTAAGGAAGGAGAAAGTCTGTAAAACAGTAACAAGAATTATCAAAGATACAGAAAATGTGGCTTATAAAGAAAGAATGTAGAAATGGCAGTTGTTTTATACAGAGCAAAGATGACTGAGGCAAGAACTTGCAGAAGTCTTCAGCTATTCTAAAAGCAGCAGTAGAGATGAGAGAAAGAAATTTTACACAACCAGTGTAGGACGAAGAGCAATGTGTTTAGATTACAGAAAAGTATTTGAGAATCCAAAAAGACTTTTTAAGAGCAAGGAAAAAGTAATCACTGGAATAGACTTCCCATAGAGGTTATGAGATCCTCACTGCATATTGGATAAATATCTATCAAGAATAACTTCAGTATGGCAGAAGAGGTAGATCTGCAGAGATATAAAAAAACCCTAGTACATTTTACAGGATCTCATAATTATGATTTCTTTATAAATAGCAGAAAACTATCAACTTGGGGTACTTAGTAAGTGGTATGTGGTATGATAAAAGGACTTGATCATCATATCCTGGTTCAATTTCTCTGTCCATTGATACTCTTTGTATCTCTTCCATTAGACATAAATTGTTGACCAAGTCTGAGACTAAGATTGGACCTAGCTTCACCTAGGCTCCATAAGGAGTTTAGAAAGCAAGAGGGTCCATTCTGAACCTCGTAACTCAATGGGAGAGTCTTCCCTACTCTTTGCATCTCCTGTCTCTCTGTTCTAACTCATTTCTAACTCAATTTTCTTTTGGATGTTTCTTCCATGCAGTAATTAATAAGGTGAACCTTGTCAAACCACTGTTAAAATTTCTTAAATTCCATCGGATTTATTGAACTCTGTCAAATTATTACTTTACCTCAATAAAACATACTGCTGCTTCTGTCTTTGGAGTGAGGTGCATTCCACTCATCTGCGACATTAGCCTAGTCTCAAGTCTCAGCCCTGGATCACTGGTGCAGTGGTGCTAGTCAATTGCACTTGGTGATTTCAGTAAAAAATGGAGCATAGGGGGAGCCATTAGATACTTTTTTTTTTTTCCTTCTCTATGTCATGATTTGTTTTAATGCTCCTTTCTTTTCTAAAAATGATGACTATACTATGGTCATTCTTTCTTATGATGCCTGCCATGTCCACATTCTCAGCCAGGTCTTTTGTAGTGGTTGTAATTAAACAGCACATTTCCCACCCCCCACCCCCCCTGCCACCTGTTTTCTCTATCTTCTGCAGAGTGCTTCAACAGTTTCCAGAATTTTCTGGGTAGTCTGTGTCCTTTTTTAACAAAATGGTAATTGACATTTCCCATTAGTATGAAGTTTTTATGCTTTTGATAAGTCCTTTGGTCACTAGGAGAAAGACTCATCTCCATTATCTTCTTTATTTACAGCCTACTGTAGTCCCTTACATGACAGCAATATTGCTTTTACTGAGAAATGTCTAGTCACTCTAGCCTCTGATAGCCCTTCTGGACTAAAGAATAAGCACACACCTCCTTGAAACAGCCTTTTAGTTTTAGCTATCTTTCCTGAACAGACCATACTTGTCTGTGGGAACTGTCCAACCAAATCTCTATTGTGCCAATAAAGAGACAATTTTGAGTATGATTTAAGACATCTAGCCATTCCTGTTTCCTATCCTCTTGCATTACTGTTATAAACTAATTAGCGTGTGTATATATATGCTAGTTATCTATTAGTATATAATGAATATGTATTTGTATATAAGAAACTAAGATGTTTTTGCTTACCTCCATCAATACCACATCAGGAAAATACTTCCTTCCACATCTAAGTCTTTATACCAATTGCTGTCTTGTATGTGACTCCTTGGTTCATATCCTTTCTGCAGCCAGTCCCAGCTGCACTCCTGCAGGGGAAGTCCCAGAGGACCTTGGCCGGGCTCCTGTCCCACACCCTGCCCACAGCAGGCTCAGCTGTGGGATGAGACAAGGTTCCTCAAGACATTACCCACCTGGGGCTTGAAAACTCCCTAAGGCTGGAGACAGCACAACTTCCTTGCATCCTGGCCCCGCTGCCAGGCTGTGCTGATGGGCAAAAGGCTCCTTCTTATCTCCTGCCTGAGCCTCTGGTGTTTCACTTTATCACCATCGTCTCTCATCCTCTCACCATGTACTGCTGTGAAAAGCTTGGCTCCTTGATGACCTCTTCATAGATAGGAGGGGACTCTGTCATGGGGGTTTTTTTGGATCCTTTAATTACCTGTTCAGGTCAACTAATTTAGTTTAGCTGTAATCTAAGCTTATGGTTAAATTTAGACTCAAAGGAAAAATTTAAGAGATTATCAGATGCTGCAAGTCTGAAAGAGAGAATAGCTAAGCCAAGCTAGAAACACCACTGAAATTTCACTTACTTACATTTCCATGCAAAAGGATTATACTATGAGCAGGACAGGTGCTTTTTTGAAGCCCAAGCCACTGTGATCTAACGAGGTTTGAATTTAGAATAGGTACACAGCTCTGATCATCGCTGGAGTCTATTTTTTAACAGACTCTCTCCTCATTGATAATGATCTTTAGCTTCCAGTATGGCCTTTCTGTGTGGCCTGGGACCCTGTGCAAGCTCAAACCCAGCTCACTGACAAACTTTGAGATGGACTTGTTGACTGAGTAAAGTTTTGGGCAAGCTTGGAACCACAAGAGAAAAAGCTTGTGAGTGCTTGAAGGTGGATTGACAAAGCTGTAATTACTGAGGGTCTGCCACAAGTAGAGTCTGAGGGGGATAGAAAGAAATTGTAAGATGTGCTCCTCATATAAATTTTGGAAGGATTCCCAGGAATTGTAGGGTAGTCTAAAAATCCTTGAAAAGAGGACATGTGGACCATAAAGGGTGAGGTTCCAATGAATAAAAGGTCCTCTCCAAGATGAGTCTATCTCTTTGAAGGTATCTGCACTCTGCACCTCTAAGAGGCAATGCAAACAAACAGCTGAGGGGATAGACAGGAAGGTATATCTACACAGTCTTCAGTGCCAGGCTGGAAGTCCTCTAAGTTTCCAAAAGCAAAGCTGAGAATGCTTCTCTCATATCAGATGGATGAGCCTGCAAAAGCTAAACCAAAGTTGAAGGTTAAACAAAATTAGACAAACAAGGTCTGACTGGTTGCTGGACAACTGGAACAATGCAGAAGACTATGCATTCCTCCATGACCTATTCAGTTTCTGAGCCTTCTCATTTAGATGATACACACACGTGGTTCTGTCTCTCATGCAGCACTCAGTGAGGGTGGAAGAGACCCTAGAGACCTAGTGCTGAGAGACGTAAGATGAATGTTGGTAACGTAGGAAGTCTGAAAAGGTGTGAAAAGTACCAGACTTTCCTCTGAAGTGGAAGTGCAGCAATACTGCTACAAACCTTTTGAGGTTCTGAAAAGGTGCCTAGTTGTTCAGGTAACCTGGCCGACATCGTTCCTTGTATCAGGGCTTGAAGGATCTGCAGGATAAATCTTCCTGCCCCTCAAACCAGCAAGGTGTCCTAGCTGTCATCAGCCCATTGTAGAACACACCAACCCCTAATGTTATTGGAAGACGCCAAGACCGACAGCTATCATATCTCAGCAGGGCATTAAAGTTGACCTGCCTACTAAAGTCTCTGCCTCTCAGGAGCTCTGCACAGAGGGCACAAGACTGCTGGGGTCAATGTGGCACTGCACTGGAGCCCTCAGCCCCGTGTTGTGAGCTGAAACAAAAAACGAGCAGGAGGAATAAGCGTATCGTCTCACTGTGTTGCTGCATAGGAAGCGCCTCAGGAGATTCCATCTCTTGGCACAGGGACAAAAAGAGGGAAAACTAGAGAGACAAAGAAGGTCTTCAACAGTGGCGCTTGGTGCCAAGCCTAGTTGCTGCTCAGCTCAATAACTTCTGCAGTGCTAGAAGCATATAGTGATGGGCAAACTCTTTACACCAGTTCGCTGACACAGGGAACAACTTTGTGCTAGCATTTGAATAAGCCACTGAAGAAAGATACCAGGAGAGCTGAAACCATGGTGATCCAGTTCTGGAGCAGAGGCAGAAAGTGTGATCTCACTGCACTGCACTGCACTTTCAGCTTGTCTGGACATAACAGTTCCTGAAAGAGGCACTCCTCCGTGCCAGAAGGCATTTGCTGGCTGAGATGTCACAGAAACTGCAAGGACCTGGAGAGTCTCAGGTCAGACAGTACGGTCCAAAGAAGGCAATCCAGACGAGGTGAAGAAGAACATCTTGCTGGGGCCTGTTTGGCTGGCCTACTTGGAAGGGCAGTACCCAGAAGTTTTCAAGGCACAAAGGCCGGAAGCCTGGTTTTGGTTCTCACCTGAGTTTCTGTACACAAGAGATACACTAACTCACTCTGCTGTGTTGATGATGTGCTCTTGAAGAGTCATAGCTACACATCTGGCTTTACACACTTTAAGGTTAAAACAGTGAGTAGGCTGCAGTTTGAGGAACTTCTAGCATTGCAAATCAAGTATAGGACACTTCCAGGAAAAAATGTAGATAGTGGGGAGGTTAGGTGGAGGAAAAGAGGCTGATGCACAGACTGGCGAATTTACTTTCCTTCCTATTAGTGCTGTCTCTCTAGAGCGAATAGGTCAGAAAATAGTACTGGACAAGCACACTGTGGTGGTGCAGTATTTGATAGCAAGACCTGACCACAAAGCAGTCAGAGTAACACTCAAGTAACTGTTGGAGCTAAAATCCAGGGAAAGGAGCCAACAGCTCAGCTGTTTGTTCCCAAGATACAGAAAAGCTGTGCAATGAAAAAAATCATTCTACACATGATGGCAACATGGCACAAATGAGGAAAGGACCCTCTTTCATCTACTTGCTAATACTGGTAAGTGACTGCAGAGCAGCAGATGGGATACAAATCTATCCAGGTTCTGTTCTGCTGAGTAGGAAAGGAGCTTGCATTTTCTGTTGAGTCTCTGAGGCCTGCTGAAGAGGAAGGACGGTCGTCTCAGAAAGTCTTCCAAAAACTCAGAGTGCTAACTCTAAGTTTGTCTCTGGCTTTGCCAGAATGTAGAAATAAAGGTTAACTTTTTTCCTGCCTATCAGCAGATGTAAAAAAAAAAAAGAGGACAGCACATCTACTTCAATAACTCAGAAATCTAGATTTTTTTTTTCTGTATGGTTTAAACAGCTGGCAAAGTAAGCAACTGACCAAAGAGGACTAAATATAGAAGGGAGCTGTGTCCTCTAGGTCTCTGGGGATTTGTTAGATATCCCTCTGTAGCACGTTTAGCGTCTGTGTATGGTCAAACTTACACCTTATCATCATTTGAGGTACTTGGCTTTAGCTATATCACGATCTTCACAATGCTGAATGCTTTACATGAAGAGTTCTGTCAGGTTTTAAACAGGGCAACAGCAGGGAATAGAGCTGGAAAACCTGCTGTATATACTGCTGTGGATTGTTCCCATGTCTCTGGGCATTGTTCAAGGAGTTAGCTCATAGTCAGACCTGAACTGGACTACACCCACAGTGAAAAAAATCCCCAAACCATCCAGAATAATAAAAACTCTTGCAGACACAAATAGCCATGCTAATATGGGAATGTGCTGATGGATCATTTTCTACTCACGAACTCACTCAGAATAACTGTGCAGAAGATGGCTCACACATCTTAACAGATTACCCAGAAATCGGACACTTCCTGTGGGTTAAGACTACATCAATGGGACTGTGATTTCTGTAAGTAGCAAGTTGCTAAAACAATGCTTTTCTGAATAGCTCATTGCTCTGTGAATGAAATGGGTGAAAAAAGCAGCTTATTCCTTGTGAAAAAATGTACATTTCTGAACAGTTGTGATCGAAAGCACAGAGTGCTGCTTTGAACTGCTCTGCTCATGTTTATGCCTCTATATACATATGGCAGAACTCCCAGAGGAGGTTTCAGCAGAGACAATGTCCTTTTGGTTTGCTATTTGGATCAATATAATTATTTTACATTTTGAGCTGTCTGCTCCAAAATGTGTTTGCTTCCCCCATGTAACACCTCATTTTATGTAAAAGGTTTCCTTTTAGTCTTAAAAAAATGGGTTTTGCACACTGAGTCACGTGAGCAGGAGCAGATGGCATCCTCTAGACCAGTTGCAATCAAATGACACATAATTGTCACCTTTGGCTACATTGCAAAGAAACCATTATAAAATATGGCCTACCCACACAGAAAACCTTAGAGGTCTTTGAAAACTCAGTTTGCTTTAAATAAAGAAAACCTTTGCACACTCTAGTGTGTACACAGAGGCAAACACTTCCTTACTCTAAAATACAGACTGACTTTCAGTCTGAGCCATGTATCTGTGTCATGGCTGACCTCCTAAAGCCGTTACAGACTATGATGAGGCCTGTTAAGAAACCAGATGAAAACACCCATTTCACCATTTCTCTGGGTTATGCATATAGACCTATCTTGACTCATACCTCTGAAAAATGCCTGGTTTTGTCAGATAAAGACTGATTTTTCAGCTTATAATTTTGTCTCGGCATGAAACAGTTAATCTCAAAATAATTGAGATTTAACTAATTTCCACTTAAACTATTTATAGTTTTACCAACAGGTTACATCTAAGCTGGCAAGTTAAACACCAGCTTGTTCTGTTCAGAACTGAAGCTGACAAATTTAAGGTTTTAACTATATCTTTGTTTCACTCAGGATATAAGAAAGCCTGCTCACAACACATGCAAGCTGTGTACCCGGCCAGACCAGTGCTACTGGGGCAAGCAAGCAGAATAAACACCATATTCGCCTTTCCCAATATTCCTTTTTAAAAGCTTGGCAGAAAGTTTTCTAGCAAAATGAACAATGCATACAGGCTAATTTTCAGTTTCATCAAGCATGGCATTTTCACATTTTCCCCTTTTCTTACGGATTCTGTGTACCATTTATTCTTCATCTTACTAAGGAATCTTAACTCCCAAAGCCCTGTCTCCTACCTCAAAATAAGGAATACTTCCCCTCAAACTCCTCCTGTATTCTTCTAGGAAGTCCTGATCTAAACTAGGAGTCTCCAAACCCAAAACTATTTGTGAGGTGACGTTGCTGGAAGCTAAGCTATAGAAGTTTAGCTAGCCTGTTGCAAAGAAAACTATAGCAAAAGTTTACCGTTACCTTCTCCACTCAGAGTGACAAAAAGCATCTTACAGTCACAACAACAATGGTGTGGAAGAAGGTAACTAATTTCTTGCTAAACATTATTGTTACAATGACAGAAGACATAGTGCTTTTCAGCTGGAAGATAACAGCATTCACAGTGAATGTCCATTCTGCCCAGTCTCTACTGAATAAACTTGACATGGTTTAAAAAACATAAAAAGGATTAATTGATGCCCAATTGCTGGAATAACAATATCATTTTAGGAAAAGGGATAAAAAAGTGATATAATAATTTCACTAAGCAGTAGTTCAGTCAAAGAACACTTTTCAAAAGACAATTTGAAGAACGATGCCAAAGGTAACAACTGTGCAGTCTAAGCAATGAAGTATACTGTGAGTGAACTACTGCTACAAGGCTAGGTTACCATGAACATCATAAAGGTCAGAAAAAACAAAAACCTCAAGTCATCAACAACATCTCTGGAAATGCAACTTGTTACAGCTGAGAAAAACAGCTAGGAAGGCAAAAAGCTTAGAAACTACAAAGATTAAATTAGCTATTTATAAATACAGTAGCACTTAGCAATGTAGAAATACATTTGAAGAATTGTAGACCAGCATACCGTAAGAACAGACAGGAAGATGTCGGAGTGTCTGTAGAATAAGTCACTTAAAACATGTCCAACACTCTCACTTGGCAGTAGTAGTAAAAAATAGGGAAGTAAGGTAACCAGGTAACCAAGGAATAATTAAAGTGTTGATACTTCATCTACTAACTATTTAAGCCCATCCATGAATATGAAGAAATATTTAGGCTGCAAGTGTTGTATTGTGGTAAAGTTTCTAGAAAGACAAGAGTCTATTGCATAAAACAATTCTGCAACTACAAGAAAATGGAAAAAGTGTGTTCAAAATAATCATAAAGCTGAGTCAGTGTTGAGTGGAGTTTCAAGTGGCAAAATATCCTTTCTGTACAGCTTTGTACCATGAATTTCATTTCAAGAACATCTCAAGAACATAGCTGGATGTTCTTTCTGTGGACAGAGAAAGAACAATTCGGTAACACTTGGTATAATTATACTTTAATGAAACACTGAAGTTCTTACTAAAGTGTTACAAAGATATAATACATTTGTAATGCAAGTGTAAAGGCTTGACATTAAAATGAAGACTTAGTAAAAAATATAGATTAAAAGTTACTGCAGCAAAACAGTCATTACAATTACACTTGTGGATTTTTTTTTTTTTTTTTTTAAGAAAACCAGCAGTATTGACTGGCACATACAGACAAAATAAAATACAGTGAGAGTTTTCTTCCTCCATACAGTATTCAATCAAGTAGCACTGCAACAAACATTGATTTCATGCATAAAGTGCAGAGAGGATTTTAAACTCTGCATATAGTACTAATTTCAGCTTTTGTACAGCCCCATTTGCAACACATTCCTGCCAAACCCAGAGATTCCCGTTTTCTTCTGGAATACCTGGCCCAAAGATAACTGTTTGATCCCATGGGGTTTGGAATTCCTGTTCCTCCCCTGTCCTTCTGAACAGCTTCCTCTACCCGGCGAACAAGTTCTTTGAAGTCATCTGCCACAGGTACATATTCATTATAGTCATTTGAACTATCCAAGTCCTTAAACATCTCCCATCCAAGAAACGGGCTGGTTCTCTGCAGTTGCTCCCCTTCAGGACCTAAAATTGATTGCAGCTTCAAGTTTCCCAGTAGTTTGTTACTTGCTGTTTGTGCAGAATCTGTTGAAAGAGAAGACAGACTCTAAGTTCAGATTGTAGGAGCATCAAAAGGAACATGTAGCTCTATGAAATAGCAGTAAAACCCATTTGGTTAGTAATAAGCAAAGCACGGCTATCTAGGAGAACTGTCACTGCTGCAGTCTCTACTCCATGATTTACTTATAGCTTACTTATAGGTGAATCCTTATGTTTTAAAGGCTATGCTGCCTGTTAGACATGGAGAGTACCCAGCTACAACTGTGACTGAGGTATAGACATCCCATCACAACTGCAGTGTTACTGATATAGAAATCTCAATATTTCTATAGAAATAAATTTCTGTTGTAAAGACACGTACCCAGAAACCACAGAAAGCTATATCATGTGGCTCATGAATTAGATTAGATCACTCCTTTCCCATGCACAATCACACAAACTAGCGTCATATGAAGAACAAATGTAGGGAGAACTAAATAAGCAAATATTGTATGTAAACTGCTTCTTATAGATTGTATTTTTCGATAGCTATTTTCAGCTGATGCGTTCCACTCTTTTCATGTCTCAAGACATAGCAGAGGCTTGCAGAATTTACTTAGAAACACACTTTGTCTCACTGACTGAAGTGTTCTCAAAAATCCAGTTCTACTTCCTTTCACCTCATACTGTTTCTCTTGGCTTCTGCAAAGCAAGTGGCATTGCTTACTTCAGCTAATGTGAAAAAAAGCAACTCCTTCAATTCTTAAGTCAAAAAATCCAAAATAAGTGTTTGTCATGTGGTCTTAATGCTGTTAATATGGTTTTTGTTTCAGAAAGCTGAAAGAACGTGAGAACATCTAGTGAATGTTGTATTTACTTTAATATGGCTAATTAACATATAGACGCTAACGTTCAGATGGAACAGCTGCCTGAGTATGTACAAAAATAAAAGTGGTTGTAGTTACTTTACTAGTTAGACAGTAACTGGTATTTAGTGTCTTCTGGGGCAGGGAAGACTTTTAGTCAGCATGCAGCATAGTGGGGGCTCCTTAGTGACTGATGCTCTCAGAAACTACTGTTAATAAAATGGAAAGAAAAGTTTGCTGGGAGAGAACACAATCCCAGCAGAGGCTGTATGTAGGTAATTTGTTATAATCACAGAGGTAACTTATCTTCTACTCAACCTGTCGGAAACAAGCAAAAACCTCCCAAGAAACCCAAAAAACTGGCTTCATTAACTGCCCGAGGTTCAATGTTATTTCATTAACAGCATGTCTAAGCAAGAAAAAAGCTCTTCCATTGCACATTTTAGCCGCAATTCCAACTTTTGCTCGTTAAAAATGCTATTTGCAATATTCAAAATATCAACATAAATGAGAGTCATCACTTAAAATTACTCTGTTACATTACCGTAGTTTGAGAACACAGCCCCAGGAACATCTGCGTACACTTTCTTAATGCACACCCGACAGTAAAATTCTCTGAGGAGTATTTTACCCATTAATTGTTTCACCAAAGATTCCTAAAGCAGTTCTTGCTGTTCAAATGGTAACCTGAAGCACCAGAGTCCCATCCACCCTCCAGCGGGCCAACTCTTTTGTACAGAGCAGCACACGTGAGTGATAAAAACCCCAAACGATTCCACGCCCAGCAACGCCCCGAGCACAGCCCAGGAAGACGAGGGGCGCAGCTTAGAAGCTCCGGGCAGAGAGGGAAAATCGAGCCAGGCCTCCCCAGCCTGAAGAGTTACCCAGCTTTGGGAAGGGAGCAAAGCCATAGCCAGAGGCACGTCCTACCGCCTCCAAGGGTGCATCACACCTCCCTGCGTGGCCAAGAAGAAAAAAGTGTGATTTATTGTGTTTTTTTTAAATGCAGAGAGTTCAGTGAGCCTCGGGCGCCCGCAGGGCTGCTCGGCCCTGTGCAGACCAATGTCTCTGAACAGACCAAAAACTTCGCAGGTCATCCCGGCTACTACCGCCCCAGCGACTGCCCGCTGCCTTTTCCTCTAAATTTGCGGGTTTCCTCTCAGAAGCCACGGGAAACGCCGACCGGCGCCGACCGGCACCGACAGCGAGAAGGACGGGGTCGCTCCCTCCGCGCCTCCGGGCGGGAGGCGGGAGGCGCGAGGAGCGCCGCGGGGCGCTGGCCCTTCCCCGCTGCCCCCCACCCCGCCATTTCTCCTCACAGCACCTCTCCCCACGGCGAGCCGAGGCGAGGCGAGGCGAAGAGAGGCACCCCGAGAGCCACCTCCTCCCGCGGGACCGGGCAGCCAGCGCCGCCGCCCCGGGGCCGCCTGACAGGGCTGCCCCGTCCGGCGCGGCCGCCTGACAGGGCTGCCCCGTCCGGCGCGGCCGCCTGACAGGGCTGCCCCGTCCGGCGCGGCCGCCTGACAGGGCTGCCCCGTCCGGCGCGGCCGCCTGACAGGGCTGCCCCGTCCGGCGCGGCCGCCGGCCTCGCCCCGCCCCGTCCACCCCCGCCCGCTCCGCGGACACTCACCGGCCGCGGGCGCCGGCTCCATCGCCAGCAGGGAGAGCCGCTTCCAGCGGGACCCGCCGCAGGTGAAGATGACGGCGCGGATGAACTCCCGGCCGCACAGCTTCACTCCGTACCCGTCCTCCTCGCCCTTGGGGAGCACGGCGCCCGCCGCCGCGCCCCGGGCTCCGGGCTGCCCCGGCGGCGCCGCGCAGAGCAGCGCAGCCGCGGCGCAGAGGAGCGGCAGCTTGGGCCCCATGGCGCCGCCCGCCCGCCCCGGCCCCGTCCCCGTCCCCGTCCGCACCGTCCCGCTCCCGCGGACCCGCTCGCAGGCGGACCCGCCGACCGGCCGCCCCGCCGACCGCGACTCGCGGTCCCCAGCGCTACCGCCGCCCCGCACGCGCTGCCGCCGCCGCTCGCCCGCCTCCCGCCTTTTATGCGCTGAGGGCGGCGCTGAGTCACCGCCCCCGGCCCCGGCCCCGGCCCCGGCCCCGGCCCCAGCGAGGGCGCCCCGCCACAGCCCCCCCACCCCCGCCACCCCCGCGGCTCCCCGCCCCGGTGCCGCCGGCAGCTCCCTCGGCGGGCGGTCCCTCTGCCTGCTAGAGGCGTCGAGGCGCCCTCGGGGAGGACTCCCTCCTCTTTCTGCCCCTTGCTTGCTGCCGCCGCTCCTCACGCCTCGGTGAAGATGCACCCCGCCTTCGGCCTCCCTCCTCGGGCTCCCGGCACCCCAGCGACCCGGAGACAGGCTCCATCCCCCCGCGCCGGGCGCTCCGTCTCGTCCCAGCTTTTCCTGTGTGTGGTCAAGCACCGGTTGCCGATGCCCTCTCAAATGACTCTTAAAAGTCTGAAAAACTTCTGCTCCCCTGTTTTTTCCCTTGCAGGTCTAGAATCTGCGTAACTACTCCTACATCCTAAAAATGCTGGCTGAAGCAGAAAGGCAGAAGCAAGTAAAGTAGAATAAACACGCTTCCACAGAACTACTTAAGCCGTGGATGCTTGATGCGGGATTTAAAAGCCTGAATTTCTCCTCAAGTTTGTCATTCTCGAGACCCACGTCCAGTGGCAGCCATAGGTACCCAAGCGTCAGAGACGCCTCGACTCTGACATGCGCATCCTGCAGACGTGGAGCTCCGCACCCGTGTGTTCCCCCAGCAGGCTCTCGGTGACAAGGGTAGTGTTCTTGGGATTCACCAGGCAGAACTATGCGCCCTGTGAAAGTAAACTTTGCTTTGGGGGTTTTTTTCCCGCACAATAGGACAAGAAGTGGCTGCTGTCCCTTTTTTTTAAACAGTCATGCTGTGGAAAGCCAGAAAAGTTCATCTCTCTAAAAATACAATGAAGCTCTTGTCTGTAGATCCTTTTGCTTGAGGGTTATCCTTCCTATCCCTTGAGTACTGCTAGTATATAGAGAAAAACCCTCAAAACTCAATCTAGAAGGAGAGCGCCTGAAGACAGGCATCCACAGCTTAGTGTACAAAGGTGAACAATTCACCTGTGCTGACAGAGACTCCAATCACCTTGTCAGGGAGGACTTGGGTGTTTTATGCTGAGCTGGATCTAGAAAGATGCTGTGGAGTGCTGGAATAGTGAGCAAGCTGCAAAGTTGTCTATACTTGGACTTTCTTTTTGGTCCAGTCTTAAATGTTTTAGACAGTGGTACCGCTTCAACAGTAGACACCTAACTACCATCCAGGCTGTTACTAGGATGCAGTCCGCAGAAGTGGAGGCTGCCAATCCGAAATTCCTGAAGAATAAAACCTCAATCTGTTTCTCCCTCAAAGTCTTAACTGCTATTCTGTTACAGACAAGCTGTGCAGGGGTAATCAAAACTTGCATTTTTAAAGAGAGCACCAGCTTGGTCTTGTTGGTGACGTGGACAACATGTCTGCAAATACCCGTCACATCAGGTGAACTTACTCATGGACTGTAAGTAGTCTTCTAGACAAGGGAATTGTTTTCAGTGACTGGAGAGCTGTAGTCATGTGCAAGAGCACAACCAGGACTTTCAGGGCAATAAGGAAGGTGCCTCCTGAGTCAGGCAGTGACTGACCTGGTGACTGACTGACTTAGCTTGTAAACTAATATAATATATTTTAAACCCTTCTTTGATGCCCAGTATTGGATCCAGTCTTGGATCCAGCAAGATAGATCCAAAATTTTGGAAGCAGCAAAATGTCAGATACATTTTTCTCAGAGTTTTTACCAGGGAATTTTGAGAGATGTCCCCCAATAGCAGGCTGATTTGTCAGTCTAGCTGGAAAACTCCTGACTCTCCACATGCTTTAGTTTCACATTTAACTGGACCATCACTTATTGTGGCACCACATCTAACACTTCCCTAAGCAAAGGCAGGCATTATGATGGCCACCTTTAGGGTTTTTTTGTAAGAAGAACCTCATTTTTGCAACTGTCTGAAGCACGTAACCTCTGACTACAGCTGCTAAATGCAAGCGCTCAAGAGACCAGAAAACAAATAGTTCAAAACAGTTTTTCTGACCTCACCTGCTTCTTCATAAGGGCTACTAAATGTGAAAGACAATACTTTCTGTGCTTTCCGTTGTGCTTGTTGGTGGGTGATAGAGCACAAATTGTCAGAGGCCTTGGAGGAAATGTCTTTTCAAGACATTCATAATTCCTCAGGGGAGCCCACACTGCAGCCCTCTTCATCACTCTTCTTGTTGAAAAGCATTGGCTACGAACGTTCTCTTGCCAGGATTAAAGACTGCAACAACAGGCAGCGACTTAATGAGTTTTATTAAGGATCGTATCTGAATGAGCTGGCGGTATTTTGACATGGCTACATTATGCTACTATGCTTAATGCAGTTTCACTAGTAGGGTGTATTGCTCAGTATTTTTCCTCCAGCCATATTTTAGTAACATTGCCTTTGCATCTAGGGCTTTCAACTATACTGTGATTTGAGTAGCAGGTTGTAAAGAAACTTACTATGTTAGTCATGTAACTTTAAACCATACAGGATTTTATACAGAAAAGCCTAACTGGCAATCTCTCAGTAATTTGCCATCAATTTAAATCAAGTCAGAGGCTAGGTTTGTTTATCTGTTCATCATAGCTAGAACAACTACTTCTATTCAAAACAATACATGCAGAAGAAAATTAATAATTTAAATACAACAATTCTGAAGTAACTATCCACCTTCTTACTGTTTGTATTACAAAGAACAGAAAATAGCAGAGCAAAGAAATGAAATTCCATTTGTGATCTGTAGGATCAAGATAGGTACACGCAGCGTACTGTCTCAATGCAAGTATTTTGTATTTTTTAGTTTCCTAAAATAAGGTAAAGATGATTGTACCACTTCTCTCCCTTGCACTAAATTTTGAATCTGTTGGCCAACAGCAATCAAAGTGTATAGAAGGTAGAGGATGTTTCATGAAAACAGGTGGCTAAATAAAGAAGATGCCTTTTAACAATACCTTGATAACCTTGAATACCTTGAATGAAAGGCTTATTCACATGTTAAGTGTCAGACAATCTACACAGAAGTTCAGAGGTAGGAAAGAAATGCAGACTTCATTAGTCTTTTTTTCAGAGACTTCACTTCAAATTCATGCAATTCAGTGCTGCAAGAACTACTTAGTTTTTGAAAGCTGCCCAAACATGAATTTAAAATATTTCTTAAGTTTGCTCAGTACCAGACAGGATTGTGCAGGAAATGTGAAATACCACTGCATGCATGTGATTGGTGAACAAGTATCAGTGTTATCCAGCTATCTTCATCAGATGATTGTGGGTTTTAGAATGCAGTTCACCTTTAAGAAAGCTAATAGTTAAAAAAATGAAGAAATCCAAACATTTTTATATAATGAATTCCAATACCGATTAACCAATTAAATAATAATGCAGAACTGATCTCATTTGCATATGTCCACATAAGTGCTTTCTCCTTCTACTTTTAAAAGCAGTGATATGCAGTCATAGTCATAAAATAACTTCAAAACATTTAGGAAGGGGCTGCAAGAGTCAACTTTCCCTATCGTAAGGAAGGGTTAAGGAAAGTTAAATCATTCATCCAAGGAATGGAGGAAGGGGCCCAAACTGGACTCCCCATAAGTGACTTTGCTTGTTTCTCAACAATACTCATGTATCCTATCAAAACCAGATTAACAAGGTAAGCGTCAGGCAGGCAGTTGTGGCTCAGAAATAGCGTGCACTTTGTTGGATACTAAATGAGACATACCCATAATGAGAACACAGAGAGTTTAATTTTGACATCCTAATCATGACTGACTTCTCACTTTCCTGGAAGAATCCTGCTCCAAGTGACACTGATTCAGGAGACATGGCTGTCAGACATTATGACCAGAAAAACCAACAGGATTAAGGTAGTAAGAGTAGTGCCCTCAGGTCAGAACAAGCTCCCCCTGCAGTTATTCTCCTTCTCCTCCCCAGTGATTCATGAAAACACAGACAGTTTCTGTGACATATTAAAGTAAGTTTTACAGCTGAAGCCAGTTGAGCACCAATGACAGAAGGGAGCAGGAGGTTTTATGTGTTTTATTTATTTATTTCTATGAGTACAACTGGTATGATGCTTATGGGCAACTTGTGCTGTGAACACCTATTGCCTGAAGTAGAACCCGTCAAAGGTAAGTTTTCCTGCTTTCTTTCATTGTTCTCTAAAGGAAATCACACAATTCAACCACTCTGTAGCTGGATATCTATGTGACAGATATGACTGGGCTTGACACATGCAAGCATTTTGATTAATACTCCGTAACGAAGAATGAGCATCTTCAAAACAAAAGTCTCTATTTATCAAGAAAAAAGCAAAGCTAACAGTAAAAAATAAAGGCAGTAAAGGTGACTAACCCTTAAGTTCTTCAAGTCATTGGCACATTCTATGCAGCCTGTTTAAATCAATTTCTGGGTTTGGCATTAGACTGTCCTGCTTACAGCCTGTTGCTTTTCCCTTATAGATTTGATAACTTTCACTGATTGATACTCACTGTGTAACACTGAATTAAACTTGCTCCATTTCCATCACTTTTTAGTGTGGAGTCTTTCAATGGATTAACACTATTGATCTAAGTTTAACTTTGGGGAGAAAAAAAAATCAAATTTAGCTAGGATGGAGTAATAAATAGCTATCCTGTTATCTCCTAAAACTGCTATCATCTGGGTTGTTATTTTGCTTAGCCTGCTTGCTTCGTTTAACACCACCTTTTAAGCCAACACTACAGCCAGCAATCTATTCCAAACACACAGATATTAATTCCTAATTCACAGTGGAAAGGATTAGGGTATTTCCTAATTTTCTAGGATTTCTAAGTAAAACTGCTGTATGGACTACTAAAACTGCTCTCTTGTAAAAATGTCTTTCATAGGATTAAAAGGTAGCTTAAAAGGCACAAGTGGAGACATACAAATACCAAAACAAGCTGGATTGTTTTTCTTTCTTGGAACAAAGAGTATCATTAGATGACAGATCAAAACACAAAAGGCTGTTACAACTTCTTCAAAATTAAAGCAAGGTGGACTTCAGAACTTGGAGGAAAGGTAGTAGATGATCTGTTATTCAAAGCAAAACAAATAAACAGGGATGCATACATCCTAAGAGTAGTACATAATGTAGCAGCAAGTGGTGACGGATTATCTAATAGGACAGGCAGAAAAAGTGAGGTGGTCTTGGGCTGCATTTTGTGAGCTCAGAGGACATGGGTAGCACCATAGGCTGAGTTGAGGCACACCTTCCAAGACAATTAAAATCACTGCTGTAAATCCTAAACAGCCAAAGTGTAGACCAAACTATTATAACCAAACATGCTATTATAACCCATTTTATCAGTCTGCACATTAAAATGTATCACATTTGAAATCTGTTACAGATTGTATGTGTTGTTAACATGCAGGTGACAGAACCAATTACAGAAGTGATTGAATGCAGAAGTGAATGCACTTTCAGAAATCAATCTTACACAGCTATGGAAACTGTGCTATTAATGTCTTCTATGTTGAGGAGCTTTTGTTTTATTATATATTCACCTTTCTTTGTGTAACAATATTCTAATTTTAGTCAAGTAATCTTCAAAACCAGATTTGAGGCATTATCTCCAGCTGGAATTTAATTTTTAACTCAACAAATTGTAAATACAGACTTAGGCTTAATTCAGTATTGGATGCTTTTTGAGCATTTGGTTTTCATTCCACAATTAGACTAATGTTAGAAGAGTTTCCATCCAAAACACAAAATAATCTGTTTTTAAACAAAATTTCCAATACAGAAAGATGCTTTTTTTTTTTTGCCAAGTGTAACATCAGAACACTAAAATATACTAAAATTATATCCTCAGTATAGACCATGCTAGAGTAAAGGCATGCAAAAAATCCCTCAGTTTTTCAGTACTTGTAAGGCCCCTTGGATCTACCCACTACAAAAACATACATTAATAATTTTGCTTGCTGTTAGCCAAAGTTAATATTCATCTTAGTAGTGAAACTCTGGTTTTATGTAAACAAATTATCCTGAGTTTCAGAATGTTAAACAAGCATGAAAAAGGTTCAGGAAATAGCTACATAATTTGTCTTCTCTTTTTGAGAAATTATCTCTGCTCATACTTTAATGCAGTTTTTCCTAAGAGTAAAACACACAGTTAGCAAGTGACGTGTTTGCTTCTGAACCTACTTCTGATGAAAGCTGTTTATTCCAGAATTTGAAGCAGAGATGGTGAATTTACTGCCTAAAGAACAGCAAATAAAAAGTGTTATATTCTTCAGAGAAGTTGACTGTCTATTCCTGACTTCAGATTCAGCTGTGCATCCTAAAATATATTTGAAAATTATGACCATATTTATACAAATTTGTAACTACCAGTTAACTTTTTTTTTTGTTATAGTGAGTTTGGTCAGTACCAGACATTTTTATTACAGGTGAAAGTTATTTTCAGACTCTAAATAGACAGTGGAAATTCAGTATTTCGTTCTAAACAAGAAAAATATACTATAGCAACAATGGATATTTTCAAGAGACACATACAATACGAAAATTATTGCTTTAGAAAGTACTGATTTAAGAAAATGAATTCTATTTTGATTTTATAAAAGCTCATAATTTTCTCAAAATTTAATGGTTAATTTATGTCCAAACCCAGTATTAGAATCACATTTCGGATATTAAGCTTTAATACAGTCTTCCTATTTTTCTATGAAGAATTTGCTCTGTGATCTTCTGATCTTCTCCAGGTCTTCATAAGTGAGCGGTCCTTTCGGCAATTGTAGCAAAGTGCTCTGTGTGTCCAATATGTTCTCTGCTTCATCTTAAAAAAAATAAAGAAATTAAATAAATTTCCTTACCTTTACTGTGAGAAAGGAAAGGAAGTAAAAAAACCCCAAAACTAAACAACAACCCCCAAACCCCTGAAACTGATTTCACTATTCTTGTTTGGGCCAGAACAACAAAATACCAGGTCACAGCTATGTATTTCACAAAGGAGCTGATGCCAATGTAGCATTAAAGTTGTCTTTAACGAATTTTGGACTGGTGGGATAACTGCATACAGAAGTGTTTGGTCTGAACTGAATATCTGCCTCAGGCTGCATTTGTTTGAAGGAACTTCCCCCAAAATAATCAACTGTGCTATTGTTGTTGCCATTTCTGTTAGCCCCTTTCTCTAAAAACTACACTGAGTTACAGTAATGTTTCATTTAGAGATTTATTATACATGTGCTTTGGAATGGAGGCATGAGATACAGCTAGGACTCAGCATCATCACATACTTTGTACCAACCCCATACTGTATTTTGCCAATTAGGAGTCTGAGAAGAGGGTAGATCAGGCATACACATAAAAGCATACATAAGCTTTAACAAGTAAATCCCCTGTACACAGTATCCTAGATGTGTCATATTTGGGCACAATTTTTCTTCTTGTCTCAGGCCAAGGCTAAAAGATGTCAGGCTACAGGCAGAAAGCGGGTAGCACAGGACCTGAAGAAGGATTGGTCAAAGCATACTGCTCACAAAAAGATTTACTAAGACAGTTACCTAAACATGCAGTCTTAACCACATAGCAGGGAGAAGCTGTAGGGTGCAGAATGCTTTGGGTAACGCTGGAATGAAAACATCTAGGGCAGGGAATCAAAAAAACAAAGATACAGATCGAACATCATACGTAAGTTGTGGTGGTCTGATTATGATATAAGAAAGGATGAAGATTAGGCAAAGAATGTGTTTGTTTTGGCTGATGCCATTGGGTACAATACCAACAATCTTGTTTACCTATGCCTTAGCTCCTAACTTGATGATCATTAGGGCAGTAATATGAAGCTGCATTTACGTGCAATAAACCTGAATGAATATTGTAATGCAGTTGAGATTATGGTCATTCTTTAAAACAGGTCTGAATGGCTGAAATCTCCACTGCAGTTTTGGTAGTATTACGGTGCTTGGGATCAACACACATCAGTAATATCCAACAGGATGACACTGGTTACCACTTCCAGTAACTGGTAATAACACAATGTCAGTCAGTTGCATATAGCATCTGATTATGGAATAGCAACAGATCTTAGGTGACAGATGTTATAGATATTCAAGTCTCTTTGCCTGTGACTCACATGCACTAGAGCAGATTGCTCAGTCACCATCCTTCTCTCATGGCTCAGGATACAAGGAGTGAGCTATCTAAATTTTGGAAAAGGTAGCTGGAGTTTCATCGCTTAGTGGAGAAGTTCTGTGCAGTTGGAGGCTGGCTATATAATCCCTCCCCTCCTCTCATCATTTGTCTGAAAAACACCAGCAATATGTATCTGAACTGGGAGGAAAAGCAGAACAGCAAGGCCAAAAACTTAGACAGCAGATCCATGACTGATTCTAAGTGTCCTCAGCCATTCAGGAAAGATAGTGCACCTGAGGGCTGTTCTGTAACCCTGCCATGCCCACAAGATTCAGTTCTGATACATGGCCCTGGCACACTTATGGCTTTTCAACAGCACAAGCAGAACTCAAACCAGCTATTTACCACTATGTCCTCAGTTTTTGCTTTAATTAGCCCAACCTATAAAGCAGGGGAAAAAAATCTCCGATTTCAATGTGGGAGAGTAAGCAAGTAATGAGAAAATGTTTGGACAAGCAGGCTAGAGATAGAAGAAAAAATTAACTGTAAGCAAGATCAGAGACAAAATGCCTGGTGAAAGAGGAATAAAGAAACTTTCCAGGGATAAAAACTGATTCCAAAGAATGAGGGACAGCAAATGCAGGGCTGTTTGATCAAGGTGGTTCAGATACAAAGATGATTGTGCAGCACGGAAATAACTGCAGATTAGTGTTGGAGAGGGAATTGGCTGTTAGGCTGAAGACAGGCATACCTTGGAGGAAAGAGACCAGTTAAGGAGGGAACAATAAAGAGAGTGGTATATACATTCATCATTACACCACAGAGATGAAGCATGGCATGCACCAACAGAATACATGGGCAAGCAGAGAAGTGGTTGAGAAAGTAGTATGGGAGTGGACACACAGATCAGCTGAGTAATAAGAACAAGCATTGTGGCTGCAGGTCAACTGTGTCATAAAACACTCTCTTCAACTAACTAATTTTAACCGAAAATAAAAATTAACTCCTGAACCTGATTTCCACATAATTACAAAACTTCTTCTGATTTCCAGCCCAGATTCATTCAGGCTAGTCCACTTCCTTTTATTCTAGTGCTGATAATTAATAATTAGTTTAATTTCCTTCTCTTACTTTCCTTTATCCTATCCTGTAAGTAGGATCTGTAGACCCAAATCTCTCATGTCTTTTTACAAGGCTAAACAAACTAATCACTTTGTTTTCTCTCGCAAGGCAGCTTGGCATTCCCTAATAATTTTAACTCTTAAGTAACTCTAGATTCCTTATACAGAAGTGATCCAGATTACGTATAAATTTCCAAGGAAGGTATTACTGTTTTCCTGCATCAGTAACTTCCTATCTGTACTAAGGTTGTCAAATATCCATCCTTGGAGACACTCAAAAGCCATCTTGACATTTTTCTGGGTAATTGGCTCTAGGCGATCCTGCTTGAGCAGCGGGGGTGGACCAGAAAACCTCTAGAGGTCCCTTCCAACCTCCACCATGCTGTGATACTAGGAAACCTCAACTGAAGTTTCCAGATATCACTTGACTCTCATAATTTCATCACACTACTGGACCATACTCATTCTGTGACCACCTAATACATTCAGGTTTTTCCCTTTTTCTATCATTTCCAGCTGGGGAGTTCTGATGGTAGAAATCCCTATTAGCATCTAGCTTCTCACTGAACTCCTTATCAAATTGAATCCTATTTTATTATCTCAGTTCTTCAGGTCATCAGTTCTTGTACTACAGTTTATTTCTTCTCTGTTGATGACACCAATCAAGTTTGTCATAGATTTGATTAGTATAACCTACTCGTAATTTCAAATACAAACCAAAAGCCAGTCCAGACCAAAGCTTGAGGAATATTGCTAACAATGCTGCTAAAGCCTAGCTTTCCTCTTTAAGCACAAACCTTCGACGTCTTCTCTTTACTCCTATGCTTACTTGTCTACTAATTTCCATGTCCTTCATGCTAACTTAATCTTCATGTGATACCACACTAAATGCTTTCATGAGTTTATAGTAGATCTACCACATTTCTTTTGGAAAAGAGAAATTATTTTCCTGGAAAATACAGAGTTAGTTTGGCATATTTCATTTTATCTTATTGTCCATTTGGCTCCATAGCTTCTTTTCTCCAAAACCTTTTCACAAGCCTTGCATGCTGCTGAAGTTGCCCTAGTGGATCTGAAGTTATGACGACTTTTCCTGTTTGGAAAGCAATAGGATACCACATTGCCCCTCTTCAACCTATACAGGACCACAGGGGCGTCAGTAAACACATTACATACTCTTGCCATGTGGTTTGCATTATAATATGCCCACTCTTTCAAAATTCTGGAATGAGAAGACCTCATTTCTTAAAAAAAAGTTATTAACAAATCCTAAATTCCAAGCGTTCCTTCTGCATTGTCCTTTTCAAAACTATGATGTCCAAGAGCCACCCAGTTTTTCTCCCTGTGCTTAACTGCCTCTTCCTATTAAAATCCCAAGAAATGTATTTAGCACGGTTTAGGAAGTGTTTGCAGATATACATTGCTGCATCACCAAAATATATTTGCACCTGTATGCAGCAGAAAATATCTCAGAGTTTGTCTAATTAATATATTATTATTTTCAATGAAGTACACAGAGTTAGGAAACCTAGCTCTTAGATCTGGAGGCTAAGACTAAGCACTGAAACAAATTTTTATTTTGTTTCAGTATGTTTGTGTCAGTAGCAGATGGGAAAATCAAGATAGTTACCTAAGATGATTTGTGAAGGTGACAGGCCATGGCCCAATGCTGTCTTCACTTACTGTGAACACTCTCTTAGCATGCCTCCTTCACTAGGAATCTGAGCTAACATAAATGCACCTCCGTAATTCTCAACACCCATCACTTAATCAGATCTGCCACTGGCAACTATGAGCCAAGATCCCACTTTCTGGGACTCACCTTTCTTCTTTCCATCTTAGCAGGGCACCATGGCAAGATGATCAGCTGATGTATTGTGTTTGGTCATGTAGGTGTAAGGGCATGATTCCTGTCTGTATCCCTTTATCTGCTTTTATCATCCCTATCCCTTGCCAAAACAGCAGCATCAGAGGGGAATATGGAAGGAAATCACTAGATCTGTCATTTCTCCCAAATACACAATGATTACTTCAGCTGTATTTATAGCCTTAGAATTCACATTTTTTGAAACAAGAGAGGAAAAATTAACAAACACTCTTAAATGGAAGGAAAGGCTGTAAAAGTAGAGTGAGTACTCTTGACTGGGAAAATACCTGATTGTAACAGAGAAGAAAGGAAATGAAAGAGTAAGATTTTTGTCAAAAAAAAAAAACAATCAGAGAAAATCTATTCCAAGTTTTCTCCCAGCCTTTCTAAAAAGATGAGAGGTTATGTGAAATACTATGCTTGGTTCTATGTGTGAAGCAGACAGACTTATATACACACACCTTTTATCCTTTGCAACAGCGTTCCATAGCCCATATCATATTGATAGGCAAATATAAAGCTCAGGGGAACTATTGGCAGTAAAACTCCTGGGTTCTTCTTTTTTATTGCTCTGTTAAAAAAAAAAAAAAGAAAAGAAAAAAAGAAGGAAAAATAAGATTATTTAGGACATTCAGCACATCAGCAGTGTTAGTTTAGGTTGACCTTGACTGTCTAGGACTTGTGTATCCTTCTACAATCTCTAATCAAAGAAGAACAAGTCGAAGTCTTAATTTCATCAGAAGCATTCGTGTTCTGCTTGCCTTCTTGCTCAACTATCAACCCAAGGTTATTAAAAAAAATATTTTAATATATCTAACAAAACCAGGATTATCTAACTTGTGTAGCATGCACGTGCATATATCCATCCAGCCACATGCAACATGTAGCAATCAAGATACTATGTTCAGTTCCAAATGCATCTGAGTCCACAGAGAATGCATAATGCATAACATGCATTTAATCTGTCCTATGTACATAAACCCACAAATATTTCCTACATTTCCTCTAATCATTTTATAGCACAAGAAAAACATGTTACCAAACAAAAAACCTATAAGGCAAGTTCTTCCCCATATAACACAGCTTTATTATCCACGTTTTTTTGCCCTTGGGTGAGTTTCTTGATTCAAATTTTAAGTGAACAGATTTCAGAATATGTCCACTTGTTCACTGACATATTAAAAAACACAGATGATGGGGGATTTGCTCATTAATAGTTTATTAAATCACAATACAGACAGGAAAATAGCATGGCTTTTAAACAATTCCTCCTGTTCCACACACAACTTTTATTTTACATTGAACTTTTGGTACAATGATACTCAGCTGTATCACTTTACTGTCAGCTCACATGTCTCTGCTTTTATGTAAGTCTGCAGTACAGACATAACCAAAACACAACTGGAAGCAGACAGAAATCAGAGTCACTCTGTCATTTGATTAACCTCTGAGCAGTTACTGGATAAAAATAACTACCTCTTATAATGCAAAAGGAAGATCCAGCAATACAGAAATATAAATGTAATATATTTATATTTTCTATTAGGAAATAAACTTCATACCCAGCTGTTAAACCTACAGCAGCAAGTCCAAAAAATGTCCCAAAATATTTGAGAAATTCCCGTGTCCAAGCAATCTGCATGGCTGTTTGTCTCTCTCTCATCTGGTTCTGCATCAGTAGTTGCCTTTCCAGCTAAAGAAGGGACAGAGGTTAAACAAAATTAAGTCATCCATTTTTTATTTTAAAGACTGAGTCAATCTCTCATTAGTCTATAAATCCAAAACACTAAGCAAGAAGGTTTCTTTTTTGTTCTTTTATTTCAGTTATTCATAGCTTTTGATTCAGAATGGTTGTCTTCAGTAATAACTCAGAATAGTTTATACCAAGAAATCATTTAGGTCAATTAGCAAATGCTTTAATGCAGAATCTTTCTCATGATGCTTCTCAAGGTCAAGAAAACCAAAATACCAGTGTTAGGTTTTGAGAGCTCCCCAAGTCTCAGCAGCACTCCCTAGGTTAAGGTTCTCTGACCTTTGAATTTCCATGGTGATTCAAAGGGTACTGTCTAGTTGCTTTCCAACTTATTCTGCTTGATTTTAATTTAGCCGATAGTATCTTTACAGTCAATGTTGACACCTCTTTGCCCTTTGAGGATTTCTCTTCTTTGTGATGCATCATAAAGCCAGTAACTCTTCTGAAACACCATAGTTTGCAAATATAGAAAAAACACAGGGAAGATATCAGATCTTTTAAAGCTACTGGAATACATATCAAAAGTCCATGAGAAAATACTTGTATAACTAAAATTAAAAACAACAGTGCAAAAAGTACAATCTAGACAGTATATGCAGTCATCAAAGTAGAACATTCTATTGTCCGTAAGAATAAAAAATCAGACTATTAGATTATTTTTTTTAAATTACATGCCTCATCTAAACATACTGGCATATTTCCATTAAATAAAGGTAAATTTAGTATTTCTTAAAAGTTCTTCTCTAGTGTACAGAACACCAAAAAGAACAATGGTCTTTCCTCCTTAGAGTGATGCAAAAAATAAGAATTGTGCCAAAAATAAGCAGACTGAAATCAGAGTACAGAAATTAGTTAACAAAATAAGAAGTCTGCTTCTTCCCATTACTGATTGTAACTCATTTTGAGGGAAAAAACAGAATACCTGAGTTGGTATGTCTAGCCTAGCTAACCGAGTTGCATAGGAAGTCCAACAAGATACAGGAAACAGAATACCAGCTGGCTAAAAAAGCATATTGTAGGAAAGAAAGAACAAAGAGCGAATTCAGAAAGTTCTCTTCTCATGCACCTATAAAAGTAATTAAATCTGTTCTTTTCTCCTGCTTTCTAATTCAAGAATAATTTAAAGGATTTGTAATTACTTAAGGTTTCTACCCATTTATTCATCTCCATTACTATTGATTTAGCCTGAACAGAACAGTTTCTGTTAAATTGTTACTAATTATTTCGTCAGACTATGTTGATCTTGCTATCTTATTTACCATCTCATTCAGCACCTAGATAGGTAGAATTAATTTTTTAGACAGCATAATAAAAAAAGGACAGATCTAATTACATATAATTGTACACAGTAGGAAAAACAACATTCACGGTAGTCTCACAATACTGTTTCATCTGTTTCTCTTTCCTCAAGACTTATATTGCAATCGTTGTTCTCACAAAAAATATCAACAGGCTCTACCTTCCTGATATCCATAATTTTCAGATTGCTTTTTTCAGAAGAAGTAATTATATAATGGCTGACAAACCACTTAATAAAATATCAAAATAATTAGATTTTGTCACCTATGAGACACTTGGAAATTCTAAAGTAAACAAGCACACTGGCCCTTAATTAGCTCCATTGTGGTCCCCAGTATCCTAAGCCTGGTAAATTGCTGAGGGTTAAGGTGACAAGATAAAATAATGACACGTAATATCAATTTAATGACCTCTATTTTCCCCTTCAATTTGCTTATGTGAGTAGTTTGCACACATGTGAAAATTATTAAGGGATCCTTTGTTCACTTGTCAGCACAGATAAGGAGCCTGTGCTTCTAAGATGCAGAGTATTACCCTAAATGAGCTTCAATTTGAAAAAGTACACAGGGAGGAAGTGGGACAGGGATATGCTCATGAAATACAGGTCTTGCTAAAAAAAAACTTAACAGAGAAGAAAAACAGACAGTTCAATATGCAGAGTGTAGAAAGAAGTAAGCACGGAATAAAAAGAAAGCTGTAAGTTTAAATCCACAAACATAAACTAAAGCGTCCTAACATGATTTCTTTAAAAGCAAAACAAAAAACCCCTCACACAAGTTGATAGCTTTTTGATAGCTCTTTAAAACCCAAGTACTGAAAGAAAAAGATACTAAAGTCACAGACACTAAGGTCAAACAAACATCTTTCTGTAGGAGCCTGTTATATCAAATTTCAGAAGCCCAAGGATACTTTCATGTGTATCTACAAGTAATTTATATAAATAACTTAATATAAATCAAAACAACTTGTTCTGTATATTATAAACAGCAGCTAGATAACATAATCAAACAATATTTCATATTCTTTTCTAACCAGAAGGATTTTTTTTCCACTTAAAAGAAACAACCCTCAACTTTCTACATGGTACACCATCCAAAATAAGGTGAGGGGAAAAAACAGACAGAAAAATGCTCATAATTCCTTTCCTTTGAGCAAACTTCTTCAATGTGGATATAAAATCTTACCTAGATGAAACAGAATAATGTATTTAAATTACTTTTTTAAAAAAAGATGTGTTGGAGGGAAGCTTTAGACTGATGAATCTTAGAGATGAGCACTTTATGTGTGCATGGGGAAATGTGGCATAGCCAGCCAAAAAAAGGGTTTCAGAGGAATCTTGATGCACAGAAGGCAGTAAAAAGTAGATCTAGTGACATTTAGCTAAATTAATTATTTAATTCTTGCTATTACTGAAGTTGCATGATGTTACAATGAACAGTTTACTGTACAAGATCTATTTTGTCCATAAACTTACAAGGTAGCACCAAGAAAGCACTGAGATATTTACAGGGATGCTAAGTAATCTACATTACTGCTGAAGAAGTTTCATTTTAAATATATTTTTATTTAGTCATTAGTTATATGGGGAAAATCTAATACTAACACACAAACATCACTAAATGTGCTCCAAAATCTCTCTGAACCTATGCTATTTTATGCCAAACCCAGGAATACCTCTCCCAAATGCCAGACATGCCCTTTGCTCTGTCATTCTTTATTCTGAAAAAATCTTCATTCTTGCCTTCCATTTCCAAGATCAGTTTTGTCACTTGGCATAGTTTCATCTTGCCAGAACAAAAGACTATAGTGCTGTAGCCGTAGGACTGCAATGGGAATCTGCATAATGAAGAGATTTAGTCAGTGTTCCAGGGCAATTCCACAGTGACTTCGCTAAATTTCAAGCTTTCCTTAAGGAAAGGGAAAACTGGGCAACAATTAAGGACAAAATTGACCCAGAATATACTGTTTCATCACACAACTTAAACTTATAGCCACTGCGCTGCTGAATGACATGGGGCAATGCTGCTGTCACATTCCACGTGTGGGCTCCAACAACACGTGTTCAGTATGACAGGGAACACCCATCTGGCAGACTCTGACAGAGCAGACATAAGGCAGGGCACCTACCTACCCTGTGTCAACAAAGACTACTTTAATATGTCCGGACCCAACACCTGATCAGCTAAATAGGTTTATAAGCAATGTTTGACAATAAGAGTATATGCATTTAAATGAACTTTGGATGCTCTAAGTTGCAAAATTAAGCACCTACATGGGCACTCAAGCAACTCCTATGCACCTTCTTTCAAAATTTCAAAAAATTCAGGGGCAATATCCTTGTGCTAACCCATTTAACATGCCAATCTGAACTGAGCATCTTGAGTTCCAACAGTTTTGAATGACCAGTATACCCAGGTACATTGACTTTACACTGGCAAACAACTACTGGTAGATCATAAGGCGAAACTATTGCATTCAGATTACATTAACCTTAAGCAAGTCAGGATTTGAAAGCAGATCTATGTAGGGAAAGACTTAGGAGTCCACCACAAAAGATGACTCCAAATTAGATGAAAGATAGAAAACCAAATCATGTTTGACTGCAGTTCAAATCAATATCCCATTTTGAGCTGTTAATTTCTTAGTAATTGTGTCTTATCTTCCTCCACATGTGTTCTATTGAAAATGCCAGCCACACTGGGGTAGTGAAAGGGTGGAGAAGGCTTTTGACCTATTAACCTGCAGATTTTATGACAAAGGCCAGGCCAAGGCCTACTCCCTTGGGCCTTACTTTGCTACGATGTTTCAGATTACTTCTACTCCCATTATGGCAGATCAGAAGCACAACTGAAGAACAGTAGGTATTAATTTTACTGAAAACCATAACTTCATATGTAGAACTTTATAGGTGATAAGATTAAAAAAAAGTGTATCATTCAAACTTAGCACGGGTATGCTGTAGTTTACTTAGAATAATCTCACTGATGGGAAAAATTGGTTATTCAGGAACCAAGCCACAGGTGTACATCATACACATCAGGTGAACAACAGTTCACAATCCAAGTGCCATGTCTTATGGAATAAATTCTATTTCATTTTAAATACATAATCCTCCCATCTGTATCTTCCCCCTCTACTCAGCTCTGGTGAGACCCCACCTGGAGTACTGCATTCAGCTCTGGGGCCCCCAACATAAAGACAGGGACCTGCTCGAGCGAGTCCAGAGAAGGGCCATGAAAATGATCAGAGGGTCAGAACACCTCTCCTATGAAGACAGGCTGAGAGAGTTGGGATTTTATAGCCCGGAGAAGAGAAGGCTCTGGGGGGAGACCTTACAGCAGCCTTCCAGGACCTAAAGGGGGCCTACAGGAAAGATGGGGAGGGACTTTTTACAAGGACATGTAGTGATAGGACAAGGGCTAACAGCTTAAACTGAAAGAGGGTAGATTTAGATTAGATGTAAGGAAGAAGTTCTTCACTGTGAGGATTGTGAGGCACTGCAACAGGTTGCCCAGAGAAGCTGTGGATGCCCCATCCCTGGAAGTGTTCCAGGCCAGGCTGGATGGGGCTTTGAGCAATGTGGTCTAGTGGAAGATGTCCCTGCCCATGGCATGGGGGTTGGAACTAGATGATCTTTAAGGTCCCTTCAAACCCAAACCATTCTATGAACCTATATAGCCATAAAAACTTCAATAGGAACTATTTACATGACTATGCTTGCATAAAAACAATAGGTAGTCTCAGGTGCAGATTTACCAAGGGAAGAAGGGTGATGCTGTAATTTTCCCAGCCAGTTGCTGTGCATGGCACAAAAGAACTGAAGCTGTGATGTGGATGTGTGGGTACACATCAAAGCATGCTTTTCTATTCCTGTTAAGAAATCGCATCCTGCAACAATCAGAGCATGTTTTAGAGACACATATACAAGTACAGCTAATATCATCATTAAAAATAACCTATATAAATTTCTGTGAGTTTAATTCCATAATGAACAGATTCCCTCAAATGACAGTAGCAACTTCTTTACCGGTAATAAATATTGATTGTGTAATTTTAAAATTTGAGTTTAGTATTTCAAAATAAAATGGGTACTAGTAGCAAGTAACATTTTCTATTTTATAAAACTCTCAGGAGGACCCAATTAGAAATAACTTTCCCATTTTTCTTTAAATACAGCTAGTAGTTTCTCAACACCGTGTGAGAAACTGTAAGGGCTGATTAGCATTTGAAGTCTGCCACATACCAACTGCTATAGTAAAAGGAAATCAATCTGACAAAATGAAACATGACAGATGAAGAGAAGTGAGGCAGAGAGGGAAAAGGTCAGTTACTGTGAAACTGATAATGCTAATGAACTAGTCAGTGGTAACTACCCTTATCATTTCTATTGATTATTCTTCAGACTGTCACAATGATGTCAAACCACAGAAAAGAGCATTTATACCATCATTTCATTGATTAAAATCCAGTGAGAGAAAATTCTCATCTGAAATAATTTAATCAACTTTGACAACTTGCAAAAAAATAAACAGTCCTCTCTGGATTACAAGCCACATCAGCACTGGCAGATAGACTGGAAATTTCTGATACTTTAGGCTCTCAGCTTGTTTTCTCTCTCTTTCTGCCTTCCCATTTCATGTTCATATGCTGTAGGAAGAAACAGATGCTACTTGCATTTTGTATTAAGCTGATGCACAAAGCAAAACAAATGGGATTCAAGGTGGCATACAAAGGCTCAACAGAAATGGAAAGCAGAGCCAGTGCAAAATGCTCTCTCCTCATTGTCCATGTGTATTAAACACAATTTCTCTGATGTGCCCTTGCAGCCCAGAAAGCCAGTCGCATTCTGGGCTGCATCAAAAGAAGTGTGGCCAGCAGGTTGAGGGAGGTGATTCTCCCCCTTTACTCCACTCTCGTGAGACCCCACCTGGAGTACTGCATCCAGCTTTGGTGCGGACCCCCAATGTAAGAAGGACATGGACTTCCTTGAGTGGGTCCAGAGGAGGGCCTCAAAAATGATCTAGGGGCTGGAACACCTCTCCTGTGAGGACAGGCTGAGAGAGTTGGGGTTGTTCAGCCTGGAGAAGAGAAGGCTCTGGGGGGAGACCTTATAGCAGCCTTTCAACACTTAAAGGGGGCCTGCAGGAAAGATGAGGAGGGACTATTTAACAGGACCTGTAGCGAAAGGACAAGGGGCAACAGTTTTAAACTGAAAGATGGTAGATTTAGATTAGACATTAGGAAAAAATTCTTTACTGTGACGGTGGTGAAGCACTGCAACAGGTTGCCCAGAGAAGCTGTGGATGCCCCATCCCTGGAAGTGTTCCAGGCCAGGCTGGATGGGGCTTTGAGCGACCTGGTCTAGTGGTAGGTGTCCCTGCCCACGGCAGGGGGGTTGGAACTAGATGATCTTAAGGTCATTTCCAACACAAACCATTCTGTGATCCTATGTATTTCATGTAGGTCAAAATGTATCTGGAGAGAGGAAGAGATAGTAATCACCCCTGGATAAAGCCTCTGTTTGCAACCTGATATATTTAATGGCTCTCCTGGCACATACACTGTCTTCCCCAACCCCTAGTGGGCAGGGCAAACACTTAGCTTGAGAGTGGTTGTGGCAGTAAACCTATTCAGGGAACTGTCATGTCAACATCATTAAGACATAATTATGCTGACAGCTTGGGAAACATATATTCAGACAGAAAAGGAATTAATCTAGCTTTGAGGGAATTATCAGCCAGATTAATATACACCCTCTCTGCTTAAGTTCTGAAACACACTATCTAAATCTAATAAAAGAGAAACATGAAGAAACTGTTGGAATATCCTTACGCTCATGTTAAAAGAACCACCAGTTTTGTCACAGGCTAATCTCTTGCACATCTGTTATAGGTCATGGCTACTGTGCATATAATAGAATGTTATTTTCACGTACAGTTTTTTAATGATCAGAGACTCTGAAAATGTTCTTTAAACAGCTAGTAACTTCTGAGTACTCAGAGGCACAATGAAAATAAGGCTTATTTTTTAAAAAATGTGAGTGTCACACATATAAAAATCTGCAAATCGCTTACAAAACACATATAAAAGTTGGTGTGCAGTTAGTATAGCTAAGTAACTCCACAAACCCCTTGCAGTAGCAATGCACCTGGCATTTCATAAGCAGACAAAAGATTAAAGGCTTATGTGACTCGCCCTAGGTGTCATCCTTCCTAATCAAAGTGCAAAACCAGAAACTGCTGCAAATGTTCTTTAGCAAAGCTAAATGGAAAATAGAATAGTGATACTTACGTTTACACCTCTATTGTAAGCCACCAGAGTGCAATACAGAGATGATAACTTGTAATAATTACACAGTGTCTGCTTGGTTCTATGACCAGCATGCACACAGGAGTGTCAGGAAATGGGCCTCTAGATCAAACAGTTAAAATAAAGCAGACTTAAATGTTTAATCCTGCCTCCTCAAAGCTTGTTTGCAAGTATTTTTCACATCAAGTACACAGAGAAATTAAAATTATTAGCACTGCAAGAAACTACACTCCCTAAAAAGAAAACTCAATTTTTAAAGCTTCCAAGTGCATAGACACATTACAAAATATTTACAGGCTAAGAGCTATCATAAAAAGAAAGGGGTCTCACAATATTAGCCACAAGCTAGAATGTAAACTGCACTGAAAAATAATCTTTTATATTCCTGTTGTTGTCAATAAGTTACTGGAATCACATGCCATATAACAAGAAAATAATACCAAAAGCACCTAAATCCATTGACATTTTAAGCTGTGCAAAGGAGAGGCTCAATCCAATGGTCTGTGGTATGAAAGTAAGATTTCTTGGCAGTAACCTAGCATTTCCATGCTTCTACTGTGTGGTCTTTGAGCAACAAACATGCAGCAGAGTGAAGAAGGTTGTCCTCCACCTGCATTTAATAATCTTATCTACAGAGTAAGCAAAGTTTTAAGGTACTGTTATTAGTGTTTAGAAGTCTCAGGAGTTTTATACAAGCTCTATAAAGACAAACCAAAGTCATTGGGTAGCCAGTTATATATATATAAAAAAAAAAGGTACCCATTCTGTAGGAATAGTAAAATAGTTCAAGCAGTGTAAGACAGACTTAACGTCACAACATCAATTAATTTTGAAATCTGACTAATAACTGAATAAGCAAGTACGATTTGATTTATTATTTCCATCCCTCAGTAATGCCTCTAGGTATGCTCCTTGTGTGCCTCATAAACCCTTTTTTTAAAAAAAAGAAATAAAGACTCAGAGCATTGAATCAGAAATGAAAACCAGAAGAAATGGCTGTAAAATGATACTGAAATATGAAAGGGTATTATAATACCAACAACACCTGCAAATCAGATGTTTCTTCCTGTCCATTTAAGATTCTGGCTTGCAAAATTACTATGGCTCTCTTTACATCAATTTTGTTATGGAATTAAAATAGGTATAAGATCTCTTTACTTACCCATTGTACCTCCTGGGCTCTCACGAGTTCTGCTCAATACAGGGCTCCCCTCCTGTCGTCCCCCCCCCCTTTTTTTTTAACTTAAAATTCAAGAAATAATATTTCATAGAAAAACAAGTAAATGGCCAGATTTGACTTCAGTGGACTTAATAGCAGAAGACTAAAATGGTAGGTTTCCTCTACTAAGAAGGAATGAACTACAGAAAATTCATAGCATTAAAGGAGGCAGCTTCAGAAGGCGTTTTTTCTTTGAAGTTAGTTAAATCCCCACTACAAACTAAGCCTACACATGTAAGGGTTAGCTGCAGGTGCACCTCCAAGCAAGACAAAAGTTTTACCTAAGCAAGCTGCATTCACAATGGTATGTACTAGTCACAGATATTCCCCAGCAAAAAGACTGGTAAAACTGATTCCACTGAACATATTTAATTAATATTTGTCTCATTACTGATGGAGCAATCAGTCTGGTTTGCATCTTTTGCTGGTAGTGCTTGCATCTTAGAAATAGCTATTCAAATCTGTTCTTTGTAAACCACTGCATTTATTTCTTTAGAGTGATCAGGCAGAGTATACAATCTCTCAGCTAATACCAGCCAAACTGGTTTTTTTCCTGTGAGATAGATTGTTCTAATCTTCCTCAGTACAGATATCATTCATCTTGTTCCGTTCCATTTGATGCACGCAAACTAATAAGGATATAGAATTGTTACCAGAGAGCATTTATTTCCTGAATTAAGCCCTGATCACCTAAGGGGCAAAATAATTTTTCCAATGCTTCAAGACAAATGCATTAGAGATGCCATAAGCACTACTAGTATCTTGTCAATAGAGAACAAATCTAGCTATTTCCCATCCCAAAGGGAAAAGGATGGTAGTAGTCAGGAAAGGCAAAGCTTGCTTACATTTTACTTCACATGGAAGATAGGAAACAGTTGTTTTCATTGTAATAGAACTTAAAAAAAAATCCTTTTGACTAATTCTCAGTGAAAACTTTAGAGAGGAAAAGGTTAGGGACTTACAAAACCCTGCAGAAAATTACTCAGTGTCTAAGATGTTAGCAAAAATTAAACTTTTCAGGTATCATGCTAGAGGTGGCTGATCTTTTACTAACAAAGATAAGTTGGCAAATCTGTCGATGAAAAGAATGTCATCACATAAAGGTTTATTAGGGACAGGAAGGACTCTATAGAAAGCAGCCTCTGCAGAAGCATGTGTCAGTTCTCCTTTTTTGATCAATGAAAGTGATAAGGCATGAAAAGATGTTTTATTGTTCAGAAACTCATTGACATTTTAACATTAGCCATTCTTTTTCCTGCCAAGAGTCAAAACATAGTACTCTTATGCCTTTCAAAGCTTTTCTTATGATCAACCGATAAATCATCAATAGTATGTTGACTGAGTAACGGGCTAGTTGAATTTAGTAAGAAAAACCCCAACAGAATCCCACAACACTATTTGCAAATATACTTCATCTTCAAATAAAACAGAGCATCTCCCCCTGCCCTTACTTATACTATGTTATACTGTCTTTTCCATTCCTACTTCTAGCTCATTACTCAAAAAGCATCCTAGGATAAGGACAGGAACTTGTAAAAGATACAGGTCCCTATCAAGAAAAAAAATGATAGGCTTGTTAGGTCAATTTGTCTTACCTGTCTAAGATGGAGTACTCTTAGTCTACTACACATGGAACAGACATTAATATTTTCCTTTTTCAGAAGTTTTTTCTTCCCCTCTGGTCTTCATTAACATTTTGCATTTGTCTTTAAGTTGAATTACTAAAACAAAATGTGGCTCACTGTCTAGTTTCTCATGAAACTCCTACTCACCTATCCTGTAATAGCATCTTTACATTCTTAATACATTTTTAATTTAACTGAAATAAAAATTATGCATATAAAGTCTCATTTTAAAAATGATGAAAAACTCAAATACAAATTCTTTCCCAGTTTAAAACTAGCTGGGGAGAGGAGGGCAGAGGAGATCATTGAGCTGCCTAATGAGTAAGTCAGGTTTTCCTCAACTCTCCCTCACAAAATTCTCAGTATCTGCAATAGTAAAGGAAGTTCAGCAAACTGTTATGTATTAATATGTTCTAAGGACAGTAGAATCCATTATTCAATTCAAATCTCACAAAACCAATAACTTAAGGAAGGTGTATATATTTGCATAGAAAACATTTATCTTCTTAACTATGCAGGTACAAATACTGCTTGTACTTTTTCTATGCCAAATGGATAATTTTGGTTTTCACTCGAACAAGTGTTCAAAATGCTTCAGCTGTCTCTTTCACTATATCCTGTCACACAGGTTACCGCAGAAATTTCTGTTTCTTAAGAAGTAAGAACTTCAAAAACCACTGGGAGGATAACTAGATTATCAAATACTTCCCAATAAGAAACAAACTTAAAACTCCTGTTGAAAGGTTTAAACTTATTTCTTACTGGGCATATATAAACTTTAAGATTGTTGTGTACATTTTCAAAAAGACACTGAATGAAAACCAAACACCAATAACAAACAGCTGTATAATTGAAGTTACAACATTTTGCAATCTTATCTAGATAAAAATCTCACTCATAACACAATATAATATAATAGCATTCACACAGAAATCAGTGTTAACTCTGAAAAACAGGTATTTTCTGTATTTAAAAAAAAATTTATCACATTTACTTATGTGTTTGAGCTGGTTAGAAATGGTAAGGTTGGAAAGAGATGTTGCTAAGGAAGAAACAGCATCAAATGCAAAATAAATCTGAAAGAAAGAGTCGTTACACATTAGCCAGCCTTCAGTTAAATGGACCTACATTCCGTTCAGGTACTTCAGCTTCTGTGTGTGCATAGTCATGAGGATAAGGCTAGAAAGCATATTCAGAGGTCCTTTAAAGTTAGCCCAGAAGCAGGGAGCTGAAATAGATGTTTGTTTAACTAATCAAGACCCCCAATGACAGATTTCACTGCCTTTCTTAGTAACCCATGTAATGACAGTTAAGCACTCAAAGTCTCTAATACTTATTCCAATTCTTGCTTGCTTGCTTTTGCAATGGAAAAGACTCAATATCTCTAGAAGGACATATAAGAAAATAGAGTGGATTAAAAAAACACCACCAACACACACAAACTTAAAATTCATAACAGATGTGTTTATAGCATCAGATAAAGAATTTTTTCATCCTTTCATTGTAGGTTCTAATGCTTTTATTATTCTTACTACCATCCTCTGAACTTTTGACAGCTTGTCTGCTCATTAAAAGAAGTATCAAAATCTTTTTCCTAGCAAAGTCACCAGCAGTGCAAATTGAGTAATTTTATCCCCTGGTTAATAAATCCACAATTACATTTGCTTTTTACAAGAATCTGTGCTGTTGACTCAGCTTATATATCAGTATATAAATATAAATATATTTCAAATACACTGATATTTATGCACAAATATATACAACCTAGGTCTTTTTTAAGCTTCTGAAGTCAAATGACTGATACTCAGTTAATCTATTTAACTTTTGCTACTTGGATATAATGCTCTGGACTGGTATTTATTCTGTTATCTATTATGCCAAAGCCTATTATTTCAGGCATTTTCCAATTCATCAGGACAATCAGAATACTAAAGCAATCCTCCAATCTAAAATTTTACACAAACAACATTTCATAGAATTATGGCCAGATTTTATTTTGAGAAACTGCTGAGTGTCTGGATATAAATTGAAATGTTCTGGTTTTTTTCCATCACTTACAATAGGTCTGACTTTATTTTTTTACTACTACTTTAATTCAGAAGAAAATCTGCTATAATTTGATCATAAGACATGGTCTATCAAGAAGCTTGCTATGGGGTACTTCTATACTTTCATTTCAGATTTAAGAATAAATTGTTGAACATGAAGAGAAAACTGCCTCATTCCTTGCATTTATTGCCATTCAATGCAAACCTCTTAAGGCAATACAACCCTGGCAGAAAAGTAGTGCAATCATGCTATGTTTTGCTTCTAACCAAGTGCTGATAGTTTAGAGGAAAGAAAAAAATATTATATTAAGTTGTATTTATTTATGCTTTCACTGAGTTTTTGATAGTTTTTCAAAATAAAAATACTTTTGTCACACGTCTTTTATAACATCAAATTACGGTCTAATGAAATTAATGTTTACACATTAATGTTATGAAGAAATAATGTTCCAAAGCATATTCTTATGAGATTGAGAGCGTTCAAGCTGTTTGCAGACATGGAAACGGCAGTTTCACTACAAGCTGAACCATGAATGCATGTTCCATAGCTCATACATACAGTGCAAAATTCATACATCTTTCTCCATAGGCAACAGCTGAAGAACAGATGAAAGCACAGAACACTTAAGAGTCATGTTCAGAAGTAGAAATCCTGTGATTTATAATTTGGATTAATAACGTTATTTCTACAGGTACAGAATCTGCAGGAGTCAAATATGTTTTTGGCATTTCTATGCTGTGTCCAAAAGAACATTTTACTTACAGAAGAAACTGCTATATTCTTTTTCATCTTTAAAAAGTCAGAGTATTCATTATTGCACTGGAGGATGAGTTACCCTAGCAATGTTTTATACTATCTGCCCAACTATTCAACTTAACAATTTTTGCTAACTGGGAAAAAAATGCCGCTAGTTTTTATTTCCCTTATTATTTTGCATCACTGCCAAAGCTTCAAAAGGAGCTGTTACAACAAAGCAGGAAAAAAACCAAAACACCACCAAAGGAGAAGGGGAAAAAAAAAAAAGGAGCATAAACGTATCCAATTAGGTACAGAACTGCAGAGGAGCTTCAATACCATTGGCTGGCCCTCATTAGAATAGGCTAATGTAGTCTTCCCATGGCTCAAAATGAGCCTATATGACACTGGGGACCCCAAAAAAGGGAAAAGATTTGAAAAAGGAGAGGATAGCATGGATTTTCAGAAAAGATGTTATTGCAATAAATTGTCAAAACAGGAAAATCAACCCCTTACTTTTCCAGCTTTTCTTGATATTGGCATTTTTTTCACCAAGGAGTATGGAACCTCTCCCATGCCCACACAGGGAGCATACAGGGAGCAAGTCTATATAACTGCTATGAAAGCAGATCTATGGCTGTTTCCTGGCTATCCAATATTACCTGGGGAGAAGAATGCACTTTACAGCCTGACATAATAAAATAGGGAGAGAGCAGTGATGGCAGGAGAAGGGGAGTGAGACTATCCAGAGACTCATATTGCAGACAGGAGGTTATAATCAAACATTTTTATTATGGGTAAATACAAGATTTGTCAGAAGTATATTATTTTCCTAGCCTGTTTATTTTCTCAAATGTTATGTGGCTTCCATCAAAGATTAATTTGGAGGAATATCTCTGACTCCTGAATGCAATTATGCTTTCCCACAGAGAAGATTATCCTGTTGTCTGATACGGAATTCTCTTGCTGGGAAAAAAAACACCAAACAAACAAAACCCCAAAACTCAACCAAACAAAACTCCAAATTACTCTGAACTCCTATCCCAAAACAACAACAACAAAAATCTGTTAGCCACAGAAATTATGATATGCCTTAAGCACTAACTAGTCTCCTTTCCAGCACTTTCAGTGATTTTTGGCTCCTGCTGTATTACTTTCTCCTAAAACCTGTGTTTTTCAAGAATTCCAGTCCTCCAGTCTCCCACTCTTACCAGTCCAATCTGCCCCAAAAGTCTGGCAGAGCCAACGTGCTGTAGTCTTAAAGCAAGACTTTTATAACAAGTTTTGCTTAAATAATGGATATAGCTTTTTACTGGAATCGCTGATTTTGACTGATTTATGTATGTGCTACTGCTAGATACGTAATATTAAGCAGTGCTTGGGAAACTTACCTTTTTGTGATTTTTGTTTAACCAGATTTTTGCTTAATTTTTGCAATGTGACTTGCAGGGCACACTGAGGCTTTAGTTCTGAATTCCCTTCCTTGTGATGTTACTTCTGTATCAGTATCGCTTACACATACCTAAAGTATGTGACTGAAAACTGTCAGTTAGAAGTTAGACCAAGTCACATCTTGTTTCTACATAGTGCTGCTGTGCATGTGGTGCTCAACAGGAATGCAGACATCAAGCAGTAACTTGTCATCATTCTCAGTCTGGGAAGAAGCAGATGTGAGGAGATCCTGCCTCACAGGATCCACAAAATACAGTGTGCCACAGTCTGTGCCTGCTTCCATGGTGGTCAGCACATCATAGAATAGCTCAGGTTGGACAGGACCTCAGCAAGTCCTGCTCAGAACAAGGTCAACTATGTGATTGGACAAGGTTGCTGAGGGCTTTATCTAGTCAGGCCTTGAAACCCCTCAAGGATGGAGGTTGCACAGCTTCACTGGACCTCTGTTCCATTGCTGGGTTGTCCTTATGGGGGAAAAGGTTTCTCCTCATATTCAGTCTGAACTGCTCCCTAGATCCTGTTTCAATGTATGCTCACTATCTCTCACCCTTCTGCAATCCACCACTGGGAACACCCTGGCTCTGCTTTCTTGATAACCTCCTCCCAGTTGCTCGGGGGCTGCTGTTGGATCCTGCACTCCAGAAGGCATCCATCTCCAGGCTGAGTAAGTCTAGCTCACTTGGCCTCCTCTCAAGAAGTGCTCCAGCCCTTGACCACCTTGATGGTCAGCTGCTAAACTTGCTCCTTTTCACCTACATTTTTCTTGTATTGAGGGAAGAGAAGGGGGGGGTGAGGGGTGGGGAAAAACTAAAAACTGGATGCAGTATTTAAATGCATTTAACAAAAGCACTGAACAGAAGGCAACAGTCATTTTCCCCAAACTACTGGCTGCACTACTGTTTATAAGGCTCTCCTTGCTGATCCTTTTGACTCTCTTTGCTGCCAGGGCACACTGCTGACTTATGCTCTGGTTGCTGTCTTCAGTGTCCCCTCCATCTCTACAGAGTGGCTCCCTAGTTGTCAGCCCCCAACCTGTATTGTCGTCAGGAGCTCTGTCTTGCCAGGGCCACTAGGAAGAGGTTGTCCTTGAACATGTCAGCTTTCCTGAACTCCTTTATCCTCCAGAGCTGCCTCCTATAGCATCTCACCTACTAGCTTCCTGAGTAAGACAAAACCTGCTCTCCCAGTGTCCAGGGTCTGCATTGTGCTACCCGCCTTCCTCAGCCCCCTCAGGACCCCGATCTCTCCACCACAACCAGGACTGCCTTTGATATTACATCCCTAGATCAGTTCTTCCCTATTTGTGAGTAACAAATCCAGCTGCACATGAGCCCTGGATGGCCCATCCGGTACCTACCTGTTATCAAACAGTTATCCTTCACATTTTCCAGAAATGTACTCAATTGCTTATGTCCTGCTTTATGGCCCTTCCAGCAGATGTTAGGGAGGCTGAAGTCGCATGAGAACCGGAGTCAGTAATCCAGAGGCTTTCTTCAGTTGTTTAAAGGCTTCATGTACTTTGTCACCCTGATCAGTGGTCTGCAGCACACTCCCACTGTGGTGGCCTCTCCTCTGACCTTAACCCACAAGCTACTCCATCACATCATAGGCAGCCCTTCTCCTTGTCTTCCCTACCTATCTTTCCTGAAGAGCTTGTATCTGTCCATTACAGATTTCCAGCTGCATGAGCTGCCCTGCTACCCTACTACATCTCAGTTATTCCCATGATTTTGCAGTTTTATGACCAGAAACATCTCTTGTTCTTCCTGCTTTTTCCTCAGGCTGTGCACGTGTGTACTTGTGCATGTACAGGTCTCCTTTCTCCACAACCATCAACTTTGGAGAAACTCCAGAACATTGCCACTCATAAAAGCTTCTGCAAGGACCAGATACGTTCTAGACTTGTTTACTTAACATCTGCCACGACAGCAAAATGCTTCTATTTTGCTGCTATACTAGGAACAATTTTTAGGGTGGGGGAAATGTAATTTATTGTTTTGTTTAGAGAAAACAGAGTTTTTTCATTTTCTGGTTTGTTGGGGTTTTGGTTTGGGTTTTCTTTTTTGTTAATGGAGTAAAAATGCTTTGTGATAGTTTATAGAATTCCTTGTGCTCTGAATTATTGGAGAAAGAAATTCATTGTTTAGAACCTGATCAGTATCACATTTAGCAATTCAACAAAGCTAGAAATTAATTTTTTCCACATGGCTTAAACTCCAGCTACATAATTCTTGCTTTTTGAGCTCACCTGCCCTCATTCACTTTACTAGGCAGTCGCTTATACAACAGATTTTTCTCTTCCATTCTCTGACCAAAAGCAGTGTTCCTCTTTCTCCTTATTGCTTTTTGGTACAGTTTGCCAACAACAGTATCTAGATGAAAACTTCAAGAGCTAGACAACATCGAGAGAGTGCTTAATGCCTTAGGTATGATTGTTATACATAAAGATATCACAAACAAATCAGTCAGATACTGTCTCCCCATTGTGGCCATCTCATGTTAAAAAAAGAGTGATATTACAAAACTATAAACTAGTCATTAATTCAGATGTCATTATTAATGATGTTGCAAGCTAATAGGTGAAAGAGTAAAAGGGCTAGTCATTAAAGGACTAGCGTACCACAAATTATTTGTGGAGTTCCAATGAAAAATTTCTTCCCATTAAGTAAGAAAACAGCTTATACATTGAGATATAATTGAAAACAGCTACCGAGGATTTCAAATGCAACAAGGACTTTAATATTTTTTTTTTCATAGACTAGAAAACACTGTTTATTATGCAGTATGAGTCCCACACACATCAAGACATCTTCATGTCATTCAACTCATAATACCACTGGAAAAATAGCCCTAAACACCCCTTATAAAACAAAATCTCAGCCTCCTCCTCTGAAGGGTTACCTTTTGTGTAGTTCACTGAGTACTTGGTTTCCCTTGTGTAGGGTTTCCGAAGCAAAGCAAGGAAAAGCAGCTTTTTAGAGCCAAAAGCAGTATCACCTCTATAAAAATAACAGCAGGGCATAAAGTAAAATCTAACTGGGTGTAGGGGGATGGGGGTGGCGGGGAGGGAGTGGCATAGTACTGACTTGGTGGGGTTCCATTCAAAACAAAAGAAAAATGAAAGAAAGACAAAATAAAGCATTTTTGGTTCCTCTACTGCATGAGAAAGCTTGGCAAAAATTTCATTGAGAGCTTAGGCATTTTTATGTCTATACCCTAAAGTAAAAGTCTTGTAAGTTGCACTTAGAATGCCTTTTACACATCAGCACAGAAATATTCTTCTGTAGCACAAGGTTAATTTAGCAAGTTTTGCTCTATGTAGTCCTAGAATCAAATTCATTAACAGTAAGAAATTAAATTTAATTAAATCTAAAATTTGAATTTGTACTGTGCCATGATCCTCTACCATGATTTTGCTTATCACTCTAAATAACACTATATAGAGAGTATACAAGGTTGTTTTAATATTTTTTTAAATGATTTGAAGACAATGTACTTACATTATCATACTTAAGCCTGTCTCATCACAATAAAGTTTTCCTACAAAAAGACCCACCTGTTGGTCAAGGAATGTCACTGCCTAGAAATATCAAACAGAATAAGTTACATTTCAAGTGTTCTAATCCATACTGAGGAATGAACGATCAGCCACAAATATTGCTGCATTCTTAGTTGCCAGTTTCAAAATGTGTATTTTCTTCCAGATTGCCTTGTACATCTTAAAATGTCTTTCTTAGTAAATAGTTATTGTAATAGCTTTTTCAAGGTGAACATTTGGGTTGTTGAAAAAAACAGCAAGGAATAAAAGCCTAACCACAACAGTAGGTACAGACCATAGCACTTCAACAAAAGAAATACATTAAATTCCTGCTTTTAATTGTGTTAAGAGCACCCACATAGCTCATGATAAATAAATAATCTGCTATAAATGCTCCGAGACCTGCAACTTTCTCTTACCCATTCAGCCACACTAAAAGCTCTTAGCAAGGCCATATGCTGGGCTTGAGCTGTAGATCTGATATACTGTTTGGAAAGAATTTTGCAAGTTACACTTCAAGGAGCCGGCTCATGATAAAAATGAAGCCTCAACAAACTCTACCATAAACAGTTTCCATTTGGTACAGTCTGGTATTTCATTCTGGAGCCATACCAAGACAATACAAACAACTGGCAAGTCCTTCAACAACAAGGCAAACTGACAGTTAGGCTTTTATTAGTCTTCCAAAAAAACATTAAGATACAAAAGGCCACAACCCCTTCTTTTCAGAGTTATCCCAAGAAGGGTATAAAGAAAAAAATATGCACACAACTTTACAATGCCTTTTAACATTCTCTTGTTCTGAAGTAGTTGAGCTGGTCTAGGTGTCCAGCACACATCAGAGCACCTATAAAACTGACTGAGCTTTAGCATGCACCAAGGCTTGGGATTTGGAGGGGACCTTAGCAACTTCTGTTATGTTGCTCACCTTTCTATTTTTGGAACGGTCTCCTTCCAACCTATAATCCTCCACAGAGAATAAGTCAATGACTGAACAGCTTTGTATCTTCTCTCCATTCAGAGGAGAGCATATACCTATGTTTTTGGCTTAAAAAAAAAAAAAAAAAAAAAAAAAGGCAAAAAGAAAGTGTTCTGTCGTGGAAACTGGTAGCACAATAATCCTCTTCCAAACAATTTACAGTAACTTTATGACTCCTCCTCATCTCCAAGGAACAGGAGAAGCCTTCACAGATTCTGACTGTGTCACCAACACCTGCGGTGTTTTGTTCCAGGTCAACCCAAAGACTTCATTTCTGAGCAGTGTCACACCATCAGTGCTAGTTAGGGAGGGCATTCTAGGAGAAACAATTTTGATGACTTCTTGATCCACACCAATTGGCTTGGAGTAACAATAGTACCCTATTCCCTCAACATTGTAACCATGGGGCACTCCAAAGTACATTCAGAAGCTAGGAAAAGCTCCAAGAGGTTTCAATCACATGTTGTTTTGGGATAGATTTACATTTAAAGCAAATCAGTATTTTTTAATCTCTCATAGCAAATACATCATATTGCTTGAAGTGGAAACATCTATCTTATCAATAAATATGACGGTTTTCAGAGGAAGATGGGAAAACTCATAGCATCCAAATCCCAGTATTTCACGGTAAATGAATATCTAATGCTTTAAGTTAAGCTATTTCATTCCAGTCCTAGCATGAGCTAACTTCTCCAGGTATTTCTAGTTACAATTTCTGTCTAAAAGCAAATAAATCGGGCTATACTATTTTCCACAAATTGCCTGAAAGTAGTTTGTCTAACACTAGACTCCAGACACATCACAGGTTTTACTCACATATGGAAAAGAAAACTGGCAGTGTTTCCCCCTTCCCTACACAGTTCCTAAGCTTGGAGTAGACCTATTTTGTTCCACCCCCTTATGACACAAAATTTAGTCCTTCCCTTGCCCCCACTGCATCTTTTGCACACAACATAACTGCCCACTTCATGCATTTTTAAAAGATGCAGGTTTTCTAACATAGCTGGTATGTCTGCAAATGTAGTACAAATCAGATATGATCAGGCATTTGTAGTGTTAGAAAGAAATCTACCATGTTGACTATTACTATTGTCATAACAAAGAAATATAATACAGGGAGATTTCCTAAAAAGCAACTTACAAAAATTTTGTATGCAATCTTGAAAGGGCTTTTTTGTAACTGTCCTCAAAGAAGTTCGTTTTTTATGTTAGCCTGAGCATTTGGGCTAGAACTAGAGTTGTTAGGCATCTGGGGTCAGGAGGCCAAAGACTGTTTGCCTCTCAAAGCCCACAGCACCCTACAAATACTAGCCTGAATTCACGCTGTTTCCTCCACTCTGTCTTTCATTCTACACAGCAGAGAAGCAGATCATGAAGCAAGCCTCCACTCTAATTGCATCATCATTCTCTCAAACTGAAAACCTTCCCGTCATTTGGATTTCCAAAAACTTGTGGGGAGAGAAGAGCCCCTCTGTATAGGGAAAAAAATAAATATAAATTGTTCGTACACAAGACATGATTGCATCTGAGAAACATATAACCCAGCACAGACAGAAAATTATGTTTACAAACATTGAAAAAAGTTGATTTTCTTTAAACAGTTAAGAGATAGCCAGTATTTTATTATACCATCCTTCCTTATGCTATCTTTCTCTTTCATAGCCACGTTTCCAGGGTCACCTTCAGAGTTCAGTTTACATGTGATCCTACAAAATCTAGCTGCACGCTGCTTTGAAAACTAGAATACGCCACCTACTGGCAACTTAATAAATTTGGAAGTTCATCCGTCACTAAACATTCTAAACTCACCCGTATTCAATCTAAACGCAAAACTAAAGGCACAAACTCCAGCCACGTCCTTCAGATTGCACTCTAGCATTTAGTACATAAACATGTTACAGATCACAAGATACCTAATAACAAATCAGAAAGCTGTAACTAGTGCTACACCTGTAAGTTCTGTTCAGCACAACTTTCTGAACCTTAGTCCAACCAGTTTTCCTTCTCTTTCTCTGCTGCTACTTTATTATGAGAGGGAATAAAAAAATTCCCCTACACCCTATTTAGTTTGAGGTTTCTAGAACAACTAACAGCTGTGTCACACCTTCCTAGTCATGTGGAGTAACTGCAGTTACCTAACTGAACCTAAAGAAAGAGTTGTTTGAAAGCAGACAACGGTGTATTCTGTGTATAGCAGAAGCGTCGAAACATTTTTAACTCATATATTTTAGGAGAATGGTATCCATGCTTCCATGTACATGTTGCTTAAGACTGGAGTAGCCCAGCTGTGCTTCAGGGGACTGTTCAAGGTAAGTTACCAAACCTGCAATTTTAGGGTCTGGCTGCCATAAGGATGGTCTGCACCTCTACAACTTGTTAACACAGACATCCGAGGAAGTGGTTAGATCCAGAGAATACGTGCTTTACACATCTGAACCCGCTGCGTTCGATGACCACACCGGGCGTGCCGGAGCGTGCCAGCGGAGCACCTTTAACCCTGGGAGGGGAGCAAACCTCAGCGGCGAAGCCGCAAGCCCAGCTCCCTGCAGACAGCGGGCCGCGGGTGACCTTCCTCCACACGGCCGCCGGCGTACGCGTTACCTGAAGCCGTGAGTTCATGACCATAAACTCCTGCTGAGCTTTCAGGCTGTCATTCACGGACTTCGAGAAAACGAACCCCATCGTGCCCTGTAGCGCAGAAGAGACGAAGCAGGTTGAGGCGGCAAGCGCGGCGAGAAACGCGGGCGGCTCTCCTCAGCCTCACCCTCGCCCTCTTCGCCCGCCCCCGGGAGGAGCCTGCCCCGGGGCGGGCCGCCGGCGGGGGACCGACCGGTCCCGCGGGCCCTCGGCGCCCGCCTCGGCGGGGCGGGCCACCCCTCGGCGCCCGCCGGGCCGGGCCGGGCCGGGCCGGGCCGCGCCGCACCTCACCTCCGGGAAAGGCGGCGATCGGCCACGGGCAGGGGGCTACGGCTGCGGCCGGCTCCGCGGCAGGTCACCGGCCTCCCCGCTCGCGCTGTCTGCGGCCGACGATTGGCTGGCGCCGGCAGAGGCGGGCGGAGTTTAAAGGGCCGGCGCCGGGCTGCCCGGCCGCCCCTGCCGCCCCTGCCGCCCTTCGCCTGGCCCCGCCCCGCCCCGCCCCGCCCCGCCCCGCCCCGCCGGGGCTGCCGCCCGCCCCGCGCGCCGCCCCAGCGCTCCGCGGCCTCGTGAGAGCGGAAGAACGGGGCAGGGCGCGCGCGGCCGGCGGGTGCTCCCTGAGGGAGGGCAGCGGCCGCCGCCATTTGAAAGGTCCCTGTGGGGTAACGGCACCGCTTGTATGTGGCTGGGCCCTTGGTTTCTGTAACCAGGTTAACGCTTCGCCTCGCCTTTTTTTGTTTTCTTTCTGAGCTAAATCCTCCAGCGGCCTGAAAAAAATGCGGTCCCGTTCGAGTGGGACTGGTACCACGTGCGTTTTTAACCGAGGAGTATCGTGGCACTGGAATGACGTTGCAGGTTTCAGGCAACTCCAGAACGTACACGCGTGAAGAAGCGATGGGTTTCGTCCTGTTCTTGCAGCTTGGGTGGGTATTGAAAATGCGCTGGATGGGAACTGCCAGTCCCGCAGCGGGCTGCCTGTCATTTTCTTTTTTTTTTTTTTTTTGGTCTATAGAAACTGTCCCGAGAAACTTCCAACGTCTCTTCTCCACGTGAAATGCATACATGGGCCCTGGCAGGTTCACAAGTCGGGCATGATGCAATCAGGTACTAAGTGTAAGTTAGCAGAGTAAGGAATTCAATGCTTTTGACACTTAGGCTTCTTGTCTTACTCTGCCTTTCATCATGGGTCAGAATGTTTTCATGCCATCATAATTAAAGGCTGACTTTGAAATCCAAAGAAATGAAATTTTTGTAATTAAAAAAGTGTTGAGACAAAAATTATGCTCTGCCAGCTGTTTTTTTAGAGTGATACAAATATTGGATAGGATTCCCGGGATTCTTTTGGCGCTAAGGAGTACCTCATTAATTTTTCCAACACCAGTCCATGAGAATATATGGCATTTCAAACACCATCTCATAGTGGAATTTGCCATCTCGCCTTACAACAAGAATTAATCATCTTTTTCCAGAAGGAGTCTTCTAGTTCAAGATTCAGTTGTAGTCAGTGTCACTTTCACATACTTGTATCTGCTAAAGTCTTGACCTGCAAGTGATGCTTGTTGTTAGTATTAATTCATTTTCTAAATGCATATGTTTTTGCAAAGGTTGTGGTTTTGAAAAAAATGTCTGAGAAGGCAGCTCTCTTCCCATTTTTTCTCTCTCACCTTTTTTTAATGGCACAGCAAAAATAGAAGAAAAGTAAGGAAAAAAACCCAATTCTTTTTCTGTTGTGGAAAATTGCTTAACATTTTTACTTCAAGTCTTTCCAAGAACTTGATTTTTTTTGGTGATGTTTTGGAAATGCCTGTGACTTTTAAAAGTATTTAATCGCTTGATCACACATAGTTTTGGTGTCTAAGGAGTTACAAACTTTAAAAACATGACAGTAGGATGTATTCTCAGCTCCAGAGGTTTTAGAGACTGGTCCATGTCAAACTTCTGCTGTCAATTTACAGTATAAAGTATTGATTTAACTGCTTATAGCTGTAAGCATTTGCAAGGATGAAGGCCTCTGGCCCAAGATTCTGCATACCCCTTTGAAAGGGAGGGCTTTGCCCACAGTTAATAGTTTTACTGAAGGTATTATATTGCTCAATTGAATAAAAATCCTCGCATAAGTCTTGGTTTATCTAAACTAGCTGTGAGTCATAGGAAAGGAACATTGAAAAGCTCTGTTCTGGCAAACTTCTCCGGGCTTTAATACGTTCGTAAGGTTGTATCTAGAATCAAAACATTCTCTGTCAATGACAGCAACAACCAAGGGAGGCGGAAACAGGGAAGCTGACTCACAAAATGACAATCCTGTGCAAAGAACTGGAGGATGCATTGGACTATGTGTACTTAATTCTAATTGCTTGCGATCCAAGAAGGTAGTAAGGTTTTGTGGAAGGCTACATGGAAGTCTGTTAGATACATGAGTGATGGGTGGTTGTGTAAAATCTTATGAAAAATGGAGATTAGCATAATAATGGGAAGGAACTGAAAAAATTAATAAAGAGGGGCATACTGAGAGGGAGGGAGAGAGCAACGCTGTAAGAAAGGGTCAGAGAGTGAGAAGGCAGAGGAGGACAGAAAAAATTATAACTAATAGATGAAATTACGCACTGCTGGTAACAGACCTGTCCATCCTTGAGTAGAAGAATCCATCCTCCAAGTGGGCTGGAGCAGTGGCTTTTGTGATGAACACGAAGGTGGCACGCAACTCCCTGAGGTGTTGCCTGCTCCTGGTGCAGTAGAGATCCAGGGCAGAAATTTCCTGCTATACTCCAGCTCCACACAAGATGGCAATACTGCACTGGCAGCCACTGACAAGCATTCCTTTACTTAGGCTTCATAGGAGAAAACGGTGATTGATGGGTCTCTCACTGGTAAATTTGAGAGAATGTAATTCTTCTTCAAAGCAGGTTACCAAAGATATCATCCACCCCTACCCGCCGAGCCCCTTGCAGCCAAGCAAACCATTTCGGTCTGCCCAAATTTCTTCTTTGCTTGAGCAGAAAGATGTTTCAGAGTGCAGTAGAACTCTGTATTGCAGCTCTGGTAGACCTCTGTTATAGAGGTCTGGTTTCTGCAGAGGGGTTAACATGATGGGGCAGCAGATTTCAATAATATAAGAATAGAGAACAAGGGGGGAAACTGTGGCTGATTGCTAGGGAAATGGGGCTAGTTTCTGAAGAAAGGATTAAGGACTTCAGAAGTAGCAGAGAGAATGGAGGCTAGTTTTGCACAGGGCATGAAGAGGCACTATGGTCTATGCATGCGGTGGAGAGGCAGGTTTGAGCTACACCAGCCTGCAGACACTGGGGAGGAGCCCATCTGCAACAGGGGCTGCAGCACTTGCCTATCCTTGCTGATACCTGCTTGCTGCTGTAGACACGAGCTGAATAGTATGACTTCACTGACATTGTGAATATTTATGGCACCGCACTGGGGAACATTGCCTGTCCTGTTCCAGTTCCCACGCCCCAGCCACATTGCTGGTCTTAATCTGAGTGGCTGTTACAGGCAATCAGAAACACCTCTGATGAGCCACAGTCAAATCCAGAATCTCTGTCCTGCTTAGCTGATTGATACCTGTTTTACGCCTCCATCAGCGTCTTGCTACCACTGTGTTTCAAATGCATAATGAAGAACAAGAGCTGGGTTAAGTCATGCCGCCAAGTCTGCTTCAGTACAGTGCCTTATTCGTGATGTGCTGGCACATCATCAGCTAGGAACCATTGTCCTGTGGAGTACAGCAGTATAAAACCTACATGTAGGCACAGGCTCTTGTCCCAGTACTCCAGGCTATGGCCTGTTGCCACCAATCTGTCAGGTCATGATATGGAGAAAAAAATCAGGCAGCATCATATATTGCATGGTGCTGTTGGATCATCGGCATTTCTGGGGACAGGCAGTGTTCCATTAGACCAGAAAGCTATAAGGATTGCTGCTGTTGCAGAAGACCCACGCACAGCCATAAAGACATTTTGTAGAAATGCAAAACTGGCAGCCATTAGCCAGGCAGTCATATCTCCTTTGTTCTTGTCATCTTTTTCTAAAGATTTAAATTATAAGATGTATTTTCTCCACAAATAGTTGGTCCAAAAATAATTAAATCTTAGAAATTTTGGTTGTGGTACTTAACCAAAAAAATTAAGTAACCAAAAAATGGAAATAAGTATAACTTGTGCCAATGCAGATGTTTATTGGATAAGTTAAATGTGATTTTTACATGACAAGAAAGAAAAAGGAACATAGAAGAACAACCAGAAGAAATGTTTAAAAGAAAGCAAGCACTGTTTCTCTTATCTTTATATGTAGTGCACTTGGATGAATCAGTTTGAATTTTACTATAATGGTTTGGGCATAAAACAATTCATTATCTGCTTCAGTTTCATAATCCAAATCAATAAGGAAGCAAATCATGCTAGAGGTAGCCTGTAGAATTAATATTTGGAAAGGAGGTTACATCTGTATCAGTCTGCCTGATTGATTCCATAGAACTGGAAGGATTATCTACAAAATTAAATTCCAAAATCTGTCAACGTTTTTCAAAATGGGACAGCAAATTCTTTTTTAATACCTTACAACTTTAAAGTTGCTGGATCAAAATAGTTAAACAGTTTGAAAGAGATAAAAATCAATGCCCTAAGTTCATAGTCTTTAGCAAACCAATTTCCCTGTTTTACCACAACGTATTTATATGAGTACACTAGAAGTGTACTGACTAAACATGGATGACTGTAAGACTTTTTTAACCCCATGATAATTAGTTCTTTAACTTGTGACAATTGCTTATTTCTATTTTGGGTATGAGTGTTCAGCAAAAAAATCCAGATTTCTGCTATCTTCTGTTAATGACAAAAAATTATTACATCCTTGAAGATTTGGGGGTTTTGTTTTCCCGTAGTATTCAACTTTTGAAAAAAAGGAAGTGCAAGAATATATATAGATATGTGAACTTTGAAAAATGGAGAACGTACACAGAGTGAATGTAAACCTTTAGCTTTGACACAGCATTTTTTTGTTTGCAGTAAGGGAAATCCCAATGTTATCTAATCCTCTTAGTTAACTAAAGCATTTATCAGCTCAGTAAACTTGGTCTTAAACTAGAAGCTTCCTCTTCATTCTGGGAATGCTTTTGTAGTTGTTTGTTGTTCTTATTGGAAAAAGACTTCTCAGACTGGTTAGTGACTGTATTGTCTGGTTTTGTGACTGTTTTGTAGCTTTATTTTTATGTACACTACCTAGCTGTATAGGTAAATTTGCCATTTACAAATGTCATGTTTATTACTAAACAATGTAAAGCTTATTAAAATATGAGCTGAATTAGTTGTAATGGTTACCTTCATGTCTGGCACCAGTTCCCATGACCAGTGTGCCTCTTTTCTGAACTGCATGGACAAAACTGGATGGGTAAATTCAATTCCTGCTCATCAAATTCCTGATATTTTAAAAGCAAAATCCAAATTCTGTTGCTAATTTAGGTGGTGAAATCTGCAGCTGGAGAGGAACCCACTGGATAACAACATGTGGAATAGATTTGTTTCACCTGTGACTTCAAAGTGAAGAAGTTAGTAAAGAGATATGCTGCTGTTTAGTAATTCCCAGGGATAATGATTGCTCAGCTCGTATTTGCTTATTCGGTTTTTCATTTGGAAAAGGATTCTTGCATCACAAGTGCTAACCAGGTGATACCCACTCCCATGATCTGATTATCTTCTTCCTTTCTAGTGGGATTTAATTTAGTGTTTACTACAAAGCGTTTTCTTCACTGTAAGAAACTGAAGAATAGAGAAGCTTTTAACATTTCATTTTTTGTTTCTACTGTCCTTCTCATATTGTCACATTTTGTTAGTCTAACAGAGCCCTCCAGTACTTGATCATAATTGATACCATTAGAGAAGTTCCCTAACACTTCTGGATTATCATTATGGAGTTTGTACAGCTTTCTGTCCTCTTCTCTGTGGTGTATGCAGAGGTCATGGATGCTGTTGCTGTTATCACAGTGGGCTCTAGTTACCCTCTGCAGCAGTCCCTGTGGATGTGAGAAGGATTTCCAGAGAACCAGATGTGTTCTGAGGCATGGTCTAGTAGGTATCGGTTGGCTACACCTTTTAGCCCTCCTGGTGATGAAGACAGCTTTGTAAAGCCAGGTATTAACTTTAGTCACTGATCTTCTGTTTGACCTGCAGTCTTTAGATCCACAGAAGGATTTTACATATGTAACACGGCATATTAAAAACCAAATGTGACCAATACACAACCTACATATGCTAGGTATGCTACAATACACTGTAACTACTACAACTAATCCCTGTAGTCCCAGGGAACTCTTGTTACCATGTAGCCTTGTGATACTGTATCTCCAGTCCTAGTAGGCCATAAACTTTGTACTGAGTTTGCAAGGCCTCAGGCTGAGGTTTTTCAGGCCTGCTCTATCTAAACTTTTCTTGACCTGCCTGCAGCTTGGTGTTATTTGGCTTGTCTCTGGCAGCAGTTTCACTAAGTGATCCATTTTCTGTGGCTAATTTGTTTTATTTTTCATTATCTTTGCATGGTACCACCATGATTTTATGACTAACATAGTTATGTGGTGTAGACAAATGCAGGCTTGGTGTGATAGCAGAAAAGTCTTAGTTTTATACAGAAGCTCTGTTTCCCCTTTGGCCGTAAATAATACTTTAAGTGTACCTGTCATTAAGCTTAGTCTAATCTGTATTCTTTCTTCAGCATACTGAGGGCAAATGCACATTTTTATACAGTTCCATTGAGGTACTTGTTTGAAAACAGGGGAGATGTGCAGCAAAACCAAACGTGGCTATCCAAAGCTGCTTTCCTGTGCTCCAGAAGCCTCAGGAAGGATGCGGTTGTACTGTGCATAAGCTACTTTCAGTTCCCAATTGGAAAATGTTTCCATATTCCACTTCCATATGGAAAAAGGAATTAGTTTCACTAACACGTGCATTATAGAAGTTCAGTCTTGTCTCTAATGTCAGATTTGGCAATAAAGTGCAACTAAAACTATACACCAATAACAGACCAGGGCATGTATTTATGTTGGGATAGACATCATTCATTAAGTCAGCAGGCCAATAAGAGGAACAAAGGTAGAAAAATTGATTTCTCTACAGAAAACAACACATTATTTTCAACTACAACCAGTAGTTTTGCAGGTATAAGTTCAGTAGTAAATTTGCAGGTTAAGTCCATAAATGTTGTTCAGAGTTTATGACAGAATACAGTAAAACATTCCAGCTATTGCATTCCAAATGTAGCTCTGTGTGTTTTATTTTGAAAGGTATCCAGCACACAAAGAATGGGAGTAACAGTTGTTGATGCTGTGATTCTGGCTGAAAGGAGCAGTTCTGCATGTCAGGAGATTCAGGCAGATCTGACAGCCCAAGAGAGGTGAGGCTGCTGCAGCCCCATGCCAACAGGTCCAACCAGTATGAGCTGAGCATGTGTTCCCAGTAGGCACATGCACATAGAGCTCACGTATACGCCACATTATATACGTACACACAGCCAGCCATACAGATGACACAGACAGACATGCAGAGCACTTGCACAAACAGCATCAGCAGCTTCATTGTGTTACTCTCTCTGGCTGAGCAGGACAGAGGTCTGCTGGTGGGAATGTATATACATACGTACAAGGTGGATTCCTCCCGCAGCTGTGCTCAGACATTCAGTCTGTCCAGTAGCTGCCCCTGGATCCCAGTCTCCTAGTCTAGCATCTAGACACATGAGCCCACGAGGTCTGCAGCCACTCTCCAGTTGCTGGTACTGACACCTCCCTTACATGCATAAACCCCACTCACCCTGCACACACCTCCACCTAGAGCTGGCCAGAACTCCCCTGCTCCCCCAGTACCAACCACCCATGGTCTCTCCCTTAGAGACATCCCCACATCCCCACAGGGTCTCTCCCTAGAGAGTCCCCAGACCCATGGTCTCTCCAGCAGGTGTCTGGGACTCCCTTGAACAATTCAGTAGGGTCCCAGCTCCTCCTGTGGTCTTGCTTTCAGAGAATCCCACCCCCTGCCTCCCACGCACCACACGTACTTGCCGGCTCATCCAGCTGAATCTTTGCTTGGGTGCACACACTCACACACCCTCCTGCTCCGGGTGTTGCACCCAGGGAATATGGGCCTTTGGTCACTTGCCTCATTTGGTTTTGGCTGGGAGAGAGTTAATTTTCTTTCTAGTAGCTGGTATAGTGTTTTGGTTTTGAATTTAATAGGAGAATAATGTTGATAACATGCTGATGTTTTCAGTTGCTGCTAAGTGGTGTTTATACTAACTTAAGGATTTTCCAGCTTCTCATGTGCTGCCAGCAAGAAGGCATGGCCAGACAAGTGCATCATCCAGCAACTATTTCTGTGCAACTGGTCCTTTTTAACCACTTATCCCTCTGTTGTCTCGCACTTGTTCCTCCCAAAATCTCCTAGACCTATCCCTTTGGAACCTTTGGTTCCTTCCCTAAGCATCTCATAACAAGCCCTGTGCAATGCCGAAATGCTTTTCCCCTGCATCCCATTATGTGTCCAACAGCACACCACCAGGCAGTGGCTCCCTCAGGCTGAAAGGTGCTGTGGTGTTGGCTCAGTCTGGTGGCCATCAGACCTGGGGCTGAGGCTCTCCTGGGAGTGCTCTAGGCAGGGTGTCCCTTCCTCTGAGCCTTTTATTTGCGTTCCCACCTGTCTTGGGGCCTCTATGCTCCTCTGTGCTTGTGGAGATGGGTCTCTGATGGGCTGGTATCTCCTGTGATGGGCCTGGGAGCAGCAGGAACAGGGTGTTATTTGGGGTCCCCCACCTGCCATTGCCCCTCTGGGGGGTGCCAAGGAGCTTTTATCATACAACTTAACATTCCACATCCTCCTTTCTGAGGGACTCATGTTACCTGATTTTGGAAGATTTGGACCCAAGTCAGTGAATGGAACGGATCTTTGTCAAGCATCTCCACAGCAATGTGCTGTATCAACAGAAAACCCGATGTCTTTGAGGTAGGGACGCTGCTGGCTTCTCAAGCAGCTGCTGGCTTATGGCCCATGAAAACATTAACTTCGTATTGCAGGTGGCAGTACCTGATACTTACAGCACAGAGAGGCGGGGGGGTTGGGTGTCCTTCCCCTCCTTCGGTGCGCGTCTCTGCCGCCTGCATGCTGCCATGGCTTACAGTTTTGAATTTACTTTATATTCCACCCTGTAAATGTACTCATTAGTAAACTGTTCTTGCAATGGCTCCTTGGTTCTTTGGTAGATTAATGTCCTGAGTAATAGTCTTATTTTGGGGTTGCTTTCTTTTGGGAAAGTTGTGGCAGAGATCTTGCTCAGGTTACGTTTCATAAGAAACATTATCACAGCAAAGAAGCTGTATATCACACTGTATTATCAGATTGTACTATCAGGTTATTGAGTGGGAGTTTTATCCCCCCGCAGGATCTTTAAGTGGCAGGGAACAGAGCTGTTTAAATAAAGTTGGACTGCTTCTCTGTCTCTGGAGAAGCAGCAGGCAGCTCCTGGACTTTATGGCCATCCCGGATGCTGTGTAGTCAGACAGATGGCCAGTGCTTTGACGCCAGTCTTCCTCCACCTAAGTAGGTTTCACCCTGCAAGCCATCTGTTCGGGGAGTGAAGGACAGGATTTCACCACGAAAGTGTTTCCTGTCGAAAAAAAAAAAGGGGGCGAGCTGCCTGAGCCATGCGCCGTGCCGCTCCCGCCGGGTATACCTTTTCGGGAGAAGGAAAGCAACGGGGAGCGGCGCTGGTGCCCGCTTTCGGTTTTGTTTCCTGACAGCCGCTGGCTTTCGGGAACGGGAAGGTGGCCCGGGAGGGCTCCCCGGCCGCTCCGGCTGAGCGCTGGGAAACGCGGGGCCGGGAGCCCGGCGCCGGGGCTTTCCGCGAAGGGCCGCAGCCGGCAGGATTTCCCGGCGCGGTCCCCGCCGATGACCCCGCAGTGGGGGCGGGCGGGGAAGGCCGGGGCCGGGGTCTTACGCAGCGCTGGCGACCGCGGAGGGCCGGGTCGGGCTGAGGCGAGTCGAGGCGGGGCGGCCGCCGCCGCCCCGCAGAGCCGCAGCGGCCGCCGCCGGGAGCAGCCGCCGGGGGAGGCGGCCCGCAGCAGCCCGCAGCGCCCCGAGGGTCCGCCAGGTACGGGGGGAGCCGGGCCGGGGGCGGGCCGGGAGGGTCTCTGCGGCCCCCCGCCCGCGGGTCCGCTGTCGGCGAGGGCGGGAGCGGGTGTTTCTGCGCCCCGCCGGCCCCTCCTGCGCCCGGGGACGGGGCAGGCGGCCGGTCCCGGAGCTCAGCCCGGCGAGGGGCGAGGGGCTGGCGGCAGCGGGTGCCCCGGCCTGGGGCGGCACGAACCGCGTCCTGCCGTGGGGCGTCCGCGGCACAGGCCGGCGGCTGCCGGCGCCTTCCCGGGCGCTCCCTCCCTGAATGAAGGCTGCTCCGGTAGTGGGGTTTGCTAAGGACTACCCAGAGACGGGCAAGGCTGAGGTATTTGTCTGGAAAATCCGTGGCAGAACAGAGGTAGAACAGGCAAAACCCGACCAACTGCAGTATGTAACTGTGCGGTGAAACGTGTGTGTGTGTCCATACAGATATGCGTATGTGTATACACAGAGAGAGACATATATAAATATAAAACAAACAAACAACTGCCAAAAATTAAAGAAAAAAAACAACCCCAAACTGTCCTGGCCTTTTATTTGCTACTAAATGCTTATATGGAAAAAGCAACTCTTGTGACCTCAAGGCAAGCGTTGAGGAAGAGGAAACTAAATTCATGACATTGAAAGCTAGCTACATCAACAGCTTCTGTGGTCTCACAGTCAGGATTTTACAAATTTGTTTCAGTTTCTTTTTGTTACATCTTTTTTTTTCTGAGAAAATGTCATTAAACCTGTTTTTAAGTACAGAAGATATCAGTGGAAACTAACCTTCATCCGTCTCACCTATTGTGGAAATCCACCCCCTCAGCCTCCTAAGGTGGTTTCAGGTTATTAGACCCTAAATGTGTACATTCAGCTATTTCATATACCACTGTCTCCATGTTGCTCCCACACATCAAGTAAAAAGGTTAACTCCTAACCAGTTTTGTGTATTGTGTGTTTTTGCTTCCATGACAGATACTGTGAGTGGGCTGTCAAGTGGAAAGAAGAAAATACTTTCTGAAAACTTTTAAGTGGTCGTTTTACAGTATTTTAACTCTTCCGAGAATCTCAACCCTTTTCTGAGATATGCGAAGACGACATAACTGGGTGAACTTACACTGAAACATAGGTTTAAAGTTCTGTTTTGTGCTGTTCACCAGGTTATCCCACTACGATCTGCAAGTTAATGTGAGTACATCCTTTGGCTTCCAATACTTGTGGTTTTTTTCTGTATTCTTAAATGACTTCTAGAATCAAGAAAAAGAAAAAAGACAGTGCTCTTTATTTTTTGCTAAGGTAATGTATAGGCTTAACAACTCTTCTTGCACTATACAGTAGCAAGGGGCCTTCATTGTGCTCAAATCTTGGGGAGAGAATATCTGTTCTTACCAGAGAAGGGTAGGTAATGCCCTTCCCATTATTCCTAATTATGACCTTAGCAAACAAGAGTAAGCTGTGTAGAAATGTCCAGTCATTGTTAGCAGCTGTTTGGCACAGCTTGAGATTAATACTGTAGGGACCCTGAGTTTGTGTAGATGGATGACTTCTTTCTACCGGTAGTTCAAGAGCTGTTGCTCACATACAGCTTTGATAAGAAGACATGTTTCTTAAAATGCCTGTGGCATTTTATGTACTAATTTTCCCAGTGTTTCTCTCTCTGGTTACAGTGAACCACTGTTAGCAATAGAGAATTTTCCCTAGTGGGGAATTTTCCGATAATGGGGAAGTTTCCTAAAGAAGTAGGTGGAGTTACATCAACATTTAAGTTCTGTCACAAGAATTCTTGGGGCAAATAGTTCTGTTTTTCCTGTCTTCTTCATTTGATTGTGAGGAAAACATACAGCAGCAGTACGGAAGAGCATTTTGCACAGTGAATATCTTTTTGCTTTTATAAAAATGTGTTTGCCATAGATGTCAGAAGCTGGCAGGAGGCAAGAAGAAGCATTGTGGTAGGTTCTGTAAGAAAAATAGAGAGAAGATTGCAGCTTTGGTAAAGATCTTTGACTGGCATCTAGGTCTTGAGCTGCTTCAACCAAGCCAGTCAGGGGATCCTTCTGCTCAGGGTGAAACAGGAGAAGGGTCTGTAATGGTTATTGGAGCGGTTTTTTTCATGCGCATCTGGATTTAACCTGGACTTACTTTTTTTCTCTCTGAAAGTGAAAAATTGAGTACAGCAGCAGAGTCTGTCAGTCTTGAGGAATTTTGTAAGTAATAGTCATACTTCTTTTCTGTGTAGTAAGGCTTGTTTTTCTCTACAGTGGGAAAAAGCATGCAAATTAAGGTTCAGCAATTGCAGGATAAAAGCGTGGGTCTTAGAACCGTAAAAGCTTACTTGTTGTCACCCATTTTCCAGCAGTCAATCAGAACACCTCTCCTGGAGTTCATACTGGCATTCAGATTTCCTGACAAGAAAGTGGGTATGGGTTGCATGCATTGGTATAGGTTTCTTTCTCTGACTGTAGTGCACATCCTATTTGTTCTGAGAAGTCTCTCAGCTACAGCCTCTACTTCAAAAAAAGCAGAAAGTGTTTTGGGGCTGAGTGTGCTACAGCTTTGGTCATTCTGGCATGGGGAGCACAGAGAGGTGCACACCTATACATATCAGTCTCAATGGCTTGCTCTTCTGCAGGCTTGCCTCTAGAGTAAGTGTGATCACAGCACACTTGTGAGATCGGTATGCCTCTGTCTTCTTTAAGAAGCTTTACTCTGGACCTTAGTTGGTGCCCTGGACTGCTTGTTACTCAGGCAGTGGCATCATGATGGAGGCACTCTCATGTGTGCACATGACCAGAAACTCTTGGGTACCCATGGGATTAGGCAGCAGTTTGCTAGTGCTTTTAGGAACATCACATGTGGCTAAGGAAAGAATTGGATACCTAACTACATTAAGAAGCCTGGGATCTATTTATCAATGAAACACATCTTTCATCCTGAGGATCTTAGTTCTCTTTCCCTTCCCTGGTAGCAGAACATCCTTTTGTAATTGCTTATGTCTGCGTAACTATTTATTAGATTGACTCCCTTTCTTGGCTCCATCTATGTTGCCTTCTGCAAACCTGCTATTGGGATCAGGCAGCACCAATGTGAGGAAAAAAGTAGCTTGAGTCAAATTTTTATGAGGAGTCTAATTCCCTTTAGCCACGACACTGTAAAGGCATATGTGTCTTCTGATTCAGGACAGTATTGTTACTTTATTGTCATCTTACAGTTGACAACCAGAGAAAGAAAAATAAAACATCTCGCCAAAAATAGTAAGAGTTGCAGTCTAGATAGAATTCATCATTTAGGAAGGGTGAGGCATGTTACAGTCACCTAATTTCTTATACAACTGCTGGAACTACCACTAGAAAACAGTTGAAAGCAATCTTTCCTTATTTTTGTGGCTGTTTGGTTATCCAAAGTGAGGACTTTATTTAGATAAAATTCTACAGTTCTCTGTACTCACAAAAGATTTCCATTACAGTGAGTTTGAATTTTTCTTGAGAGTAATTTGAAAAATGATGGCAGTGTTTGATACTAGTATTGCTCTGATGTAAAATACACACTTGGCAAATGCAGTGGGTGTGTGAAGGTTAAGTGTATGAGTTGACGTTAGTCAGTCTTTCATAACGTTGAAGTGTTGTGTAGGAGTATAAAAGCTATGTCAATAAAGAGGGGAAAAACTGACAGAAAATTGAAATAATTTACATGTTCAGATGTAAAGCAACAGAAATTAAAGACAGATTTCGTTTGTAGGCTGACAGGTTTTGCACTGTTTTACAAAGGCACTATTGTGTAAATACTCATTAAGTGATTGATTAACACATGAATTCTGTTCACAGTATAGGTAACTTCACGAGTCCAGTGATAAGTACTGTGAGACCAGGTGTTATAAAACAGGGTATGTTCACGGTATGTTAAAGTAAGGCAAACAGGTGGGGAAGAACTAAGTTCTATTTCTTCCACTGAACACGTATAGAAAACTCCTCTAGTCTCCTCCTAGCAGGAGCAACAATCCCTGGGGAACAGTTAGTTATCTGTGATTATTTAGTTACAAATTGATAGATAGTGATAAAGCATACATTTTGCTATAACCAAGGACAAATGTTTAAAGCAAATAAAATTAGATGTTCTTCTTGGACCCATGCAGGAAGCTTTCTGCCTGATCGTCTACTTAGTTGAAGGTGCAATTTTGTGATGTTTTCAGTTTAAGTGGAATTCAGTGCCTTCTGTTCAGGTCTTTGTGTGGAGTGACTATAAAGTGTATTTTACAGTGCAAGTTAGAAAATGAGCAGGTATTTATATTTGTCTGTTATTTTATCATTTTAGGTTCTATCTACGTCATGGAAAAGCCTTTGCTTTTATATATATTTTTACTCTACTGGCATTTCCTAAATGGTAAGAAGCTGAGTCGTAAGAAGCAGAAGAACTGTTTAAGTATGCTTCCTTTCCATGTATAAGCACAGAAATGTTAATTCCTCAGTTTTCCTTCAGTTGCTAGCATTTGGGTTTTTTTCGTTAATGCTTTAAATAAAAAGGTCTTAGCATGCTTTTACATTAAACTAGATATCTGTGCTTAATATGTGTTCTTTGATATGGGGCCAGGTTGAAATCTCTGTCAGTGTTTCAGCATAGCCACCGTTTCAGACAAGGTACCATTTGCATTACACAGAAAGTTTTGCTGTCAAACCAAGGAATTGTCATGTATTCTTTAACATTGTGTATAAAAACAATTGACATTTATGTAAAAAGACCATGCCCATCTGAGGCACTAACAATCACCTGCTACCGTGGCAGTGTTCTAAAAGCAACAGCAGAGGGGCTGTGCACACCCTTTTGCCTGTTTTTAGTACAGCACCACACTGTGTGTGCACAAAGCAGGTGTTTGCAGGTATAAATAGGCCAGTTTGTCCCAAACTTGGGCAAGTGCATGCAAAAATGTTTAACTTTTTTGAACAGGGCAGATACTTTTGGTCCTCAAAATGTCCTATGTATATGGTAAGACATGACTTTGAAGACTGGGCTTATAATTGGAAAATTAAGTTTTCTTCCAAATCTTGTTTTTCAGCTTTATTCACAGTTGAAGCTCCCCAGTCACTCTACACTGTGGAACATGGTAACAATGTGACCATGGAATGCACATTTCCAGTGAATGGGAAATTAAAGTTTGGAGATTTAAGTGTCAGCTGGGAAAAGAAAGATAAGTTAAGGAAGCAGGTTTATGTACTTCTTAAAGGAGAGGAAGACTTCAAAAGTCAGCACAGTGACTTTAGGGGAAGAATAAAATTGTTGAAGGAGAATCTGAACTTGGGACAGTCTCTTCTTCAGATCACTGATGTGAAGCTCAGAGATGCAGGGGTTTACCGCTGTCTTATTGGCTACGGGGGAGCCGACTACAAGACAATTAATCTGAGAGTTAAGGGTGAGTGAGCAACCGCAGGAGGTTCAACGCTGTCTGATACTGTTACAAGATTTCAGAGGAGTCCCTGAAGGAAGATAAGTCTGGGTTAGCATTTACAGAAACCTCTCCAGAGACAGGAGCTGCCTCATCGCCCTTGTGCAGCTGTCTAACTTGGTGTTTCTGACTAGGTTGAATCCATGTTCTGTCATTTATTTCCCATAATGACATATAAGGTATTGTGTTGCAAAACCATTTAGATGGGACAAAGACCAGAAAGCTAATGCAGTTTTCTAAACAGCATCAAAATTGTAATAAATCCTGTACCTCCAGTTACTATGGAGAGACACAATAGCGATATTTACTTTTCCTGTCAAGAGTATTATTTACAAAAAACAAGCTGATGTACAGAAACTCAACCCAGGGGCTGGGGATAGAAAAAAGGTGTCTTGCTAATATATGCTGTTCTTCTAGCTTCCTACTAATAATCATTTTCTTCCATTTGTTTAGCTCCTTATAGAGCTATAACCCAAGGAGTGGTGAGCACAGGAGGCGACAAATGGAAGTTGACATGTCAGTCAGAAGGATATCCACAAGCTGAAGTGATATGGCAAAACAGAGAGTATGAAGATTTGACTGATAAGGCAAACACAAGTTATGAAACTGGAAGTGACCAGCTGTATCGTGTGACAAGTACCCTTACAATCAAAAGTAGAACTGATGAGATTTTTTACTGTATCTTCTGGAACAAAGAGCTGCAAGAAAATACATCTGCGGTTTTACACATAGCAGGTAACATTTCTAAATTTCATTTATGGTAATACACTTCAAGGTACTATGTCATTTTGTCCCAGTTGAATCAGCCATGATTTGTTTCTCTTTCTAATTTTGAAAAGGCTAAAAAGAAATTACTGTGTTGTTAAGTTTTGCAATGAGTGCACACTTCCACTGTACTAACATATTCATCATTCATGTGTGGACAGAATTCAAGGATAGGAATTTTGCATGACCTACAGTTATGTGAAAATTGAGTCTGAGTGTTAAAAAAAGTTCCGTAATTTGAAAAGCATATAGCTCGGAGCCTAGAAATAAAACCCACCCATATAAATTAAACACACCTTCCAAGAATGTTCTGTTTTGCCGATGATAACTGTCAAATAAATTTGAACAATATGGTCTTTTCCTGCCATGATAGCCTTTGCTTTGAGCATATTTAAATATAACGAATTGTACACAGATTTTTTTTCTCCTAAAGTCTGGATTGAAGGAAGATGCATGAATGGAGAAGACCAATACAATTTCTCATCAGACCTTTAACTGGGCATGACCCCTACTGCTTTTGCTTTTGATTACTCTTTTAATTTCTGCATTGTACCCTGATATGTTTGCACAAGCTTTCTTGCACAGCCAGACTGGAGACCTGATCCAACTGAAAAATAGTATTACTGTTTATCTGACTGTTACTTGGTCAGCTCATTCCCTGGTCCTGTTCACCAGGCAGTGAATGCCTGTGCTGGCACACTTTTTGGGACTGGCAAGGGGTGGAAACAGGCAGCTGAGAGTGAGAAAGCCAAGTCGTCCGTTCAACGAGTGGTAAGTGGCCAAGTTTGGTTTTAGCAAGAAACACCTCTAGGATTCAAGGAGGCCACTTATCCTTTGTATTCAGAGCTTTACCAGATGAAAGAGACTCTCTTTCTCAATCAGCTCTTTTCTGTAGTCCTGATGGGAAACTAAGCTAGATGTAACACTTCGTACGGTGGTGACAAGCAGGATTTGTGATAGGAATCAAAGGCACTATCACATGGAATGCAGGAAGTGAAGATAAACATTAATATCTTCTACCTATTTTTCCTTTATTGGGGTGAGATATGGTGAAGTGCACCATCAGCACCTGAACTCAGACACAACCTAAAATGCTGTTATCACGTCTGAAGTTCTCATAGCAAAAATAATATGGTGAAAATGAAAATAAAAGGGAGAAGCTTATGCAATTGTGTAATGTCTTTCCCCCACTTGTTTTCCTTGAAGATTCAGCTGATGGTGTTCTGTGGACTGACAGCAGACGTTTTGTTGGAGCAATTCTCATTGTGACTGCTTTCTTGGGATCAGTGCTTCTAGTTATGCTCTGCCTAAGAAAAGGTATTCAAATTATTTATTGTAGTGTATCTGACTTATTCTCAATATGGTCTGTTAATTCATCCTCGCAGAGGTGGAATGAGATAATAGAAGTCTGCCTTAGATCTTTCATCCTGAAATCACTAGATTTTTTACCACATTGTTTATTTCTTTTTCTTTACCTGACTTAGTTAAATACTAGCAAGTTAGCAGAGTGGAACAGGTTGTCAGCCTCTCACAAACCACTTAGCCATGCACCTCTATTAACTTTTCTTATAGGTAATGATGTAGAGCAGAAAGATTAGTGTCTAATCTATTCAAGGATCCAAACACAGCTCATGCATTTACTGGAAACAGAGGTTTCCTATCTTGTGTCCTCCCTTTTGATTGAGAACCAGAATGCTGGCAACATATAGGGCACTGGAGGTTTTTTAGTTTTTTTTTTTCCCCTTTATTCTCTGAAAATTTTCACTGAACTGTTAGAGCGTTTTTTTTTAGTGATCTAATTGTTATGAATTCTACATATATCTCTATTCTGGTTAAAACACCACAAAAATGGTGAACTACATATGAAGTTATATGTCCAATGTTTTGAGTCTGAAAGATTTTTTTTCACAAGAGGGAGTATTCCCACTGTGGCTTCATACCACTTGATTAATTTCCTTGTTAATTTTTGAGCTTTTTCAGTTCACTTCACTGACTTGAACTGGACATTTTCAGCATCACAGCATGCTGAAGAGTTAAAGCATTGGTGGTAAGTTGTTTTTGCTTGCTAGCTAACAAAAGAAAAAACTTGGAGAAATAATTTTTAGGGTATCTGAGCATGAAAAGAATACGGTTTGCCCCCAAATTAAAGAAAAAATGTTTGAAATATGTTGCTTAACCTGAAAAAAGTACTGTTACATTTTTTTGTCTTTGGTTGTTTCTGTTTTTTTTTTCCTTGGAGGGAAGGTAGGTGTGTTTGAGGATTTTATATTCAGGGATATTTTTTTACTCTTCATGCAGAGTAATGTCATGCAGATTTCAGAACATCCATAGGACTCATTTGAAAATGTTGAAAGGAGAGTGGTTTTACTGAACATTATGGTTTTGGCCAGAACTCTTCCTCTGTATAGTACATTTGTGGATTTTTTTAGCTGTTGCGTAGCTACTTCTTTTTTTCCAAATCACTTTTTGAATATTTTTTTTGGTCAAGTTGTCTGCAGAGAAAAAATACAAGAGGCATTGAAGCTGATACAGTACTCTTAGCATTGTAATATCATACTGGCATGACTCTGTAAATTATTACCAGAAATGCTCCAAAAACCTGAACAAGATAGTTGACTAAATGCTCCCTCGAAATTCTTGAGTTTTGTAGATGTAAATGCCTGTAGCTAGCATGAAACTCAGCTGGAATTAATGCAAAGGCTAGTTGTACTGTCTTTTCAAGTGGTATCTCAAAAGCTTCCACACTACGAGAGGTGTACATTCTGAGGTGGTATAGCAGAACTGTTGGCTTTCTTGTCTGCCAGCTCTCTTTTCCACAGTGAAAACCAGAAACAGCCCTAATTTCTGTCTGCAAATGAACAAAAAGATCTATAAGCAAACTCTACACTGAACGTTCATGTTGAAGTTCCATAAAATAAATACAAGATAGAAGAACTAAATGTGGATATTCAGTGTTTTCATCACAAACTCATCTCCTGCATCCATGCTATGGAAACATGTCCTGGGAGAAGTGTTCGTAAGCTTAACAGGCTTGCAGGTGATGCTAACAGGCTGTAGAGGGCCTGTAGATAACATGTAAGAATATACTTGTCCTAAGAACGTGATAGGAATAGGAACAGAATATGAAACTGGAAGAAGGGACAGCAAAATCCTTGACTTCTCAGAAGGTTCCCATCTGGGGATTTCAGTGAAGGTCAGAAGTTTCCTAGGTTGTTTGTGTAATATTTCTTGTTTGTGTGTATACATGATAATGTATATACATGTCATGATGTATGTGATTATCATGATTATGTTATATATAATACATATGTGTGTGTGTGTATTATAAACTGCAAGTTGTTTCATAAGCTAAAGTAGTAGCAACAGGTTGTTCTTTTAAAACCCAAGCTGTCCTAGATGACTGGACAAATGATTCTTTCAGAAAGGAACCTTCCTGGATTATGGGCTTTTTGTCCCCTCAAAAAGCACTAAGAAGGTGATCCCCTTCTTGTTCCCTGTTGCCCAATAAGTTCAAATTCTGGGTGAAAATATACAATGGAAAACCATTTGAACAAGTATTTTCCAGTGATGTTAGTGTATAACATCAATGGAGTTCTGGCTTAGGAACAAGGAAAGGGAATTGGAAAGGAAACTGACAGACTGGGGGCACTGAAGAATATATTTTAAATTCTTTGAAGAAATTGAGTGTTTTGAGAACCGATCATCATGCTATGCTAAGTGAGCCCTTTCCACCAGTGTGCTTAAGCCCCCATTAGATCTGAAGTAGGTATTTTGTTTTCTTTTTGATTTTTCTCTCTTATTTTCTTTCAGCTAGAGCAAATAAGGACAACAGAACACCTGTGGCTATTTCATCAACAGCAAGTATGTACATACAGCATAAATCTAGCTCAGTGTGATTTTTTTAGAAATAATTGCTTGAGAATTTACTCTGTAATGGTGGCAACCAAATGCAGATTTACATTCAATTTTCATTTTACTTTCTACTTTTCATTTATGTAATAACTGTAAATTACAATTGAACAGTGACTTTTCATTACTATGTCAACTTCTTGAAACGAAAACGTGAAAGAAAAGCATACGTGTTCCAGGAGCAGATGCAGTCCTGATATGCACAAGAAAAAGACAGAATGGTGTGCTGTGTTTTGGAAAGTCTGTGATAGGATGGGACATGATCCCTGGAACATATACCTCAGGATGGCAGCACATCCTGGTGTGCAGATCCTATGCTGCAATTTGAGCCGTGTTGGCATCATCCTGTTTTTCCTCCAGTATTACAGTGCGCATTTGAGGGTCTTTGTCACAACATTAAGGACAGAGGGTTTGGCCCTGTTGAGAGAAACACAGGAAGAAGCTTTAGCTTCCCTTGCAGTTTCTTTTTCCTCCTGTTGGGATACTGGTGCTACTTGCTATGAGTAAAGCTCAATGAATGGCCAGTACAACCATGACAGTGAGAAATGGAGGAAAGAGTGGAGAGAGTTAATATTTACAGTGGGAAATAAGAGATTAAAATCCTTTAGCCCCCTCTCATGATGGCTCAAGGTTGTTGTTTTTTTAATTTATTGTATGGTTTTATTTGGAGACCAATTCAAATTAAGCTGCTGTGCGAAAGTCAGTTCATACTGGCAGTTGGGGTTTTCCTGAGAAAATCTCTCCTGAGAATACTTGCCCAAAATGGACATTATTTGGTATTAATCTCTTCTCCTGATCTGTGTTTAAGTCACATAGTTCCTGGACAGCCTGAGATTAGCAGCTTTTAACAAAGATTTATCGCTACATGAAAAGTTTAAGCTATGCTGACTGTTATCTGTATGTATGTTTGTTTAAAGAGCTGTCAAAAGATAAGGATACCTATGACTGCAGAGATGCTTCTTTTGAAGACAAAGAGCTGAAATGTAAGTGTAAATGATAAAAGGAAAAATAGTAACAAACTGCACACAGCATAAATCATCCATGGTCATCAGAGCCTTCATTCATGGCTGATTTGTTTAGTCCCTTGTTTCAACAGACAGAGTCTTCAAGAGAAGTACAGCCTCCCATTCTCTGTCTTACAAAGTCACCATCATAGCTCATTGTGTATTGGGAGTTGTATCAAATAATTAATCTGGTTTAAAAGAGAAAAAGAAAAGCCATGCAAAGGAAAATGTGATGTGGAGATATGTAACAACCCAAATTAGTCTTTTCTCTAGCTCACACTTTTGCTACAGAAACAGTTGTGCCAGCACAACTGAAGGAGTGGTGATGGCAATGGGGAGGGAGACCTTAACCCATCACGGCCACTCAAGCAAGTCTGAAGCCGTGAGATTCTGTCTCAGCAAAGCAAGAAAATAAATGACCAAATCTCTGAAATCTCTGAAACATACTGTGGTGTGGAACAGAAGGGTGAAGTTATTGAAGTTTTTCTTTCATGTTCTTGCTGAGTCCTATAGCAGTTATATTAATTACATCCCAAATCCCTCCCTGCTACACTTTACTGTAGTAAACATAAACAAAGGTAAGCCTGCTGGTCCCACAGGTATAGATCTCCAAGTCAAGGAGTTAAGGCCTGGGGATATGCTGCTAGGGGTACCACCAGATAGAGCACTGAATGTATTTGAAAGACTTTAAAAGAAGATTTTAAAAGAATGGGGACCTAAGCCACAGCAATTTCACTGTATTTGCTGAAGAGTGCTTCCCGCCAGTGTGTTTGAACTACCACTTTATTTCCTCCCATGATCATCATCTCTTTCTATTTGACCTTTTAAGTAATTTCATTTTAGATCTTTAATTTTGACAATGAAGGAAATTTTTTTGTTACCTCCAAACTCTAGGAAAGAGTCCCAAAGCCATTAACTGTTTTGTGACTTCATCATTTTGTAATTTGATAAGTTATTCATATAATTCTTCTTTTTACAGATATGCAAATTGAGAAGACCTAGAGAAAGCAGGGGAAGCTTTTTCCTCTGTCATGGAAGTTTGACAGCTCAGATGTTCTGTGTTCTGTCTGTTAAGGGGATATTCTTTTTTTTATTTCTGTTCTGCGATGGCAATCTTCTTCCATATTGTTGTAACTCAGGAAAAAACTGCAGAGAAGTTAATAGAATTATTATAGTGTAAAAAGTCCTTGAATTCAGGCTTCTGTGTATGTGACTAGGTTTGGAGGTATTTATTTAAATATCCAAGTTTCTGCTTTCTCAAGTTTATGCACTGTCAAAGACACGTCAAAAAGATCTTTAAAGGTAAAGCACTTTAGGTCTATGACCATCATGAATTTCATAGCTAGTTCTTGAATAGGCCACCTTCTGGGTTTCCACCCCCCCCCCCCCGACCTGAGCTCTCAGTTCCTTGCAGAGATCTTCTTTTGCAGCTTTTGAAGAGTTTTTTCAATACTTTGATCCTCATAAAAGATAAGGGTGCAGTAAGACAAGATGCCATACAGACAGGGCAATTTCTGTCCTTACTGTAGATCTTAAAACACTGGATACTCACAGCTAAGCCTGAAACAGATGCTGTAAGCCTCTTGGCAACTATGGGTAGGCAATTATTAGATAATACTGATCTTCTTGATCTCTTTCTCTGAAAAGTGTTTTGGGAATTTAATTTCCTTGTGATAAAGCTGGCACTACTTGGTTACTGCTCATTACTATTCTGATTTACCATTTGGGGATAATGCAATGCTTTGGACATTCTGGAAGAACGGCTCTTGATTTGGACTGCCTTTTTGTTCATCTTGGGAACTGAAGAAAGAGAACCTTCTCACTTCTAGGACATGAAATAAATGCTTATGTGATTACTTAAGAAATTCTGGGGGGAACATGCTCCTGGATCCCATTTCTTAAGCTGTTGCTTTGTTACATTTTGCTAGGTGCAAAATAGCTTTTTTTTTTTTTTGTCATACACAGATGAAAATTATTTATTACAATGCTATTCACAGTTATATTTTTTTAATAAAATATGTTGTGTTTTTCTTGTGTTTTTTTTTCCTGCTCTCTTTGACTTGTTGATAAGTAGTGTTAGCACTACTTGTGCTTTTTCTGGGAAAATCAGGTATCTAAGATTTGGGTGTAGAATAGTGTCTATACCCATGTCATCCCTCTAATGGCTCCCACAAAGAAGAGACAGCTGGAATCTCATTGGACTCTGGTTTTATTTTTCAGTTTAAAATAAATGAGTCTGCTGTGTAGTCCTAAGAATGTGAATGCAGCCCTTGGCCCAGGGCTTCACTGCTGGCAGTATTTGATCTAGCTAATGTGAAATTGTGTTTAATATACATCTCAGCAAGCTGCCCTATATAGTAGGATAGAGAAATACATCCCAAAACCATAATGGAGTTGGTAGACCTCAGTTAAGTAAATAGTTACTACATAGTGATTTCCCTAATTCATGGCAGAGCTTGCATATTCTGATACTGATTCTTGCTGCTTGATTCTTCAAGGATGCTATGTGAACTTGAACATCCCCTCCTGCTTCCCAACATGCTTTTAGCAGTCATGCTTTTAGTAGGGGTATGAAGGCGATGGCCAACTTTAATTATTCCTGCAGTGCAAGAATGGCTTTGGAAATATTAGGGCCATTTGTAGAAAAAGCACTGACTCTTCTCAACGCACAAATTTAGTTTCATACCACTACTACTTTCATATCACTACATAAATAATTCCCCTTCCAGACAATCTGTTCATTTTCTACTTCCTCTTTGAGACTGCAACAGCTGTTTGCATATTAAAGTAAAAGTGAAAAGTCTACTCCTTTTAGTTATTATCAATCTTTGCAAGGCAGTGCTATTAGTGCATGCTTAGTATCATGGAACCGAAGTTGATGTCTTTATCAGGCTCCACCAGACAGCAGGAACTGTTACAGTTATCTTTCCCAGCCGGAGAAAAGGTAAGTTACTGTTGACAGTGCTGTATAGCAGATGAGTAAGGTAATGAAATGAGGGGATATAAATCTATTTTTAAATTCTGCAGCTGAACCCTACTGTCCAAAATGTCAGTGCTTGAATTCCTGAGTGGTTGATAGGAAGCTTGAAATTTTGCTACTTCATTAGAAAAGCAGGATGTGTGGTAGATAACAGATGATGTGAAAAGACCTGTCCTCTCTAAATAAGCTCTACTTTATATTTCTCTGCATCCAAACCAGAACTTGTCTGATTTAATTTTAGCAATTTTACAAATTAGGCTTTTAGGATAAGCTAAGTGTCTTGGCTTCATTTTTATGAATATAGGGAGACAGTTCCACATGCTTATCCTCCAATGCCATGAATTGTTTCAGCACAATTACTTTCTACTCATGACAGAGGGAGAATACGCACCTAACTGAAAGTGTGACACATTTAGGTCATGAGAACTAGGTAAGAGGAAATCCTTCCTATCCTAACATAAAAAATTTAGTTAAACACCATATTTGTAATAAGATTTTTTTTCCTTCAGTTAACAATTTTTGCATGCTACTTCAGTGGTTTTGGATAGCTGAAAAATGAAATCCAGCAGGAAGCTAGAGCAGACTCAGCTTCAGTAAGTTTCATTTTGCTTCCTAATGGCCAAGCATTGTTAGATGTCCAAAAGTGCTCTGAAAAGCCTGGATCATGTGCACAAACTAAATTGGCTTACTGGTATTTGAGTTCAGGACTTATTAATTTGAAAAATGTAATTATGAACCAGTCTGATGGCCTGGTTTGTGGTGTGGCATTTAGTTTTATAGAATATGAATGCTCTTACTAATAACAATTACATTAAAGAATAACTAATAATAAGAAAAATGGAATCATTGCTATTGACCTGCAGGGCTTTTCATGGAGCAGCATGCAGGATGTGTGTTTCTTTTCCCTTTTGACTAAAAAATCAGTGTCCTAGAGTGACATGTACCAATGGTGCATCCTCCAGGCATGGGCTAACCAGCAAAATGGCAGAGATGTTAACAGTGGAATTTCGGCTTTTGCAGATGTTAACAGTGGGACTTCTGGTTTTGCAGCATCTTCTCCCCAATTCCCTGTCTCCTCCATATTTCTCTGGTCCTGCAATCTAGGTGATTGTCCCAGCCAAGTACCTGCCAGCTACTGCTGGGCTCATGAGATGCCCCAGGCAAGTCACTGACTCTTGGGCAATTGCTCTGAGCTGTTCCCAAATGAGGAGTACAGGAAGAAAACCTATTGTAGCTAGAGCAGGCTCAAAATCAGTAGAAGACAGTGATGGTGACTGTGAAGTAACTTTGGATACCTTTTCTGTCAGGTGGGAAGAGAACAAGGAACACTTTTGTTTTCCTTCCAGAAGAAGTCTCAATACCTGCAGGGAAGCCAGACACCTAGACACAGGGGAGGTAGAGACTCCTTCACAAACAAGTGGATGGGTTAGGCAAGCAAATGGCTAATCAGAAGAGAAGGAATATAGCAATCAACAAAACAAGGCTTCCCTGAGGAGTTCATGTAGGTAGAGAGTCTCCTTTGGTAGCACACTGGTATTCTGCAAAGGCATTTGCTGGGAATCACCATGACTCCAGGTGGGAGATCCATCTTTTACAATGTTTCTGGAAGAGGGTTATCTCCTGCCTTTACCACCTCAAAATGCCTATAGGCTTTGCACAACTTGCACATCATTCACATGTTTCTGCCTTTTTCTTTATTTTACCATTAATAAATCCTTTAAAAAATTTTATTAATTGCAAGGTATGTTTGCATAAATACTTCTCCCTAAATAGGCTATTTGTCTTAGTGTGGAAGGCCACAAAGCAAACAAGGCCTTTGAAAGTTGGTGGCAAGTGGAGGGTGAAGATGGAGTTAAGAGAAACAGTAGACATAAGCATCAGTCAAGAAGAAGTACCTTAGGAAGTTTCAATTCCCCACTCTCACATACTTAGAAAAAGAGCACAGATCTCAAAAGAGCACAGATCTCAGTTGCTGCCATCTCTTCCCTCATGCTTTTACTGAAACTGTTAGGACATCAGGCAAACTTGACTTTAATTGTAAATCATAGATCAAGCTCAACTCTGGCCCTATGGACTTTTCTCTCTCCTTCAAGTGTCCAGTCAGCCAAACCATTGACTGCTGACAGCTGCCAAAGAGGTCATTGGAGTTTTTCTGGAAGAAGGTCAGGCTACCCAGGAATTACTTTATTTGATAGGGCTACAAAGGATAAGTTTACTGAGGAAAAAAAAAAAAAAAGGTATAACAGTGGTTTTGGGTTTGTTGAGATGGATTTCTCTGCACCTGGCAGCAGGAGACACAGTTTCACAGTCTTAGTCAGACTGGAACTGTGAGGCAGGCAATCATCATACATAGTCCCAAACCAGCCAGGATTCATGGCACTACAGCCACAACCATTACTTGTACGGAGCTAGAGCACTATTCTTCCAAGTGATGAGGAACTAACTGGAGACAAAAGAGTATGTGTGTCCCACCTGTAGCACCAATGCATCCAAGAAACCTGGGAAGAGACCACTGTAACCTCTTTTATGTTTCCCACTCATAATGTGGTCATAAATTAAAAGACACAGTGACGAGCTGCAGTATGGAAGTAAATAGTACCTAGTAACAGTAAAATGCACAGAGACATCCTGTTCGAAAGGAGCTCTGGCAGTAACCTAGTCCAACCTTCCACTCAAAGCAGGGCCAACTTAAATCCAATTGCCCAGGCTCTGTCCTGTCAAGTTTGGTGTATTGGCAAGGATGGAGAGTCACAACCTGGCTTGGCAACAGTGTTTGACTACCCTCATTGTGATTTGGTGTGTTGTTTTTTTTTTTTTAACAATATGGGTATAGATATAGATGAAAATGAACAGGGCATGTGTTCGGCAAATGTTAGGTAATCATTAAGGGATTCTTGTAAAATTAATCTGATGAAAACTAAGAAAATGTAACTTAATAGTTTCATGAATGCAGAACAGTCCTAGTAAATGCAAGTTCAGATGCCAAGGCTGTATACTGCTCTACATGGGTATAAATACAGCAAAAAATTATGGGTGTAATTAAAAGCAGAATTTGAGCATATAAATTTTAGACAGTGTTTTGAATAAAATTGTTTGGATGCACTTTTCTAGCAGTGCAGAGCACTGAACTCTAGTGTATGGTCAGCATGAAACATCAAAATGAAACTGGAACTGCTCACAAATTCCTAAGAAACTTGGTGGTTTCCTTTTAACACAATTGTTTTATGACAGAAAGCCAGAATAAGATCAGCCTACAAGCTGTGCTATTGGTGCATGTTTTAAACTGATCATGAGAGTTGGATAGTTTCTGCTGTCACGCAAATAGGATAGAACTACTTTGTTAAAACTTTGAAAATCTTAGCTGTTTTATGAACCTGATTCTTCCAATGACTGCATGAAGATCTGATGTGAGTATAATGCTGCTAAAATGCAAATCGATATTTACTCTATTTCTGACTGATGGATTGCAGATTTTTTTCCTATATTCTTGAAATTTGCTTAAATTACGTTTATTTTCAAATTATTTGTGGGGAGTGGACTCTGATTCTGAACCAGAGACTGTATAAGTCCCAGATCCTAAACCATGGGTCCCTATAGTTTCAAACCCTGAGGAATAAAGAGTTTTAGAAGCTAAACCTGTCTTGCAACTCAATCTTCTGTCATAGGCAAAGGCAGAAGAGTGGTGCTAGTGAGCCTCTTCACATTATGCATTGGGATGTTGCTGTTCGTAAATCTTTAATTCTGAATTTCAGGGAATAATTGTATGGAGAAAAAAATCTGTATGAATTTGTATCTATATGTTCCTGCTTACTTTTAGTTGTTATTAAACCCCTACCTGCAGATGGTAGGTTGTTTTGATTGTACAGCAAGTCTGGGGACTTTCACCTTCTGCATTCCCAGGAGGAGCACAGGCTAGGAAGAGAACAATTTCTTGTGCTTCCCTGAAAAGTCTTTCTTTCTGTAGAAGCTGGTGATATCAGAGAAAATTTGCAGTGTATCATGCCAAAGCATTAGCCTGTATTGTTCAGTGCTGCTGCTAAGAGCTGAAAGGTGTGTGTTCTCTAGAATACACAGCTGCATTTTAAATGTAATGACATTTTCTGTAACAAAATTTCAACCCAATCTTATCCTAACATCTATGGAAAAAAAATTTATTCGAGGTTGTGTTATAATTAATGTATTTGATATTGAACAAAAAAAGTGACAGTGAAAAAGATGTAACAGGTGACAGTTAAACAATGCAGAGAATGTAAAAATTCACAGCAAGGATGAGCAAAGAAGGAAGTGAGAAATTATATCTCTTCACCTGAAAGCTGAAGTGAGATGGAGAGCAGACTGAAACGATGCAAATAGGCTGTCACAGGTGATGTGAACATCAGATATAAAGCAATGGACCCAACAGCAGATTGACTGTATAGTGAGGTGGACAACAAGGGACTGCAATAAGGGTGCAACAGCAGAGAAGGAACAGCAGGTGAGAGGGTGTGTGGGTGAAGTGGGTTGGAGAGAAAGTGGGCAGAAGACTTATGTCCACGGAACATACTGAGACAGGCCTGAGAAACGGACTTTGGACAAATTTTAATATGCACTGCTAGTTTTTTTATGAAATCCTTGAAATGGAAACAAAATACCTTCTTTCTGATGGTGAGATCTAGAACAGATGTAGTTTGCATAAAGATCTAATGCTGCTTTTTTTGTTGTTTATTTTCTGACCTAGGATTTTTAAACCTTTTTTAAAAAAACTTTTTTTTTTTAAACAGGAAGGAAAATCAGTTTAGTCTTTCATGAATATGCTGAAAAGTTTGTGTCTTTTTGCACACATGAGAGTATTGGAAGGTAGCTTTAGAAACTGCAAGATGCACAGAAGACAATGGAATTTCAGTAACAAAGACAAAGCAAGCAAACAGTGACTGGGACCCCTCAATCTTTTGCAGTGTACATATATGTATGAGAAAATAGCCTGTTTTAAAAAAAATGAGCATAAAACTCAGTTTCATGCACAAAGATCTGAATTACCCCCAAACAAACTAGCTTAGGCATGAGAAACAGTAGAGTCACATTAGTCTGTTATTGCTCTGATGCTTTCTTCTGGCCAAACGGAGCCAGGTAGGATGCCATGTTAACACAGCTTGTTTGCTTCTGGTATTCAGGTGAGTTTGTCTTCCTGGGATATTTCCAGAGGGCATTGGGGTTTTTTTGTGCTTTGTGCAGGCACCACCTTTGCAGTACAAAAATACAAAGGCTGTAGAAGTCGAGGGAATAAGAAAAGAGTGATCTGAGCTGACCTGTGTAATGTTATAGAGTATGTTAGTAGCAAAGCAAAAATGTTGAATGTAGGAATGAGCAAATCAATTACAACATTGCTGTTTCAAATCTCTAACGAAGTCTATCAGCTCATGATTTATCACCAGTCTTTCAGATCACTTGCAATACCTTGTTTGCTAAAGTGCACTTGACAGTTGGTGTGGAGGTGGACACAGGCCACCTGGCCAGCCTGGTGATGTTACCGTCCTCCTCCCAGCTCCCAGCTGTGGAGGGCAATATCCCTGCTTTCTTCCAGGAACTTTGTAAGAGCACCTGTGTTACACCTGCTAAAACTCAGGATGACCACATCCTAAGGGCTGCCAACATGCTAACTTGCTCTGCAGGGAAAGGCAATACAAACAAGGGTCTATCTACAATGCCTACTTAACTTTAACAGGACTAAGTACCCTTTCCTTAGTCCTTTAATCCTTTAATCTTTCAGACTGAAGTCTGAGTGATTATTGTGAACTTCTGTGTATGTTTGACTTCTGCTTTAAACCTGGAGAAGAGCTGGTGTGCTTGGACGCTTGTTTAGATTTTTCAACAGTTCTGATTATTCTAGTGGAAGATACGCTCTTGGTCTACAAAACTCTCCTTGCTTACTGCTGCTAAGTGTCATTATGTAAATGCTAAATGAGTTTACTGTTCTTAATCATCTGTTTGCTGGAATACAAATATTTTAATAGCTGAAATGATGTTTCCAGGAAAGGGTTATCAACGTTTTGTTAGGCTATAATATCCCTGAATCAGAGACTGTGCCTCTGGTTGTGTTCATTTAGTAGATGGCAGAAGAAAGATTCATCTAGCACAGGATCATTTGTTATCCTTGTGTTGGCAGCAATTATAGAATCAAAGAATGGTTTGGGTTGGAAGGAATCTTTAAAGGTTATCTAGTCCAACTCCCCTGCGATGAGCAGGGACAATCATAGCAAGGCTACTAATCCAAGGTGGTGTCAGAGGGTCTTGTACTATGGTCTTATTCTAAGATGCTCCTTTTATTTAAGAAAAGAACTATGATCTTTCAGATACACAGATGAAAGGAATAGAAATGAATTCACAGTTCACATTATCCATATGTGGGTTTCAATCTTCATTACTAAGAAGTAGATTGCACAATATTCTGTGATTTCCATGTTCCTTTGCTTACAAAGCTTCTTGCAAACTCTTCATTATTGTCAACACTGTGGGAGTTGTTACTAACTGAGAAATCATTAACAATTCTGACCAGATTGGTGCCAACCTCCCTTGTCAACTCAGTGTTGGTTCACAACCCAAGTGTTCCCCAAAGGTAAGATCCAGTAGCCATAACAATAAACACATGCCAAAGAGATCTATACAAAGAACAGCTACTTAAAAGAAGTATCCCAGCTTTTGCTCAAGAGCTCCATGATTTAAGCGTATAGCAGGGTCTGATGTTCCCCTTTTGCCACTACTTTTACCTCCTGAGATCATCTTTATAATATACAGCTCTGTTAGGACAAGCATCTCTTCACTTCTGTCTGTAGAACTGAATTAAGTCTATATATCGAAAATGGAATAATATGTTGAAACCAATATTGTGGCCTGGAGCATAAAGCTTGTGCAGTTTGAAATGGGAATGCCAAGTCTAAATTTTCTGAGGGAAAAAGAAATATCTTTCTTGCTCTTTACCAGGAGGATGTTTGGCAACAACTTGAGATTTTATGTGGACTGGTGCATTGCATTGGCAAAAAATGACCTTATTTTTGGAGATAAGTGTTATAATCCTTGTGGATATGTAAGCTGGGGCCAGGACTAGTGTCATAGTCATGATCAACTCAATCAAAAGGAGGAAAATGATACATAGTGCTGTTTTGACCTTTGGGGAATTTTAGCAATTTATTATCATTGCCCTCTGGATATCACTCAGCATTCACTAAGAAAACTTATCAGAATATGTTCCTTTTGGGCCACAGAAAGTCAAGTGTGGATTTCAACTTAGTACTTTCAGTAAAATAAAAAAGCTGTATTAAAAGAGATTATATTCCTCCCTTTTTCCATTCATATTGTCATGCCTTTGTGTTCATTGTTGCCATTCAAATTTTTAGTCTTGGTCCCTACATCCTCACTGGAACTATTACAACTCATAAAAAGCCATGATGGTTTTCAGATGTCTGATGCTATGGTTTTCATCACCTCAACCCTCACAGGTTTATTCAGCTTCATTTTCATAATCACACAACACTGTGTGAAAACTTGCCTTTTCTTCTGCAGGTCGGTCTGGGAAATTCATTTACTGACAGGATCTGAATTGCTGTTGAAATGTCATGCGACTTCATGTTCTTAGATGTGAATTTCAATTCCTGACTTTGCTGCCAGAACCACTGAGTGCTGATTTTTATGGTGCAGTGTTCCTTTGTTATATCACTGTGAAGTTGTAACAGACAGATGATGAATATGCTTTAGAAATGACCTTTTGCTTAAAGGAAAAAAAAGACAGTGCTGTGCATGAATGTGTTACGATAGTTGTGTATAAGGACTACTGCATAGTAGGGGATGGTACATGTTTTACAAAAGGTAGGGAGAAAATGAGGGCTATTCTGTAACAGTGTGAATGGTCGGTACTGCAAGCTTGGAATAAATAACATTTCAGACGCTGGTGCAGACCTTACTTATAGAAGTATGTCAGGATGCCTGGCAGAGCAACATGATTAATTTGCATGGGTAGATTGCACTGAGGTTGCGCAACAGGTTGATGTCCACTAGTAAGATCATGGAAATAAAGAAGGATGGCTTCTAATACACATCCTTGCTGATAGATACTTGATCCTTCTAATACAGATCCTTGCTGATCACCACAAGCATTCCATGACTCTGCTTTTGGTATCACAAGTGAAAATGTTTTCCTGTTTGGGTTCTTCTATTTATTTATGATATGTGTACCATATATATGTATGGTATGTGTATTTATGGTATGATTTATCACAGATTAAGTAGTGGCAACTCAGTCCTGTGATACATGTAATTAGCTTTAATTCATATGTAGTAAGTCTGCTTACTGTAGTTTGCATATCTACCTTTATTGTAACATAAACATCACCTTTAGCTGTGACATCAAAAGATAAAAGTCTAAAATTCTAGGAAAAGCCCTCTGATTTTGGCTGCTAATTTTGCTAAAGCTTGAGCCTGTCTTTCTGAGGTACTGAGAGCTCAAAGGTAGAAGCAGTCAGAGAAATGCAGCACTTGAGAAAATTAGAGCCAGAATGTTTCAAGCTGAGCCACAAATGAATGGGGAAGTAAAATTTAAAACCCTCTCCAGTAAGGCTAGCTCTGGTGAAGTCTAATTTTGCTCCTTCTGTTCTTTACTTCCTTATTATTATTTCCCGATCTCCTTCACTAATTTTTCAGATTATACTATATGCTGGCATGCTTTATTCAAAGTAATTCTTCCTTCTTTTCTATTATTTCATCAGTTTTGTTTTAAATGTTGTCCCTGGTTTTTGTTTTTTGCTTTTTAGTTATGTTGATCTGTATACAAAAGTACAAACAATAGTTTGGTTATTACTGGAACAGGAAGATACTCACTCCAAAACTGGACTTTCTCTTTCTGCATTATTTCAGGACAGTTGGTTTACTGTCAGTAATAGAAGGTACTTTGTACATGTCAGGCACTGCCATGTGCAAAGTGAAAGAATTAGCAGCAGTAAGTGTTCATACCTAATCCATTCTGAAGCGAACTTTAATTTACCTACCCTGAGATTTCCAGTACCTCACACTGAGTTCCAGGCATCTGCTGGTCTTGAGGTTAAAGAACGTGGACAATAAGTATCCTCGAAAAAGTATGCAAAGTAGAGTTGAAACAAAATTGGGGTTAGCGATCCTGTAAACTAGATCAGGTGTTAGTGCAGGCAGTTAAAAAAGTCTGCTTGTGCATGTTTATGAAGCTCTCCCACATGTGAGAAGCCAACTGCAATTGATTTTTATTATTCAGTGGTAGAGTTTCAATGTGAAGTTGCTGTAAAAACGCTGTCTCATCAGGCTATTTAAGACTGCCTGCAAGCTACAGATCCTGAAAGCCTTATGGGTGAAGTTGTGGAAATGCTTTATTTCTCTTCATTGCCACAGGTCAGTGGTTTGTATTCCATGTGTGTGCATGGGTTGTTTTAATCAGGATTTTCCTTGTTTCTAGTGGTAGCCTTATGCCTGTTTTTAGTTTTGCGATGCGTTTTGAAGGCTAGCACGGCTCTAATCCACCTCAGCAGGAGAAGGTGGTTGTTGCAAGTTCTGATGCAAAACTATTTTTGTTTCAGATCCACCTGAGAAAATGTTGCAGATCCTACCAATGCTGCTGCTGGAAACACAGCTCTCCATGGTTTCAGGTGAGAGCGAAACTGCCTTTCAATTCCACCAGCAGAACCAATGCAGCAAATACCGCTACGCCCTCAGTGCGTGGGCTTCAGCACCTCCAGTGCCAGTTGCACCAATAGCCAGTGATGTCAGGAGCCGCTGCTTTGCAACATCTCACAGAAGGCACTGTGTACGAATTGAGCCTGTCACTTTCCACAGCCAGGCTTCTTTAAAGCATAGTGTATTGGCAGTTGAGGCGTCCAGCATCATCAGGCACAGCTACAGGAGAGAGGGTGACCAAAGCAACCTAAGCCAATTGTAAAGTAGAGCAACCTCCGTTGCATATAGAGGCAGAGTGAAGTAAAAACACATGTATTCCCCTGCCCACGCCCATAGCAGGGGCAGCTTGGCCAAAACCCAGAAGGGAGGGACTTAGCAAATTCTCATATTATTTTTTCCCTCATCATGGTTGTATTAAAGTGAATAAACAAACATTGCTAAGAGGAATTGAAGCCTTCCCTCTAAGTATTTCACAAACATATGAAATAAAAGGGATGCATAAACAGTTGCCTGAACTTATCTTTTGAATGTCGCTATGAATACTTCCAAGTGCTTCTGAACTAAATCTACTAATATATGGTACATCCAATATAGAAAGTAGTAAGAAGGTATGTTGAATGTTGTATCATAAATAACTCTCCTTTATCAATTACACTTCAAAATGGTAAACTTTTCATAACAGTATGAATTTCAGATTTGGTGAATGGCTAAAAAGATTAGTTTGATATACTTTCTGTAATAACTGCTGCAAGTACCTGAAAAGATGCATTGGATCAAATGATACGCACATGGTCCCAGGCTTGTGGAAGACTGTAATTGCTACATAGCAATTCTTCCATGTTACACCTGCTTATCCAGGCTCTGTTTCACAGGGGTTACACTGGATTTTCTCTTTGTGAAGGATCATGAAATTAGATTTACTATTTCCACAATTAACTGTTGCTTTTACTAGAATCTTAGGACATATATGTCCTAAGTTTCATAGTTTCATAGAAGTGCTCCCTGTGTATTCACTGACTCAGCCTTAAGTTATTTCTAAAATGGAAAAAACCCCCTTGCTTGTTTTGTCCTTGTCTTTCAGACTCTGTAATCTATACAGAATATAGATGATTCACTATAAATACGACTTAGTAAAAATGTTAGTGTGAGTAGGAAAAAAAATGCATAAAACTTTTAGTCAAACCAGTAACTATATGGCTGACTACGTGACACCTTTTCGCCCAAATGTAAGGAAAATCAGAATGTATTTTAATACAAAAAATGAAACTGTTTTCTTTTCCTGCCGTAGCTTTATTTACAGTTGAAGTTCCCCAACAGCTGTACATTGTGGAGTATGGGAGCAATGTGACCATGGAATGCAGATTCCCTGTGAACGGCTCATTAAACCTAGGACTCCTGACTGTTGTTTGGGAGCAAAAAAGGCAGGGCCAGTCGAAATCAAAAGAGGTATACACGCTCCGCAATGGGAAGGCTTTCTCTCTATCCCAACATCATGATTACATAGGAAGAGCAACACTTCTGCACAGTGAACTGAAACTGGGACGAGCTCTCCTTCAGATCACCAGCGTGAAGATCACAGATGCGGGATCATACCTCTGTCTCATTGACTACCAGGGTGTGGACTACAAGTACATTACTTTGGAAGTAAAAGGTTAGTGGCCGAGTTGAATGTAAGTATACATTCACTGAGATGTCTCTACTAAATTCCTACAGGCTTGTAGAAATTGAGTAATTTGGAGGAATTTGTTGCTAATTCTCTCACCAGGACCCGGTGCTCAGCCTCCAGGTGAACCAAAGCAGTTGCCTTGGTGCTGGCTGGTCTTTGCTTCCACAGGCAGCTGAGCTTCTCCAGGAGCAGCCTGTGCCAGAGAGGGAGACCAAATGCTCCCCCTCTGCCCTTCATCCCTCTTCCTTCTTCCCACACCCTCTTCTGCAGTGCCCCTACCTCTCATTTGACCCCCTGCCCTGTTGGGCCACCTCTGGCCATTCCCAAAAGTTTCCCAGAGGTGCTTTAATTTACTTAGGAGCCTTGTTGCAGTGACCCAAGTGGCTGGGAATTCTCCAAGTGATGGCAGCTGCCAGAGCAAAGAAGTGTGATTTTTCCGTGTTCATTGAAGCCAAATGGATATTAGTAATAAAGGCATATGTTACTGCATAGCATGATAGATCAATCCTTTGAAAGGCCTCTGGTGTTTCCCACTAACTGCAGTATGTCTGTGTGATATAAGGCAGCATTCATTTCCAACCTAGGCATTTAAATAACAAGCTTTGTCAAATACAAAAATAGATACAGCCATTTTTAAGACCCACATTGGTTCCTCTGAACTGTCCTTACAGAAATTCTAAGTTCATTTTGTTCTAATATGATGAAGATATCACACTTGTTTATAAGCTGTGATAAAACAAACATTAAAAATAGCCTTTTTCTTGAAGCGGCATATTCAAAAAGTGAAAATAGAGTCCCATGAGACTTCACTTGTTTCCTCTGTATTGATAGATTATAAATTCAGTGTCAACTGCTGCCTTGTATAAAGTAGCGGATAAGTTCTGTCAGTGTAGGCATGAGAAGATTGAGTAATGAATATTGAATTGTTCAACAAAACACCTTTCATTATTTCAAATAAGTGTACCTCAGGTACAGCCACGGACAAAATATGGCATTAAAGAGAAGAAGGGAAAGTGAAGTGGGAAGATTACTATTGTTGCGTAAAGTAATTTCACTCAACTTCTTCTTATGCAGCATCTTACAAAAGAATAAACACACAAGTAATGAGAAAACCAGGTGAAGACAAGTTTGTTTTTATGTGCCAGTCAGAAGGCTTTCCTTTGGCAGAGGTTTTCTGGCAAAATGAGAAGAACTTCAATCTCAGTGGATCTGCAAATACTACCTATACGCTGACCACAGATGGTCTTTACAATGTCACCAGCATCCTGACGTTCAAACCAAGTATGAGTGAGAACTACAGCTGCGTGTTCTGGAATAAAGAACTGAATGGAGAAACTTCAGCTCACATTTCCACTTTAGGTTCGTATCACCTTGGTCTTGCACAAGACAGAGAGTATTTCTACACACATCATGTCCTATGATCCATCACTGGAATTTGGTTCTAGAAAGCAGTGTAATATTGCTGCTCTGGAAAAGAAACAAGTCAGCTTTATTTATGACTTTGAAGACTCAGCTAGCTTGCACTCCAACAAACCAGTCTGTCATTTTTCTGTATATTTTAACTTCAGGATAGCTCCCATTATTTGGCTGCCAGTACAGAGGAAATTCTTTAATCTGCATGGGTGTCTTCCCTGATCTGGACTTCTAATTAATTGTTCTTCAGATAGGATACAGATAAATGCAGTAGTGCTTACTCAAATGCCATACAAATGAGAGATTTGACTCATTTTTTGTAAAGCTTCTTATAGTAATATTGCAGAATATTCATAAAATAAGTGTAAAACACTATGCTGATACATTTTAAGAATCTTTTGTTCAGTCAGAGCAAGACTTTGGAGAATCAGAACTGATAACTTCATAAATGATGCCTGTTTTGTAAGTTATAAATTTACTTTCTTTTCATGTTTTTGACAGCTTTAATGAGTACACAGTATAGTGGACAAAAATCCCCGATCTTATTTATTGTCCCCACATGTGTGATGGTAGCTGTCCTTCCCTCTGCACTAATAATCTTTAAAAAGAGAAAATCATTCAAGAATGGGCAACCCAGAAAAGGTATATTTTACTTCTGATAGTGGATCTTTTCACTTATTCTTTATTTTTTCTGTGAGTGAGCTTTTGGAAATTTTAGTGACTCTAAGCATGCTTGTGTGACTTTGGTCACATTTTATTTCTAGATGAGCTCTGTTCTAAAATGAAATCTTGGATCATTTGAATTGGGTTTTATTTTCCTCACCTTGTTACTTACATGAGACAAGGTATAGGGGAAGATACATTTATTTATCTGACCAGCTGCTATTCTGTAAAGAACACAAACAAGCTTTGGCTTGGGTAAGGAGGGATGTAAAAACAGTTTGAATAGTGTTTTTCTTCATGGCTAAAGACAGTGTAGCTATGGCTTATGACACAGAATTTTTATTTTCGATCTCTATTAAGGCTCTATAACTAACATGGTATGCTGTACTGGACCATTACAAATAGTGTTTCTTTCCTTGTTTGTAAGTGCAACAGTGGAAAAGTAATAAAGCAAACAGGCTATTATTCTTGTCTTTTCTTGCCCATGAATAGACTCCAGTAAACTCAGACAAATGTATTTATTTTCATGAAATTAAAGTCTTGCTATTAAGGACTTCAGAATTTTGTTCAAAATTTGTAAAAGAAAAGAAGTGTAGAGAAATTTATGAATTTGGTATGAGTTAATAATAAACTTAAAGCTCAGTTTAATCTAAAAGTTTGTTGAATTGTATTGCTTCTTTCAAATCTAGAAATGCTTAAGCTAAATTTGTATATATTTACTTTAACAGAGAGGAAAAGAAAACTGAACCCTAACCTGAAAGATGAGAACAGTAAGTCATAGGGTTTTCTATATTTATGCTTACAGCTTTTTCTTGCTTACAGCTAAAGTCTTTATAAATCTGTAGATGGCGACTATAATAATGTTACATCAAAATAGATGCTAGTTTTGAATTTAAATTCAACTTTTCTTCAATTTTCTAAAAATGCAGTATCTAACATTATGACTTTCTCACAGGTGATGTAAAAATTTATAAATGTTTGTTCCCTTTTACTGAGATACAGATAGCTTGCATATATAGCTTGGTATACACCTCTGCATACTAACTGCAGTTCTAGTAGCCTCAGCTGAGTAGGATACACACAGAAAGCTGGTTGTTCTGGAAGGCACCAAGATTTTTGTGGCAATAGTCTGCTCAGGCCACAGGTTTTAACAACAAATACAATAATACCTCATTTATCTGGAATATTAGATTGTCCACTGAGCCACTTCTCGTCTTATGAGTATGTGACTTTTCTAGACATCCTGGAATTTTCACATTGCAGAGGGAAGGTAATGCCTAAAAAAGTATGAGGATGCATGTAACTGTCCTGTACTAAAATTGAACTGAAAAAAAAGGAATCACCATAGAAAACTATAAAGCAATATGATGAGAAAGCTCTTGAAACACCTACTTATATAAATCAGTTTTGTCACCTATAAATAAAAGTCAGATAGGTTAATGTATTGTCAGGAGAGAGGCTGTGGCCAGTGTTAGGTACCGTGGTACTGGGTTCAGCTGTATTTCCTTGGTGTCCAAGCAGACCCTAACACAGGCTATCGAGGCTAGCCCCGAGGCTGCCTAATGTGCTCTAGGAATATGAATGATTCTCCCGCAAGGAGCAAAACTGAAGCAAAACTGTGATGCAGCTGACCAAGTGGCCTGAAGAAACAATACGTAGCAGTTTCTGGATGCATAGGCAGCTTTGGGCTTTTCCAAGGATAAGATTTACTTGAGAAGCCACCCATATTTCTCACTGCTAAAAAATGATACATTAGGAAGTCACCAGCTTAAAAAAAGCTTTCGTAGGTGAAATGAAAACTAGGGATTGGACAGATAGGGCATGAATTCACTGATTCCCATGCCACCTTAGACTGTAGTGCTTACATCTTACCCATAGCTGTCCAATTCACTGCTATTGGTAGATACTACAGTCAAAATGACACTTTCAGAAAAACACTTTCACCTTCAGAAATCAGCACTTGCTGTAGTCAAAGGCCCCTTCTTATTTTTCACGTGATGGTGTGAAACTTCAGTGGAATTATGCCATGTGCAAATGAACAGAAGCCCAAGGCAAGCAGCAATCTGGAGGACAGCGTTGGTGCATGCCTGGACACAATTCCAGTGCAAGTTGTCTGAGCGTAGCGTGGCTTCCCATGGCTTGGTGTATTACTGTTGTAGATTTTTTTCACTTTGTAGGCCCTAGCCTTGTCTGTGCACTTACTGAAATGAAGAAATTAAAGGAGAGGTAGCTGCTTTTTGTGGTTTTCTTTTACTTCTTCATTTTAATGACTGAAAATCTTTGTGCAGTGTGCAGTAAGTCATATGACAAGCATTTATATTTCTGCGCATCATATATTTTTAAGCAACACTGGAAAGAACCTTTTTTCCATGATGAGTAGGTAGTTGAAGCATGAAAGCCACAGACAACTTTACCAGAGATCCTTGGAAATGACCCATATGGCCCTGGTTACAGGAACAAGGATTGTTCATGTTATCATGTTAACTTACAGCTCAAGCTGTATCAGCACTGAAGATGTAGGACATTTGACCTCATTGCTGAAGTCCCAGTTCTGCAAACTTTTATTCAGATGCACAGATTTTACTGACAAGCATTCCTGCGGATGCTAACCAGATTTCAGTTCTGTTATTTCATTTATGTGGCTGATAGTCAGTGATAGCTTTGATGTAATAGAAAATTCAGAATTTGGACCACAGATAAGAGAGAGAGAGAGAGAGAGAGAGAGAACTCTTCCCTCTGAAAAAATTGCAACAGGATATCTCTGTAATTAATGGCAGCTTTAAGGAGCCATTGTAACTTCAGCATGGCCCAGAAAAGCTTTCATACAATGAAGATAGGGCTTTCACTCTTTTACCACTCAGTTGTTAAAATCAGGGTATTTATTTGTTTAAATTATTGCAGATTTTTAAAATAATACTATTTAATTTTCTTTCTTTAAGGAGATGATTTTAACTCTCAAACTGAGGCTTTATACCTGTCGACTGTCACAGCTTCAAGAGACAGTGGGAGTGTGGGTCTGTGAAAAGTATTCATCTCCCATGCCATAATTTGCACATTTTGTATCTGTTTTTGGGGACTTCCAAGGAAAGTTACAGCACTTTAGCTTTGGGATGAACAGTGAACTCATGGGGATTTATTGGCACTGCAGCAATGCAAAGCTATGCCTCTTCAGAAACCATATCTTGAAGTTACTGAGAATTATGCTGTCATGAAATGTGGTTTACCATTGTGAAGAGGTTATCTAAGTGCCTTTGATACACTTTACTTCTGGACTTACTCAAGAAATTTTTGTTTAAGAATGCCTTTATTAACTGTTCCAGTCTCAGGAATGGTGCTTGGATTCAAACATCTTGTGGGAATTTGAATGAAAGCTGCATATGCTATCTTATGTCTAAACAGTCATCTTTCAGGTGGAGACATCATTACATGCCTGTATCTCATTTCCAAGCTTTCCAACACATTAAACTGGAAATTACCATGAGTACCCACCAGCATGGCAATATATGGAAGATATTTCATATAACAAAATCAATAAGAGGTTGAAGTTAAATCAAAGGACAAGACAAAAACAAAATCCCAACACCAACAGTAAATCAACATTATATCACAGAAGAGAATTTTTATGCACAGTCTATGTAAAACTGCATAAGTCAGGTAAAAAAAAAATAACCTGTGATGCCATACTACGTGACATTAAGAACTTTTACATTTAAACTGATTACTCAACAGAATTTTCTTTAGGAGGAATTTGGAAGCAAAAGTGAAAATGAAGCTCAGCCAGATTTCTCCACTGATTATTTTTAAACAGTAACTTTGACTTTTCTCAAAGGAAAAAAATGAGTCTTTTCCATGCCAGGCACTTATCTGTTTTACTTTCTATTACTGGAACGCCTAAAAATGCCTCATTTAACTCTGAATACACTTTGTGCTTGGTGTAGCTTCTACTATGCCAATTTTGAAAAAACACCCAGCAGTAAACAGCTTTGCATCTTAGATAGTCATCAGATAGTGAAGCAAGGGCACTGGATAGGATTTGTCATATTATTTTCAAAGAGCATTGGCTCTGGTGAGCTGTGTTTTCTCCTAAGACATAAACAAGATTGAAGAAAAGTGTTCACATGGAAACTACTTTTATCATTACTGTGCTCTTGAAAGAGTGCTATCTGTTTCACAAAAATAATTGCATCAGTAACGTTAAGGTTTTCTTCATAGCACTTGCTCTGGATTTAGATGGGAGCTGCTTCTCCAGTGTCACTTTGCAGCTATTTGCACCAGCACGAAGTGGACCTACAGTGCTGCTATGAGACTGGAAAGACAGCATTCACACCCTCTTCTGTTTCACCAGGACAGCTGATTTTAAACAGCAGGGCTACTGTTGATTTTACCTGTGGAAGAGAAAAAGGAATCTCTCCCTGTCATCACCTCTACTTTAATACCTAAGTATTGTACCTTTAAATACTCATTTGTAGCCATTGGATTCAGCTGAGACAAATCTGCACTAGGCTTGCTATGTCCTTGCTGACATGGCAAATCAGATAGATGTCAGAGAATCAGAGGCAGCTTCTTGAAGCATTGCTTAGCTTCAGATGCAGTAGTAGCTTGGGGACTGACCTGGCTTGCACCATCTAGCAATAGTTTAGGGTCGGTGCATAAGGTCATGCAATTTCTCCCCATACCAGATTTGTACTCCACTGGGAACTATGAGCCCCTTGTGTCAGCCACGGTGAAAAGTCTAACCTGCTGTGTTCCTGAAAGGACTTCATTTTGCATTTTTCTGTTTCTTTTTTCCTCATAATCATAAAATGGAAGTAATTCAAACTGAATTTATGTGGATGAACACAAATAGTACATCACAGCCTTTGAAATGAGCATTGTTCCTTACTGAAATTAAAGTCATCCTGACATTATCTTATGCTGCTGAGTAAATGTTGCCTTGGTGTGGGCAGGAAAGAACACGTGTGGGCAGCACTTCCTGCTCATTTTACCGGCATAGCAAACACTGCGCTGCTTTCCCTCTTAATGGGCTGTACACTGAAACATTTCACCTGGCATCCCCAGGCAGAGGCAGCTCAGCTTGCACAACAATCCTATGCCCTATCCACTCCCTTTCATATGAAGGGGGCAATAGTCCTATTTACTGTCATAACCATAAGAATACCCAGAAATGTATCTTGGTTTACAAGTTTCTATTTTTATCAACTCTCATGGATACTTATGTCCTGCAATCAAAATAAATCAGGATGATTGTCACATCTTAGTGTGTGAAAGTTAGCTTGTCAGCAGCTTGGCCAGTCTATATGTGTCTATGAATTCATGCGTGAGTTTTTTTTACTGCAAACCACTGAGCATATGATACGTGTGTGATACGATGAGTCTCTGTTCTTTCTGCTTCATCTACTGTTTTACACGCTGTTATCTTGGAACAGCTGAAGTAAGAGTTTTCAGATACAGATAAACTGCCTGAAAAATGTTTGAAGGGTTTGGGTTTGGGTTTTGTTGTGGTTTTTTTTAATAATAATTTTGGAGTTTACAGTGAGTCAATATTATTAGACCAAGAAATATTCAATATTTTTAGATTTAATATCAAGATAAGCTTGTAGGGATTGACTTTAAAACTTACTGACACTCTCAACTGGCATTTTAGAGTGGCATAGTGGATAAATTGCATAGGAAGCTTCCATTATCTTTTCTGATATGTACCTCCTCTACTCAGCTCCATATGTTTGTCCAAACTAGGAGAATGTCATAAGCAATAGCATGTTAATGTACTGTATAAAGGTATAGATTCAGTTAAAGTTGGTGGAATGTTTGTATGAACAGATGTGCAAAGAATCTACTCACTGATTTATAGTCATCAAAAACATAGTTCACTGAATTTTAATGATGACCATTTTTCACAGGCAAGTATAAAAAAGATAGGTTTTAAGTATTTAATTCTTCTTGTCTGCCTAAGGAACACTAGTTTTGCAATCCTCTGACCTGCTTTACTGTGAGTGAGATATTTGCCATTTTAGTACAGGAGCAATTGGCAAGTTGGGTGACGAGTCTTCCTGCTCATTCCTCACCTCTGCTATTTACCATAGATTTTAAGGGCTTGCAGTAGGTTTATCTGGGCATTTCTACCAGAGCAACATTTTTAGTATCTGTGAGTTGCAGTTTGCTCTGTGATTAGGAGCACAGAGGAGAGGAAGATTACCTCTGTTTTGTACAATATTCACTTTCATACTGGCAACAGCCTAAACCCACTCAATTACTTGATTTCCATTAGCGCAGATGTGGTGGAAAGCAATAGTCAATATCAAGAATGTTAGTATCTTTGGAAAAAGACTGAACTGGAAGAGAAATTTCTAATGGCCAGTTAAAACCTAAGTGTTACAAGACTTACGTCTGCATACCAGAAAACTACCAGCTGATTCTGACCATGGCTAACTGCGAGCAGTTGGAAATGCCTTTTAGAGTTTTGGATTGCCAATGAACAAAATCCTATGCCTTTCTTAAGAAATGGCACAGTCATCTTTTCTTACAGAATTTCTTCCTTCACCTGACAGAAACATGCTGCTTGCCACCAAAACCAATACATTCCTACTTCACAAAATAGTAAAGGAGAAAAGTTTTACAAACCATCTCTATAGTGTAAAGAATCACCATTACTGGAACAGATCTAGCTTCAAAGTGGGCTTTTCTTTCTGTGGGGGTGAGGGTCAACTAAGTGACCTCCAGAAGTCCCTTCTAACCAAAAGTAACCTTTGATTGTAAATTTGTTGTTCAAATTAGCTTCTGTATCCTTTGTAATTATCTGACTTTTCTTATACTCTGATGAAAGCATGGCCTGAAAGTATAGCCCCAGAACAATGACTGCCATCTGGTTTGACAAGACATCCTGGTTTTCCTCAGCATGTTGTCAATTGTACCCTAAATGCTGTTTTGTAGCCAGTGCACTGTAGTATTTCACTCAACTTCAATATGCAGCCATATGGTAAAAAGTAGCTGACACAGGTTAAGTGCACCGTGTGAACATTGTTAAAAGCTGACTTGAAAAAAACATTAATTGAGTTCAGCTCTATTTACTTTTGGGTTTTGTGTTTACTGCCCTTTTTCTGCAGCTGAGGTTTGTTTACTCACAACCCTCTTTCCTTAATGGGCTTTTCCAAGTGAGAAGTGGAATCTCTTTCATGCAAAGTCTGGGTTAGAAACTACTTTACATAAGGAAATAAAACAAACCATACTCAGTAGAAATTTGAAGAGTAGGTATAAGTGCATTCCTTACATACACGTGTTTTTCAAGCAGTGGGGCAAGATGATTACATGACTTTCAGCTGGTGAAGACAGGGCTTTCTGTGGTGGGGTGGGCAATCTATCTAGTCAGAAATGGAGTCCTAATTGCAATGGAAATGTTGCTAGCAAGAAGGTTTCTGTGCTACTGAATGACTGCATTTGTGTATGAAATCCACTTTTTTTTCAGGTAAGATGATGAACATACTCTTCCCAGATCTAAAATAGACAACTGTCAGTCTTAACAATGCTCCAGCTCAGCAACAGCTATACCAAAACGCTAAGTTGACAAACAGTGAAATAACTCTTTCCACCTTGTATTCATGGAGCAGTAAAGTAAAACCTGGCAGAACAAAGAAGCCAGATATCAGTGAAGAGACATATAAACCTGAGAATGTCACTGAGAAAGGAGAAGCTTTTGGTGGGAAAAGGGAACAGGTGGTCAACAACATTTGTTTCAAAAGGGACCCAGAATTTTTGTGAGAATAGTAAAGTCAGATGAAGCACTGTGCGCTCAAACAATTTCCTGGTTCGTATAAGAAGCCATGAACTGCTGAGGGATCCTTCGCTACATCCCCAAAATATTGCAACCCTAGTCCAGGGAGCTGTCTCAGACTGGTGAGAAAACTGAGGCAGCAAGACAGCTATAAGTTTATTAAGCAAAAGCAACATATTTAGACCTCCACGCAAACAAAGACTTTGATTTTCTGTATGTTTGTCATGCATAGACCTCATGCTCCTAAAGAGTTGTGAAGTAAAATGTAAACCACAAAGTGTAGACCTTGCTGATATATTGGGGAAGATGTCAGAGACAGAGCCTGCTTCTGGACTAGTTAAATGCTCAAAGCCAGGAGCAGAATCTGATTCAGCAAACTTGGAGAATCTGGTGAACTCCCATCTGAGAAGCTTATTTACATGACAGTCTGAATTTCACTGAGCTGGATGAAGATTACTATATGCTGTGAATTGGAATGACTTCTGCTTTCCCATACATTTTGCTGTTGACATAGATTTAACAGTTTAACTTCAGAAGAGACTACTGGATCAGTTGTTTTACTTGCCCCTGTGTAACAGTTTATGAAGGATTGTTCAGGTTCTTTACAACAATCCTCAAACTTCACCTCTAAAAGGCTGTTCAGTTTTCTAACACTGAAAATGTGTATGACAATTGCTGCAAAAGAACAGAAGGTCAGAGTCCCAGTTGCCTCCACTGGGAGGAAGTTGGTTGAGTCAGGTATTCCCAGGATTTCCACAATGCTGAGTTGTACAATTGTACCCCCCATTGGAGAGACGAAGGTGGAAAAAGCACAAGAGTGTGAAAAATTTTCTTGCATCAGTCCAGACAGTATTGAACAAGACATACTCTGGAAGCCATTTCAGGGTATGAGCCAACTCTGCTCAGTTAGTCATTGCTCACCTTACCCAATCTCTGATACTTCAGACAAGGTTGCCGTTATGCTGGAAGCCAAACTGTGCACTGGGATAACTTAACATTCTTGGTGCTTCCAGGTGACTGGCTACAGTCTAAAACACGGAGATTTAGTTGTGTATCTTGCCTGACAGGAGAATTGCTAATGGGCAGAAGCTGAAAGGTTCTTGACTCAAATAGGGAAAGCTATGAAGGAAGCAGGAAGTGATTAGCAAAATTTACTAGACAGATGGGCTCACAGTCCCATGTAGAGAAGGTCAAGGATTTTCTCAATTCAAAGGTTATCAACTGCTGCATCTTCTCTGTGCTGGGTCTTGATCTGCATATTTTCAGCTTAATTCTTTAATTGATCTGCCTCAGGTACCCTGTCAGTTACAGCAGCACAACTGCATATATAACTTAGCACCAGTTCTAGGCTACACATATGACTTCCTCTTTGATATGGTATTTCAAAACAAGATCATAACTGAGATAATTAAACTTCCTTTTTCCAAGCCTGCATAGTTGTCCTTTTTGTCATTGCCCTTTGTAGTACTCGAGTAGTCCCTGGATTTTCCCTGCCTGCCTGAGATGGCAGACAGGATTGCTGTTAAGAAAAACATCTCATTTAGGTTATTGGAGGAATAGTCCACCAGGATGAAAAAGATTTGTTTACAAAGTCAATAGTAGCACAGAAGCAAAGGTATAAAGTGGCTCTGTGCTAAATGCAGTGTAGAGATTAGGCTTCTTGAGAGTTTGAGTAGGGACACTCAGAAGAAGCTTTTCAGTGAAAGTGGTAGAGCAAAACCCAAACTTGTTTACAGCTAGAGTGCAATGAGTTTATGGGAGGGATTGTATGACTTGGGTCTTGTGATATCGGGGACATGCTAATCATAAGACCTCCTCCAATTCTGCGTTCCTGTCTTAAAGATCACACAAACCCTTTTTACCACATGCTGAGGTCTATACCTGTGAGGACACCAGCTTTCCTGGAGTTGTAATGTTTGAGACACTGTTTCCCACGTAGTAAGTGTTGCCTGTATTAATTTTCCTTCATAACCCCCTTTAATAAACAAGAGTAACAAGCTGCAGTTATCCACTACTCAGAGACTCTGATTGCTCAGTCCTATAAACAAAAAAAAAAAATCTGTTTTGCCCTTGGTGTCTGGCCAGACACTTGTTCAAAGCTGCATTTTTTCCCAGGAGAACAAGAACATGTGCACTGCTTTGATATATATTGAAACCTTACTTGTCATGAGAAACAGCTCTCATCTTGCAGTGTCATGGAGTGAACGCTTTAGTAAAGGGGCCTGCTGCTGGTTTAGAAACCAGAAGCCTCACAGCAGGAATAAGAAACAAGGTAAACTGTTCTTCAGTCCTACGCGGTGACTGCTGTGAGCTGGTCATTCCCATATGTAAGTATATGCTCAGGCTTGCTCCACACCAGCCTTTCACTTCATAGCTGTGTGACAGTGGGAGTACTCATGCAGAGGACAGGTACAAGTTACTGCTGTGCCTGCTGCTCTGATTCTGCACACACTGGCCAGCTAACCCGTGTGTGTGTGCGCCATTCGCAGGCACAACATGACATGGCTTTTTGCAGAACTGGGCTTTGTGCCATGAAGATAGGCTATTGGAGAAAAGCTACAAAAGCATTTGAAACAAACAGTGCTAGCCAGTCTCTGGGGGCAAAAGTGACACATCCTGGTTTAAACCCACCTTGTGACTATGAATGTCCCTGAAAGGCTTTTAAATCCTTAATTAAATCCAAAAAGCCACAGGGAGCTAAAAGAAACAAGACTGGAATGAGTTAGGGAATCTGGCTTGTATTTTCAGCCTAATTCTTTTAATTTTTCCACTTTGATAGATTTAAGTGGAACTTTTCTTTTTATTAGCCTTTTAACAGGATGCAGTGTCTTTTAAAAAAACACTTTTGTTCATGAAAACGGAGGTTCCTCCTCTCACTTTTGGAAGGCTGGGACAACAGGATAAGGTTGTGCTTGTTTTCCTCCAAAAACTAGTAATTGGAGATCTCAGTGCTGCAAGCTGCTTCGTACAAGCAGGTATGACATATTTACAGAAGCCCACTGAAGTACAGCAGACTGTGCTACAGCAAATATACTTGAACACAGGGAAGTACTGACCTGCTTTTATAAAGAGTCTGCCCAAACAGCAGGCCGTACACCTTGGCATCACAGTACCATGTTTATTTGAACTTCTAACTTCGGGGAACAGTTGCTGCTAAAAGCAGCAGCAAAATAGCTGACTATGTTCCTGAAAAGGTAGGAGTAACTGCATTAAAACCTCAGACAGCTGCTCTCAAAAGGAACAAGGTGGCCTATTTTCGCCCTGTTTTCTATCCTGGGTATGAGTTCACATAAGAAGACTCAAGAGAGGGACTACTTTTTTGTACTGAACTTAGCTATTTGTCACCTGATCTATTTTGTAAGAAGCACAGAATTTCCTGAGAATGGGGATTTAATTAGCTGACTTCATGGCTTTGTAAGCTAGTGAAGCATCAACACAGTATCTCCTGCCTGAGAATCTCAAGTATTTTCCAAGTGTGTGTAAATGTTATCATACTATTTTACTGACAGAGAAGGCAAGCATGTACCTTAATAAAAGCAGACTGAGGGACATCGAAGGAATAAAAGCCACATCACTTGAGGTTTCACTACCATCCCCATATAACTAGTTTTACTACCCTTGCATGGCAAAATAAGTGTCAGCGAGCTGCAAGAGCAGGGCTGCCCCACGAGGGGCCATGAGCCAGGAGCGCAGGGCAACCTCAGCACCATGCCATCCCCAGCAGGGCACAGCCCCATGGTGCCTACGCAGGACCAGGGCTAGTGACACAATCTCCCAACAACCCCTCACCAGCCAGGGTGACAAGTCAGGTCCAAGACCCACCCAGGGGATCCGGTTAGGCACAGCCAGCCAGGCCTGGAGACAGGGCAATCCACAGCATGGGCCCATGGTCCAGCCAGGAAAAGCAGTAAGTCAGGATGGCAGGGGACAGAGCTGGGCACAGACCTACTTACAGCTCAGCTCAGGCAAGGTTTGGGTGCCTGGGCATAAGCTTGAAGGGGGCTCCCAGGCCTGCGGGCAGAGGGTGCGCTGGTGGGGTCACCGATGAGGCTGGCCAGGGCAGCTAAAGCCTACTCTTGCACGTAGTGCCCTGGCAATGACGAGTCCATTGCCTTCTGTAAAACATCCTGTGTTCATTATTACCGGTTTTAATAGCAATCATCTTTGTACAAGACCAGGACATCTCCTGTGACTCCTATTCTTAGAGCAGCCACTTCTGCAGCAGCTATGCTCCTTCTGCTTTAACTGTTGTATTTAACTACAGCCCTGCATGTTGCTATTTTTAAATATCAAAGGGGTTTTTTGCAATAGGGAAGCAGAGATGCATAGAGCTATTATATTCATACTCAAATATAACTGTCCGTTAACAAAAATTAAAAGTTATTTAACTTCCAGGTGCTCTTCATTGCACAGCAGCACGATTTTTTTTCCTTAGAAAAGCAGAAACAGTTAAAGACCCAAGCAGGGATTTGGAAACTCTTAGCAGAAATACAGCCAACTTGATCCCTGTACCCACTCAGATGGATTTTTCTGCCTGAAAATATGAAAGTGATCAAGAAACAAAAGTCGTCCCCATTTCTCTACAGTTAAGGTCTGCTGAGCTGACCACAACGCTGCTAGCAGATCTTCTCTCAGGTTAGGTGGATTGGTTACATGCTTTAGTGACCTATTCACTTCTCCCTTTTTCAAAAAAAACTTGGTTAAATCTAACAAGATGCCATCTCAGGGCTGCTTCCGACAGCTACACAGCATGACTTTGCAGCTTTGCTACTTCTGACAGTGTAGCAGACCAGAAGAATGGTAGTGCTGATAACGCAATAGCAAGCAGTAGAGACCTTTCTTGCACTAGTTCTGCCCTTACTGAACAACCGTGCTCAGGCAAGGCCTTTTACCTTAAAGAGTGCGTTATACAAGGTATCATGGTATGGAGCCAAGTGATTTTCAGTTGAATAAATCATCAGCTCAAGTACTACAGAATAACCTAATACCAAACAGAATAATGGAGAATTATAAACAAGACCTCATAATAAGATCCCACCATTTACAGAAGAAAAACATGGCAAAATGGAAGAACAATGCAAGTACTATTAAAAAAAGACAATGGCAGATGGTAACTATGATAATTCCCCCCCCCCCCCCCCCCCCCGCCCCGAAAGAAAACAGGAATAGACTGCTAAAAATCTGCAGCATGTTTTGCTAAGCAGCCCTGAGGATGTGAACAGAAAACAGTTTCACAGCTAAGCAAATTGTATTGCTATTCAGTTATTTAACAAGTCCTCACTGTTGGGCACATAACCCTGGCATACTGTCTCAAACAGCAGCGGGATTTTGATGGGGGTCTCTAATCAGGAATTTGTTAGCAAATTAGTAAAGGTTTCTTTGTGTGCCAGACTAATAGTTTTCTGTCCTATTTTCTGTCTGGTTCCTCTCCTCTCCCCCTGCCCTCCTCTGCATATTTCATATTTCAAATTTCTCCTGAGCAGTATGTGCCAACAGCCACAGAAAAAGCAAAAATAAAATGACAACATATTTGTTAACATTTTTACCTACTTAACATCAACTTAGAGTACCACTGTCTGGTGGATGTCTCCAATAATCCCTTTTTGCTGCTAAGTCTATAAAGGCTTTACTTTACAAATACAGACATCTGAGTATTTTATGCTATTTGACTAAAGTGCCATTTCAAGTCAGACTCTATAAATACAATCAGACAAGCTGTCTGATGCCTAAGCACTGTGCTCTGTCCAGGGGTGTTGGGTGTGCGTGAGGGCTGTTTCTGAATGCCATGAGAACAACAGCTTGAGTTGCTTCTTATAGGAAACATTGAGGGAAAACAGCAATACCGCTGAGACATCTGTTTTTCTTTCTTCTTCTTTTTAACAAAATTATTTGCTGTGCACTATCAGCATGTATGCATTTGTAACAGAGGCTTGGAATCCGGCTCTAGTGTTCTTACACTTTCAATGACACCTAGCCCTTGTCAAATGGGCATAACACTGGTATTGCTTCCATTGCTATTGACATGAGGGAGGCTTGTATTTTACCTGTCATTTACATGTTGAAACACCAGATTGCTAAGTGGTTCCACCTGTTTCATCAGTAATGAAATTATAATGTCCTGTTCTTGGTGCAAAATCCTGTATTTCTGCAACTCTTGCATTCTTCTACTGGCAGAAACTCAGTTTTCAACTCCTTAATTCAGATTTTCACATCACATTTGGAAACTTCTCTTCAGACCTTTACAGCCACATTTGGAACACATCACAAGACTCTGCCTGTAACATGGGCATTTTGTTTTACTGTCTCAGCAAGAGGTATATTATTTTGAAATCCAGTTCTTAGTGGGAGTAAGAAGGAAGGAGGGATAAAATGTCAGTATTTCAAGGACTGTTACAAAACTTAGGGAAAAGGATCACAAGACAGAAGTCTTACAAGGCCAAGGACATCACATGACTCAAGACAGCATGTGCACATGACAAAGACCTTTTAAATTCAGCTTTTCTCCAGATTTTGCTAAGCAATGGCATATCTGGCTTTCCCATGTATACATAGAGCTAAATCCTGAGGGGCACCGAGCTCTTGCAAGTCCCTTTATGTTCAATGAAGCTGCAAATATTGAACAGTTTCCAGGACAAGACCTATACACTTAATAGTTCTACTGACTTCAGTTATGCATGTCCTGGGCTGGCTTACAAGTCTTGCAAGCTTGTAATTTTTTCCACCTGAAAAAGCAAAGGTTGCAAGCGCAGTTTTGCCTGTATGCCTTCCCATAAGCTCTCAGATGTCTGTCAAAGGAATTAAACAGAAAATAAAATTTTGCAAATCCACCTATTAAAAATTAATTTGTAATTGGTGACTCACTAAGGTTCCTTTTTCCATGTCAATAGAGATTAATTAGAATTCTATCTATTCCTACACGGTTTCTAGATAAAATGGATACTGTGTCGAAGAACACAAACATGGCATTTTGAAATGTGTTGCCTGAGTAAAAGCTGAAGGAGGATCATTGGATACTGTGGATGAAGCATTAGAATTTTGCCTCATTTAATGTTAGGGACTGCTTATGGACTATGTATTATGCATCCCAAATGGAGGTGGCATAGAAATGACAGTGGTTTTGATCCTGGACATTATGATTTTTATTCTTTATGCAATCTTCTTCATGCTCTTCAAGGAACAATAGATACTGGCTGATCCACTGATTTTGGAAAAAAAATCATAAAATGGGGAGAAGACGTGTCTACAACATAACAGCCTACTCAAGAAGTGGACCCACTGACTTCCTCCTTCCATTTATTCAGTACCTATCAAAGGCAAGCTTCACTTGATACTCCCTAGGTCTTATACTGGAAGGGACAGTGAACACCAGGTTCTTATTCATACTGTCGAGTTTGGTAAGATTTTGCAATGTTTCCCCCTCATCTCTTCCCTCCGTGATTCCCATGTAAACACCAACCACACTCATATAAGCATGGACATGCAGGAGTTGGCCTGATCCAGTTCCTCGTCTCCAGCTGATCAGTCTTGAAGGTCAATAGTGAAACATGCACCTGCCCTCACTCACATATCTTACATGTACATTCACATTCACAGTCCTTTTCAGGTCATGTAGAAAATTTTCCACATTCTGTTTGCTGACTTTAACCCAGAGTCAGATCCTAGTTAGCAGCCTGCAGTCCTCTGAGGCCTTTGATCATTCTTGTTGCCCTTGGTGCCCTTTTTGGTGTCAAAGGGTGAGAACAGCCAACAGTGTTCAAGTGGCAAGAACAACCTGAACACACTAATAAAATAATGTTCTCATTACTACCAGTAAAGTAATGTTAAGCTGGTATTTATTAGGGCAAAACTTCAATGATTAAAAAAGTGTTTAAGAGTAGATATTGTAGCCCTGGTTTAGGAGTGCATTGAAAACATGCTTCACTAATTTTCAATGTGTGAATAAAAAACTCTCATCTTCACGGTAGGGCACACTGAAAGTACTAAAGTGTTTAATGTATTTCAGCACCACTGAAGCCAATGTGAATCACCAAAGCACGTAAAGCACATGCTTGCTAAACCGGAGTCTTCTGACTAAACTTCTTGCTGCATCTGTTCTCTATCAGGCATGCGCATTTTCAGTCACAGAGATTATTTCAACATATTTGGGGCTGGCCAACAATTTTCATTGACCTACATAACTAAAACAGAAAAATAACTCTTAATATGGAAGTATAGTATTCTTACTAAAACCTAGTAATTATTTTTAATAAGACTGTAAATATGCCAGTCACTCTGAGACCTATGGTTCCCAGGATTGTTTAAGAACAATTGATGCTATGTTTCATCACACAATTCCAAAAAGATGAGTAATGGAAACATTTCTGCCTGAGTATGTCCTTATTTTGCATTAATTGTCCTTTATTTACTATAAGTATTGAGCCAAGTCATAAAGCAGTATCTGAGCTGGAAAACTGGCATCCAATGACACATAACATGCTCACCAAAACAAGTAAGCGTCTATGTACAGAATTGTTTTGTTCTGCCAGCATTCCAACCAGTTTGCTTCCTACTCGATAGTTTTGTGTGTATGGTCTACAAAAGCTGAAATGCTTCTCTATTTTTTATTAAGAACATATCAGTGAAAACAAGTGCTTTGATTACATTTAGGAAAATGTCTATTTAACTCTGTCAAGGAACTGCTGAAAGGTTGGCATGGTTCAGTGACTGAAAAAATGTGACTACTGGAGTGTAGCCTAAAAGCAGAAGTTCATATAGCACTTCCCCTTTTATTTTGCTGTTTTGATGTTATCTAATTTACATCCCCAGAAGAACAAGCTCTATAGCTCCACACAGTGTTTATTTACAAACATCAAACCTCTAAACAGGCCACAGGATAGTTAATTAGAGATTTTTCTAAATGTGGATAAAGTCAACCACCTCTCTAGAATTTTTCCAATGCATTCTTCTTTAATGGGTTTACTTTTCTGATAGGTTATTTAATACTTGTGAGGTCCATCTAAGAATATAAGTGACAGTATTCACAATTCTTGTGTGTGTATATATTACCAGCTAGTCCTGGTGTTGCATCTTTTTCCCCTTCAGATCTTCAGCTGATGTTAAGTACAAGCTTCTGCTTGAGAAACAGCTTGGAATCTGTCTCCTTAACTAATTTACACACATAACAATTTGGTGAGGCACATATTATTAGCAAGATTTTAACAACAAAGACTTAGGTGACTTCCTAGACACCACACAGATGTCCCTGCACCGTCTCAGACCAGAAGTCAGAACTCTTGGCATATAATTGTCCTTAATGCTCTGAGCATCCTGATTGGAAAACATACTTTGATGTGCAGGGGATAGGCATGAAGAAGAGCAATTTACTCATAAATACAGTAATGAAAAGGCTCTGCTTTATGCTGATGATATTCTTGCATTGAATGGGTTACCATTTAATCAATGATGATTTGGAATGAGCAATCAGTGTTCATGTAATTTACCAAGAGATAAATGACTTCTGAGTTTTGTCCTGCAACTGGAAGATATTTTAAGCTGCAAGAGATAGATCATTAACACATAGAAAAAAAAAAAGAGTTTGAAAATAATTTCTTTTGGATTGGACTTGAACAGGAAACAGCTCAAAATATGATGCCTCCTCTGACAGTGACAATTTCAGTTGTACTTGCAGCTGTATTTTAGGGATGTTGGGGCAGCTCCACCTCAGTATCAACTTGGCTGAATCTGCCTTATAAAAAAGCTGATTTTTTTTTCAGTGTAGTCACTGATCACAAAGAACTAAAAACTGAATTGATCGCCCATTTCTTTCAGACACAGCCAGATCAGTATAGACAGAGATGAGTTCCTAAGGGGAAGAGAGATGGAAACTAGAATATCTGTTGCCCAGGATGCTGTATGGTTGTAACACACAAAGTGATAGGAAACCAGTGATAGGACTGAAACAAGTGTGTAATTTGTTTGCGTAGTACTTCATGGATGTTCACTTACAGCACTCTGTGTTTATTTCCAAGCAGCTTGGGAATAAAACTCCAAAGTTCAGATGATGATCCACTAGCAAAATATTTTAGAAGAACTAGCTGAACCATATAAAAACATTATCAAAATAGAGTGGAATTGCTATAGCTCTCTTTGCTTACCAAATAAAAGCTGCAGAGGGCACTGCTAATGCTACAGGCACCTTAAAACACTGTCAGAGGTTATTTAATATACATCTCAGTCCAGACAAGTGCCTACAATGAAGACACACAGAAGACGAAATTAAGGTTAATATCCACTAATCATAGACAAGAAAATCCCTCTATTTTCTTCTTTTCTTTTACTTTGTCCCTTGTATCTGCTCAAGAAGATACTTGCAAATTAGTTTTGCATCTTGACACCTGTAAGTCAGGATCCTGCTTCTTGGATAGAGGTGGTGTCACAGGCTGCAGATGATGTCCAACAGCCTACCAGATCAGATTCCTGTCTCCAACATGTATGTCTTCCTTCACTGTTCATCTTCAGACTGAAAACATTCTTCTTCAAATTCAACAGGGAAGTCAGGGCACGTACAGGTAACACTGTATCCATAACACAAGTGTTATGGATAACATGTATCAATCTAATACGTATAGCAAGATAATTCAAGTGCACTACTGTTGAGTTTCAGATGATACAACACAGCCAATGTTCACAAAATTCCAGAAACACCTAGTAAAACCAATAATTTAAATGTATAACATACAAGTCTAGGTCATCCTATTTACCAGTGCTTCTACATGGAAGAGCTCCCATCTCTCCATTTTGTCCACAATTCCCATATGCATGTAGTATACTGTAACCGAACTGTGTACCCCATACTTCAGGTAGAGGGTGTTACCTGTTAAAAACATGCAGCCATCACCCCATAAAAGCTTAATTAATTGCCTTCCACAGATGGCAGCTTGCATGGTTCTTCAGTCAGTTTGTTTATAGTGCATAGAAAATGTTTTTCCAGCACTGCTTTATACTGAAAATGATGTTAGAAAATGCATACCAAGAGTCATTTAGCTCATTCTACAATCACTTTTTCCTCCTGGAAAGCCATATATCATTTGTATATAGCCTTTTTATTGATCAGAGTTGATCCAATCCAATTAAATGATCTGCAGTTCATAATGTTGGTGCTTTTCTTAAGAGGCTGCATTGCATGTTCCAGAATCCAAAAGAATAACTTATTACCTAAAGCCAAGACTTTAAAAATTATCTGTGATTCTGGACGTTTCAGCTTCCTAGTATCAAATTTCAAGCATTTCAAACAGGGAATGCAATTCTCTAGATGTATTCAGAAACCACAATGGCTTTTGGCAAAGTAATCATGTGCACAAAGCAAACACTTCAGTGGCAGGCTACTCATGAAACTAAGAGCATATTCATCAGTCACTGAAACCCAGATAATAAAGTCTGAAAGAAGATAATGTATTTCTGGGGATATTTTCACTGACGTAGAAGAATTTTTTAAAAAATACCCCCATACTGAATTTATAGCAGTTATGAAAACCAAACTGATGTCCACAGGAATGTTTCTATATGGATTTTATTCCAAAGAACGCAAATCTTCTGCAAATGTTGTGGTAGCTATGTTCAATCTGACAGCCCATGGTTTTGGCACATGTATTTATTGACACTGGCAATGATTAATCCATTAAGTGATATGGGTTGCTTCCAGAACTTTCAAATCTGTTTCTCCCTTCATATTTGGCTTTATATATTTTGTATGGCTGTTAACATATGGATAAGAGCTCTGCTTTGATTTCCCTTTCTATTTTCTCAAAGACAAGTAAACATAAGAAAGTATTCTGGGCCCAAATGTATTTGATTTCTAACCTAACTAAACCATAACCACTATGACTTTATTGTAATATTTGTATACACATATATTTCCACTTCAGAATCCACTAGCAAACTTACTAATTTACTTGCAAATTTCAGGTTTGGGTTCTCGAATGCTTGGTGAAAGCCAATTCTGAATAATATATACATTTCCAAAATTCAGAATAAAAATGTGTCAGTTGTTCAGTTCATCCACTGAAAAAACCCCAGAGACATTATTTCAAAACTCTATTGCAAAACTCCGGAAACATGAGTTCTAATGCTACTGGTTTATACTGCTGGTAAGTTACATGAATTGTCCAGTGAGAAAATGAAAACAGTACTGTGTGACTTGTGTGAAATGACATACCACTATAAAATGGATGGTGAGTATTTACAGGAAATTAGAGAATGATCTGAAACCAATAATTATTAACTGCATAAACTTACAAATTATCAAATGGTAAAGAGTTGCCAAATGATTTTGTAACCATTTGTGAATAATTGCTAGGGAAAACAGGTGGAATGTATCTAATTAATTTTATTACTTGCACCTAACTTTGCTCAGAATCAGGTTTTTATTTTATTTAACCTCAGCTGGGTGTAAAAATAAAAAATTTGACAGAAAGTGAGTATAAACATAACCATTAATCCAAAAGAACTGTACTGGTCTATCCCAGAATGACTGAATTCAGATAATGTCTGCAATAATCAGAGTGATTTTTCTCTGTGCTTTAATAAAACTCATGGCGCTGCAGCTGCCTAGACTTAGCATTCAATCCACTGTGGGGTTTTTTTTGTTGTTCTTGATGTTGTTGTTGTTGGGGTTTTTTTTTTTTTCCTTTTAAAATACATAAGATTTTCCTGTGGTGTTATAGCATGTTATAGCAAGTAACTTCCCTTTTACTGTTTGGTGGTTTTTTTTTTAATTACTGATATTAATAATTTGATATTTCCTTAGATTTCATGTTTAAGGATGCTAACAACCATTATAATTCACTCTCTGAAATCATCTCTGTGGATGGTCTATAGGAAAATGAGCTGAATATTTGCCCTACCTTGTTCTGTTTACATGGCTCTGTTCTCAGTGAAAAAGTTCATTTTTGGTGGGTCAAAGGATGACTAATGAAACAGGCAGTTTAAATAACAGGCTAATCTATGGCAACCTTCACATTTCAGCAGTAGAAATCTGCAAGGTAAAGGACTCATTGGTTCCATAACCAGTTCTAAGAATTCAAGATGACTTTAAATAAAGATATTTTGATGTACATAGCACAGATGTTCACGCATTGTCACACAACTTCTGTGGCTTATGTGACGTAAAGCCTGCATCTGTAAGCAGCATGGCAAAAATGTCATGCCATTGACTATGACCATGCTTCGCTAACAGTCTAAGGTTTTTTTGGCTTTGATCTACATTGCTGGTAGTGATAATAGTGGAGGGAGGGATCTTTCTTTTGTTTCAATTTCACATACAAGGACTGACCTTCTGTAACTGTTCATGCAACAGCTGCAGATATAACATTAGGTGAGAGCTAGCTGCACAATCTAAATGACAGTTCATGGCAATAGCTGCAAAGCAATGCCAGGAGTCTTAACAGTGGTAACTGTGTGGAATACCTACCCTCCTGCAACATTTTCATCCTGTATCTACTTTTGCCACCAGCAGTGTCCTCTCCTTCCTTTCACTAGCCTGCTAATATCAGGACTTAGGTATATAGACTTACAATATCTCAATGCCCCTAGATGTTCCCACAGCTCTGCATGAGCTCATCCTTTTCAGGACACAGCTATCTCAAGAGTGCAGTTTCCAAAACAACATGGCTGTCACCGAGTAGGCAGCTGCAAGTAACTCTTGTCTTCAACTAGGTGAACTTGATGACAACTGACAACTGACCTCTGTGTATAAACGGCTTTCACAGTTCTGCTGAGCTTTGTTATCACAGCCTTGCTGCTATATCCTGTAACAGTGCCTTGGTAGCCACTGCGAGATCTGTTCAAGAAACTCTGTGAGCTTGGTGCCCTGTGTGCATTTCATTTCTACACAACTTTTGTTGTGTATTTATTATTGTTATTATTATTTATTATGAATTATTATTCCCAGAGTTACATTCCCATACTGCTACACTGCGAAATGTGCTTATATTTTTGTACTCAAGTACAAACAGCCTATGACTACAAAAAGTCTATTATTACCAAATTACCATCCTAAGCATCTAAGTATGTTCTTGATTCAGGCCACAAAAATGTACCAAAAATGACATAGTTTAGATCATATTCCTATCACTGATGTGAGGATTTTGATAGTCGCACTTTTAATGAAACACTGCACCATCATTATTTCTAATTTCAATTATGTGCCTCATGCCTTTCCACAGAGAAAGCAACAATAGCAGCAATGCAAACATTACAAAGACATCAGCCCATTTACTTTTTGCACAATGTACAGTTACAACAAAATGCTACAATGTAGTTGTCACTAACAGCAGTAGCTGTTTCCTTCATTAATGCTGCTCTCAGCACACAACCTGGCATTGTTCTGCAGGAACAGCACGAGCTGGAAGCATGTTTACCTCTTATGTGTACACATGCATTAGGATGCTGTAGCACTAACTAAGGAAGCTACAAAGTAGTACGAAAGACATGTAGGTCCCTTACGAATTGCTTCATGGATTTTCTTTGAGAAATTTCTCTGTACTTTCATCAAGATGAACTTGGCAAAATCTAATTAATCCAGAAGAAGGACAATTCTAAAAGTCCTACCTATTCTTCAGGATGTATTGTGCCATTTATTTTGTAATATGAGGAACGGAAGGCGTGTTAATAAATGAGATGCTGCTACACTCCTGAATATTATTTTAATTTCCTAATTTAGAAGGCTAGCTATCAAAAAAGCAGGCCAAAAAGGGTTCAGAAGAGAGACTATAGCAAGGAAGGTGTTTGTAGCAGAAGTGCTGACTGGCACCTATCTGGCAGCAGTGAATTTGATGGTAAGGCATTTCCAAGTTGCCCACTTAAAAGTCATGCGTACAAAATATCCTGGTATTTTGCTCCTTCACTATATTCTTTTTCATGGCATAATACGGTTTTGTCTGGATTGTAATATACACATCTTTATAACTCACTTCTCATTTTGTGTTTGTGTTCAGACAAATATTTCAGCTGGAATGGGGTATTCATATGGTAACAACAACAATTTATTGGCATAAAAATGTTTGTCAGGAGAGAGCAGGCCTTAGGCATGGGGAGAGACCATGTTCTTTGAAGGGAACTGGATAATTTGCATCCAGTGAGACCTGTTTCAGGACAGCTCAGTCCAGAGGAACTCCTCTAGCAAACAGTACTGGGAGACTGGTTCAGTAAACTTTCCTGATTTCTACCAGTAGCTATTCTTTCCAATACAGGCACCGCCCTTGCAACGGTGTGGACATCTACCTTTAGTTCTCTTCCACCTCCATTTGTTTTCCAGTTACAAGAGAAGACTAACAAGTCTCATTCACTACATCTAAAGCTACAGCTTTAGTTTCTACTTTTCATCCTTCACAGCACGTTCTCCTGTTCTCTCCTTAGCGTGCGAATAACAGCATTTGGGCAAGCATGGAAACAAGATTAAGGAACAGGTCTCGGATGGAAAATAAACTAGCAGGAAGAAAAAACCCAAAGTTTCTTTAGGTTAATTAGATCCTTGATCCAACTCGTCTCTTGGGAGAAATGTTTGTGGCAGCACCTGGCAGCAGCTTCACGCCAATGCCACGATGCTGCAGACACGCAGCGTGAGCAACTGTTCCCTGCGCCTGTGCTCACCTTGTCCCCAGAACACGGCCTCGACGGCAACGCCCGCGCTCGCAGGTCCTTCTCACCCAGACTTCTCTTTATCACCTACAGCAGCCCTGCCCGGCACCCCTCTGTCACTAAACGACCTCTTCATCTCCCAAGCTGCCGGCTGGATGCGGAGGGGACCTACTTCGTGCGAAGGGTCCGACCGCACCCGGCCCCGACGCAGGCCGGGGCCTCCCAGGGCCGTGAGGCGTCAGCAGCCCCAGCGCCGGCGGCAGCCAGAGGCCGAGCCGTAGGCCGGCACCGCAGCCTCCCGGCTTGCCTGTTCGGGACGTGCCCTGCGGGCTCGTCCGGGGCCGGCGGACCGGACGGGACGGGACGGGACGGGACGGGACGGGACGGGACGGGACGGGACGGGAGGAAGGGCGGCCCCGGCCCCGGCCCCCGCAACCCTCCTCACCCAACCGCCCCCTGCGCATGCGCAGACCGCCACCAGAGGCCACCGGACACACCCCGCGCTAACTGGCGGACGGCGCCTTTGCGCGCTTGCGCAGAATACGCCTCCCGCCTCCCTCCTTCCCCCTTCCCCCCTTCCCCCCTTTTCCCCTCTCTCCCCCCTCCCCCTCCCTCCTCTGCACGCGCATGTGCATGCGCTCCACCGCCCATCCCCTCCCCGCCTCAGACGCCGGCGCGCGCCTTTTCGCCCGGAACCTTGACACGGAGTCTCTCGGGGCTGGGGGCGGGAGCCTCGGAAGCCTCTGACGTCACTTCCGCGCGGTCCCACGGCCGGGGCCAATGGGCGCCCCCGCGCGTGGTCCCGCCCCGCCACCGCCCTCCCCCTCCCTCCCTCCGCTGCCGGGCCGCCGTCGCGCTCGGGGCCGCGGCGTTCAGACGCCGTAGCGGGGGAGGAGGAGATGGCGGTGGGGGCCTCGGCGACGACGACAGCGACACGGAGAGCGGGCGGGCGAGGCACCCGCAGGAGGGAGGAGCCGCCGCTGCAGCCGCCGCAGCTCCCGCGGGCCCGCTCGGAGCAGTGACCGGCCGCCTCCCCCACCGCCTCCCTCAGGCCCCGGCCCGCTTGGCTCTCGCCCCTCCGCGGACTCACCTCTGCCTCTGCCCTCGGCGGCTGCGGCGCTCCCCGCCCCCACGCCCGCGCGAGAGCACCGGCGGCGGCTGGGGGCGACGGCCCGCGACCCCCAGCGGCAGGGAGGCCTCGGCCGCCCCCCTCCCGGACGCGGGCGGCAGCGGTGAGCCGAGGGGTCCCGTCGTCTCGCTGGTGATTATGCGTGACGGGCCCTGGGCCGGTGGTCAGAGCCCTTCGTCTGGAGGCCGTCGAGCGGGCAGCGAGCTCTCCTGCCTCTCTCTTTCGGCTGATGTCCCTGCCGTCCCCCGCCTAGGCTAGAGAAAGCTGAGAGCCCGCTTCTCGGGAAGTGGGAAATCTACAGCCATGTATTTTCTCAGCGGCTGGCCCAAGAGGCTTTTTTGTCCTCTGGAGTCCCAGGAGCAGCCTCTTCACATCCAGACGGATCCCCAGAGAGCTTTCTTCGCGGTGTTGTCCCCGTCTCAGCTGAGCATCTGGTACTGCAGGGTGAGTATCCATCCTCCTGTTAGCCCTCAGACCCCACTCTCCCAGCTGAAAAGCCCTCTCATCTGTAAAGTGGTTTTTTTTTTCGTTCCTGTTCCAGAAAGGGTTGTAAAATTTGGGACTAAAGCTTACAGATGATTTCCATTATTTGTGAATCAGAGCTGTTAAGCCACGATATTTACTGATAGTAATGTCGCATTGAGAAAATATGTAAGAGCAATCTGCTTGGAGTTAACACCTGTTATTCCTGAAAATGAGACTTATAACCAACTATTTTTTATTCACTTTGACTTTAAATAACGCTTAAGCTTAATATAAAGAGTGTTTGTAGCAGTGCCTTTTTTGCAGATATGCTTCATGTCTTCTGCCTTCATATACCCTGTGTTTTGTATAAAAAAAATGAATGTAGGAGGTATGAAACGCGGTTTTTATGAAACACAGAACAGACTATAACATTCTCTGTAACAGTATAACACAGAAGTTCACAAACTTTTCTTTTTATGAAAAGTTTAAAAGTTTTGCGGCCCTAAACAGAAGAATTGTCATGGCTTTTGCATGGAAGTTGCTGCTCTAGCAACACCTGCTCTGAGACTACATATATAATTGACATTAAATCCCTTGCTTTGAATTCACTTGGAATTAATGTTGTAACAAAAATGCTGTTTGTCAGTTTGATTTGATGCAGCCAATGAAACAGCTATGACATTGACTTTAAATTTTGATGCTGGATCCCTTTAAATACTGCCTAGATTAGACTCTAGATCTGTCTATAAATATCTCCAACTCCAGATAATTTACAGAGTTCATCTCAGGTTACAGGAGAAAACTAACAATCCAATTTTAGAAAGCTGATACTGAAAGGTATCAGATGACAGTCATAGCATTAAAATCTTGTTTTAAATTATGCTGAGATTTCATTGCTTTACCTTGTGTTGCACTCTGCATGGCTGTTCATTAGTTCCTGGGTGGGGTGCTGATGCTTTTTTTTAACCTATATCAGTAGCCAGCTAGGACATACCAGCCCAGTAACTATGCTGTGTGAACATCATCATGAGGCTTCTGTTTCCTTACGTTTGTGGCATGTAGTGTAGATAAAGCGTACACCCTTCTAGCTTTTGCCAGTTGTTAAGGCTATGGTTGTAGTCCATCAGCAGAGCACAATTGATTTTCTTTTCCAGGAAAGTACATAAAGAAGAACAGGCTTGTGGGATGCTTCTCAGGATGTGCCTTGTTGTCTAGAACGTAGTTTACTTTATGGTCTGTTCCTCAGGACAACGTTCATTAGCTTACATGTTCATTAGCTTACGTGCTTGGACTTGTTTTGAAGTGTTAAATGTTGTATAACTGGCTACAGGCAGAGCACTAAAAGAATTCACTCAATGCAGAAAAGTTGAGCAAACTTACAGGTCATTAAAATGTTTTAAATATATTTTAATTCAGTATATAATGGCTGCTTTTGAGGAAGGTGCTGACTTTGCCAGTCTTGATCACTGATGATCTTAGACTAAAAAGGATGTTACAATCTCACCACCTCTGTGGACATCCAGCTGTTAGCAATATCCTGCAAGAGAAAGGTTTCTGTTAAGGGCATTTTTTGAGAGAATCTCTTGCATTATTTTTTATGCATGTAGCTGGGGTTTTGGGTGGGAGGTTTTTTGTTGGTTTGTTTGTTTGTTTTGTTTTTGAAGGTGAAGCTTAAAATCATATGTTGGACTTGATAATAAAGTGAACTAAAATTATTGCATTCTAGAAAATGTTTTCATTTGTCAGAAGGACCTTCTTTGGAACAAGGCTAAGTTCTGGTCAGGTTGAATTAATTCAATTTCTTGAAGTAGAAGAGCTTTCACCTAATGTTCTTGTTAAGACTTACTACTGTCTCAACTATATATGAAGGTTTCATGTAAGAATGAAGTGATGATGCTGGTGAAGTTCTGTTTTGAATTTTTCAAGGGGGAGGCCCTTTGAAATACTTCCGGGTGTTTGAATTTACATTCAGTATGTGTATTTTTCAAGTGAAGTGGTAATGTTTAAAGCTCCTTTTCACCTACTGTGTGCTAAGAACTAATGGAACTAAGGAAGGTTTATCCAAAGTGTGGATTGTTTTCTGGTTTGGAAACAATATAGGTACTAAGATTAGAAACTGCAGTAAATGGTGTAACTAAAAACAGATGGAATTCTGTTAGTGGTTTTGAGCAAAAAGTCCTTGACTATTTTACATGTTATTTTGTAGGGAGAGATTGGATTGTGGATAGAAAAGGCCACTGATCAGTGGTGAATGTTTTTGATCTTGCATCAGTATTGGTGAAAGATTTTTGAACATGCACCCCCAATATGTGTACGTTTATTTGTTTATGAATTATATGCATGTGCTACTGTACTAGTATGCATGTTATCAAGCATACACAACATAGAAATTAAAAAATAGAGTAGAATAGACTATTTCAGTTGGAAGGGACCTACAACGATGATCTAGTCCAACTGCCTGACCACTTCAGGGCTCACCAAAAGTTAAAGAACATTGTTAAGGGCATTGTCCAAGTGCCTCTTAAACACTGATGAGGCCTGGGGCATTGACCCTGTCTCTAGGAAGGCTGTTCCAGCATTTGAAAAGAAAAAAAAAAAAAAAAGAATGAGGTAAAGCTGAAATAAACAAATTTTTAAAGTTTTACTTTATTTATTAATGGTACAAAAAATATTTTCTTCTTTCGCCCCAATGGATTGTATTAAATGCATCTCACTTTGGAGACTGTTCCAAGTATTTTTCTTAAATTACAAGAAACTATTGGCTGAGGTACCTCAGAAGATTCCTTGACACTAAGAGCCAATGAAACCGTTCTCGTTGACAGCATTGGAAAGCTTGTCAGTGTTTTCATTCTGGTAATGTTAAGTACTTGGATGCTTGAAGTGAGAAACTTCAATTCATGAAAGAAACTTTCTGAATTGCTAAAGTGAGGTAATTGATGTTTAATAGATTGACTTGGTTACCAAAGGTGATGTTTCGTGAGGCAGCTGTGCATTCCTAAGTGTTGTGATCTTTCCCGCTTGCACCTGTATTTTAGTGGCTTTTGGAGTGGACTAGTGATGGCTTTTACAGGGTTGTTCAGCTTGCTGAACAAATAGAAGCATTTTTTTTCAGCTCATGAAGGGATCAAAGGAGTATTGTAGTTGGCTTGTTGAAAGTGTTACTCCTTTAACAGTAGTGGCTTTTAATTTTAAGTTGGTTTGGTTATCTGGCATCATAAGAGCTTGAGGCAGTACAGGGGATTCTAGCTATTCACCCACAGGGCTCTAGATATTAAGGGAAGATGTATGCAACAGAGGAAGGAGGTGTGATAGATGAATGGAGTTCCCCCTTGAAGTGTTGAGGAGTGAATTGTGTCCAACAAGAATAATCTGATGACGTATTTGTATGTAAATATAGTTCAGCCTTTCCTCTATTTAATCTTAACAAACTTGTGGCAATGACAGGAGTAAGTACTGGACTTGAATATTTAATGAAATTCCTGGAGGTTGTTGGATTATCTGCTATGACTCTGCTAGTCAAAACCAGTTTTGTAAGCTCTTTGAAGACAAGAGTAGTTTGCCCCAACTACTCATTTTGAGGAGCATTTCTTAATTACCTAGGTGCTTATCAGCTTGTGATTTACATCCGTGCTTGTTTTTAAAGTTTCCTGTTTTTTTGTGATGATCTGATGTTGAGTCAGATCACCCAAATGAACTATAAGCTTATGGGAAAGCATGCATGTCAGAATCCTAGATTGCCAAATAATCTGTATTCATGCTAAATGCTGAATAAGTCTATATTCAGGCAGCTCTCATAACTCATTCTTATGTGCTTTCCAGTCTCTAGCTGTTCAGTATTAAAGTTGCACTTGGTAAGTGCTTTAAATCTAAGCATACACATTATTTAAACAAATTGGACAAAACAGGGGACTATGCCTGTGTTAGTGAAGTGATCTCTGTAACCTGGAATTTTGGCACGCTATAAAAGGAGTTACTTGTGACACTAGTGCTTATAGTTCATACACTATATGAATAAATATGTTTAAAAAAATGCATTTGGTTTTGTAATTTTTTTTATTGCGGGTGGCCATTAAAAGGAAAAAAATAATTGTTTTCACTGTGCTTTCAGGATTATGCTTTCGTCTGTAAGCAGAATAATTTACTGAATTATTGTATGTGGCCTTTTCCTAAATAGGATTAGATACAATCTCTATAGTGTTTTTTTCTGGAATTTGGCTGCAAAATGGACAACAGGCATCTTGGTAACGATGTAAGTGGTTGTGTATTGTGAACAATATGACACAGATAGCATCAGTGCAAACTAAGGTGTCTTGCTGCTTCTGCTGTGTTTTTTCCTTAGTAATTTAACCCTGAGATGCTAACCTCTTACTGATACCCATCAGACTTTTGTCCAAGAAGGCCATTTCTTTTTATATGTCAGTAACAGTAACAGTTGTGCTGTTGCTTCTATTGTAAAGATGTATTTGTGGTTATATAATTAAAGAAAAGAGAAATACCTGTTAGACTGATGGATTTAGCATGTGAAATGTAAAATTGTCATGTGAATATTTAGTAGGCCTTACAAGGTTTTCCGTGTCTCCTGTATTAATATAAAATAGATAACATCTGAAAGACATCTGAGAATGACTTGCATGAAGAGAAAAGCGTCCTTGGTTATGAGTTTTGACTCTCCCATTAGCTGCACATAACAGAGTCATTTGCCAGTATGAGATCAGAGATGTGGTTAGAAAGTCTATTCTCCATCACACACAATTCCATTTAATAAAAATTTAAGCGCTTGGCAATTTATGGAGCTGAGGAGCAGTAGAGATTCATAGAATATGGCCGTTCTTATTGGCAATGTTTTTGAGCGGTAGGTTAACTGAAAACTTCAGCTTGGGAGAGGTAGTGATTGACAGTTCTGATGCACTTTGGTTTTTTGAACTCTTTCACAGTACCTTACGTGAAGCACAGTATTGGGAGCTGTGTCTGCTGTGTTTGTTGGATGGATACTCTGCTGGTTCTGACCTTTCCAGCTGCTTTTAAAACTGAATTAAGAGAGTTATGTTTTTATAATTAGCTCTGCTTTTAGAAATTCTTTTATCACCACCTTCTATCTCTGTTACTGACAATATGGTTTTTTGTGGTTGTCTTTTTTTGTTCTGGTCCTTAGCGATGAATTTTCCTTATGCATGCATGCTTTTCTTTTTTCCATCTAACCTTTCTGGTTTATTAGTTTATAAACCTACAAAGCTTCAGCCTTTAAAGTGGAGCACAGACTAATGACGAAAATGAAGTGCACAGTGTCACCAGGCTTTTGTTCTGTTTTCTCCTAGCCTTGTCTTTGTCACTTAGATCATAAGCTTATTAGAACAGCATGTTTTTGATTTTTGTCTTGTGCCTATAGCCTAGTGAAGCGTCGAAGCATTTGTCTTAAAAGACTAAGCAGAACATTTGTGTTTTTGAAAGAATTTGCCTCTTCATTCTAAATGAGATCAATTTTTGATGTCTAGAATAGTAAATTGTTAGAGGCTGAGGGTATTAGGATTTTAACGATTATCTATGGCCTTGCAGGTTCTTGTATTGATGTTGCATTAAAAAACTGAAACCTATACATAATACCATGTTGTCAGCTGCTAATACTGTTCATGCTCTCACCAAATACAAGAATCTTCTTCCTAGACATAAAAGTTGTGAAAAGACTGATAGTCTTCCAGATATTCAGTGTCTGAAAGCTATAATTAAATGTAAAAAATTCTGTGGAAAATAAATTAGTAATAGTGAATTCATGGCATTAAAGATGACAGTGCTTTAAAAGAGAAAAGAAAGTATTAAGGATTGTGAAATTTACTTGGGTTTAAAATTCAAGTTACTTTGGATTAATAGTTACAATAAAAAGAGCAAAATAAAAAATGGAATTCAGAGCTGAACATGTTGACTATGGATAGGCTAGGCAAAACATTCAGAGCTTGTCAGTGTTCTTGGGTATTATTTGAGCAGAAATAATTGGGTTCAGTGCAACTGTATCAGTATTTTAAAAAATGATTTAACTTTTTGCAGTATGTAAGAATTCGAGAATGACTATCAACTGCTTGATGCAACATTCTTAGAATTTAGGCAAGGATATGATTTTGCTGTTCATATTTAATGCAGGTACAATAACTATTTCTTTGTTTCGCATAAAAATTATGGGAGTGCTGGTGTCTTACAGGAACATCCACAGGCCTAAGCAAGAGTATTACTTCATGTTTTTAGTCATTTTGGGGGTGACTGTAAATGGCAGTGTTCCTGTCTTGCTGTCTTTCCTTCTGGGTTGAAGTGGATTAATGGTAAGAGAGCAACCAAAAATAAAGGAGCACTAAGAAGTTTCAATGTCCAAGTGCATACATCCTGTTAGGTGTTTACTTCTCAAACTTAGTCCAATAGTTTTCCATTGTATTTGCTGACCCACTTAACATGTTAAATCCACTATATGTACAGTTTGTCATTAACCTGCAGGAGTCAAACAAAAGAATCCAAATTAAGGAAAACTCATTTTTTCATTATTTTATATTCTGTCAAACAAACAATGGTTGTACCTCTCTCCAATTGGTTAATGTAACATTTTCTTTGAAGCCCTTTAAACATCTCAGTTAGGACAGACACTTGCTCCTATAAGGGCTGCTGTTCAAGTCTGTACTACTTGTTCTATTTAAGGATGGCCTGTTCAGAGCAACATTCATGTCTTAGTTTAGGGTTTAAATGTCTACTTGATTTGCATTTACATCAAATGTGGTAGAATGTTTGTGTTTAGGGAACTGAAGTGGTAATATCCCATGTCTAAGCTTGCTGAGAGAATTTGCTGGAGGGTTTATATATCTTGATAGATTTCTTCATAAAAATTACTTTATATGGTTCGGTGTTCTGAGGCTACTTATGCTGCTCATAGTTATTGCTTAAAAAGGGAAATGGGAAAGATGTATTTGGCCGGGTAAAATTAAGTAAAATAGAAACAATTTTAAATTATTTCACGGTGGGTTTGGTTTGTGTGTTGTTTTGTGGTGTTTTTTTAAATTGTTTGCTTAGGTATGTTGTCCTGAGGTTGACGCAGAGCTCATCTTTCTTAGTGGAAAGTCCAAAGGAATTCATAAGGTACAACAACAACTGATAATGAAAGAAAAGTGAGTTTTAAAGTAGTTTGAGTTAGGTGTCTTTGCTCATGAAGCTAGCTTGCTATCTTACTGTTTTATAAATAGTGGAATTCCTCTGTTTCAGTATTGGCCATCCAAAACACATTTGCTTTCAGCTGCCCCTTGTGAATGTTGTCATAATATCACATCAGTAAAAAAAAGTAATGTTTTATGCTAGAAAGGCATTGTTGAGAAGCATAAAGATTTCTGAGTAAGAGCTCCTGTTTAAGGTGCTCTTGTGAAGAGGTAGCCAAGGTAGCTGAATGATGTATAAGAAGTGAAGGAGATAAAGTATATTAACTGTCTGAACAAGGGATTCTGTTTCTCTCTTTTCAGTAGCATGAACTAGAGCACTGGAGAATTTGTTTACTCTTTCATAATGATACTACTATATTATTTTTAAGGTTATCTTTCCCATTTTTTTCACCAGTTTTGTTATCCTGTGAGCATCCACCTCTACTGTTCTGTTCATAAGTGAGTGGCAGCTTCTGTTTTGCCTGACCTTACTTTCCTCCTGAGACACAAAATGTACTATATCAAAATGCTAGTTTTTCTCTGCAGCAGATTGTAAAATGCCAGATATGCTTCTTATCTATTTTGGGAAGCTTTTGCTAGTTTTAAGTTGCAATTCGAGTAAAGACTTGCTTACTCAGTTCTTTCTTCCTTAGTCTTGTGTTCTTTCTTCCCTAAGAACTGAAGCTGTTTACTTTTGTTCTGTAGACAATTTTTTTTTTTTTTTTCCAAGTAACTCTTTATTTGTTAGGTCACTTGCTAGGTTTCTGGAATCACCAGTTTCTCCAAAAGATGTGGCTCTACCATTAACATTTCAGCAAGCAGATTTTAAGCATTATAAAGAAGGAGAATCAATATCTTCACTTACAGTGCACATGTTTCATTAGTTGTCTTTAACTAGATTTCTTTATAATTTTAGTAGCTGCATGCAGAAGTGTAAAGAGGGAAGAACCATGGAGCTTTCATGAAGCTGACATGGAGAGTTGGTTCTTCCAACAGAAACAAATGTAAAGGTTTAGGGAAAATTCTGTGTAATAGAATCTAAACCCCTACTGTTTCTGTACAGGCGATGAATTAAGTATCTAAAACTAACCAGAGATAAGTATTGTGCTAACTAGGCGCTTATGTTTGTTAAAAGATGTCTTTAATGGCTTGCTCTGCTTGGGGGAAGTAATTAAAATTAGGCTGATATACTCCTGTTTAGAGAACATACTCCTGTGCCATTATACACCTTCAGTAACTTTAAATGTAATAAGTGACTTCAGATGTAAAATGACCATTTATCTTTCTCTTGCATGAGCAGAGCAGGATATCAAGCTGCCCTTCTAGCTTAGTTAACCTTGTAGCAGTTCACACTTTTGTGGGAAGCTTGTGAACAGGGGGATAAAGTTTGTGTGTTAAGGTTTTCCTCACATGCTTTTGAGTTGTGGTGTATGTGGAAATAAATTGTATCAGTGAAATATTTATGCTTTAACCATTAGCTACGTACCCTTTGTGACATATTGAAGTAGAAGTGAGTCTGCTTTCTAGTAAGAAGCTACTTAAACTGCAATAAGATGAAAATGATTACTTGCACTCTTAATGATAACTCCTTTAGTCCTCATCTGTAAGGCACAAAATGAGATCAGTCTAGAAGTCAATTTGTATAAATATTATAGGTGCTGTGTATACAGAAAGTTCCTCCAGGTTCTAAGGTGTAATAGCAGCTTGCTTGTGGATAAATGTCACAAGAACATTACAGTATAAACACTGTCATTATGTTCTGTAAAGTAGCAATATAGAAATAAAATTGTTGTGCATTAATGAGCTTCTAAAATATTTTTTGCCTGCTGCTAAAATGCTTGAAGCACAGAAGTGCTTTAAGATTGGTCTCCAGATTTGCACTAATGATGCAGATTACCAAGATTGTACTGTCACAAGGCACTTTTTCTCTGTATATCTAAGGCATTTAAAGTGGGTCTAAGCCAAGCAGTGAAAGTCTGTGTAGTTCATGAGAACAATTAGTAAGAATCTATTAAGAATAATTAGTTATCTATTTAATGTTAGAGAATTTGATTTGCAAGTATCTGCAAAAGAAGCCACATGAATTGAAATGGCTATAATAGTATAAATAGTTCTTAGGGTAAAGATTAGTTTGCTTGTTATACTTTACAGTTTAAATGTTTAACTTTATTTTTGATAATTTATTTATGTGTGGGTGTGAAATTTAAGTAATAATGCTGTTTACAGGATGCAAAGTCATACCATGAATTTACCAAGGCTAAGACTGCCTGTGTGACATTAATTCAGCTCCTTATTTATATGTATGGTGAAAACATTTGATTACTTTGTTTCATACTATTTTTCCTTTTAAATTAATTTGTTTGTAACTCTACTTTTTCTTAAGGGAAACTGAAGCAACTGATGCCAAATATGATAGCAGTAGATACCCACCGAATTCTGGGGTAGCACACACCCACTTGATTTCTGGGTAGAATTAATGTTTTTATATTTGTTGTATCAGCTTCTGCTGCTTGAGCAAGTAAACTAACTAGGAACAATAGTAAGTTGCCATCACCTGTGGTCCTAGTGGTGGATGACAAGCTTTGCCAAGCAGTTTCATGATTACTTTCAGCAAAAAAGAGTGATTAGCCTTTTGGTTCCTTTCCAGGGGCTGAAGGAGCATGCTCTTTTTGGTACAGTTTGCTGCTACAACTCTGAAGAAAAATTGACATTGATAAAGTTAGGGACAGCTTCTGTTATGAAGATGAGGGGAAACTTCTTTTAAAGAAAGAAAAATGTGGCTTGCTTAATTGAACTGAAGGCTGAGGCAGTATAGTTGTCACCTTACGACTATATATGCACATACTTCTCCATCCCCATCTCCCAGTGGTGGAGGGTAGCAGAAGGAGGGATGCCTATCTAAGCTGTAAGCTATTACTGGTTCAAGAGCAAGAAAGTGCAAACAGTTCTTAAATATATTTCAGAAGGAAGATTGTTTCTAAGCATTGGAGCAAGGAAGGCTAACTTTCTATTAGGTTTTTGTGTCAGTGCTCTCAACTGCTTTCATGAAAGGGAATGAAGACTTAGTGCCTACGGTAGCTTTTTCTGGGCTTCATGACCCCAAAACTCTTCTCCATTCCCAGGAGGAAAGGTGCTAATGAGTGCATGTCATCATATGCAAAATCTTTTCAGCAAACTGTAAAGGTGGATTTTTTGCACAATTTCTGGCAACCTGTTCTTGAAGAGGTATGAAACAGATTTCCTGATTATCATTCTCTTTAATACAATGGCCCATGCATTTAGTAGAAACTAAGCAAATCATTGTACCAAATACTCTATAGAATATTTCATCCTAGTTAATTCAAAGTCCTTTTCATTATAGGAGCCTATTTGAGATGCTTCTGTTCATCTTAAGCGTCAGTCACCCTTCGTCTAACTTGAAACTACTTCTGTATTCTGTAATGGCTCCTTTCTGGGCAAATGAAGTATTTTATTTAAATATCCAGGTTTTGAAGGAGTGAGATTAGGAATGACAGTGTGGCAGTTCTGCATAAACACCCTTTAAAAGCACCATCATGTAAAGCATTGTCAAATATACACTAATTTTTTAACCTCACTCTTTAAGGGAAATGTGTTGTTGCTGTTACGGAAATATAGTTGCTTACAGTTATATCACAATATAACAACCATCCCATTCCTTTTAGATATGAGATATAATTATTTTTTTTTTCCTCCAGCCCAGTGTATTAATCGTAAGCTACAAGGAACTATCAAAAGCAGCTTCTCAGTTTGGACCTTATAAACAAGCAGAGTGGCGGCCTGACAGCACCATGATAGCTGTTTCAGTAAGTAGGGTTTTTACTTCTTACTGCAGTTAAACTATTACAAAGAGAGTTTTGTATTACCAATTTCTGCTTATGCAAACTTGCAGATTGTATGTACATTTAATTGATATTTATCTTGTAAAAATATATAATAGTACCAAGGTTTTTTTGAATGATAGAAGCTTCCTTTAGTAGTTTTCATTATTTTTTTCCCCTGAAGAATGAACTGCCATTCTTTGTATTAAAATTATGTTTAGATGTATTGGCGAGGGGTGATCCAGCATCTCATTACTTTAGTAATCTGGTCACAAAGAATAAGGGAATTTGAAGACATGTGAATGAAAGACATAGTTGAGAAGTTAGATGACATAAGCATATTTAGCTTGATAAATAGGGTTTACAGGTGTTTGAGAAAGATAGGTCTTAAGAGGATGAAACTGTGGCTTTATTAAGGTGCAGTATCTTTTGGTGATTAAAAAAAATTGTAAGGCACTGAGAACACAGAAACAAGGGCAGTGATAGGTGATACGTAGACTCTTCTGTTAAGAGTCTTGAAGGTAAAGATGAGATCTTGTCTCACATGGAAATAAAATCTTGTTTTGTAGCTGGTGCTATGCTCACAGCGGTGGACTATTTCAGTACCAGCATTTAAAAATTCGAGGTGCAAAGTAGACACAACAAAGGTGAGAGTAGGGTTTATGGGAGTCAGAATATAGGATGATACTCTTCGTGACTTTTGGTCAGGTCTTACATTAGGACCAGGTCTTAAATTGGGTAAGTTTCTTTTTCTAGCTTTTAAAATTAAGGCTATTGTATTTAAGATTTTCTTGTGAGAAGGTGCAGAAGAAAAGAATGATATCATTAAATTTCCCCATCAGAAGTTGATTATGTGGAATGACAAACTGGGTAACAACTACTGTATTTGTTGGTACACAGACTTCATCTCCCAATATAAACCATCTTTTGTGCTTAAAATGGTGCCTGTAATGCTTTGTAGTTTTTAAACCAACCAGATATTGTTATCTTAGTGGAAAATACCAGACGGTTTATGGAATAGATTGTGTCTCTACCAATATCATCACGACTCTAAATCAACTAAACTTTCTGTGTTCCCGTTTTCTTGTGTGCAATGCAGGGGTAGACTTTTCTGAGTAGCTGGTTTAGAATGTTTAAATCACCTAAAAGGATCTCATGAAATCAATGCAGTGAAGTATTTCTGATAGTGTCAGATTATATATTCAGTTCGCAAATGCTTATAGTTACCAGCAAAGGCAGAAAGGAGACTTCTGTAACATTTAGAATCATAGAATCATTTAGGTTGGAAAAGACGTTAAGATCATCGAGTCCAACCGTCAACCATGCCCACTAAACCATGTCCTGAAGTGCCTTGTCTATGTGCTTTTTGAATACCTCCAGGGATGGTGACTCAACCACTTCCCTGGGCACTGTGTTCCAATGCCTGACAGCCCCCTCAGTAAAGAAATTTTTCCTAATATCCAATCTAAACCTCCCCTGCCGCAACTTGAGGCTATTTCCTCTCATCCTGTCGCTAGTTACTTGATAGAAGAGACCAACACCCACCTCGCTACAACCTCCTTTCAGGTGGTTGTGGAGAGCAATAAGGTCTCCCCTCAGCCTCCTTTTCTTCAGGCTACAGAACCCCAGTTCTTTTGGCTGCTCCTCATAATACTTGTGCTCTAGACCCTTCACCAACTTGGTTGCCCTTCTCTGGACACGCTCCAGCACCTCAATGTCTTTCCTGTAGTGAGGGGCCCAAAACTGAACACAGCACTCGAGGTGCAGTCTCACCAGTGCCGAATACAGGGGAACAATCACCTCCCTGCTCCTGCTGGCCACACTATTTCTGATGCAGGCCAGGATGCCGTTGGCCTTCTTGGCCACCTGGGCACACTGCTGGCTCATATTCAGCTGGCTGTCAACCAGCACCCCCATGTCTTTTTCTGCTGGGCAGCTTTCTGCTGCCACTCTTCCCCAAGCCTGTAGCGCTGCATGGGGTTGCTGTGACCGAAGTGCAGGATGTGGCACTTGGCCTTGTTGAACCTCGTACAATTGGCCTCAGCCATCGATCCAGCCTGTCCAGATCCCTCTGTAGAGCCTTCTACCCTCCAGCAGATCAACCCTCCCTCCCAGCTTGGTGTCGTCTGTGAACTTGCTGAGGGTGCACTCGATCCCCTCATCCAGATCATTGGTAAAGATATTAAACAGAACTGGCCCCAGTACTGAGCCCCAGGGAACACCACTTGTGACCCACTGCTGACTGGATTTCACCCCATTCACCACAACCCTCTGGGCTTGTCCATCCAGCCAGTTTTTTACCAGCGAAGTGTACACTTGTCCAAGCCATGAGCTGCCAGCTTCTCAAGGAGTATGCTGTGAGAGACAGTGTCAAAGGCCTTGCTGAAGTCCAGGTAGACAACATTCACAGCCTTTCCCTCATCCATTAGGCAGGTCGCCTGGTCATAGAAGGAGATCAGGTTGGTCAAGCAGGACCTGCCTTTCATGAATCCATGCTGGCTGGGTCTGATCCCCTGTTTGTCCTGCACATGCCATGTGAGCGCACTCAAGGTGAACCACTCCATATTCTTCCTGGTACCAAGGTCAGGCTGACAGGCCTGTAGTTCCCCAGATCCTCCCTCCAACCCTTCTTCACACTGGCAAGCCTCCAGTCCTCTGGGAATCTCCCCTGTTGACCAGGATTGCTGATAAATGATGCAGAGTGGCTTGGCAAGCTCCTCTGCCAGCTCCCTCAGTACTCTTGGATGGATCCCATCTGGTCCCGAAAACTTGTGAGTGTCCAGATGGCATAGTAGGTCACTATTTCCTCCAGGATTATGGCGGATATATTCTGCTCTCCATCCTTGCCTTCCAGCTCAAGGGGCAGAGTACCCTGAGGATAACTGGTCTCACTATTAAAGACTGAGGTAAAGAAGGCATTAAGTAGCTCAGCCTTTTCCTCATCTCTGGTGGCAATGTTCCCCTCTGTATCCAATAAGGGATAAATATTCTCCTTGGCTCTCTTTTTATCGTTAACATATTTGTAAAAACATTTTTTGTTGTCTCTTACGATAGTGGCCAGATTGAGTTCTAGCTGAGATTTTGCCTAATTTCATCTCCGCATGACTTAACAAGATCCCTGTACTCTTCCTGAGTTGCCTGCCCTATGAATAAAAAAGAATTTACTATGAATAAAAAAGAATTCTTCAATTTTTTAATACAGCATATCATCACAAGTAAACTATCTAAACATATTTTAATTATACCTTTATGCAGTAGTTCAGAAAATATTTAAATTGTTATATCGAATTACTTTGCATGTTCTGTTTTTCTGTGGTGTTGGGATCCATGTGCTCAAGAGACCTTATGGTTTAGTTGACAGTCAGACTAGCTTTAATTTAGTTACCAGTTCAGTTACCATGCTTTCAAGTTTTTCTGCAGCTGAATATATAGTGTTCTTTTTGGCAGGTGATGTCAGAATCTAAATGCCTATAGAGTCTCAGTTTGTAAACTTGAGTTTGACAAATTAAAATTTGAAATGGTCATACAGTTTATAAAACAATGAGTGTCATGAAATTTCTAATATTCTTCATGTTTCTTATGCTTATATTGCATCTCCTGGGTGTATATATACAAATAATATAGTCAAGTATGTTTGTTATGGTAGTTTTAACACCAGTTCTGTTTTGCAAGTTTCTTTTAATAATGCTTTTGGAATATATGTGAAGTTGAATTTGAAACAGTTAAGGAGTCCTACTGAAAGACCACATTTACAAATATTGGTATTTTTGTTATAGAGAGATGGGGTGGAAAGGCAGTTTTGGGAGCTTAATAAAGGTGTTCCTGCTGATGCATGATACTTTTATCCCTAACTAAAACTGTGAACATCTTTCCAAGAGAATAAACATTTTTTCCCTTCTTTGTGACTTTTTCTTCAGAAGAAAACTAACGAGTACAAATGAAGGAGCAATGGCAAAGCAAGTTATTAATTAAAAAAAGAATAGTTTGTACGATCAGTTTTGTTGAACTGAATTAACTTCAGTTAATTACTGAAGTCCTGTGCAATAGCTAAAAATACTAGTTTGAAAGCTGACTTAGGTGATTTAGTTTCTACCTGTTGTTACCTGTGCTCTTGAGTTGCTTGATTGTAGTAGTTTTATGTAATAACAAAATTATGTTGTACTTTGTTTTTAGGAAGGTGAACAAAAGGCTTAGTATGTACTTATTAGCCAAGTGGTACATTCACTTTTTTTTAACAACATAGTAATGGAGACTGTAGTCTGTATTTAATGTCCACTAGAGCAGTGATGCACAGCGTTTGTCGTTTCTGACTGCCAGAGTGTTCAGAGCATCCTTTTGAAAATAAATCACTTTGCAGCATATGCTTTGAGGTAATTATTATTTGTATTGAAGGCAAACTTTGGTCTAGCATATAAGGCTTTATAAAATACCTCAAGTAGCTTTAATGGTATGCAGTTAAACAAACTTAAGCAGTTCTCACACTGTCATCATCCCCTAGCAATTCTAACTTCTTCTATACTGGTATACTCTATTGCTAAACTGTTGGTATATTTTCTAAACTGACCTTTTTTCCCTGATATTTTGTAGTTTCTTCTCTCATATTGCTGCATTTGTATTTTTTCCAGTGTTACTGGGAAATATTTTGTTCCTTGTCTAGATTAGTACATACACCTAAGGTAGCGGATTCTAGTAGTTAAACTTGTGAACTGGGTCAAGATGCTTCAATACAGAGAAATAAACAAGGCATTTGAGTCCTTCCCCTGTTACACACAGTCCTCTGATGGAGACCGCTTTTCAGTCTGCATTCCCATAGCTAAGGCGGAGCTTTATTAAACATCATAGCATATGAGAAACTATGTGGTGAAATCCCTTGAAAGGTACTGTATGCTTATACTTTTGGCTGTCAGAGATGAGAATGATCAGGGTACAGATGACAGTGATGGTTACTTTAGTAAGTTCATTGCAACACAGACATTTCTAAAGCAATCTGGAAACTTATGTGAATGAATATGATCAATTTGCAGGAAGCGTATGGTTGAGTGCTTCTGCATTTCATCCAGCTTTTCATGGAATTTGAGGTTCTATTTAGAAATGAACCTGTAACAATAGCAAGTTTGTTCTTTGAATAGTGTTCAGTAAGGCCCTTTGTACCTCAATATCAGTATAAAGATACTTCACAGTATTGTTTTACTTTTCTTTCCAGGATAAGATCACTTACAGGTTAAATATTTAATGATGTAACGGAAAGAACCTGTAAAGATGTTAGAAATGAGCATGTTTCTTTACCACATAATACCTGAACATGATATTACTGCACATAGAAAAGTTTCCATTTATTTTCAGCCTGTCTCAAGCTCACCAATTATGGTTCGGATTTTATTCTTGCATGAGAAAGATACTTGCTTTGAATGAGAATAGTTGCGTTTCTTGGACTTTGAAGCCAAACCGCAAATTTCTTTCATGATAAAGCATTATATTTGACTGGGGAAAAATATGGCATCTGTGAACTGATAAACTATGCTAACAAGAGGGTTACTTTTTCCTTTATTCAAAGAAAAGGAAACCAACTTTGCAAAGCAACTTGAAACCATTAATTTCAGTGCTTCTTGTCTCCAGTAATAGTGCTTTAGGTACATGCCCTGCCCATATTAAAATGATTGGATGGAAACACTTTAACCAAAATGCATTTGCCTTTTTGCCTGAAGGATAAATTTGTGCTTTAAACAAATCGTACTTCTTTGAACAACTAACCTTACTGGTCATCTGCCTCTCCTGTGCATATACAAACACTGGATCAGCTTCTAGTCATGACTGGAACACCTGATAACTAAATGATTTATATTTGTTCTCTGAATAGTGTTATAGTTTGAAGTCAGTCTTCCAGAATGACAGAATATGACTTGGGATTGAATTATAGTATAAATTTTTTCCAGACACTGGAAGATTTTGAAAAGGTGTTTTAATATCTAAGACACTGTGTGACATAAGGATTTTTGGAAAACTACCTGGATGACAAACATTGCGAGGCAGTGCCTAGCTTATTTGCACTGTGTAGTGTCCGTACTGTCCAAACACCTTGAGTTCTTGTTCTGAAGGCTTGCTACCTTCTACTACATGCTTTGTGCATTAATTCTCTTCGCTGGTGGGAGTTAGGTGTCCAGGTTCTAAATATCTGATGTAGCTGTCTGGTTTTATGTATTTATATGAATCAGAGGAAAATTTCTGCTGGACACATACGTCAGCAATGGTGTTTTTCCATTTTTCTACCTACTGAGTGATCTATTCAGTAGGCTTTAAGGGCTAGTGTGGATTTTACCCGGGATGAATTTGAACACACAGTTTTTTAGTGTATCTGAAACTTGGTATGAGTATGTATTAATGTTCAATATATGAGACATATGTAGAAATCGCAAGAATCTGTAGATTTTACTCATGCAGATGAACTAGACATATATCTTACCAGTGTTTCTCTTTCAGACTGCAAATGGATACATCTTATTTTTTGAAATCCCATCAGCAAGAGACAAGTATCTTTATGAGCCAATGTATCCCAAGTGAGTATTTTAAACTTCCTTTGCATCCCCACAGTGTGAAAAAATATGACTAGATAAGTCCTAAGCAGATTTTATGGTAAAAAATATTTCCTTCCAAAGTATGTTTTAAAACTTGATGAGTATATGAAGCATCATTCCTATGAGTTAGAGTCAGTTCAGAAGAGAATTTGGTCTAATTGGTTTGCTGTGTGCTGGTAAGATTCCTTAGGTCTATCTTATAAGCTCTCAAAATCCTAAATAGCAGGGTTAAAATTGTCTAATTTTATAATTTGAGGTAGTTTGTTGAATTCATGACCTGTAGCAAGCTTTAATTCCTTTTGAGTAACTCATGTTTCTTAGGAACTATTAGGGTGCAGTTTTTTATAGATTCCTCTCCGCTCCCCAACTTTGTAGTAACTTAGAAATTTTTGAAACAAATGGGAAATAAATTCTCAATATTTTGGAAAGAATACGAATCATTTTCAGTTAGAATATACATGTATTTTAGCTGCAGTGTGTTATGTTGTCATTATCTTATTTTTCTTACGGTGAATTGACAGAATTCTTTTTATGTGTATGTTGGATGTATTGTGGTTGACTTAGTTAACTTTAGATTTGGCAAAACTGGGAAATATATAGCACAAATTAAAACCCGAAGGGGTATATTTATATGTATCTGTGTGTGTTTAGATAGGCGGAATCCATAGTCAGTGACTGGATCAAATTTGTCCACAGGAATAATAAAACACCCTTGATTTCTCATTGGCTAGAAACTGCTTTTTTTCATATATCTCTATATATACCTTTGTCATTATGATGATGCTAGTCAACTTAAAATTAAGGTTTTTTTCATATTCATAAAACAAGTTAAAGTTCATTTGTGGGTGTCTCCAAATGGACATCTATGGGGAGTATTGGATAACCTATGATATACCACGTAAGAGGAAAATATTTTGATTTTTTTAAATCATAACTGTTAAACTGTGAACATTAAAAAAAAAATAATCAGGTCTTCATGAGTATTTAAATTTTAAATGTCTATTCTTTTACAAGTGCATATAGGAAGACATGACTTGGCAGGTAGTAAAATATTTTAAAGTGAGTTCTTGCTTCATTGAGTGGAAAATTCTGTGTGTGTTACTACTATAATGCATCTTGTGGCCTCTGAAATAACCCCCAAAGCTCTGGAATTAAATGGAATTTACTGTTGCAACTCACTTGTCTATTTTCCAAAAACTTAAGACATTACTTGCTTTTTCTGAGACCTGAATAGCATTTTTCAAACTGACTTTTCATATCTGTCATCATTTAAAAAAAAAAAAAAAGAAGCAGACAAGCTGTTGCTGCACCCTGTTGAAATAAGTAAAGGGTTAGTATGTCTTCAGCTGTACGTAATGCAAAAGACTAAAAATAGTTTATGGTATGTTCTTGTTCTGTTTGGAAAGTTGGGGTTTTTTTTATTGGCAAAATCTGAAAATATATGGAAATAAGTATAAAATATGAAGTAAGAGTTTAAAAAGAAGCTTTGAAAAGTTTGTTTAGACGTGCCACGTGTAGGAAGGTTTGGAAATATCTATTAAGCAGTCAATGACTAACCAGTCTCACTTTCATATAAAACATTGACAATCGATTTGTGTTGTCAACCTAAATTTGTGTTTTATGAAAAAAGTCTTTCTGTTAGCTGTGTGTTGAATGTTCAGGATTTGAAGATATATTTGTATAGCCCAAAAGGGTATAGTGCTGATTCTGTGGATGAATAAGACAAGGTGTTTGTCCCTAGAAAGTTTATGATAGTTGCTCACAGTCTCCTAAGACAAATGCATCTGCTTAACTTTAAGAAGATGAATGATCTCACTGAATTTAGTGGGATTACTAGTCTGTCTATATTTAGCCCTCAATTTTGAAAACCTACATAAAATTACTACTGTTTTGGTTATATTAGGTCAAAAGAAAGACACAAGCATTTGTGTGTGAATTATGCCTGCTGTGATTAACGTCTAATTATTCTATAAGCTATTACAATGGGATGAAATTTTTTTGGTGCAGATACAGTGCACTGCCTGTAGGCTGTTTGAGTAATTTGCTTTGTACATCAAGTACTAAACCACACCCCCCTGCCAAACCAAAAACCCAAACCAAAAAAACAGATAAACCCAAAATGAACAAACAGACAAACTAAACCAAAAGCCCAGAATTGAAACTTCTAACTTTCTTGTGGCATATGTTCATTTTCCAAAGACATTTTTTCACTGAAATGCTTGTATTTAATTTCTACTGGACTGAACAATACCAAATTAATTTTCCTAACTCTGAAGCCATTAAAAAAATCAGTGAAAGGCCTCATATGTGACTTGCCTTGTGCTTAAAAAGGGACATCTTACTGTTTTCTCCCACTGTAACAGTGTGTTCTTGGCTCCTTCCTCTGTGTTGGCAGCAGGGATTATGCAGCTGTGCCTTAAGTAAAGTCAGGTTGCTGACCCGATGGGGAAACTAAACCTGCCCATCTCCCGTCTTTGCCCCTCCCTATCCCCTGCCCCGGATTCCAGTAGCTTAGCTTGCAAGTTGGCATATAATAAAAGGCTGGCATTAGAAAATGGTGACCTTGTAGTAGCACTGAGTAGCAGCACTGGAAAGTTCAAAAACATGGAGTGACTGTTCAGTGATAGTCATATGATGATTCTCATATGATAGTTCATGATAAATCAGTTGCTTGCAACATTTTAACTCTCATGCAAATATTAATTACAATTTGTCCAGCTCTGTCTTACGTGGTTATTTACCTACGTTAGGCAAATTGCGTGGGAGGGTGGTGATTTTTGCAGAGAGCATAAAGATATAAGGCTGTCCATGCATTAATGCTGTGATAGGACAGCTGCTGGAAACAAGTCAGTAAAAACGCTGAAAAGGATGGACAAAAGGTTCAAATGTAGGTCTCCACACTTTGCATATTTGAGGTAAAGGTTTTTTTGTCTACCATTCTTCTCTTTGGACACCTCCACAACACACCAGAAAGTTAAGAGATCTTAATCAGTTGTGGGTTTTTGTTTGTTGTTGTTTTTTTGTTGGGTTGTGGGTTTTTTTTGGTAGTGAACACACTTAAGTCAGTGCTCCTAAAAGTTCTGTCTTATTCATAATTTTAAAAAGTAGAATAATTCTTAAAGTTGATGAACAGTCCATATCTACTAATTTTTTGAAAGCAGAATGAAGCCTGTTCTAGTATCCTTTCTTTAAATAAAAATGGCCAGTTCTGACAGAAATATAAAATTTCATTGTAGTGCCTACAAAAATAAAGGAAAACTCTCTTAATACAACTTCAGCTTGGACAGAATTCTTAAGCAGTGCAGGCCAACATAATGAGGTGGTTGTGCACTGGGAGTACACACCAGTAACGTTACCAGCTGTGCCAGAATCCTGGTGCAAGATTTCCTAGTTTAGTCAGTATCCTGAAGTTGAACTTGCAGCTAGATTTGATCCCATACAAGTGAAAACATTGAGAAAGGTTGTGTTTAAATTCTTCTGTCAGCTTAGCTCTCATTTAAATAAAATTTGTATATTTTACTGTAAGTAAAAAAAGAATGTCAGAAAAGTGGGTAATAAGGTATATGATAGACAGTCACTTTCGAGACGTTAGTTGTCTTCCAGATTGGTACACTGGTAGCTGCAGTAAAGTTATACTTTTATGTAGTGTTGTTATTTTTTAAATAACTGTTTTAAAATATCCTTGATAACAGTTTAGCCTTGATTTGAAGAAAAGGACCAAAAAAAGTTGCTGGAAATAAAAATCACACCTCATTTGTCCATATGGGAGAGGGGCATTTGTGGAAAAGTACAGTCCTTCTAGTTTATAGTTGTTATTACACAGAGTTGTTACTCTATATGGCTGTTGAGCAAGACGATCTAGAACAGCTTGCCTGTATTTGATCTGTTAACAGAACTATTCTACCATACAGTTATTGTGTAAACTGTAATTACACTTGCAAAAGTTTTTTGCTGGTACAGCTTGAACAAAATTCCTCAAGGTAAAAAAAAACAAACCCAAAACTGCATTGGAAGTGACAGAAACACTTTTGCCATTTATAACTCAACAGGCATTGCAGTATATCTAACCACAGTATGTGGGGTTTTATTTTAGCGCCAAGTCTCTCTCTTCTCTCCCAATCTAATCAACACAGGTGGAGTAGAAGAGCTAAAGTGTGAGTTGAGACTAAGCTCTCTGTCATCATGTTTGAATGCAAGATTCTCTGCTTCCCCTTATCTTTTAGTAGTGTGAAATAACCAGATTTTGGAACGGAAGGTTCAGTGAACTCCCCCTGTCCCCTGCTATTGTTTGTTTAAAAATGGACAGAATCAGAGTCCAGGAAAACAGATTTCCTGTTTAAAACTGCCTATTTGGCATGACTTCCTCCTTTTCATATCAACCTATTGTAATGGTCTTTATATTCTGAAATTTGGTGTTTTAGTGGAAGTGCTGGAATTCAGGATTATCAACGTTTGCAGCTGGAGCCCACAAAACCTTTTAAGTTTGTTCTGTCAATCACTGAGGGCATAGCTCCTACAAAATTGAGAATATATGAAATACTTTAAGATGGTTGAGTGGGAAATTCTTTTTAAACCCTAGCTATTTTATACCTTTAAAGGTTTAATCAGTTTAAAATCTACTTATGTAGATATGGTAAGGGTTAAGGAACTGACCTGTTCAGCATTATGTACATTTTATGTAAAATCTGTTATTAGATTAATGTGATAAAACAAGTGCTCATATCATAAGCATAGCATTCTGTCATGAATTCTGAGTATTTATATATAAAAAAGGGAAGCTTTTAAAATTTTTGCTGGCGTCAATTGATAGGTTTTGTCAAATTGTAATATTTTAGGAATTTTATGAATTGCAGTTGTTCAGTTGAAGGAAATACTTATGGCTCTGTCGATATTTCACTAGGAATTGCTAGTCTGTTCTTGGAGTGAACAGACATTCATGCTCAATGAAAACCTAAAGTATCCTGCTTAATTTGTTAGACTAAAAACAGGAAAAAAAGCAGTAATTGTGTGGGTTTTTGTTTTTTAAATTGAGCCAGAATAGTCTGCAGCTTCATTCCAGCTCTTGGAGACTTTGCTCCAGTTCAGAGCAGACTTGGAAGAGAATCAGGATTGGCTGTTAGCCCACATTCTGGGGTACTTTCCTGCAGTGAGCCCAAGTACAATGTCCTGCTTCAATTAGTTCAGTCTAATTTTACCACCATATTACTAAAGTTGTTGCAAGATAAAACATGAAGAAAACGTACATATGTACCATTATCTTACAATAACAGAATGGTAAAATAAAATTAATCTCCACCTGTGATATACTTAAGAAAAGTGTCAGTGCAGACAAGCAAATTTTTAGCTTTGTAAGCTGTGATAAGGTACAGTAATATTTTTTGGAGAAGTTTCCAAGGGAACTTGTACAGATATTCCTTTGTTTCACAGTGAAGAGATGTGTAACACCATCACAGTAGAGGCTTCCCTGTACTGAACTGATAGTTATTTCTGTTTAGAGTTCTGTCAAGGAGAGTGACTTAGGATTTGTCACTCAAAGAGGCAGCGTGCAGTGACTTAACGCTGAGGATACTTTTGCCTTTAAAAAAGAGAAAACCTAAAAAACTTTACATGGTTAATAAACTAAACATGGTAATTGGAGATTCTTTTTGCCTCAGATTTCCTCGTATTCTCAAGCGGAGCCTGCATTTGAGGGGTGGGGGAAAGTGATATGAATGTTGTGTAAATTTAGAATGAGACCTCAGTGCTATAGATTTTTAAGTACCTGAAAATACTTTAAAAATTGAAGTTATTTTCTAACCAATATGGGCATGTAAACAAGCTAGTATTTTATATTCTGGTTTACAATGCTGTATTGTTGCTTATACGTCTGGTTACTGTATTCATGTCCTACTCTTTCTGGCACTTCTCAAAGTTTTTTCCTTTTTTATAGCATGTTGGTTTATAGGTGCCATAAATTACCTCATCAGTGGGGATTTTTTTCCTGATTCAGCGGACTTAAGATTAGTGTGTACAAAGGTTTTGAACTTTAAACTCTGCAAGGGTAACTGATGAGGTGTACAGTTAATTAACTTAGCAAATAATTTTTGTTCAGAATTAAGCTTGTGCTAAACTTTAGCAGTGTGGTTTTCCCCATAAGTTGTGTTTGGCATTGGTTGGAAAATGTATTTTTAAAACTAGATTAGTTGTAGAATTTTTATTAACCATTATGGCACTTGCTAGCCCTTGATGTGGTTCAGGAGGTTTAAAATGTCATCAAGAAGTCTTTGCAACTGGAATAATAATTTGATAAACCATTTAGCTTTTTTACATGAATAATTGATTAATATGCTAGCTAGTTTTTTCTCTTCTTAAACCACAGAAACCTGTTACTACCTAATTGCATAGAAAAGGCTGTGCTAAGAATTACTTTTCTAAACTGTTATTCATTCTTTATAGTTGTTTCCATAGACTCTCTTTAAAGTTTTATTTGTCCAGCTCTTGCCAATCTGTGTGTGTATAGCTCTGGATCCAGCCAGACATATTTCATCTTCTGCTGGTGACTGCCTGCAGTGTATGGTGGAGAGATGCAGGTTTAGGGCTGAGAAGAAGCTAAGAAGTGTGGAAGAAGTGTGGAAATCAGAGCTTATAGTGTAACTTGTTTTACTTCTTTAAGAACCATTCCTAAAAAGCACAGCGGGCAGTGAATTGTTAGTGAAGAATCACACGTTTAGAGGTGATGCAGGCTTTTTGAATCAGGTACAAAAAAAGTTAAGTCCTTAGCTGTACAGACAATTCACTAACTGAAGTCTTCACGTGAGCCATTTTAAAACAGTTAATAAATATTGTGTAATCGTGCTAACGCAACAGTAATGGCTGTTGTCAGTTTTTTGCTTTTGTGCCTTCAAGGAGAGAATCTCAGTTCTTGGTGGTGTAAATTCATTTAGAAACCTTGTTTGCCCTGTTTTTCGCACATGTATAATGCTTTTAATAGTTGAAACATAACCCAGAGATCTGCCCTGAGGCTGGATAATATGAGTGGCAGGGTGTGGGGGATAGTATGGGCAAGTATGTAGGACAGTGAGCACCTCCAGTGTTTTGGAACTTTACCTCTGAACAAGTGCAGAATCCAGAAAAACTAGTAAGATGTTTGGAAGTATGCTGTCACGCTGGCAGTTCCAGAGACACACAAATAACTGCAGTGTGCTGGGGCCTGGCCTATACCTATTGAGCCCTGTTCAACACTATTCAATACCCTCAAGGAGAAGAGAAGGTCTCTGGATCTCACAACAAAACTGCAGCTACTCCAACCCTGGAGGCAGCCACTGCAGCTGAACCAGAGAACCAGCCTGTGCCAGTATCAGTTGCCTCCATACAGAAGAAGAAATATACAAAAAAAATCAGCGTGCTAGGGTTATCATGGGACCAGCAGGAAGAAGCAGAACCAGAGGTAAAATCAGTGTGCTAGGGTTATCATGGGACCCGTAGGAAGAAGCAGAACCAGAGGTAATCATGCGATCCCTATCCCTGAATGAGCTGTGGGATATGTGAAAAGATTTCAGCTGTTGTCCAGGAGAACACATTATCAGCTGGCTGCTTAGATGCTGGGACAATGGGGCTAGTAGCCTGGAATTGGAGGGTAGGGAAGCCAAGCAGCTGGGATCGCTTTCTAGGGAAGGTTGTATTGATAACGCAATTGGAAAAGGGACACAAGTCCTCAGCCTCTGTAGGTGACTCCTGTCAAGCATGAAGGAAAGGTACCCCTTCAAGGAAGATGTTATATGTCAACCAGGCAAGTGGACCACCATGGAGAGAGATATCCAGTACCTGAGGGAATTAGCTGTGCTGGAGATGATTTATTATGACCCAGACAATGCACAATCACCCAGAGATCCAGGCATGGACTATTGTGGCCTGAATGAAGTCACACCACCACTGAATGCTGCTGTGCCAGACATGCTAGAACTTCAATATGAACTGGAGTCCAAGGCAGCCAAGTGGTGTGCCACAATTGATATTGCTAATGCATTTTTCTCAATCCCTCTGGCAGCAGAGTGCTGGCCACAGTTTGCTTTTTCACTGACCTCAGTATCTGCATAGGTGTTTCTCTCACATTCTACTCCTCTCCTCCACTGCAGGTTTCCCCTTCTTAAATATGTGATCCCAGAGGTGCTAGCACCATTGCTGATGGGCTCAGCCTTGGCCAGAGGCGGGTCCAGCTTTGAGCTGGGGAAGCTTCTAGCAGCTTCTCACAGGAGCCACCCCTGTAGCCTCTTCCCCACTATCAAAACCCAGCCACACAAACCCAGAAAAAAATGGCAAGATGGACATCATGAGAGCCCAGTGAATGTGATCAACAAAATAGCAGCTATGTCTCCACTGACTAACAAAAAGGGAACACAAGCTTTCTTAGGCATTGTGGGTTTTTGGAGGATGCATATTCCAAATTATGGTCTGATTGTAAGCCCTCTCTCTCAAGTGACCCAGAAGAAGAACCATTTTAAATGGGGTCCTGAACAACGACAAGCCTTTGAACAAATTAAATGGGAGATTGTTCTGCAGTAGCCCTTGGGTCTGTCCAGGCAGGACAAGATGTTAAAAATGTGCTCTATACCGCAGCTGGGAAGAATGGTCCTACCTGGAGTCTGGCAGAAAGCGCTGTGGGAGACCTGAGGACAACCCCTAGGATTTTGGAGTCAGGGATATTGAGGATCTGAGGCTCACTATACTCCCAACAGAAAAAGAGATACTGGCAGCTGCCTCGGAAGCGGTTGGTGCTGAAGCACAGCTCCTCTTAGCATCCTCACTGCCGGTGCTGGGCTGGATGTTCAAAGGGAAGGTTCCCTCTAAACATCATGCAACTGATGCCACATGGAGTAAGTGGGTCGCACTGATCACACAATGAGCTTGCATAGGAAACCCCAGTCACCCAGGAATTTTAGAAGTGATCACAGACTGGCCAGAGGGCAAAGATTTTGGAATATCACTAGAGGAGGAGGTGACCCATGCTGAAGAGGCCCCACTGTATAAAAAACCACCAGAAAATAAGAGGCAGTATGCCTTGTTTACTGATGGGTCCTGTCACATTGTAGGAAAGCATTGGAGGTGGAAGGCTGCTGTGTGGAGTCCCACACGACAAGTTGCAGAGAACTGGTGAAGGAGAAGGTGAATCAAGCCAGTTTGCAGAGGTGAAAGCCATCCAGCTAGCTTTAGACATTGCTGACCGAGAAAAATGACCAGTGCTCTATCTCTGTACTGACTCATGGATGGTGGCAAATGCCCTCTATGGTTGGTTACAGTAATGGAAGCAGAGCAACTGGCAGCGCAGAGGTAAACCCGTCTGGGCTGCCGCACTGTGGCAAGATATTGCGTCCCAGCTAGAGAATTTGGTTGTAAAAGTGTGTCACGTAGATGTTCATGTACACAAGAGTCGGGCCACTTAAGAACATGAAAATAGCCAGCAGGTGGATCAGGCTGCTAAGATTGAAGTGATTCAGGTGGATCCGGACTGGCAACATAAGGTTGAATTATTTATGGCTCGGTGGGCCCATGACACCTCAGGCCATCAGGGAAGAGATGCAGCATATAGATGGGCTCGTGACTGAGGGATGGACTTGACCATGGATAGTATAGCATAAGTTATCCGTGAATGTGAAACATGCTGCAATTAAGCAAGCCAAGTGGCTAAAGCCCCTGTGGTATGGAGGGCGATGGCTGAAATATAAATATGGGAAGCCTGGCAGATTGACTATATCACACTCGCACAAATCCGCCAAGGCAGGCGCCATGTGCTTACAATGGTGGAAGCAACCACCGGGTGGCTGGAAACATATCCCGTGCCCCATGACACCACCTGGAACACTATGCTGGGCCTTGAAAAACAAGTCTTATGGCAACATGGCACCCCAGAAATAATTGAGTCAGACAATGGGACTCATTTCCGAAACAACCTCATAGACACCTGTGCCAAAGAGCATGGCATTGAGTGAGTATATCACATCCCTTATCATGCACCAGCCTCCAGGAAAATCAAACAATACAATGGACTGTTGAAGACTACACTGAGAGCAATGGGGGGTGGGACTGTCAAACATTGGGACACCCATTTAGCAGAAGCCACCTGGTTAGTCAACACGAGAGGACCTGCCATTCAGGCTGGTCCTGCCCAATCAGAACTTTATGTACTGTAAGAGGGGATAAATTCCCCACAGTGCACATGAAGAGTATGTTAGGGAAGACAGTCTGGGTCACTCCTGCCTTAGACAAAAGCAAACCCAACCATGGGATTGCTTTTGCTCAAGGACCTGAGTGCACTTGGAGCGTGATAAGAAAGGATGGGGAAGTCAGCTGTGTGCCTCAAGGGGGGGTTGATGTTAGGTGAGAATAGCCAATGAATTAAATTGTGTGATGTTAATTGCTATATAAACCTGCCACTGTATGTCATCATTACTATAGTTGTGCTATGCTATATCAATGCTATTACAGTTAGAATCACCTAGATTAAGGAAGAATGAACTTCGATAAAACTGAGGCAAGTGCAGTAGTGACGGGACCAGAACCAACTTCAGCATGCAACAGTCCAACATTACACACCATACTCCTGCTGCGCCCAATGTCACCCACCCGCCGCACTGCACCGAAGCCCAATCCCGCTCTGCTGACTAAGCGGACTTCACAGCACCCTTCCTGCCCAGACAGACTTGTGACAGATGGAGCCCAAAGTGGTGGACTGAATGAACTCAACCCATAGACTAAAGGAATGATCCCTGTCCCTCTCCCTCTCACTGTCCCGGCCCCGCCCCTCTCTCTCTAAGGACAGGAAAGGTGGTGGTGGTGAAGTGGGATCCGTTGGAAGGTATGGGACCTGAGCATGACATAAATGGTATAGAATAAAGGGTGGATTCTGTCCTGGTTTTGGCTGCGATAGAGTTAATTTTCTTTCTAGTAGCAGGTGTAGCGTTAGAGTTTGGATTTAGTGTGAGAATAATGTTGATAACACACAGATGGTTTTGATTGTTGCTAAGTAGTGTTTATACCAAGTCAAGGATTTTTCAGCTTCTGATGCCCAGCCAGCAAGAAGGCTGGAGAGGCAGAAGAAGTTGGGAGGGAACAGAGCCAGGACAGCTGACCGAAAACTGGTCAAGGGATATTCTGTACCATGTGGTGTCATGCCCAGTATATAAACTTGGGGGAGTTGGTGAGGGGGGAGGGCAGCTTGCTGCTCCAGAGCTAACTAGGCATCAGTCAGTGAGTGGTGAGCAATTGCATTTTGTGCATCACTTGTATATACCAATCCTTTTATCATTATTATTGTTGCTTTATTATTGTTGATACTGTCATTAGTATTTCCTTTCTGTCCTATTAAACCATTCATATCTCAACTCACAAGTTTTACTTTTGTTTTCCCTGATTCTCTCCCCCATCCCAGTGTACAGGGGAGTGAGCAAGCAGCTGTGTGGTGCTTAGTTGCTGGCGGGGGTTAAACCACAACACCATTTTAGTAGCAACAATTAAGAATATCATAGCTCCAAAGTAGTGTAAAAATATTTTACCTTGTTTGTATCAATTATTAGTTCTAAAGGTATTTACTGATGAACAAGTGTGGACTCTTTAATATTTTTTTCAGTAAAATGTCTCCATTACATCCCAAGCAGCTGCAATTTGACTAGTGGGAATGGATGCTACTGACTTGTTTGTTGTCTGTTTGTTTGGTTTTTTAGTTAATGAGTTAACTCCAATTAGTTATCTGCCATTAGGCACACTAAATTTTTTTGGAAGCATAGTATTTGTTGACTGTGAGAGCATCTCTGAACTTTTCTAAACTATTATCCAGACATAACAGCTATCTATATTACTATGATTACCCCAGATAGTAAAGTGGAAACTTAAATCCTAATCTAATGCTATTTTTACCTCTGGAGTAGGATTCTCCAGTAATAAGCAGAGAACAGTGAACACTATTTTGAAATACTTAGAACAGACTAAAAAAGATGATGTGTTATATACCTTAATTGCAAATTATAATGAAGTCTTTAAGTACCTCTGTTCAGATTCTGCTGTAATTAACTTCCTAAGTATTTCTTAGTTTCTTCTGCTAGCAGTGACTAAGTCTGGGAATCGATATTACTGACTGAGTTTTGTCTGTGGATCACGCTGTATCACTTAACCACTGTGCATGTAGTGGAGGACATGAAGTGCGGTACTGTGTTGCTAGAAAAATTAGCTGGCTGATGTCCTGTTTCCTCCCTGAACCTCACCCCACCCCAGATAACAAACTCCAAGGAGAGTCTTCCTCCCAGTTCAGGGGAGGCTAGCTGATGATATTTTTGCATGGTGCTGCCTCTTTCTTGAATTTAGGATGCTTAAGGTTTGTTGTTTGGGGTTGTTTTTTTGGGAGGGGCGGGGGGGCATTAAATACACTTCTTCGTTTTCTTATTGTTGCATCTTGCATCATAGTTTGAGCTGACAGTTTTTTCTTCTGAAGAACCAAAGTGTTACTTCCAGAGCCAGTTCTTCCCTTGTAAGAGGATCAAATGAATACAAAAAAATCATGGCTTCATGCTAAGAATTTTAGCAATTCACTTATTTATAGGCTTCTCTTTCATTTGGGGGAAATCAGGTTAGAACTGAGCAGCAGGAGAAAGTTATTGTGGGGAATGCTGAGAGAATTGGAGTTGGGAGAAAGAGGGCAAGCCCTTAAGGTGGCCTTATGTTTGCCATTCCTCTACCCTTATTTAAAATGTGATTCATGAGGTACGGTTACATAGCCTTTCAACATGTGAAAGATTTTTTGTTACACCATATAGTGCTCTGTTTTCTGTGAACAAACATATCACTGATGTCATGCTAAATAGGGAACAGAGAATGAACCTGGTGATTTCAAAAATACACCCTGATCTTCAAATCAAGATCTGAAACTTCCCTATAAACCTTGTGTTCTACCTTTAAAAATACAGCCTGGCATTCCTAATCTTTCCGTGTTTGGGGTTTTCTTGGATTGCAGATGTAGTGGGAGATTCTTCATAATTCTGAGTGTTGAGAGATTTTTATTCACAGGTTTAGTTACATTAACAGATGCCATGCTAATAGAAGTGAAGTAATTATATTTGTTTCCACATGCAGCTAGTCGGTCACTGGAATGTGTCGGTTCCTCTCTATTCTTGTGCAAAAGCAAGCTACTTAAAGTTTGGCTACAACAATAGCAGATGCCGATGTGGCAACCCAGACCAAACATTCTTTCCTTCTTCCGTCAGCAGTGCACATTCTTCGTTTAAAGGTCAAAGTTAACTAGTAAGGCTGATTCATGCAGATGTGGACTATATGAACCCAGTGTACTTTTGATTGCAGCCCTTTTGCACCCATAGTAAGGGTTTCTTTGAATCAATGAATTTGACGTAATCACAAGCAATGAATTAAAATGCTGGCATTTTGGAGTTTCAGTCGTGATGGTAGTGCCTCAGTGGAAAAAGATATACTCCGCAGATGGTAACAAATTTGCCGAAACTAGCTCATGAAACTGAAAATATTCAAATGTTCTTGCAAATTATTTTTATCAAAGTTGTTTGAAGAAAAAGAAGCCTGCCCATATGGAGAGTTGAAATTTCTCTTCCCGGAAAGATGTCTTTTAAACCATATTATTCCCATTCTGGCTTTATAGTTTGTGCTGTGCAGACACTGTGTTTATACTTCGTTATATACCTCAGTCAGTTACAACAGGCATGTTACACGGTGTGTTATACATATATAACAGTAACATTTATGCATTACACAACCGTTTTGTCTCAATTTTAGTAATTTGCTTACAAGATTTGGTTGTACCACTGATTCTTGATGACGCAGTCATTTCATCTTGATTGGGAGTATACTGTCTGGACCTGTATGTCCAGATGGGTTGAAAGGCATGTCTCCAAACACCTGCGGTTTTGTAAGTGTTTCTTCAACCCACAGGATGCTGCATTGCAGATAGTGACATAGAGATTAGAAGGAATTAATCCTGTATGATACACATTTTATCTGTGAAATCCCTGACTCTAAAAGATACCAGGCCAAATCAGGTGGATTTGGCTTCATGAACTTCAAGAAAGGCAGTCTCATTTGCTGTTTTAAAAAAACCCCACAACATCCCCACAACACTAGTATTAACTAGTCACCTTTTTAAAATTTTTTTTTTTAATTTCAGGCCTCCTGTCAGTCCATGATAGCTAGTTTACATGAAGGGCTGTTCTTTCCCAAGACACCTGTATTTTGTAATTAATTGCCTTTTGAAATGCAAACCAAACATGTTAATAATTTAATGTTTATACAAGTTACCATCTGTAGGTGGTAGATTAACTAACCCTACAGTAATTTTTCTCATTTTTTGCTATAATCTTTCATGGTCACCTTACATCTGCTAACTCCAGAATGTCAAAGGTTGCCTTGGCCTTACCTTAGCTAGCATATATCTTTGTCCTTGCTGGATAAGAAAAGGTGTAGTATCCATCAAAGAATAACAGATGTGAACTTTGTGTTTTCTATAAAATGGTAGTAGAATAAGGCACTTGTCAACTGAGATAACCAAGACAGAAAAGAGATTGAGGTATCTTTGTGGTGTCAAACTTACCTAAAACTGCAGCTGCTTTGATTTCTGCCATGTCTTAGGCAGTTGCATTGGCTGCCCTGCCTGGTGTAAAATTAAAGAAGTGTTTTGTCAGTTAAGATTCAGGTAAAGGTTACATAGATTTGTGTATGTATCTGTTGTTTCTGACTAATGAAGTTATACTAAACTCTTAAGTTGTCTGCAATGTCTGTTTCATGCATGAAGTGCACTTTTTACTAGCATAATGCTGATGACATGGGTGAACTGGATGATATGTTACAATACTTAGGATTGTAGATCAGTTCTCATTTAAGAAAAAAAAAGTTAATGAAATGCATGGCACATCTGATAACCCAGACAAATAAGAAATACTTTAATGATGCTGTGTTGAGTTTTAAAAATAACTGCATTTCATTAGAGAACGAAATGTGAAATTTATAGTGAGGAAAATAAAAATTGGAAGCTTTCTACATCTAGAAGTTGATACTGTGTAATGGTCTTTAAAGGAAGAGAATCAGTGCTCAGTCATGTCTTTTCTTAGTAGGTCTTAGGTTTATTGTTAATTTGTTATAGGGAGATACTTTCTTATGAATTACTGTAATAAATGTCTTACCTGTTAGGTTATGCATGCTGAATTAATAGTATGGACCTTGATCTGGCAAAAGGAACTGGAGAAACATGTACATTTTACAGTCTATAATATCTGTAATGCATCTTGGCAAAGAATGAATTGGAGATACTTAAAAATTCAACACATAATGGAAACAGTGGAATACCATTTTATTGAATCAGAATTTGCATTAATATATATAACTTATTTTGGGATTATTAAGATGGGCTGCACAGCTATTGTAGTGTTCATTTTCTGTTCATTGTCTTATTTTGCTTGCATACTCTTCATAGGCATATAGGATGATAACGACAGACTAAACTTTTTGCACTAAAATGATGTTCTAGATATTAAGTGCTGCTTTGTGGCAGGTTGCATGAGTGCCTAGTGTATATATATGTAGAGGGGGCAAAAAAACATGGGAATGTAAATCAGTAACTTACCTCTTTTGAGGGACATCTTGTTTCAGTTGTAGTATTTCTCTTTTATTTTAGAGGAAGCCCACATCTGAAGGGAACCCCGCATTATAAGGAAGAACAATGTGCTCCTTCATTAAATCTAGAAATGAAGAAAGTGCTGGACTTGCAAGCCTCTATCACAAGGTATGCTCACTAATTCTGTCTTAAGAATTTCTTTGCATATAGCAGTTACTTGTTCAAAAAGTGAAGGGGAAACTAGATGGAAAAAAACTTCTAGTAAGTTTTTAGACTTGTTAATAGTAAGGACTAATAGTTACTAATAGTAAGTTACTAATACTAAATTTAAGGATATGAAAAAGTAAATTGCTGTTTAATAATTCTTTCTTTCTGTGCTTGGCTATACTGATATTTTTAGCATATAGAAGTATATAGCACATGTATGTTCAGTATTACATTACGTTACTATAAATGTGTTTCTCCTTGGCCTCAGAAGTATGGATTAGAGATTTCATGGAGACGTAGATACATAAGAGCAAGACTGTATGTAGCATTTCAACGTTTCTCCAGCTGCCCACAGAGGGTCCCTATTTGTCCTGGAAAAACTTTTTGTTTATCTCTTCCATTTTGTGGTGATTGCCTTCCCTATAAAATAAGCTTTGAACATGCCAAATAAGTGTGTGTGAACAGTTAGTGAAACTGTGTGGCACTGGCGTGGGGTAGAAAATTAACAAAGTGCAATCTGGGAAGAGGCCCATAGGAGAAAATGGATGTTTGAAGAAATACAGTATATGCTGAAAAAAGATTTCCTAGGAAGCTGGAGGTCATTGTCTGCATGCAAACAGATTAACAGTAGTTTTCAGAATTTTTGAGATGTTTGAGGAAGGATTTAGGAGAACTCTAATTTCTGCTTAATCAGTGAGCTTAGACTGTGGGTTAGAAAGTGTTGTGGATTTTTTACAGCCTAGGCAATATTGGTAATTTTCTAGGATGAGTGAACTGTTGGTAACAATGTCTTACGTTTAATCAAAAGTATTAAAATGATCTTCAGCAGTTTCTATACCAGTTAAATAATTACTCTAACAATACAGACCTGTTAAAGAACTCTGATTCCTGGAGAAAAATAGAGACATATACCATAGTTTGTCAGCTTGGTAACTTTACTGTCTAGATGATTTAGGCACTTAATTTGTAACTTATTTGATGTAACTTCTCAACATAGTTGCTGATAGAGGAGGCAGTAAGTTGGTGTTTATGACATTAATTGATTTTTCTGTGACATTGATTTGAGATGCAGTTTTTCAGAGAATGACAAATACATATGTTAGTTTGCAGTCCATGTTAGAGGATCTACTTGTTGCTACTGCTGATGGATTTCTCCATCTCGTTCACTGGGATGGTATGACCAATGGAAGGAAGGCCATCAACCTATGTACAGTTCCATTTTCTGTGGACCTGCAGTCTTCTCGAGGTAAGTTTTGGGGTTTTTTATTGCTTTTGATAGTTAACTATTTGCAAAATACCATCTAATATAAAATATTATCTCTGTTCTCAAGCAGAGATGAGAAAAATGTGCCTTTTATAAACGTGAACAAAATAGCTTGTTTAAATTGTTTTTTTCTGTGAAGTAATAAGAAAACAACTGAAAAGGCTGTTGGCTTGCAATATCACTGTGTTTTTAAATTAATCTTGTTTTCTCAGCAGGTTCATTTTTGGGCTTTGAAGATGTTTACATCAGAGATATGGAATACTGTGCCACGCTTGATGGTTTTGCTGTTGTTTTTAATGATGGCAGAGTTGGTTTCATTACACCAATGTCAAGTAGATTCACCGCTGAGGTATATTTCCTTTAGTATTTCTAGCATGTACTCTACAATGAATGTGTTTTCCTTGGTCTCTGCATTTCAGTTAGCTTTCTACTTTAAATTCTGTTCAGCTGCAATGAAACTAAAATTTAGCAACTGCTTAGGAGATATCATAAGAAAAAGACTATATTTCATGCCATAATTTGAACTAGATTGTTCTAGGGCTAGTAGTTATCTATGGGAGGGCATAATTGACAGTAGATTTAATTTTAGTTTATTGCTTCAAAATGTCATTATAGTTCTGAGATTTTCTGTCTTTGTGACAGGCTTCCTGTTGCTGGTTGTAAGTGGGGTGATAAGAAGTGGTTTCTCCTATTGGCAAAGTATCATAAGTGCTATTTCTAGCTTTTAGCCGTAATCAAGGCTAACTATTCTTACAGTGACAAACATACTTCAGAATTTTTTTAAAGGAATCTTTTCCAAGTTAGGTGTTTTCTTACCTGTAATTCAGCCTACAAACAGTACTATATTTTGTCATTAGATCTCTTTAATTTAATTACAGAAAACCCAGCAGGATTTGTGTAGTCTGTCTGAAACTCCTTCACACACTTAACAATACCTGCAACTTGAGCTGTTGCAGATGGGAGTTTATTTTCCTGTTTTGTGTTTTGTCTTTATCCTCAGTACCATCTACTGATTTTTTAATGCAGTATCAGGGATATTCTTGCCTTATATGTATTGACTTGCTTTGGTTATTTAGAGCTCTGATAAACAGTTTCCTTACATACTGGCATGTTTCTGTAATTTTTATTAAGAACAATGAAACCAATTTTACATATACTGGATTTTGTTTATCTGAGCCATGTCAATTAATCTTGACGTTTGCAATAGAAATTTCTTGAGGAGATGAGGGTCAACTGGCAGATCTGTAATATGGCATACATGGGTAGCACATGGGTAGAAGCTGACTAACATGAATGAAAGCACTGTTAAACAAAAAATTCTGTGAATTGCTTTCTTTACAGCAGCTCCATGGTGTTTGGGCACAAGATGTGATTGACGGAACTTGTGTGGCAGTAAATAACAAATACAGGCTAATGGCATTTGGATGTGCCAAGTAAGTTTTGTAAGGCTGGTTCAATGGGGAGGAAAATGATTTCATTATAAAGCTTAAGTACTATTCTTAACAAGTTGTGTTGCAAGAGCTGTAAAGATGAAAATGGTCAGTCTTCTTAGAGATTGTATAATCTGCTCTGTCAAGAGGGTATAGGGAAGAAATTATTGCCTGCTTGAACTGCAGTTGAAATTGGTGCTTGCTGTTTAGCTTTGGAAAAAAATAGAAAGGTGACCGGACCAGTAGTGAGAATTGGAAAGTGCTGCTGTTGCAGTTAATCTGAAAGCAAGATTATAAAGTCAGTTTTAAGCAGTTAATCATAATGATATTGGAGAAGAATCAGCACTTTGCACCCAACTGAGAAAATGCTCTGTGAAGTGTTTGATTTGGTCAGGAAAAATGTTGCCTGTTTGTCTAACTTTGAATATAAATTAAATGTTTCAAAAGTGCTCTTAGTTGTGGTTTTTTGCTTACTGTTCCTTCAAGACAGTTCCTCCTTGTATAATACTGCTTCAGCTGGTCTAGAGTGTAGCTTTTTTTTTTTTAATTGTATTTTATTTGTTTTCTAAAATGTTCCAAAAGGTCTGGGCAGTTCAGTCTTCAACTGTCTTCTTAAGAAATAGTATTCTCAGTTGTAGTAACAATGCAGTGTGTTGGTATTTGCCTCTGAAACAGAAATAATTACTGTAATTCATTGATGTTGGTATGCATTAGTACACTCCTGATGAAACTTTAGTACTAAGTGAATACTAACTTCCCTCGTATAGTTGGAAGCTCTAAACATACCTGGATTGTGTGTGCATATGTATTTCAGAAAATGAAATAGTCTTAGTGCATTGGTTATTATAGGCTGGTGTTTTGGGCCCTCCACTGCCTTCTGGAAAGTATCTTATAAAGTTGTTTCATAAAATTCTTTTGAGTGTTACTTGACACAATGTTTCTGTTCTAGATAAATTTGGTATTGGTGAGAAAAAAGCAGCTTTTATTAACCCCCTGAAACTGATGAGAAATCCAAATGGTCTGTAGTCTAAAGCATGTGTAATCTCTTCCAGCGGCTCTGTGCAGGTTTATACAATAGATACCACCACTGGTGCCATGCAGTTTTCTCATAAATTGGAGCTGACACCAAAACAATATCCTGGTGAGCTACTTTTGTTGTTAGAATTTTCCAGCTGTTTTTAAGGTGTTAAAAGAATATTTTTATCTTTGGCTAGTTAACAAGTGTTTGTTGTTTGCATTATCACTGATGGGATTAGTATTTACTCTTCTGTGTTTGTAGTAATTTACTCTTGCACATTTGTTCTTTTAGCTGCTTGCTTTTAACAGACTTTTGGATGTGTTTCATATGTGAGGGGCTGGGGCTGGTTTGGGGAAATATTTTTTTTTTTCTAAATCTGAATCTGAGTTAGCAGTTTACAGACAGTGCTGCTTCTGGTTGTTCCTTTTTAAATACTGCAGATGTTAGTAGTTCCCACATGTAGTTTTGAGATTACTTTTCCATTACTCACCTGAGAAAATGAGAGCTTATTGTCAAAACTGATAATGAATATAATAGAGGTGTGAATTAACTTGAAACAACTGACATGCAGGGTACAGAAAAAAACTGAGTAATCCAGCACCCTGCCTGAACTGCAGTGAACAAAAGCTCAGTGGAATTTTTCATGTAATAGGGATGAGTATTGCAGGCTTGAGAGTGAGGAGCATATAAGGTGGGTAAATTCTGTCCTCAGCTGAAAATATGTGTGCTTATTAGGTTTCAACAAAAAAATAAAATTGGTAAATAGCAGAGTTTTACAGTTGTGCTAAGTGCCAAAGGAAGAGGTTTCAAGGGTGAGTATAAAATCTTCTTTTTGTCCTAAAAATCATTTTGCCAGAATTGCAGTTCTGTGGTTGTGTCATAGCACAGTGCCTTTCTGGCCTGTTTTCATATATTCTCAGTTTCCTGTGAAACCAAACATGTAATGAAAAGAAAACATGAATTTTTCATTTGCTGCTTATTCATTTTGAGATGGTCAGTTTGATGAATGCAGCAAAGAAGTTAATTGAAAAATCAAATATTTATTTCCATATATTTTTGTTTCTACTCTAATGATGAAAGCAGTTGAAGGACATTTGATGTTTTTCACATGGTATTTCATTGTCTGTTTTTAAACAGATATTTGGAATAAAACAGGACCTGTTAAACTAATCAAATGGTCACCTGATAGCTGTGTTGTGATGGTGACCTGGGAGTGTGGAGGCTTGTCCTTATGGAGTGTTTTTGGTGCTCAGCTTATCTGTACTTTAGGAGGTGATTTTGCGTGAGTATCTTTAATGAAATTGTAAAATACTTTATTAAAAACCTTTATTTTCTAATTAAAAGCGTTTAATTAGAAACTGATTCACTGAATTAGCTTTTAAAAATCTTTTTCCATTGTAACTCCTTAGTTACTGGAATCACTGAATAATATTTAGGAGGGGATCATTTGAACATAAATGAGAATGTATTATTTTCTTTTTGTAGTGATCTTTTTGCCATAAAAGCAAATTGCCCTAAAGGCAGGCTTTAGCAGGCAAATACTAAAATTCCCTCAGTGCCAGTATATATTTGCTGAAAATGTGCTAGCATCCAGAAATCACAATTCAAACAGTTTATGCTAGATATCTGACAATTTCATTGCCTTTTATGCTGTGTCATGGATCAAACAGGCTTTATAGTTTGAGGTGAGGTTCAATGTAGAACCATGTAACAATACAAAGATAGGAAGATAATTTCTTATTTTGATGAAGTTATTTTCAATCTCAAACTTGTTCTGTTCTGTTTTTAAGGTATCGGTCTGATGGTGCCAAAAAGGACCCTCTAAAGATCAGTTCTATGGTAAATGTGAATGTAAAACCACTATAATAGGATGGCTGTTAATTTTTAAAATTATTTTTAGCAAAATGGATTTTCAGAAAATCAAACTGGCTTTCTTTAGTTTTATTACTTTAAAAGAGTAAGCTGCCTTTACTATACTTCCTAACACCAATGTTGTATTGAAGGAAGAGGGAAAAGGGGACAGCTGATTTTTTTTTTTTTTTTTAATTTTTTTTTCCATGTATATGCCTGATCATGAAGTGTGCATGACATGCCTTGGCTTTGCTTTCGATGTTAAGAATGAACAGTTTTTGTTTTCCGTGACTTTTTTTTTTTTTTTTTTTTTTTTTTTTTTTTTTTTAGTCTGGTGCTGTATTTCAGAGTACAATGAGACACATAACACTAATTGTAAACTTACTTATTTCTCTAAAATTACTAGCTTACCTTTGGCTGTTGAAGTAGCTTAACTCAGAATATGAATTAAAAAGAAACTTAGCTGCTGTTGGTTTAATACAAACTAATTAACATGAAGTCCTGCTAGTTTGTCAAATCAGTAGCTGCTGATAAATATCAAACACAATCTTCAAGGCCTCTTTTACAAACCATGATTAATTTTGTACAATACTTCTATAACTTTTGATTTTATTTATGTATAGGCTAGTTGCTATGAAGATTAGCAATTTTAAACGTGCATCCCAAGTGGATGTACATATTTGCAAGGACAGTACAGTGTACCTTTTAAAAAACCCCAAAGATTGAAATTCTGATACCATTGAATTTAATGAACAACAACTACTGTAGTTTTGGGGATCAGGATCTTTTCATACCTGATTCTGTTTGTGGACTTTTTGTTAGTTGCTTTAAGCTGCAAACGAAACAGTCTTCATTACTTATGTGGATGTCTTGCATAGTTACTTTTCATTTAATCAACATTTTTTACATAAAAAAGAAAAGAATTTAAGCTAGATTCTTACTATTCCTTGTGGATTTTACTGCTATGGGTTACTTATGATTCCTGTGATGATGCATTTTAGAACACCAAACTGTGTGTTTTTTTACCAGGCTCATGTCCATCATAAGATCAGTTTCAGTTACAGCAAGTTTTTGTAATTCTTGTTTTCTGAGAATATATAGTGTTGGTTTTGCATTTTTACTATTGTTATTTTTTTACATTCAGACCTGGGGATCAGAAGGATATCATCTGTGGGTTATTGATGGGAATTCTTCTTCAAACGTGAAGCCTGAAAGAAATGCAAATAATGAAGCTCGCCAATTTGGTATTCTGCAGTTTCATTTCATCAAGAGTGCACTCACTGTTAATCCTTGTATGGTAAGTTTTTTGTTGATAAATATATCCTTATTTCAGACCACATTTCCAGTTTTCAGATGACCTCTGAGTTTTTCTTTTAACAGGTTTTAAGTCTGTTCTGTAGCCATTAAACTGGTCTTCCTTTTTTTATCATAGAACCTTTAAAATGGTGCTTTGAAAATAGTGCTATGCAATACTGTAACATGAAACCTGGTAGTACATAGTGATACAAAAACTGAGAACTGCCTTAATGCTTATTTTTCATATTGTTTACATAGAACTTGTTAATATATTTATCATGTGTTTTCCTTTGTTTTCTGTACATGGAGTTCAAGGTTGCTTTTGGTTTTTTGTTGTTTTGTTTTGAATGTAGAGTAACCAGGAACAAGTCCTCCTTCAAGGAGAAGATCGCTTGTATTTGAACTGTGGAGATGCAACACAGGCTCAGAGTCCCAGAAATACTTCAGCACACTCTGAACATAAGCCTACCAGGGAAAGAGGCCCTTTTTCAGATGGCAGTTTAGATTCTCAGGGTTTAAGCACTTTACTAGGACACAGACATTGGCATGTTGTACAGGTAATTGTTGCTGGTTGCCCCTATGTGCTCTGTGCTTGCAAGAGTTTATAGGACTGGAATTTGCAGCTGATCTCACCACTCTGCCATTTTCCTCTAGTTTGAGATCATTGCCTTTTTATTGCCTCTTGGGTTTCCCCTGGTACAGCTTTTTCTTTGGCCAAACAGTAGAGGGATGTTGACCGTCTCAGCCTTGTGGCTATGAGTTTGCATCCTAGCCAATAAAAAAATCTAAATGTTGTCTTGACTTCAGGAAGGAGTAGTTAAATTACTTTCCTATGCTTTGAAAGGGAGAATAAGTGCAACGTGCAAGAAATCCTTGAGGGGTTTGTTCTGTTATTTATGCAAATTACTTTAAGCATACTCAGCTGATGAATACAGCCTTTGGACTGTGGCTGTATTTTCAGGCAGTCTTAGATGGCATCTATTTAAGCATGTAATTAAGATTTCACAACATCAATCTTGTGAAAAAGAAGTTCTTTCCAGGGGCAGTAATGGGACAGATTCTATTTTCTCTGGAATATAGAAGAAATATTTAATAACTTTTAATCTGTAATTCTAGTGTGTGTTCTTCTACGCTTGAATTGGTAGATATTTTTCTAAATAAATGTTTTTAAAAGGTTCCCAAGATTTTGTTTTTCATCTAGTAAATGAATTGGTATTACTAAACAGCATTTGACTCTAAGCATGTATGTCAGGTTCTAGGTACTACTGAATTTCCACTTTAGCTGGCCAGGTGGCTTTTCTGTCTTCTGAAACTGGTGCAGGAGGGCAAAGTCCTCATTCTGTGTAGGAGCAAAACTAACACAATTGGAATTACTGGGGGAGTAATACACCCATGAGAACAGCCAGTGGCTGGGCAATGAGAGCACCTACCTCCTTGTAACAGACCAAGGGCTGGAGTTTGAACCTGGATTTGTATCATCCCATGTGACATGAAAATCCAGGATCAAGATTTAATTTGACATATCCCAGTCAACTGCTCTAATAACAAGGCTTTTGGATGTGCTGGTGTGTATTTCTGATGGGATTAGAAATTTAATCCCAACACTGAAAGTCCCTCCTGAATGCTATTTTTATCAAAATTTCTATGTTCCCATGAAAGGCTCTGGTGGAGGAGAAGTACCTAGGGCAGGAGAAGAGCAAATTTTGACTATTAATCTGTAATATAGTATTAGCTGTTGTATGTTGTTAATGCATTTCTATATTTCTTATATTAAAAACAGGCTAACATTTAGGCTTCAGTAACTTTCTGGGATTGGGGGGCAGGGAACCTAATTGTATTTAAAAAAGAAATCCCAATATTAAAAACCTTTAAGCCAGTATTTTGGAAAAACATGGCCATTATACAAATTCCTGTAGAACATTACAGTTAATCACTACTTTAATAGTGCTTGGTATAGTTATGGTTCTGGTTTTCTCTTTTTTTTTTTTTTTTTTTTTTTTTTTAGATTCATAGTACGTATCTAGAGAGCAACTGGCCTATAAGGGTGAGTTATTTAAAGAATATGTTCTTGCCTCTTTAAAGGTATGGGGTGTTGATAACTGTCCCTTAGGGCTGGATGAGCTCAGGAAGATGGAATCATTGTTTTAAATTACAGAAAGAAGAATATATGTTGGGCAGTAAAGTAGAAAACATGAAGATACCTTACAAGTTTTGACTCTGACATTATATTGCCTTGTAGTGATGTGCACTAGGGATAGGATGTATCATTTAAATAAGTTCCCTCCTGAGGTTCTGGGTTTTTTCTCTTTGAACAGTTTTCAGCTATTGACAAGCTTGGACAGAATGTAGCTGTTGTTGGCAAGTTTGGTTTTGCACATTATTCTTTACTTACCAAAAAATGGAAGCTGTTTGGAAATATTACCCAGGTGAGAGATTATAGTACTTTGTTCAGGTATACTGGGGAGGTTTTATTTCTTGGAATATGACTCTTGGAGAAAATAAAAAAATAATCTTTTTGAAATAACCTGTAGACACACTTGGGATTATGGATGCTGGTTTTGCATGTGTTTTTCATAAAGTGGCTGAAACACTTATCTTGGGGCTTTGGCACAATAATTTATGTCTGATTATTAAAAGGTTTCCAAATCTGAGTGTGTATAGTCAGACACTCCCATATGTCTTATCTGACAGTTTTTGTGAGACATAGCTTTGGATGCCAAGCTTGTAAATTCTGGCCAGAAGCAGAAAGCTAATTTGAGAGAGTTCAGGGATGCCAATAGCATAAGGAACTGTGGAGCTGTGTTTTGTAAGATGGTGTTTGTCTTTCACATGTTATTCTTTAGTACTTCGGTTTTTTTATACAACAAAAACTTCATATACATAGGTTGTCTTGCCTATCAGTAAAGCTGATAGAGATCATGTATGGCTTTCAGAAATTTCCCATAGAATGTACACGTGTGTATGTGTGTATAAGTATATAAAAATACATACATATATGTCATTTGCTTGCTTTTTTCAGGAGCAAAATATGACGGTAACAGGTGGCTTAGCATGGTGGAATGACTTCATTGTTCTTGCATGTTATAATTTAAATGATCATCAGGAAGAGGTGACGTATTTTTCTTCAAAGTAAATTAATCATGTTTAGAATATCTGATCTGTTCTTACAGTAGTATTATAAATATGAAAAGTTAGATACATAGGTGACTTTTTGTCATGTTCAAAAATTCTTTATTAATATGTAAACAATTCTTTGCAGAAAAGTTTATTATTGCTATTAAAAACTATTTTCTGCTGACTACCAAAATGTGCTCATTGTTCTGAAAAATTTGTGATGTTTTTGCATGTTAGCATGAAGTCTGTTTTGGGGTATCTAGTTACAGTATTTTGGGACACTTTTGTAAGGTGTTAAATTAGATGGGCGGAAGACCTTTACTTACTCTTTGCTTTTTAAAACGAATAAAACTCCTTCCTTTTGTTTGTTGTTTAGTACTTCAGATTTGGCTGTACTGTTCTTTAACCACTTTGGATGCAATAATATAGTGCAATGCATAAAACATTTGATGAAACAAAACAAAAACCCAGTTATGTGTCTTGCTAGAAATCCTTGACAGCCATTCCACAAAAAAGAAAATAATTGAATGTGGAATTATTATTAATTTGTTGGTAAACAGAACCTGTATTCAAACGTTTTCCTTGTAGCTGAGAATCTACCTGCGAACATCTAATCTTGACAATGCATTTGCACACATCACCAAAGTGCAAGCAGACACGTTACTACTGAGTGTCTTCCGGGACATTGTAATACTCTTCAGAGCAGATTGTTCCATTTGCCTATATAGTATTGAGAGAAGGCCTGAGGGGTGAGTATCAGTATTTAAATGCTTTTGCCGTAATGTACTTGTAAATCTGTTCTCAGTCTGAGTAAATTCTTATCATAATATAAAGTTGTTTGATAACTTCTGGAGTCAGATTTTTAAAATATAGAGGGGTGTTATCTGTATGCACAAGAGATAGTTCACAAGTGTTGTCACTTGCATGCGTGCAGATACGCATATTAGGTGTGGAGGTAGTGACTGAGATACGCCTGTTTCCAGTTGTCTGTACAAACATGTTCTAGCTGATAGGGACTTGAAAATGGAATGTAAATAGAAGAAAAAGGTACTAAAAGGCACCCACATATCTGAATATTTTTAATAAAAAATGTTTCTAACGTTAAAAGTAGAAATTGGTGAGAGTGATGGTGGAGTAGCAAAGATGGAGAGACAATTTTGGTTTGCGGTTGTCGGGAGCTATTTTGGTGCAAAAGAAGTAGCAACATAAGAGCCAGATACTTTCAGATAGTTAAGATTAATGAACCTAAGGATGAGATAAAGATTCCCAGATAGTTCTTTGAAGTGCCTAAGCAGGCAGTTTTTCTTACACTTATGGCATCTTGGTTTCAGCACGAAAGGACCTTGGTTTTTTAGCAGAAAGCAAGCTGCTGATCCACTTTGGAGGAAAATATTTTCAATGCTTTTCAAAGAAAACTCCCAACAAAATCCAAACCCTGGAATTATCTTATTGAAGGGTGAATAAAGTCTTATTCTGAAGCATCTGATGTTGTCTTCTATCCACTTAGAGCTGTATTCCCCAAAACTATCAAGATAAAGTAACCCAGCTTAGGTTTATTTGGTAACTTCATGTACAGTAGATATGTGGACCTGTGGGATTCCTGGTTAAAGAAAAGTAATTTTAGTCTATAGAATAAACTGTTTGCTGAGATTAAGTTGCTTATTTTCATTAGGTTTCCTTCAAGGTATTAATTTTATGTTAAATACTATTTTAAACAATATTTTGCAAATATTTTAAAATTGCTAAACATAGTCATCTTTCCTTTCAGTCTTAACCCTACTGCCAGTATCCAAGTTCTTCAAGAAGTGTCCATGTCTCGGTACATTCCTCATCCTTTTCTTGTAGTGTCTGTTACTTTGACATCAGTGAGGACAGAGACTGGCATCACCTTGAAGATGCCTCAGCAGGTAACAGGTCTATAATGCTCAAATTTAAAAGAATTGGTGCCTACATTTGTTAGCTTAGTCCCCAAAAGTTAGGTGCTGATAAATGAACCATAAATCAGTGGTTCTTTTTTGTGGTAAAATGCGGAACATGTTTTTTCTGATTCTTGTTATATAGATATTTTATGTGTGAACTGGGGGCGGGGTGGGTGGTGGTAGAAATAAAATCCAAATTCTTACTTCTATTTCATATCTTCTTTTGTCATCTTGTAAAATTCGGGGGCAAATGTTGGAGGACAGAGTAAACTTAACTATGTCAAGGGCATGTTTCTCTATTGTGCATTAAAAGTTGAACACCAGAGCAATCCGTGGCATTAAGAAGTGCCTTTCTTGCAGCAACAGGTCCATTACACAAAGAATAAACAGAAAAAAGGAAAAGATGGCATATGACCCAGTAAGGTTACTTCTAGTCAATTTCCTACTTGCTAAAATAAAGTAAGATGATCTCTCCCACTGATTATGTCAGAAGATAGGCCAACAGCCAAAAAATGACCAAGGTGCGAAGGTGAAGCCTATCTTAACTCCAGGAAATGATTCAGGCCACTGAAAGCACAGTGCAAAGAGAACTTGGATTTTTGTTGCCTGTTGTGTAAACAAAGAGAACTTGCATTTTTGTTGCCTGTTGTGTAAACAAATTAAGCTTAACTATTTGAGTAGCTGCAGTATGAAGCACATTTTCTCATCAGAGCAGCTACCTTAAGGTAGTTCAGATGTTGTGCTGCCTGTGAGGCAGGCCTGTAGACATGTGAAGGTGCATATTTTTCTCCACATACCAAAGCCACTGGCAGATAGGACAGCAATGGCACAGATGTAAAATCTGAAGGTTTGCGCTTGCTTCCTTCCGTTCATTCTAATTTAGTGTCCCACAATGCTGATCATGTGTCCTGAGAATTTGCTACTATCTTAGACAAGGGCATAAAAGCCAACATGCTTGTGGTTTTCTAGTCCATCTTGTTGTGAGACAGCGTCCTTATTCCTGAACTACCTGACATATGGTGTTTCCTAATTTTGAGAAAAAGCTACTGAAACTTTTTAGAGCACTAGTAATATTTTACACTTAGCTTCAGACTGGACAAATATTACTTCTTTTCTTTCTAAGAGCCCATATCTTCAAACTTTGTCAATCCTCCTGACCAAAAGAAAAGTATTAATCTAGCACTGAACATGACACTGCACTGTAGAGAAAGCAATGTGTCTGACTTAGCAGTGTGTCAGCCTTCTCAGTGTTGTTGCCTATTGGTGACCTTAACCCCTGATGCTGCAGATTTACCATACAGGCCCCCTACCCATTTATTTTAAAACTAAAGTTTATGCACAGCATGGTATTAGCTCCAGTGACTTGGTTTAAAATTAACATGAAACAGTTCTGAAATAAATGTTTAGACATAATACTTTGCTTTCCTCATATACCTAACTGGAAAGATTCTTCTCTAAGTGCAGCTTCTAAAAGTTCAAGATGCTGTACAAGTGTGGCTAAATTCTTTATGGCTCAACTCTTTTTGGCTTCTGTACCAGTGTTAGTCTTTGCAGTCAGATACTGGCAATTATGTAGTGGTGATACTGTTAAGAACACAGAGCTTTATTTTTCTTAAAATACTGGTGGCTTGCCCATGCCAAGAGGCATAGTTAGAAAAAGCCTGTATGAAATAAACGCATGGAATAAGTCTGGTGAACAAGAAACCTTCCAGTATTTTCTCCCTTGCACAAGAACTATATGAATGAACCTATCTGTAGGTACCTAGTTCTACTGGATTTTTCTGAGTCCTTCTGCATTGCATTTGGTTGTTGGTCATCTCTGTATGGCAGTGCAGTTAATTTACTCTTTTTATTCTGGATTTGTACGGTGGTTATGGGTCAAGTGGTGCATTCAAAAAGCTCAAATAATTTGCATAATACTATTTTATCCTTAGGCTTGTGAAGCTGAAAGTATTATGCTAAACTTAGCAGGACAACTCATCATGTTGCAAAGGGATCGATCTGGACCCCAGATCCGAGATAAGGATAATAATCCTAATCAAAGGAAGCATGTAAGTAAATGTATGTGGAATACTGTATATGGCTTCAAAGATGTCAGTGACTGAAGAAGTTCTGGAAGGGAGTGGTCCAGGCATAAAGAAAAGAGGTCTGTAATGCAAGGCAGTGTCTACACTTACAGGCTGAATTGTTAGCTGGAAGTAAATCACTGCTCCCGTGATTTTTTTTTTTTCCCTAAGAATCTGTGAAATGTTACTACTTAATTATGTGAATGTCTAACCGAAGTATTTACTACTTGTGTTTACTACTTGTATTGCAGTGAAAGATACCAGTTTTAAGCATAAAGGTCCTTTACAAAATTTGGTATGCAGTAATGACACAAAATCTCCAGTCTATCTAAAACTGTTGTGTATGTTTATGGAACATTATCATTTTTTGCAGAGTATGTTTACAAAGTTCCTAAAAACAACAGTCATAGAAATCAGTGACTGAACTTTTAAATTTTTCTGCACTGATGAAAAACACTTCTACATGACAGAAGCACTTTGGGAGAGTGAAAACTGAAAAGTTTAGATGAAGAGTTCTTTGCAGCTCAATCAAACACGGGCAAATTTGGTGTTTGTAGTGATTTTGTCAGTTCTAGGTTGGACTCTTGGGCTCTCTGAAGAAGCAGAGAGCAGATTTTTATTTTCTTCCCTTATTTTCACCCTTCTGGCCTCCTGACTAGGGAGGTTAAAAAAATTGAAAGAAGTGTCTTTTGAGTTAATGTAAGCAATAAGTGATGCTTTCCCAGGTGGTAGGGTGCAGTTAAGGGATAAGCAGAGTTGCTTCTTCTTTGTTAGAGGAATAACATGTTTGAAGAGAATAGTTCTTAGCTGAAAAGAGTTCTTGTGAAGTGGGTAAAAAAAAAACCAAAACCAAACAAAACCAAATGAATAATGAATTCTGATTTTTTTTTTTTTCCTTGTTTTTCAAATAGCTGCCTTTTTGTGCTCCAGTTGTCCTAGCCCAGTCTGTTGAAAATGTATGGACTACTTGCAGGATCAACAAACAGAAACGCCACTTACTGGAGGCTCTGTGGCTCAGCTGTGGTGGGGCAGGTATGAAAGTCTGGCTTCCCCTGTTTCCCAGAGATCATCGAAAACCACACTCCTTTCTGTCAAGACGGATCATGCTGCCTTTCCACATCAACATATACCCATTGGCTGTTTTGTTTGAAGATGCCTTGGTTCTTGGTGCTGTTAATGACACTGTGCTCTATGACTGTTTATATCCTCAAACCAGTGCTAGAGAACACTTAGAGGTTCTCTTTCCTTTCTCCATTGTTGAGAGAACCTCTCAGATCTACCTCCATCACATTTTACGCCAGCTCTTGGTTAGGAACCTCGGTGAACAAGCCTTGCTTTTGGCCCACTCCTGTGCCACATTACCATACTTTCCTCACGTACTAGAACTGATGCTTCATGAAGTGCTGGAAGAAGAAGCTACCTCGCGGGAACCCATTCCCGACCCTCTGCTTCCCACTGTGGCGAAGTTTATTACAGAGTTCCCCCTCTTCCTGCAGACAGTTGTTCATTGTGCTAGGAAGACAGAATATGCCCTGTGGAATTACCTTTTTGCTGCTGTTGGAAACCCGAAGGACTTATTTGAAGAGTGCTTAATGGCCCAGGACTTGGACACAGCTGCCTCTTATCTTATTATCCTACAGGTAATGGTACCTCATATATTGCAAGAGAGGTGATATTTACTAATGTTGTAGTATTTTAGAAAATATTGTCATATCAAAGTTAATGCAAGTTAAACAAATTTTTAATAGTTTTCTGTTATGTCCGATTATGAAGGGGCAGAATATTATACAATGTAAGTAGTTAGTTTACTGTTATAAAAAGGAAAATAATAGCATGAAATTTGCTTCTTCTAATCTGTGGTATACTTGAATGTGACATGCCGTGGCTTGACTTAATAGGACTTCTGTTGCTTGATGGCAAAAGCAAATGACTTAATTATGCTTTGTTACTTGCAGAATATGGAAGTTCCAGCAGTTAGCAGACAACATGCTACTCTCCTATTTAATACTGCCTTAGAGCAGGGAAAGTGGGATCTTTGTCGTCATATGATCAGATTTCTTAAAGCCATTGGCTCTGGAGAAACAGAGACACCTCCAGCTACACCAACAACTCAGGTTTGTGATTAAAATAGTAAATACTGTGCATCAAACCTTGTATGATTAATCTTGCTATTATATAGCATGTTTGCTCCTTTGACTGTATGTTTGGGTTTTCTTGGTTTTAGGAACCTAGTTCAAGTAGTGGCTTTGAGTTCTTCAGACATCGCAGCATAAGTTTATCCCAATCAGCAGAGAATCTCCATAGCAAATTTAACTTGACAAAAACACTGAGTATGCCCTCTGGCCCATCTGGAAAAAGGTAATTGGTAGTAATGTCCTCTCCTTCCCTACTTTGTTAGGTACCGTACTAACTCTCGTACCAATTTAAGTTATAGAGGTACATTATATGAGAGTTACATTTGTCATAGTTTCCCTCCACATCCTTCTGCATTTGTCTTTTCCTGACTCTCACAATGTCTGTGCCTTTTTCTTGCGTTCTTGGGAGAATATGTTCTCGCACATGTAAATATATATGTTTGTGTGTTTGTGTGTATATATGCACAGGCACACTTACATGGATCCACTGGATGCATATGTAGTAATTTAAATAGCTAGTGAGACTGCATGCCTTATATTGAAGGATCTCTTTTGATGAAAGATACATCTTGAACAGCTCACAGTATACATTAGTATACACAGTATACTATTAGCATCATAGTATACATTGCACTGTGATACTGTGCACATCTTGATCTAGCAGTGTGTTGCCAAGCCATAAATAAAGCCTTTTATACCTTGAGGTGAATCCCTCTTAAACTGCTGTACACAGAATTCATATTGATCAGTATTAATGTTCAGAAGCAGCACTGAGCTGGGATCCATTATTATCTTGGTTTTGGCTTTTTCCCCCACATAAGACCTTCAGAACAACCTTAGTACAAATTCAAATGCTTTTATTTAGTAATTTTCCATAGAGAGTAATATCTTAAGAGTTTTGATAAGAAGGGTCCTAGACTAATACTTGACTTGTTCTCTAAACTTGTTTCTCAGAAGTCACTTTGCAATGGCATCTGCCTTTTATCTCTCCTTCTTTACCTTTTTCCTGCATTGCTAATAGTTTAATACTGTATGGACACTGCTGCTGTTGTAACTTCCTTCCCTTATTTCACTTACCTGTTGAGTGGGATCTTTTAGAGAACATAAATAGCAACAAATGGTGGAAACTGCTTCTATTGGTACATAGAAAGCTCCCACTAACTACTCTGGTCACTCCACGTACTGTGGTTGTGGCCAACAACCTTTACAACTCTGTTTTATCAGTCTTAATGTCACTGTTCTCTGGTCTGTCTATAGGTGGAGTAAAGACAGCGACTGTGCCGAGAACATGTACATTGACATGATGCTCTGGCGGCATGCTCGGCGTCTGCTAGAAGAAATCAAGCTGAAAGACCTTGGCTGCTTTGCTGCACAGTTAGGCTTTGAGCTGATTGGTTGGCTGTGCAAGGAGCGAGCCAGAGCTGCCCGTGTGGAGGATTTTGTGTTTGCTTTGAAAAAGCTACACAAGGATTTCCTCTGGCCATTTCCAGTCATACCGGCTTCGTCCATTAATTCACCTTTCAAGAATGGAAAGTACAAGACAGGTGCTGTAACATCTGAGTTGATTTGGTTTCCCTCCTGCAGTCCTACACCCATCAGTCTGAATCTGTCCTTCCTCAGTTCAGCCAAGCAAAGAACGGGCTGAGGCTTGCCACCTGCACAGCTTTCTCACACAGGGTGTGTTTTTTGAAGGGAATCTGTTTAGCACAGATGGCATCTCTTGTGTAGTCTGATTACAGTACTGTTTCTGTTGAAGTTTCTTGCTTTCTCAGGTGCAAACACTGAACTGGGTATCACTTGTGCAGATGTTGAGTTGAACGTGGATATTGCTCTTTCATGTAAATTCTACAGAAAATTACTAGAATCAACATTCTCATATAGCCTTTAGATGAGGTTTTGATTAACTTTTTATATTTAAAAAAGTAATGTTTCTAATATTTGAAATTTGCTTTATGTTAAAGGGTAAGAATTTTGAGGACTTGCAGTAAACCTCCTTTGTGTTATTAATCTCTCAGTTCACTAGTTTATCTTCTCAGGGCAAAGTTGATACTAGCTGCCAAGTCTTCCTCTTTTTGGTAGTAGCAGCACTATAATTTAGTTCTATTGATGCTAACATTTTTATCAGCTGATATTTCTTTTATGCCAGAGCTGACATAAAAAGCTGATCAGACATTCTTGAAGTACCTAAACTTGTTGCATTCCCTTGCTTTGGTGATCCCTCAGCAAACTAATTGAATATTGACTTATATACAAGTTTTAGCTTCCTGAAATGCCTGGAGAGAACTTTCCCAATTTCCTTTTTGATGTTTATATGACTTTTCTTTGGTGGGTTCTTTTTTTTTAGCCGTAGGGGAGCAGTTGCTAAAATCTCAGTCTGCAGACACCTTCGTAAACATGGAAATGGACACAGGGGTTTCAAACACACCTCGGAGTCGCAGCTGGCTTGGCGCTATCAGCTCCTCTCAGAGAGAGATTGACACTGTTTCATCCCATGGACCACACATGCAAGATGCATTCCTTTCTCCTTTGCTAAGTAAAGGTTAGTCTCTGTTCCTTCTGTCTGCTCATTGGAAAAATGCACCTGGAAGTACGCACTTCTGTTTTGATACTTGCATGCCACTGCTGTATTGTTGCTTCTCAACTGCTGATAACCATAATTCAGAAAAAAGAAGAGGGTTTGTTGAAAAGTGAACAAAAATTTTTACAACAGAAAGGTAATGCCCATGTCATACATCTTTAAGTACTTGAAGTAGAATATGAAATTGATATTTGCTGAAGTTCCTGCCTGTGGTAGTAACTTGAATTTTAGTATTTTTACAGTCTGGCTGGGAAGAGTGTTATAAGTTTTATATTTTTGCCTCTTGCATGGGTCAGCCTCTTGCACAGTTTGGTACGGTTCTAATGCATGAACTTTGTGCTTTTGGATTTCTTTAGAAAGATATACATTCTTTATTGAGGAAATTATAGTCCCATATAGTTTTCTTTTTTCCTATGGCTTTGTTTAAATCACTTTTTAAAAGGTCAAATGTATGATCAGCTTATGAAAATACAACAAGGAATTTTATTCTTTGTTAAACTTTGCTGATCACAGTCAGAGACAGGAAATGTTTGTCTGACCATTCATCTCTCTTTTTTTTTTTTTTTTTTTTTTTTTTTATTTTTGGCTCCCTCTTGTCCTCAAGCATACAGCAATATTTTCAACAGTGTCTACATCATGCGATTCCCACTTTATTAGGGAAAAGACCTAAGTATCTAAGTGTGAACTACAATCTCCCCAAGATGCTAGGGCCTCCTGTAAGAGTCAGAGCACGTGGAGCTGTAATTTAACAAGTTGACGGGCTTTAAAAAATGAAGAAAGAGTGAGGTTCTCTTCCTCTGCTTGGGCACTTCCTCATTCTATTTTCACTTCTGTTTCTTCTGTTTATTACTTCTGGAGACTGCAAGAATGCATTAGGTCTAAGTAAGTTTGTTACAGAACTCTCCAAAAAAGCATAATTTAAATTTTCCCCATTTATTCCTCTTTCATTGCATTATCTTGTACTGCTGTCTGCCACTACCACTGTTTCTATAAACAAGTATCTTGGTTTTTTTGCTGAGCTGGATGAAGACCTTTGAGTTCAATGGACTTTAGTATGCATTTTGAAGCGGTTTATTTCTAAAGTGAAACTAAATTAATAGTCTTTAAAACGTTGCAAGCTGAATTCTAATAGTAGTAATTTCACAAATAACTAAGCCAGCAGCGGTATGCATGGGCAAGAACCTAATAAAACAAGTTTCTGACTTTCTCAACATTTTCCACAGAAAAGATACATCTACTTTAATATGGAAACTGTTCTGGAGGTTGGGTGCCTTCATGACTCACCACTATATTGGTTTTAGTTTTGCTGATTCTGTTCCTGTGAAAATTCTGTGGCTACATCTACTCTTCATGTGTTTACTAGAAACGCTTATTTCCTTTTGTAATTAGTGCAGGTGAATATTTACATTACCAAGCATTCAGAATCTTCAGGGTTTTGTATGAAGAACTTGCTATTGCTTCTTCCTTTTTAACAGTTAAGTAATGAGTTATCTTTAGACAGACTACAACCCTTCCTACAGACTTAATTCTAGGACTATAGTATGTAAGAGGCTGTCACTGTGCTCTTACAATGATTGCCAACACATCTTTAGGATCCCTTATTGATATTATTCTGCAGAATTATTTTTATTTGATAGAAAAACTACTGAATTCCTCCAATAATAGTTCCACCATATAGTGTAACAAGAAGAATGCTGAAGTGGGATGGACAGTATGCTGAAGTAACAACTTAGCACTGTGATACACAGCAAAGCATTACTGCATAATTTGTCAATTGCTATAGGAAGTAGTTCAGAAACTCTGCATCTTGCTAAAGCAAGCAGTTTCTTTTCCCCTCATGTTTCTGAGTGTTTTTGATAGGTGACGAATGCAGCATTGGTTCAGCAACGGACCTGACTGAAACAAGTTCTATGGTGGATGGTGACTGGACCATGGTGGATGAAAACTTCTCCAGTCTAAGTCTAACTCAGTCAGAGCTTGAACATCTCTCTTTAGAACTGGCTAGTAAAGGGCCACACAAGTCACAGGTCCAGCTGCGGTAAGTAACGTAATCTTTGCATTTGAAACTTAAAATTACTAGTATGTAGCATTAGGGGAAAGAAACACTGTCTGCAGAATCACGCAGGGATTTTTGTCTTTAGAGTGGAAAAAGAAGTAAGTAGGGTGTTTTTCTATATAGGTACTTGCTACATATCTTCATGGAAGCAGGATGTCTGGATTGGTGTATTGTCATAGGCCTTATCCTCAGAGAATCTTCAGTAATCAACCAGGTTTTCAGTATAATGCAATCCTCTGATATTGATGGAGAAATCTGTCAGAACATCAAGACTGGCCTATATGCTGTTGACAAATGGGCTTCTACAGATTGGTAAGTGTTATTTTCCACCTTCATTTTCATTCCAGCTGTAGATAATTAGTTATCTAAAAAAAACCCTTTGAGTTCTCTCAACCCTAGCTGAAACAATTACTTAAAAGCACTTTTGAAGAAAATTTCAGGACAGTCACTTAATACAGTTGTGATCAAACTGGAAAAAAACCCAACAAACCAAGCCCAAAACAACCAACACCCCCAACTTCTGTTGTTTTGCTTATGGTTGCCTTTTCCTGTCTATTAAAAAAAATAAAGTTTCTGTACAGGAAGGATTATAGAAGATACTCATTTATATTAAACATCTCCCAAGAAAAGCTGCTTTTCAGGCATATGACAGAAGTACTATTTTTTAATTCACTCACAGTGTTCTGTACTGTTATTTTCCTAGCCCTGGGTACAAGCCATTTCTAAATATCATCAAACCACAGATCCAGAAACTAAGTGAAATAGCAGAAGAGCAAGTACAGCCTGAAGCTTTTCAGCCAGTGAATCCTTCTAAGGTTACTGAACAAGTGAACCCCAGAGCTGAGGAAAACAGGACTTCATCTAGCCATGGTGCTAATCCTCAGAGTGATGCTGGCAACAGCAATGCAAGCAGGCATGAAGAGGACAAGTCTAAGATAGAGGATGAGGATTCATTCCAAGAAGGCAGTTATGACTGTATTGTGTCTTAAATGGAAGATGAACAACTTCCCAAGCATCAGGTGTGAAAGGAAGCAAACCAGCTTCTAGACATGCTTCCATGTTTTGGATTTGAACTATTTTTTTTTTTTTTTTTAATATTTCAATCTTTGAAATCTTTAGTGGGGATAACTAAGCAGCAGTTTCATCTAATAATTTCAAAAGGAGGCAAGTTTGGGTTTTTTTGATGCAATCTTCAGACTACAGCTTTAGGTTTTGATACTTAATAGTGTTGAGAGACAGTGAATACATATGGAGACAGGTTCAGCTAAAGTTCATCAGTACCTTTACATCACCAACATGTTCTGAAGGAACTACTTATCTCTTAATTGAGTTTAAAAGGCAAAGAGGGGATTAAATTTAAAAACTGTTATACTTTGCAGCTTGCCTGCCTAAGAAATATCTGATCAGTGCAGTTCAGATTGGTTTGATATCGATATTTTGTATTAAAGGACTGTAAAATATATTGTATGTTTTTGTGAATACTCTTGTACAAATACTCAAGGCTGTACCTTATTTGAAGGTACCTATATGTATTGCGCATGTTCCTAGATGACTAGTAAAGTTAAAGCAGAGTTGCACTTCTTTCTGGATGAGGCATACTTTACTGACCTAACATTGACACAAGGTGGCTTACCTGTTTTTTACTGCCACTTACAGATCTTGTAGTTGGGCTTAAGGGATTGCTGAAGGTTATTTATTTCATTGTAAATTCTTTTCTGAAAAACGGATTTTTTAAATGTAAATAATCATCATATACTCTTGCTATGGAAAATTAGTTTAACGGCTCATACTTAAACATTTTTCAAACATTTTATAATATGCATACTTATAACTAAGACATATTTAACTTTCATACAATGTTATGGAAAGCTGGCTGCAGAAGTTTGTTGCTTTGAGGTACTTATTTTTTCTAGCTGCTGTCCCTATGTAATAACTACCTGTAACAGTATTAATTAGGTATTAGCTTGTTTGTACTGTGCAATCTGAACAAAAATGCAACATTACTCATTTTATACAAAAAAAACTAGTTTATTTTTTATAACATCACTTGATTACTGACATGGACCAAACTAGTCATCATAGGGTAGTTACAGCATCTGTTGCTTTTCTAGTGTAGTTACTAAATGCACATCCATTTAAACTCTGAAAATTAAGAATATTCACAATTAAGTTGAAATAAATTGTGGTTTTATCATCTTTATTTCCTTTGTAGATAAGATCAAGTGCTTTAAAATGTACAAATGTTAAACTGTTTCTTTAGAATGGCTTTACTAAGCCAATACAACCAGTAAAGTGCAATAATTGCAAGTATTACTTGGAAAGCTGGAGATTTCAGTGAATGCAGCTTGAATTTCCATTTAAGAGTTGAAACTAATAGTGAAGTTCTAAGAAAAAAGTCTGGTTCAAGAGTCCCAGCATTAAGCTTAGTCTGCATTGTAGCTACTGGTTACATATAATGTCTATCATACCTACAAGCCTGTTGTGATCTGACATCAAAATCTATTATTGTTATATGGGGATACTTAAAGCTTTTTTATGATAAAAAAACCTGCTTAATCTATGGTAAAAGAAATAAAAACTGTGCTTCAAGTTAATATTTTTCTGTGGTTCTGTGGTAATGATGTAAACCAAGCTCATCCTGATCAGCTTTCTGCTGTTCAGGTTTTAGATCTGTACAAGTAAAAACATACATTAACTGATATACTAACATTCTTAATATTAGTATCTTACTACTGTGCTACTGTTGTTTAGCAGTTAAATCTTTTTAGTTGTGAAATTTTAGAAGTTTGTACTTCTTTAGTAGTAATTCTCTCTATGCAAATCTTATGTGCTAATTTTGTATTTCAATTTCACTGCTGTTATACCTGTAATTAAAAGACAAATGTATTCAACTTTACTTGAAGTTACTCCTGTGGAAAATAACTATTTCTGACTCCAAGCCATTGACAGTAACTTCTCAAGTAGGTTATCTCAGAGAAACAACGCTCTCAAAACTACCCAATGAAGATTGTTTTAGTTTGCCACATCATAGCTGTATGGCTTGTTTTACAGGATGAAAGTATCAAGCTTCTAAGTTAAAAGTTACCTTATTAGTGCACCTTTGAAGTTACATTCACCTACTGTTCTGAAAAGAGGTGTATTGGGTTTAGGGGGCAAGGGTGTGGTAGCAAGGGGGGGCTGCAGGGTTGGCTGCAGTAAGTAAAGCCCAGGAGCTGCCCCTGTGTCAGGTGCAGCCAGTTCCAACAAACCCACCATGGGATATAGCTGAACACCTCAGCCAAGCTGGTGCCTCCTCTCTGTAATATATTTAACAAGGGGGGAAATAATGCTGTGCAGCAGCTGTGAGAGAGATGAGTGAGGAAGAAAAACATGTGAGGAACAGTTCTGCAGACAGGGAGACCCATAAAGGAAGAGGTGCTCCAGGCACTGGAGCGGAGATCATCTGCAGCCTGTGGAGCTGTGTAAGTAAAAACATACATTAACCAATACACTAACATTCTTAATATTAGTATCTTACTACTGTGCTACTGTTGTTTAGCAGTTAGTTAAGATCTTTTTAAGACCATGGTGAAGCAGGCTGTCCCCCTGCAACCCATTGTGGAGCACATCAGAGCAGATACCCACACTGTTGCCTCTGGAGGACCCCACACCAGTGCAGGTGGATGAGCCCTGAAGGAAGCTGCAGCCCACGAAGAGCCCACGCAGGAGCAGGTTTTCTGGCAGGAGTGACAGCCCATGGGGGACTGGTACTGGAACAGTCTGTTCCTGAAGGAGTATCCCATTGGGAGGAATATCCACATTGGAGCAGTTGATGAAAGACTGTCCCATGGGAGGGACCCTACACTGGAGCTGGAGAACAGCAAGAAGAGGAATGAGAAGCAGAGAGGAGTTGTTGCAGACTGACCATGACCTGACCCTTGACTAACCATCCCCAATCCCTCTGCATCACTGTGGAAGAGGAGGTAGAAGAGTGAGGGGGAGGTTGGGCAAAGGCGGTTTTATTTTTGTTGTTGCTGCTATCCTACTTTATTTTTAATTGGCAGTCAATTCATTTTCCCCAAGGACAGTTTGGTTTGCCTGTTATGGTAACCGATGAGTAATCTCCCTGTTTCAACCCATATGCTTTTTCATCTCGTTTTCTCCTCCTGGCCTGCTGAGGAGAGGGCATGAGAGAGCAGTTTGGTGGGCACCTAGCAGCCAGTCAAGATTAACCCACCACAAAAGCTTTATTCATCTACAAATATGCACTATTACCCTCAACATACACATAGGAAAAATGGGCCATTTAACCAGCTAGGAGTCAACATTGTCTAGGGAATTCCAACTCACTGCCTCTCATACTTTGTTTATCCAGCTCACATAAAACTGGCTGCCCTGGTTCTTACCAGCCATCAAATGCTGTAGAAAGATGTCCAACTTCCTCCTTCACCAGCATTTGCATATGAAATTTTCTTGATCTGGTTCTCATCCTGTACAAAACCAACTGTCTCTGAAAAACAGCAACAATGCTGGATTCCTTGCTACCCATTTAAAAAAATCCTCTCACGCAGGGTATACATGCAAAACTGCTTGAGTCAAGTCACATTTCTGAGGATAATTTTCACCATCACTTATGTCAACCAAAGTAAGCTGTTTTTACACTAATGTGTTTTAGTCCAAAGCAACCAACTTAAAATAGTTTTAAAGCTGAAGTGTCTGTAAGCTACAGGTTGAGATTCACTCCTAAGTAAACAAATACATGAACGCATAACCTAGCAAGAACCTGTACAAAAGAGGTCCCTTCTCATACACCAAGGGCAGTTGTCTACAGCTATAATTATATATAAAAGATGATGGGTAACTTGTTGAGGGTGGTAGGCTGGCTTCACTGAAGGAAGGAGAGGCCCCAAGAAAAAAAGGCCACAGATGCAATTTACTGTCTCATCATAGTTTCCTATCCTAGAGCTGAAGACTGTTGAAATACTCTAGTGGGCAGTGAGATGAATGCCAGCTTGTGGTGAGTGGCAAAAGTAGTCCCAAGTGCTTAAACACAGAAAAGGAAGGAGCTTTCTCATACCACTCTGAAAGAAAAATACAACTTGCTGAGTTTTCTATTTATCATGTACCACCAAAGATAAGTAAACTCAAGGAGTTTCCTGCCAGACAGCACTGAAAAGAGACTTTACAAAAGCACACAACTGGAGACTGAAGCTAGCTAAACAGTTCAGACATAAGGCACCTAAACTCATAACTTTTTCCAAATTATTGTTTCCTATCAAAAAAAAAAAAGAAACACCACATCACCACACACAGAAAAAGCAACAACCCTGAATAAACCGTGCATGGGCAGCTTTCTAAGACAGTTACTTCAATTCTCCTGTACCTATTGGCTTTGAAGCTTCTATTTGTTCCAGAGTCTCAGACCCAACTGCAGAATTACTCCTTTCTAGATGAACTACTGCTGACTTTCAAGACTGATTCTTACAGCCTTCTGAAACTGAAAAAAACTGTTCTGTTCATGGCCAGTGGTGCTTGACACCCTGCTTGAAATATAGGTAGCAGTGACTAGATGTCCCTAAATTGGCTTATACTTCCTGCTCAAGTCTCAGCTTTATCCTTGGCATGTTCTCAAGCTGCATCCGCAGCTTTGTCAGAACCATAAAGTGTCATAGCCCAACAGAACCTCTTCTGCAGTGAACAGGGAAGCCTAATTTCTAGGACTAATTTATCCTTTGAGACTGGAACGGATTTTCATTAAGACTTGAGAATCCATGTTCTAGCTTCAAAACAGAAGTCACACTTGCGCAACTTCACATCACTGAAGCACACAGTTTTGTGACAGCACTTGGGGTTACTGATCTTGCATGGCTTTTTAACCATCCTTCACTGAGACCACACATCAAGTTCTAAAATGGGTCATCCTGCAGGCTCCTTCCTGACTATTATCAAGAACCAGATTAGGTTTGCCCTCAAGGAAAAAAGTAGTGAACAGCATTACCATGCAGGCAAACTCTTCAGCAGCTATGTCCCATATGCTACAATTAGCTCTGTATAGACTTGTTAGATCTTGTCTATTTGATTAGTGTTCTTCCAACAGGCTTGTAACGCAACCTACAATGAACAGACATTAAAGATGGGTCTTGCTAACACAGAATAGCTCCACTCAGCTCAACAGTCTGCTTCTACTTGACAGGCAATCTGAAGGTACAGTGACGCTCTAATGCTGCATTAGATTGTATAACCACAACGGGTACAGGCCTGCTTTGCAACCACATGCTTAAGTTGATAAAGTGCTTATTTCTGAAGCTCTTTTATCTACAGATATGAAACAAAGTACTATGTATGTTAATAGAGAACATAATAGATTCTCAAAGCCATCAAAAGTCAGGGAAGAACTCTAGCATTAAGGAAGAGTAAAGCAATTTAGAAAAGCCTGTGTATGTAAATTGTTTCAGATGAACATAGGGTAATTCCAATCAACTGGCTTACTGCCCCCACTAAGAATAAAGACTTTTTCTACTCCCATGCCCTTCTATCCTTAAAATTACCAGCTGCTTGCTTATCATATATTTCACAGAGTAAGACACACAATTTTTATGAGAATTAATAAACGACAGTAAAAGACTAATCTGCTTGTACTGAATAGGGAAGTAGACAGACACTGAAACAGCAAAATTTTCCATCCTGTTTTTCTACCTGTGATCAACAATAAATTTGCTCTCAGCTGTCAGTTTTGCAAAGAGTACTTAGGTTTGCTACCAGTGACTTCCATACCACATCTTGTTTCAGGAAGAACCTTCCTCTCCAGGCAACCAGCCAGGGCTCTCATTTTAACATTTTTTACAGTCTTCGGCCATGCATTATCTTCCACGTAGCTCTAATGCTAGCTAACTCCAGCATCACTTAAAAGTATTTCTACCCCAAGCGTAAATAAAACATAGTGCAATGAATAAAAACAACTCAAATATGCCTTTAATCATGCTGAAAATCAAGTTTCACTGATTTTTGCTTTTATTTACAAAGACAGAAATTTATAACAAACCAGACATCCCTCATAATTAAATTATTTAATAAAGGCTAAATCCTGAGTTAGCAAAAGTTATTGCTTCACTGAAGTTTCAGACATTTCTAACAGGCATTTTTATATTTTTGGCTCCCACTACAAATTCTTCACATAGCACTTTTTCAAAGCCTTAAATCAGAGGCAAAACACAAAATAAAAATCAAAACTGAGGAAGACAGTAAATATCAGCACTACTTTAGTTAACTAGCTGTACATCAGCTAGAGTACAGTACAAAACATTTGCTGAGATTCAAGACACAAGAGTTATGAACTAAACCTCCATTTTTCAAATCATTAATAGCACTTTTTTAAAAACAGTAAATGTGTAATACAGGGATTGTAGTTTCAAATCAGATACAATCAAGCAAGTAATGATTAATGCACATGTTAATGTAGAAGGACCCACGGGTTTTAAGATACTGATGGACAGTTCATTATGATTACAGTAATTAAACCTCTTACTCTAGTCCATGAGCCAGTTGACAGTCTTCACAAATGTACCTTGCAGCAAATGAAACTGGTTCTTGCCACTATCAACCACAACTACAGAACAATTTGAAGGAAAAATACCCAATCAGGGAGCTGCTGTCCATCACAGCTCACACAAATTAGTCACAAAATTTTCTTTCACATGCCCTGCAAACTTCCCAGTACTAGAATGTTTTTACTCCAAATGATGATGCATGCACAAAATCTGCTTTGCATGCAATTTTGGCAATACTCATGAGATGAACAAAATACTGATCTGTAAAATTTGTAGCATAGTATTCATGTCACAATGTTTTATACATAGTTTGGAAAAAAGTATGAATTTTCTCCAGGTACACAGAGTTCTTTGAATTTCAGAAACTAACATTAAATATTACACTGCACTTAAAAAAACCTGGGAGTATAAAAAACCCAAAGAGATCAGTGTCTTCTGAACTCAAAGCTTGTCAATTAAAACTGGAAGATATTTTAAAGCATTCTCAGTCATTTACAAAACCCATCCTATGGAAATAAAAGCAATCCAGAAATATTAGAGATCTTTTTAAAGATGACTCTTCCTGGTATTTTTCCTTATGGAAAGCAAACTGTACTTTAAGAAACAGTTAAACGTATTAGCGAAGTGCAATACTGTCACATTACCAAAAGTCTCTCCAGAGGAGATACCAAAAATTAGCCAATTCTAACAAATTAGAAGATAACTTGAAGTATAAAGTAGGTTAATTATAAGACATCCACATAAAGGAGCGGGGATTTAGCACTCTTACATACAAGAGAGCAAGTACCATGCTTACACGCTGATACTGAAAGATCCCAACAGGAAAAAAACCACAATATGATAGTTAGGTCAAACTTACCCACTCAAGTTGTAACACTGAGGGGACAGGCAAAAGGGTAAGAACTAAGTTTAACAGCAACATATTATTTGAAGATAATCTAGATAAATAGTTACCACATTCCATCATAATACCGATTTTTCTGCATTGTACATTTGCCAAGGACTGGGAATGCAACCTACACAAGCAGCATAGCTTCAGTGACTTCATCCAGTGACAAAAGCAATGTTTAGAACTTTGCCACCTCTGCCCCCCTACCACGTGAACAAGCATCCTTTAGCTGAAGGTCTTACTTTAATACGACGGATAGGATTGGTAGGTGATAGTCCCCACATGTGCGTGAAGTACAGTTGTATTTTACATAATATCAAAATAAGTTCACGAGGCCCTTTCATTACAATTGGCATAATATGCTAACATTACCTTGTCAAATGCAGTTTTCCTTTTAAGAAACCCACTAGTCAAACTGCCATTTCAGTGGAAGAACCAAGGTGAACTGCATTCATGTTGACACGAAGTCATATCCCCAAGACAGCAGTAGTCTTTAAATAGTCAAACTGCCAAAGAAACACCATTTGTCACCAAAGTACTTTAAATTCTTGTGAAAGTCTCTGGCATCTTGTTAGAAAGTGTTTGCTATAACAGCATTCTGCATCAGACAGATTACCCTATTAGCGCTGCATTACTGTCAACGTTAAAAGACAAAAAGGTCGTAAGTGCAGGACCAACCAGAAGAAAACGTCCAGTTTGGAAACCTCTCCAGTAAGGCATAAAGTTGAGGTGACTTTTGATCTTCCCCAAAAAAGTAATGTGCTGCTATGGCGAGGGAGACTATTCCATCAGAATGCTTTTCTGGGGCCTGAAAGTGAGAAAAGGGTGACACAGTCTTTATGGCTTTTAAACATAAGATCAATCCAGATACACTTTTCTACAGATTTGATATCTATGCAACAAACTTCATCCTGCAGCTTTTTGTCCTATATGTTAAAACACTTCCTGTCTTCAAACATACCAGTCTGATTACATGATAAGTTCAATATGAATTGAACTTGCAACTAGGTATTCAGGTCACAGTGCCTCTGACATTACATAGCTTGCACATGCTCCAACTTCAAAGTTTGTATCTGTTCGTTTTGCTGACAAATCAAGACATGGACTCCAACACAGTATTTATACTGATCCTTCTATTGTGATCCTTAGGATGAAAAGGCTTTTCTGCCTAGCTTTGCCACTATCAATCTTGCAAAGCTTGCCACACTGCAGATTCCTGTCTGCCTTTATCAAATACCCTCAGAGGATTATTTGGTTAAGTGTTTAGACTGCCTGATCCAGAAAGGAACAAGGGACTTCCTGAACTTTTAAAGTTTTTTGTAATATTTACTCAAAGAATAAGACACTGTTAAACCTGTAATAAAAAAACATATAGATCTGCAAAAAGTTCTTCACTGGCAAGTTAACAGAGTAGGGAGGTCATAAATCCCACTGGAACAGCAATGCTGGAAGCCTTGCTTCCAACTGAAAATAACATACAAGAAAATTTAGAAAACAAAGCTTTTACAACTCTATTCAGCTTCAAGACAGGTAAGTTTCCCACCAAGGACTCCCTCTAATTTCCCCAAACCAACCAAACAAAATACATCAAAAGGAAACTACTCACAATAGGAAAAAGAACTCTGAAATAACAGTAATAAAGATAAAACTTCAAGAACTACAAGGTTAAGATCAAAGAAATCCAAACTTACAACCTAAGACCATGGAGACATGGAAAATATTCTCCCTTTGGCTGTCTGGCAAGTTAGTGGACTAAGTATCAAAAATATATGTGAGCTGATATATAAAGCTGAGGGAGAAATTAAAAGAGGGAAGCTAGAATTAGGATCTATCAAATAAAGCAAAGCTTAAGGAAGTTATTATAACATTTTTCACATAAGAATGCAGAAATGGTGACAACAGGGCAGACCAAGGGATTGCTGCGTTTCCAGCAGCAGCATACTCACTGTCAGTTCTACCCAGAAGTGCCACGGTGTAGCCTGCAGCCCATGGGAGTAAAACACAAAATAGTCTCCTCCTAAGCTAGCAACTGGTATACCATCCCCGAGAGACCAGGTGGACAGAACCGACCCTTCATGTGGCCGAACATAGAGAGACATGTGACTTGGACCTGCAGAGACAGGGATATGTATCTAGATGTATCAACAGGTAGAGGTAGAAGAACCATTTATTTTCCTGTGTAGTAGCATGTTATCTATGTATTACTATTGCTGTCTTTCACAACATGATGCAATTGTCTTGTGTACAGAAGAAGCTTCAATTATTTCTAAGTGGTGAGATAAATGAGATGATGATGTAGGAGAGGGACAGAGCTATAAAATCGACTTTAAGAAAGGACTTGGTATAAAAAGATCAAGGCTTACTCAAAATAGACAAGGTTATCAGTACCCCAGATAACAACTGTAACACAACACCCACAGCTTCTAGCGTGTTATGAAACTGAATTAATTCATGCTAATCTCACAAAGCTCACTATCTTGGGAATGGCATTAGAACCTGCCGTACTGGAGTCAAAACCTGATTTGTTATCGGCATAAAAATAAACACAAATCACAAACCAGAAGCTTCAGTCACTCACCAGATACTTCAAAGCTTAACCTCACAGAGTTCCAAGGCATCAGCTCCTTGGACAGAACTTTAAAGTGAAGGGGGCTTCTTGGAAAAATTTCTGGAGCAGGAAGATACCAGTTTTTCCTGTTAAAAAAAACAAAAACAAAACCCCAAACATTTTAGCATATTCTCAATGCAACACTCAGAGGTACTAAATATGAGAAGCCGAGAAGTTTTTGTACAGCATAGCTGACTGTATGCTTACTAAATGAAATATTCAAAAGTTACTGACCCTAGCAGAAGGCAGGTAAAATTAGCATCTTATGGCCAGACAAATATTTAACGTGCATATTAATAGAAAACCAGTCACCTGTATGTTCATTACCTTCATCCGCCTTAATTTACAAAACAATAAAATAAGTAAGAATATTTGCCTCTTCAAATCGCTACACTTTTGCTCAGAAGATTCTTGGGGTATGAGAAATAGCCACAGCAGCTTGTTTTCTTCCACAGAGACCAGCTACTTTAGACTTCCTCTGCTGTCAGCTGGGGTGAGGCAGGGAAGAAAGGAAGAGACATACATACTCCTACTCTGAATTGCCCTTTGGAAGGCGGCCCCCTTCACCTTTTTTTCCACTGGTGCTGACATGGATTTTCCACACATCAACTTCTACAGCTCCTGCAGCAGACCCAGCAATCTCTTGCAGAGATTCTGGCAGAAGACACTGCACCTAGACAGAAGTTTAAGTGTCTTCTGAAGTGCAAGGATTATTTACTTTTAGACCAAGATTAGCCTTACTTTTTTTCTTCCCTTACATAAGCAAGATTGCATAAATGACCAATGTGCTTTGGCAGTAAGTGCTCAAGTGAAGCTGTGTTCACACCAACCGGAACATGAAATGCACTGGCAGAATCCAAGGAAGGCCACAGAAAGGAGCGTGCTCCTCACATGCAGTTCTAATGGTGTCGTTGATTTCAGGTACATGGGGAGTTATGTGAGATATCCCATTATAATCAAATCCATTAATCCATATACCAGAGTCACTTTTAACCACGTTTCCATCTACATCATGAAATCTTCTACTCGTGTGCTACAAGGGGGAAAAAAAAAAAAAAGACACAGAGAAAGATGATGGAGCCTGCACAGTTCAGAAGAGTCAGAAGTGATTCTGAAATACCTCCATGTCAATCCTTAAGGTCTACTCAATTTTCAGTATGCACTGAACACATCTCTGAGTATTTATGAATATACAGAGAGAGAATTACTCAGATAAAAGAAACATACCATAAAAATACCTATGTTCCAAAGATGACTGTGCCTGTAAGTATTTGCTCATCTCCCATCACATTCACTTTTTAAGTTATCATTGCTTACTCAACTCTCACACTTCAAACCCCCCTAAAAAAAGCTTGCTCCTCTGACAGATAAACTGAACACAGAGATTGACCATGGGAAACATTAGCAATTCTTTCAAATCCAGGAATAATCGTTAGAGCTTTCAAATCAAGCAAGAAAGGGAAGGTTATTCTTTTGGGGGCAGGTGGGGTGGGGGGTTAAGCTTTGAAAAAAACAAACACTCTTGCAACCAATAGAGGCAATATGATATGCAAGGCTTTTCTTACCTGGAGAAAGACTCGCTTAGGCTTTGGATTAGCTGCATCAGAACTGTAAGGAAAGAAGATTCCACTACAAACGAGAATCAGAGTGACTACAAACACAGCAGTTAAAGTTATTAGCGTCGTTTTTGTACTTTTGACAAGGTAAATGAAGTTAATCTAGAGAATAAAAAGACAGCCCAGTTATAAAACTGCAAGATTTAAGAAATATGACGCTACTCGTCTAACTCTAAAATCCAGTTATGGAACTGAAAGTACATTAAAAATATACCATTGGAAGTACTACCTGACACAAGACACTTCTTGGTAACCTCAGTATTTATAACCAAAATGAATAACATAACATGAGTACTTCCTGGAGCTTTCAATGATTTCCTGTTTTTTAAAACATCTGCCAACAAAAACTCAGAACCTTTGTGGCAAGGGCAGCAGACAAAAAAAAAAACCTCCAAGAAATTTTCTTTTAAGTGTAGTATATGTATTGTTCAGCTACATACTATACTTGACCTGAAACGAATATCTGTTCAAACTCCAGCATTAAATTGCATATTTTACACCAATCTTTACTACATCATCATAGAGCAGATATATTTTTGTAACCCGTTTCAATGACTTTGACTAATACAAAACATAGAATCTTTGACATGTTTCCTAGAAGTTTCCCTTAACACTTAAGATATTATCAAATTATCATTAACTTCAAGTATTAATTTAGAAAAACATTGATTCTAAACTCTAGAGAAAGTTTAAAAGTTTTAAACATTTACAAATTCTACTTACAAAATAGGATGACAGAATCATAGTGATGACCACAATAAATCCTGCCAACACCACATCTGGTAGAATTTCTGAACCACTTCGTCCCATGATAGGTGTAAACATTTCAAATACAGTCCAACTAAGATACAACATATACAGATACGGAACAAACATTCCGAGCATGTACATCATGACAAACTTCATTGTGGCACCTATAAGGGACACAAAAAAACAGAAGACAAAAAAATCGTAAAAGCTTAAAAGGACATAAACACACAGCTTTACTAATATATCCATATACTGCTGCAAGGTCCCATACACAACACTGGTCCTTACCCCTTTCACGGATATGAAAAGGGGATCTCATTTTGCATGGCCAATGCCAATGTAACTCTTCCAAAAACACCCCAAAACAATTCTTGTATTACAAAAAAAATTTAAACAGGTGTTCTGTTCCAAACACTGTTTAAATATTACAGTATTTTTTAACAACTTTTATTGTCCATCAAAGTATCTGATCACTTAATAACCTCACATAGTATTGTTCTTTTTAGCTTGAGACACAGTAAGCTTTTCAGGGTTTGTCTTTTTTTTTTTTTTTTAAAGAGCTTCTCCATACTTTCAAACTGTCCTTAGTTCATGAACACTCTTCCTTGTTACAAAAACGTCACATGGTTACTTTGACTATTCAGATTTGAAGTTTGGGATTTCTCTTGCTTAAACAACAGTTTGGAGGAAAACATTCAATATCCAATAGTAGGGGCAGAGGTTTTGGAATACAACCTCCCCCCTCAAAATTCATACCTTTTTGGCTGAACTCTTTATGGATCATCAGCTTAACAAGTAAAGGAAATGCTACCCATAATGTACAAATGAATGCTGAACAAAGGCCCATCTGAGTAACCACAGCCAATGCTATAGACCAAATCATCAATGAGGCATCAAAAAAAATATCTCCCAGGTACTGCTCATTCATATTCTGTAACAAAAAAGCAAATACACTCATTACTGAGCATATTCCATGTATCACATCTCATGAGAACACACAGAAAAAAATCCTTATTTCTTGTATATAATTGTTTTCCTTGGACAAAACAATTTTGACAAGCATCATCTCACCATTTTCTTACCATTTAGAGTTATCCATGACAGTATACTTTTTTTTTTTTCATTTTTTAGATCTGCTCTGACATAGCTTCAAAAAGAGATTACATGGGCTGGGGTGAAGGGAGGAAGGGAATGTACAAATTACAACACAAAGAAGATGGAAGGCTAATGTTTCAGATACACAGGCAAATAAGCCCTTTTTATAAAAAGCATTGGTATTTGTGAAGCATATAAAAAAGTTATGTAGTACTTATGTGTGAAAAAATTATCTGTATCTCCTGCGATTCTAGGCCTGTTTTTGAACGGTACCTGTTGATACACTTCTTATACAAGCTCAGTTACTAGTTCACAGCTGTCGCTGTCATGGGTCAGGTAATACTAGATACCTTTTCAAAAAGGAAGGAAGTTTAACCATCAAAAATGTGATTTGGTTTTGTGGGCTTTTTTTAGGTTACACGGGCAATGCTACAGTGTTTGTAGTGCAAGATTCTTAACTATGAAACCTGCTAGCAGCAAGAACAACTGCTTGCGTGAACAATGGCTATCAAAAAGCATGTAGTTCAGTTTCAGGCTGAGTAGGAAAAAAAAAAAAAGAAAAAAAAAGGGGCGGGGGGGGGAGAAACATATGAGTTGCCAAACCTACTTCAAAACCAGAAAGCTTATTAATTCACAACAGAAAACACCAAGGCATTGCCTGTGACAGCCAAGTAAGAGATTAGCTTCCAAAATTTTTATGCAACTCTAAGTACAATGTAAGTTACAGAGGCAGCATAAACTGTATGGTGTATTGCAAACTGCAGCATGCAAGAAAATTAAGAGACTCATGACATCAAGTTGGTTATCTGATCAGACAATCAGCAAGCAAGAAGTAAATACAGAGCCTGGAACGGCTGAACTGTTATCAAAGTATGGTCTCCCATCAACTCTTCCAAAAGACTAGAAAATGGGAACATCGCATCTCTTTTATAATTGGCTCATCTTTTCCACAAAAGGACACCACCACATACATATTACCAATTAATGTTCCCCTCCCCCAGACAATTTAAAAAAACCCACTTCCAGGTAAAGACATGATGGATCCGCCCAAACTTTCCATACAATCAAATTTCAGTAAATTCTTAAAACTTCTTCACATCCAAGGATGCAGCTGGATTTGGCTGACAGCTTACGTTTCCTAAATTCTCGCCCAAAGCTTGTACAAATGGCAGAGAAGATAAGTAACAGCAAGCTGAACAACTGAATATTACTGCACCTAAAACCTAAACCTAACAGGCTCAAGCAGTCAGCTTCTGCCCTGGAAGAGCATCATCTGTCAGATACCTCAAGGCACCACCTCACAGCCGTATTTGTTTTTAATACAAAATCATTAAACTATCATCTAAACATACGGGATTGTTGTGAGCTACAATTATGCCATTACTACGCAAGTAGAATCACGTTGGTTAGTCCATAAAAAAGAATTCTAAGCAAAAAAGGTAGGTAGACAGTAATCATGACGAATGACAGCAATGGAAAGGTAACACCACCGAATCCTCACCGAGCCTTGCAGGGGCCTAAATGACCTTTACTTGTTGTAGAAAAGAGCATGGACTATCAAGAGCTCTGTTCCATCTCCAGCTGTGGTCAAAACAGCTAACAATCAGAATAATCATAGAAGGATGGATGACTACTCAAAATTTTTACAACAGCTTCATTTAGAAAGCTCTGTACAGCACAGATTACTGTATTGGAAGAGGGCATGACAGAACTAGAAATTCTGACAGATGTAGGAAAAAAGCTCTCAAATGAACCATCTGAAAAAAAAATCCTATTATTTGCTTAGAACGTTAGAAATACAAATGACATCACCAAAACATGCATAATAAATGAACAGAATAAAACAGAGAGAACTAGAATCCCAAGTTTCACAACAAAATGTAAATGATAAATCAGATTAAATAAAGAATAAAAATACTAAAAGATACATAAGGAGGTACTGTACCAAAATAAATTATTAAATTTAGGGAACCTGTCATGGAAGTACATTCAGAGGCAACAATCTGGTAAGATTCAAAGAACGTGCCAGTAAATATGTAGATTCTGTAATTATCATCAAGAACATTGAAAAGTATCAAAAAACCTAAATTCTCCAGCTCTTGCTCTGCGCTCTTATCACTGAAGTGATGGAAGGAAGGCAAGGTGCAGATAGAGAAACAAACAGTACCTTATACTGTATTCTACTAGGTTTTTGCCCTTTTTTCTGAAGCAGCTCCTGAAGGTCATTAGCAAGGAGAAAGCCTTAAATCACAAAGCTCTTAACTCTCTGATTTAGTAGAGCCATCCCCATGCTTAGATGTAGCAATTTTTACAGCAACATTTTAAATACATCTGTCCAATACAGAAAACCTTTTGCATCTTTTTAATCAACTCAAAAATTAAGTCTTCCACAGATTAAACACTACATTACCCTTCAACATTAGCAATGAAGTCAAGCTTACCTTGAGGAAGAACTTCTTGGCTAGCGTATGCACAAGAACAAGATTAGCTGCAGCTGCAGTGCCATACAGAAACACAGAAACATAGAAATGGGTGTACCAAGAAAGAGATCGTCCAATGACGGAGATGAACACTGCCACTATAAGGACTGTCACCAGCGTGCAGACCCAACTTATCAGTGTTATGCCGAATGCAGTAAAGAACTTCTTCAGGTTATGAATAGCTATGAAGAAGAAAGAAGATTCATTCAACAGTCATGTATTCTACTCCAGACCATCACCAAGACTGTAGTTACCCCACTGTATAATTGCTTTAATGACCAAAGTAAAACTGCCTGAGGAGTCCACTCTGAAGATTTCTTAACAGCATCGTCTAAATCACTTAGCCTATTTATTTCCAAGTCTTTTTGCAGTCTTCCCTGCTGCAAGATTTATTCCCAGAGTAATAGTGTATTTTGCAGATTATCATGTTCCTGGTAGTAAAAATTTCTCTAGGGCACCAGTGGAGCCACGTCTCAAAAAAAAAAAAAAAAAAAAAAAGTTGGACTAGCTTTTCTTGTAACTTTTTCTTACTCCAGAAAAAGTTTGCTGGATTTTGGGGTGGGGTGGGGGAGGCAGGTTGGCAGGTTTTTTTGGTTTGATTTTTTTTTAAAGAGGTATGCTCCTACACATACCCGAAAAGGTCTAACTAGAAGATTTAAGTTGTTTTACACCCTTTCTTAAGCTTTGCTGTCTTTTTCCCCATTTGTTGTTTACTTATTTGCTCCTGCCTATGGACAGGTGTTAAAGAAGGAACTCTGAAGCCCTACCTGTGCTACCAGAACAATGAGTTTATATAGATACTAAGCAAGTTTTGGGGTTTGTTTTCCATTTTCAGATCTTTAAATGATTTACTTTTCATGAAAGCATAAGAGATGTAATCATGATTCATAAATGCTAGACATCTAGGCCTATCACAGTCTTTCTTCATCAGAATTATTCACAGTTGATTTAAAAAACACAAAGCATCTCCTATGTTATGCTGCACACCTAAAATTTATTTCTGAAGTTTATCTAAAAGATGCCTTAATCATCTGAATACTTCTCCATCTAACTGCTATTCATTAAAGAGTAATATGATTGATTTTTTTTTTTTTTTTAACAACTAGGCTTACCTCTAGTTTTGGGCTGTAATACTTTCTTGCTTAAATAAAGAAAAGCAATTGCTGCTGTAATACAGTTCATGATGGTGCCAACACGAGCAGGATAAGCCAGGACAAATAAACCAAGTACATCAAAGAACACAACATTTCCATGTCGATACTCAAAAGATTTAGCCAGCTTGTCTGATGTTGCTAGGTATTTTAGGACACCTAGAATGTTGTCACCTATTAAAAAAGCAGATACATAACTACATCAGGGTTGATGAATTAGTACACAGCATTCTTTAAAATACAAGTGTTCTTAAAAATAAAACTGTATTGAAATATCCTCAAAGACATGAATATACAACTGATTATTCTGAAATAGGTATTCCATGGTATGCACAGCATACTATTTTCATGAGTTAATCTATACAGCTGTCACTAAAATAAGTACACTTGGGAAGCTTCATGTATTTAAACATTGTTGCAATGAAGAGAGTAATCAAGCTTCCAGCCCATAATCCCTTCTTCAGGTCTGGTATTAAGGCACCGGACTTCAGACTAACCCATAGATGAGTTTGTTATTTCCTAAACTTACTCCTCTTCTCCTTGCCACTAGTAACGCCTCCATGGTTCAGTGACTGTGCGTGATGTGCCCTTCTTTCCCTAGATGACTGTAAGGTAGGAGACGAGGCTATTTTCCTTTGTAGCCTACAGGTATCAACAACCTTTTCCTTTCTCCCAGTACAGCCAAAACACATGTAATCAAAACAATTGTTCTCAACTTTCATTTTGCTTTTGCTTGCTGTGTAAAAGTGCTTACGGGCCAAAAAGTTTGTCTTTTTTTTTTTAGTTGTGATATGTTTAGCAAGAGCTGTTCTACGTAACTACCATGACCAGTACAATCACCTGTCCAACAGAAATTTAGAAGTGCTACTGTCTTGCAACTGCATTGGCACAAGAAAGCATTTAAAACTCTTATTCATGTTGGTCATCTAAGCTGGCTTCTGTATAAGCTTAATCAGGGAAATGGTCAAAATCCTGCAGGCATTTAGGATTACGTTAATTTTTCCTGCAAAACTGAAGGTCTTACTGCAATTTTCTTTACTGCAGTATGTCAAATAGCCTCCTATGAGCACAACCTGTTAGTAGAAAATAAATCCTGTTTATCCACAGTCTGTGTGCTACCACAGAAATTTGACTGAGATATATTCTACAAGAGAAAAACTCTGTTGGCAGATCAGTCACTATGCCACCAACTTAACCATAAACTTCTTATGATGAACATGAATCAATAAGGGGACTTACTGAGAGAAAACGAACACAGAACACTGAACAATCAGGTATCAATGGCTAGATTATAACCTTAACTAGATTCCACAGTTACTTTCAAATGAACATCACTGGATGCTGATAAAGTTTATCTTCCCAAGTTGACAAAATACTTCCTTTGTATTTGAAAGACATGCATTCAGTTAATTCTTTGTTCTTTAGAACATGTCTAGCATGTTCTAAACGTGTAATTAAAATTACGAATTTCTTGCGATGGTAGTCTTACAGCAAAATGAAAAAGCAGCTACAACACTACTCTTCAGTAAATTACCAAATTATTGAAATACCAACCTGCTCTCTGAATGGAATCTGTTAAAATTCTGTCTGATGTGTCATATTCTGTATGATAAATATAACCATTTTCAATAAAAGCCAAATCTATTCCTATAGAGAGAGAAAAAGCATGTTTGAAATTACATAAACCTAAAACCTCAAAACATGTGAAAGCCTCAGATATCTTTCACCAAAACCATTGTTCTACTTTGTAGCCCACTCACTATCCTTAAAAATGAACAAAATAGTCTGCTTTGTAGAAGGAAGACTAACAGGGATTCCATGTTGTTGTGCTTTAAGCCCAGCCAGCAACTAGGCCCCATGCAGCCACTTGCTCACTCCCCCTCCACCCAGTGGGATGGGGAGGAGAATCAGAAAGAAAAAATAAAACCCGTTGGTTAAGAATGATTTAATAACTAAAGTAAAATAAAATGTAATACTAACAATACTAACAACAACAACAATACTAATGCAAAGGAATGTAACAAAAAAACCCCAAACAAAACAAAACCCAAGACAAGTGATGCACAACGCAATTGCTCACCACCTGCTGACTGATGCCCAAGCAGCAATCCACAGGCGGTGAGCAATTGCATTGTGGATCACTTGTCTTTTCTTGGAGTGTTTTTCTGTGTTATTTCCTTTCTATTACAATTATTTATTTTTTTTATTAGTAATATTACATTTTATTTTACTTTGGTTGTTAAATTGTTCTTATCTCAATCAATGAGTTTTACTTCTTTTCTTTTTGATTCTCTTCTCCATACCATTGAAGTGTGGGGGGGAATGGAGTGAGTGAGCAGCTGCGTGGTGACGAGTTGCTGTGTGGGCTTAAACCACAACACACATGTATTTAAAAATGGACACTTTAAAACATTTTAAAATATCTGTCCTTTCTAATGTATTGATTTGCATGACATCTGTACACAAACTCATCTCTACTGGAGAAACACATGAAAATTCTTAATCATCTCAGCTTCAGAAAAGATGCACAAGGTGCTTTCCAAACATTTACTAGTAAATAGAGATCCACATTGTAAAGTAAAAGCAGCACTTTCAAACTATATGAACACCTTCTCAAAATACCAGGTATGTTCTTTTTACATCTAACTTGTAAACAGCTTTTCAACTAGCCAGTCTGAGAACTCTTAAAAGTCCAACTAATTTGTAAAAACAAACAAAAAATATTTTAAAAAAAAGTTTTCTACAAGATCAATTATACATTCAGTGTATCCCAAACACACACCACCTCAGCTGCACATGCAAAAAGCTGCTGTCTGCAATCTGAATCCTCACAGTTTTGCAGAGGATTAACAAACCACTCCTCAATTCTACCAGTAGACAAAGAGGAACAAACTAGTTCTTTTAACTCAATTGTTCTATTTCTATTTGTCTAGAAAAAACAGAGTTCAGTGAGAATTCATTTATGATCCAGGTACAATTCTGAACAAATAAAGAACACATTGTACAAAATCAGCTGCTTTATTTTCAAGCTAGAAGCACACTTTGGAACAGTTCAGAATATGCCAACATGTTTTGTTCCAATAATCAAATCAGAAATATCACTTTTCTTGAAAGTGACTCCAATGACCACCTGTGCCAGACAGCAAGGATTTTACAGAAGTCTACATTCCTTTGAACTGTGTTTGCATTGTGTGTACCACATTTTTTCCCCACTGGTCATTCTCTGCAGAATGGATAGCAAACTGTAAACAGATTAGCAAAACCAGTAACTGCTGTCCTGTGCTTGATTATGACAAAAAAAAGTAACAAAAATGCATTAATTACTACATTTCTGTCTTTAAAAAAGATGATTATGGTTTATCCATTAGGTACAGACATTTAATTCTTGCAAGTAGGTTATTGGCACCATTACCAAAATGTTTCAAAACAGAATATTTGACAGCATACTGTTAATTCATGCAGTGTTTTCCTGATTTTGAGGAAACTTTTCTACCATGTAGTTTCTTTCTGGAAAACAGCAGTCTCCAAAAACAATCCTTAATAACCTACACGACAAACCAAATCTAAAGGCTCTTGCCTTAGCAAAAAAGCAGGAAAATTTGCTCCCAAACTGAAAGACAAACCAAATTTGAGGACGTTCACATAGTGAACCACAGAAAGGTTTCCTTGTTATAAACTTAAGATGAATGGCTGCATAATGCACATTGACATGCCTTCTGATAACATACCTGGAACATTGCCAAAGTCCCTGTAGATACGGAAGTCTGTATCTGCTGGGATAATGCCACTCTGAAATATTTCCTGTGCCACCACAGAGGCAAAGGGATGTTTGGCTGCAACTACGTATGCTTGTACCAACCAAGGATTCTCAGGTCCTAATAAAAGATGAGCAGAAATTCCACAACAACCACTTTTTGAACTTCAGTGCTATCTTTACAGTAACAAATAAATAATGCAAAGGAACTACTAGAGTTTTAACTCTGTTGCCCCACAGGGTATATACTAAGTGCATTTGTGTCAGCTGAATAACTCATACTTGAGAGAAAGAATTAGTTACACTTGGGGTGTGGGGGGGAAAGCACTGATACCTGGAGTGTTCATTGGCAGAGTATATAAGCCACCTCTCAAAAAAGACCTAGCACTAATGAAGAAGTCACAACCTTTGGCAGAGTTTCCAATTTATCATCTATGTATCACACCTCAAAATTGTTGTTTAGAGAAAAGTCTCTCCACTAAAGCGTTCAGTGCAAGTAAACAATTAAGCGGCTCCAGCAGTAGATGGAAGTCTGCAGTCCAACTAGGATGGAGCAGAAGTTTAACTGTACCCTACAAAACACAGAAGTTTTGCTGCTTCCTGAGCAGCAGATGGAGTTCTAATGCCAACAACTCCCTGCATAGATTTTGAAAGAGCTGCTGTGAAAATTAAACAAAGCATATGAAATAGAAGTATGCAAGATATACAAGATATCCAAATCTGTTTTTCTCCTTACTACCTTGATGTAAAAGGTAAATACAACTTCTGTAATTCTGTTCTACACAGGCTTCCCACCTACAAGGCAACTTCTGTGGCAGTGCTTTAGCCTACAAGTATATAAAGATGGAGAGCAACTTATTTGCTGCACAGGGCTGGGAGAGAGGCACAGAGGTTCTCCTGTCTTTTGCTTATGAGTCACTTTCAATACTCCTTGAAGTCTACATTGTTTATTATCAAATTATCCTAGTGTAGAAACTGGACACATTGCAAGCTCATACCTGTTTGAAAAACAAGTTCTTTTCCTCCTACACCTGCTGCCTCCAGGTTAATAAAGGCTCTAATTGACTTGGCCCACTCATGTTGTGTAATGAAGCCATGACTAGCCTTGATGGGAAAACAAAAAAAATATATAGGTCAAATATCTTCCAGACCAGCCTAAATGTTATTTTCCATCACATATGATCATAACTCAAGATTGGACAAGGCAGCCAGATCACTTACAACACAGATGCAGAAAATCCAAGTCTTCTAATTAAATTAATATGGACAATATTCTTAATCTAAGTATATTTTTCCCTTTGAAATCAAACACATTTTCCTCAGAATGTTAAGACTGGCATTTAACTATATTTCAACAGATTAAATACAAGCCAAATCTGCAGTTACTCTTTCCTTTGCCAGAGTCTTAATACACAGCTTTGAGATATATTTTGTAATTCTGGCATATTCTCACCTGCAAAATATTTTCTTCTGCACCATTAAATAAGAATATGACAGCATGCTGCAGGGGCTCTGACGATTTTGAAAGTGTGTTGAGTATTTCAAGCATCACTGCACAGCTAACAGCATCATCACTGGCACCTTAAAATAATCAGCAGAATAGTATGGCTTACAACAAACACACAGAACTGCAACAAAGACCAGAGAAGATAATCTGAGGTACAATTATGCCAAGCTTTCGTACGTTTTCTGCTACTGCTTGTACCCTCTGTCTATACTAGTTAAAAGCAATGGCAGACAGAAAAATAATGCTCAAAAGTTGAGCAAGTGAAGTACAAGATATCAGATCCAATACTACTGCTCAAGCAAAGTAGACTAACTAGGTTACTAAGCAAGCAAAGTGATCATTATCTATTTTTTCTAAGAACAATACAAATAAACAAGAACATAATTTTCACTTACAGCATACTCAAATTTTAAAAAATAAACATTCCCACACAAGTCTCCCTAAAGCATTCTACGCTGTTACAATGCATTCAAGTAAGTGGACAAAACCTCAAAGTAACACAAGGCCAAGACTGCAAAGTAAAGCAAAGGAAACACCAGAATTCACACCTTTAAACATTCTTAAAATGAAAGTATACATAATAATACAGTATTTTCATGACCAGATGCTTTCCACCACCCTTCTTATTTGCAGAAAACCCCTTTTGCTCTGAGCTCAGTAGTCTGTTCTCTTTGAGTTCCTCATCCAACACTGTTCTAGACTTACTCTCACTTCCTCACACCTCCTCCCATACCCCACCACTTTTTTTATCTTGATTAAGCACCCATCTTTCAGCCAAGGTCACCCATTGCTCCATTTCCCTGACTTTGGTGCAAGCTGTAGCATCTCCCTACCCCACTCTAATCAATAACATTTAGAAGCAAACAGAGAAATTTAACCTCATTCCTTCAGGCCTGGGTTGCATATATAATGCTAATGTACATTGAGATGACGACAGTGTGGTCAGGCCTCAGCACGCAATTAGGACAGCCTTGTTAGCTGCTAAAACTGTTTAATTTACACATAAACCCCCAGCTTTTCCAAAGCTTGTAACTTGGCAGAATTTAGACATATCTGCCCCTTCCATGAAAAGGGCATGTTCCCCATACAAATCTCAGTCTAAATTTTAGCCTTAGCTTATTGTATGGAAGTACTTTAGAATAAATAAATAAAACCAAAATCTTTCCAATACACTGTTCTCTGATCTATTTCTCAGAAATTAATTACTTGTTCTGCCAAAAGCTTTCCAAAAAGCCCCCGCCAAACATCTGATTTAAAGCCCTGATTATATTGCCACCCAAATTTATCAGTAGTCTACTCTTGGCCACACTGAGTTCTTTTATCTAACTTATGCTGTGTTGAGAACTCAGCAGACAAGCGATTATAGTTTTCAGCGAGGCTAATCACTTATCTGCCTCGCTGTGAAGCTAAGAAAAACAAGTTATTGGTTTCAACAAACATACAGATTTACATCTGAGTAAAGCAGCCATGTAGCCATAGATTATGACACAAGCTCACAGAGAAAGTTATCATCCTCAAATACTTCATATACGGCAAAACTGATGGGAGGTTAAAACAGATATTATGGCAAATAACAGTAAACTGATAAAACCATGTTATCAGCTATATCTGTGATGATAATTTTAAGGATGTTTCTGCTTTCAAGTTTATTAGAAAAGAATCAAAAAGGCCATAAAAATTAGTACCATTAGAACAAGAGACATGTTTTAGAAATTTTCTGTTCATGTTTTTCCTTCACAAGGAACTCAAGCTTTCTAACACTGAAGCTCTAATGGTTTACTGAGTTTTGCTTTACTCATTACATATGCATAAGCATCAACAGCAGATTATGTTTTATTATCTGATTTTCAACTATATTACTCATTAACCACTGAGTCCTGCTGATTCTGGTTAATTAACACATTTTGGGAAATCAAAAAAAGATGTAAACAAATAACTTACAGAAATACAGAAGAATAGAAAACAAAAGGTTGTTGCTTAGGTTATGTGCAAGTTTCACACTAAGACAACAAAACACAGAGCAGTTCCTCACTGTTGTGGTAAAGGGCTAGGCTGCTTTCTGATTAAGGCAAGCATACAGGCCAATTTCTAGCTCCTCCACAGATTTCTGTACAAACCTATAAAAATCCCTAAAATTTTTTGGCACCTCTGTGCAAGGTTGGTGAAATATTTTACTGTGAGAGTAACTATAAAGAAAGTAATTGATGTAAACATAATCCTGTGTTACAACCCATAGAAACAGACATACAATTTACCTCGGGCATCACTTTAAAGGCAGTTTTCAATAATCATTGTATTATGCCTGTGAAGTACTCTAAGTCTAGGGAGCCATATTTAGACTATAAATACAGTAATTAGCATCTCTGAAGTTCCTAAATCACAGAGCATGTATAATAATCATGCAGTTATTAAGCTTCATCTGGAGACTCATCTTGCCTAAACATGACTGAGGAGACAGAGAAGTTCTGTATACTATCTGTTGACAGAAAAGAGGCACAAAGAGTACAGCAAGTTTTTGTTTCTCTACCCAATACCTGACTGTTTTCTCAATAATGAAGGCTATTTGCATGTGCTAAAGAACAGAAGGTCTATCCCCCAAAATAAAATACCACGTGGGGTGTAAATGAAGAAACTTCAGTAAAAGCTGTGCTTTTAGTGACTGAAATCTGTAGGTATTCTTCAACCGCAATGACAGGCACACACACACACCTGTGGCTGAGTGTTGCAACAAATGTTTTCCTGCAGTTTTCAGTTCCCTACCTTCCTGGCACTGTTAAAACCATGTATTTACAAAGCTGTTTACACCCTTGCTGCAATAATTATTTAACATGATTAGGTTTATAAAAATGCAGAGGGACAAGAATAAGAGACTACACAACAGTGACAGTGAAAGCAGCAGCGAGAGAGATGTACACACTACCAAGGCAACAGTACCTTAATCTTTGATCACTACAGTCTTTTGAGACAGAAGCTTTGAATGCAGAAAGAAAAAAAAAAATTGGCATCGCTTAAGGATATAACACTAAAAATTTGACATAAAGTACAATACCAGCAAAGGGAGGGGAAAACACAGACTGGTTAGTGGGAGTGTGAACATTCTCTGGCACAAAGCATCCTGTGAAAGGAAAGCCAGGATTAAATCACTACAGAAGTATGGAAAGACCTGAATGACAGGTGGAAGCAGCACATGAACCATATGCATAAGCAGTGAATTACAAGGAAGTCAGATATAACCAAACTTTCTAGAAATCAAAATATAGCTATCTTTAATTTGCTGCCTACCAGAAAGTGAGAGTGAAATCCTGACTTCCATAGGACCAATCTGTCTCTCTAAATACTGAATCTCATGGAAATCAAGCAGACAAGTTGACACATGCAGTATTCTAGCACGTGGCTATAATGCTGCTTGATACAAGAAGACAGCGAGCCAAGCTCTGGGGCTCATGTAATATACAGAAAAACAGAATGAACATGTGGACCTACCTGGGGTATTTGGTACGGAATCAAAGTGACAATTGGATAACACTGCATGCTCAGCTCCATTTCGGGGTTCCAGCTTCACTATGACATTGGTTATGTTTGCATAGTAACTAGTAAAGCCTCCTAAAAAGTCAATGCTGAAGGAGCCGGTGGGCCTCTGTATGTCTACAGATATCTTGTGAGCATCTGTGCTTTCTCTTTCTATTGCCTGAATTTGTTCTAAGAGGTAGTTAACTGCAAGAACTTCATTTTCTGGACTTCCAACTGTTCTGGGCCCAATTGCCGTTATGTTGTCAAGATACCCCCTGTAAGAGACAAATTACACATTCAGCATCAACACGTTCAACATTTAGTACGCAATTTATCTACAGCGGTAACGTTTTTGTACATTGTCCTATTTCAAAACTGACAGGAAGTGGAAGAGACTAAAGCCATCTGGAGATAACTGTAGTCAAGATGCCAAAGATCATTATGGTAACGGGCATACAGTACTGATCTTTACTCAGGGCTCCTCATCCTACTTATCACAATAATAAACCAAACTACTGGTTTCCCGTCTTGAACATATCGATGCAAAAAGAAACAAAAGGGTGAACGGAGAAGCTGAAGATTCTACCTTTAACAACGTTCTGCACGCACATACGCACTCTTCCCTGAACGTCTGAATAAGCACACTCTTGGCAAGATTTACACCAACTAAGAACCTGCAAAGAAACTTTCCCCTACGCCCAGGCCTTCATAATACGACGAGAGCACGCGCTGTTCGGTCAGCCCCGAAGGGCACCTCTACGGGGCAGCCAGTGTGAGACCTGGAGCCCTCACAACATTCTCACCTACGTTCCGCGAGTGCCCGAGCGGGCCCCGAGCTCTCGCCGAGGGCAGGGGAATACCCCAGCGCTCCGCGAAGGACGGTAACCCAGCAGCTGACGGGAGAGGCCCGCACCGGCTCAGCCTCAGCCAGCCCGCCGGACTCCCACCCGCTGCACCGACACCTCTAACGGGACGCCGCCGAGCCGGGACAACCCCCGCCCGCCCGGAGGGAGGGCCGGGCCGGGCCGCCGCGGCGAGCGTCCCGCCGGGGCTCCCTGCGGAAAGCAAACGGCACCCGCGGCTACCGTCGCCCCGGGACCAACAGCGGGCGGACTCTGCCCGCCGGCTGGCGCGGCACGGGCGCGCCCCAGGGCTCTCCGCCGCATCCTCCGCGGCCGCGGCCCCGGCGGGAGGGGCAGCCCGCCCCTGCCGTACCTGGCGCGGGGGGCGCTGAACTCGCGGGGCCCGGCGGCGGACGGCTGGCTCAGCAGCTGCCGGTGGGAGACGTGCACCAGCGCCCGCAGCCCCAGCAGGTACAGCAGCACCAGCGGCGCCCCCCGCCCCTCGGGCAGCGGCTGCGGCGGCAGCTGCCGCCGCCGCCGCCCGCCCCGCTTCTTCCCGCCCGTGTCGCCGTCATCCCGCGCCGCCGGGTGGCCCCGGTCCGGGTCGCGGTCCCGGTCGCGGTGGCCGCCGGTCGCGCGGAGCCGCCACACAGCCGCCGCCGCCGTGCTCTGCTCCATGGGCCGCGAGTTCCGCCGCGCAGGCGCGCGATACGGAAACGGGCGAGGGTCAAAAAAGGGGCCCGGCCCCCTCCTCGGCGGGGTTCGGCGGGGCCAGAGGGCGGGGGGCGTGGCCCCGCCGAGTCACGGGGCGGCGGGGGGAGCGGGGAGGGGCAGGGCCCAGGCCCCGTCGCCGGCCCCTCCCCGGTGCCCCGGCGGGTGGCGTCCCTCACGCCGGCGCTGCGCGTTTCCCTGCGGGCCTGTAACGGTCGCTGCTCGCCTTGCAGGCCCGGTCGTGCGTCCGGCCACGAAGCCCAGGCCGGGAAGCCGGCGGCGGCGGCGGTTGCCGGTGGAGGCCACCGGCCCGGTAGCGGTGGAGCCCCCTGTACCGCCACGGCGCCCGGGCGAGCGACGGCCTGACCCTGCGCTCGACCCAGGGTCGCCCCGTGCTTTGCGGGCAGTGTCGCCTCACTCACAAAGATCTAGAACTCTTCGTCTTTTCACGGCATTTCTTCTTCTTCTTTTTTTTTTTTTCCTCTTTCCCAACACTAAAACATGAAGGAAAGTGTGCAGAAGTGACAGCGGTGTCTGTGGGGGAGCAGTGAAGAGTGCCAGAAACCACCAGACCTGGGGCAAGGGGTGGTGAAGCCTCGCAGACACTAAGTCATGGCACTGGCCGTGCTCGGGGTTGCTGGGGTTCCCACCCCCAGCGTTATATTTGTGGCATTTCATAGCTGTGGCCGTGCCCAGACTGGAGCTCGGTAGCTGAGGGTGAAGTGCAGTAACTCGTGGAGGTGCTGGGCAATAGCAACTTCACTGAAGTCATGCCGAGACCACCCGTGAGGACGGGGTCCTGAGGTGCGACACGGACTGTCACCTCTGCGGTGCTCCACTTGCTTCTCTTGGGGGGGGGGCAAGCACGCTTCTGCCTATTCTCACAGCACCTTTGAGTGATGGGAGGGAGCTGTTCGATGGTTATTTTTCCTGTCTTTATCGTACCGCTTTGCAGCGTACCTGGCGACTCTGAAGATACTTGTCTCTTGTGCTCTGTGACATGATCTGGAAACAAAATATGTAATGACGTGATCCAGAGAAATGGCTGTTTCAATATATCCAATGTTGCAGATAAACAGTGAACATTGCTGCTTTCTACCCTGCCTCTGTGTTGCCATGTGGAAGCTTTCTAACAGGACTTGTACCCTGGGGGATGAAAAAGTCTGAAGGAGCAGTGTGCTAAAATGTGATGACTGTGCTCTCTGGACACCTCAGGTGCTTTAGTAAATTTCCATATTCTGGCCTAGTGAGTTTTCTCATTTGCTTCACTGCATCCTCAGTACAGACAAGATTATTGCTTACAATTTATGATTTACAGCTCCAGATTATGCTACTACATTTAAGACGCAGTAACATAATTCTAGGCTGCGAGGTTTCTTTTATCCTGATTTGTTCAATTTTTCTTCCTTCCTGCTTTTGTTTTGCTTACCTGTGTTACCTCCCTCTTCACAAGTAGACAAACATACCCCCAGATTTGGTTCTCAAAAGTAGATTTTGCATTAGAAACAGCTCCACTATGAAAAATTCCAGTGTAGATGTTTTCTTAAAAATACAAGTGCATAATTAGTCCAGTGAGATGGTTGCAACACAAATAATCAAAGCTAATTAAATGTAAGCCCCCTCCAAAATGTGATGGAGTGGAAGCTGCCCTTTGAATATGTCACATTGATAATCTGTATCATGGTAAGGTAGTATTACTAATATACATAAGAAAATGTGGTTTTAAAGAAAGATGCGGCCAGATATTCAGTGCAGATCTGCATTTCTCCTTTGAAATTCCTAAGTAGGTCTTAAAGTTGTAAAGAGAAGTCAAACAAGGGATCAAATATGGACTTTCATCTTTTATTTTGATTTCATGTATAATATCATCAGTGCTAAGATACTGGGGACCACCACTCCTGAAAAACTCACCTAAGCAGCTATATGCAGGGCAGTTCCTCTCCAGCAACACATTTTGCTGCATTTCTATTTGACTGTGTCAGAATGGGCCATACATTATTGATCTGGAGCGTAATAAACAATTTGAGAAAATAGGAGCTACACATCATTCATTTATTTTGGCTCTATGCTTACTTGAGGATTAGAACTGTAAAAGAATTTCATCCTTTTCCTAATGGTCTTTTCCCCTTCGTTCTTTGGGCAACATTTAAATATTAAAACCCCCTCAGTTAAGAAAAAGACCTGATTATACTGATTTTGGTGACAGTCACACTCTACAGGTCAAAACAATTGTTAATATTCCATCAATTCAAAATTCAGAAGTAATTTTCTGCTTTAGATCAGAAATTTCTGATGTTTGGAGTACCGACAGCCATTTTATCATCTGTTCTGAGCACAGCATTTGGGAGGGCACTGTGTGATGTGAATTAAGCTAGAAGTATAGTGCACACATGTTTTGACATGACTGGAACGTCAGGGTCAAATACATCAACAAATACAGTGCCCTTTATTGCTCTGTTAGTCTCGAATGACCGATTTAAGGTAATTGGATCTTATTTCCAAATAAATGATTCAGCATAGATTCAGTTTGACTTTATGTCAAGAAGGCCTAGTATCTTGTAATCCATGCTACTTCATTTTGTCAGCTCACGACAGAGGGAAAGCCCATGTTCACTGAGCATGACTTATACTTGTAAACTATGTTTTAAGCAGAAAAAGTAAAAATCCAATCTCTCGTCCACATGGACTATAGGCCTGCTTTGTTTTCTAATTTAGTAGCAAAACCAAGTTAAATGATGGCAGGATAACATTCTTGCTTAACAAATAAATACAAATATAAACATTTTATAGGTTAAGGCCACCATCAGCTATTTAGGGTGAGAGAACTGTCTTCATAAAAGCATTTAGTTTTGATTAAAAATAAACAATGATGAAGCATCCATCAAATAATTGGTAAATTGTTCCCATAGTTGTCTTTCTCATTCACATGTGACTTAGTTGTGGTACTAATTTCTTAGCTTCATTTTTCCATCCATTGTATCCTCATATAATAAACTGATAAATTGACTGATAAATTGAAAATCCCTTTATTACAAGATTTCTTGTCCACTGTAGGTATTAATACATCATGATCAAGACTCCTCTTACATTCGTCTTCAAGCTCGAACTTTATAAGCTGTTACTTTTCCAGTCCTTTCTTCCTCCTCCTAACTGTTCTCTGGTGATTTCCAGTTTTTCAGTTAACTTTCCTGTATTACTGAACCAAAAGGAGAAGTAGTATTCCAGCGCCTACACCAGTGCCAAATACAGGGTTAAAATAATCACTACCCTGCAGGAAGGCAGAGCTGTTTGCTTTAACATCAGCATGCTGTCACAGTTTTGAAGTCTCAGTTCTGTCCTACTGTCTTGGGAATCTGTTTCTGTCACTGCAGCATGTTCCAGCCACCCACAAGGTGTCCCATAGCTTCTCTGACAGGCAGGATCTTCCAGACCAGCTTTCAGTGCAACTGGAACTCAGCAGGAAGCCCTGTGAGGATGAGAAACCAGATTTTACATCCTCAGTTACTAGGGCCTATTGGGCCAGCCCTTCCTCATGACACCTGTGGGTTTGGAAAAATCTTGCTTCCCTGTGCTAAAACCAGTGTTGCACCACCGAGCTTCTGAGCCCTCCTGCTGCAATGGAGCTAGATTTTCACTCCTCCCTCAGGGCATTGGATCTATCCTCTCTTCGATCATATACCCATCAGTCACGTCACTCCTATAGCCACGGTGTTGTAACTGGAAGCTCATATTGAATCCATTTTCTACCCTGTCTTCAGGGTGTTCTTTTTGGTCTTTACTACCAACAGTCCAGTCCCCATCCCTTAACTATGGCCTGTCTCTGATTCTGTATGCTGCAAGCTTGAAAATATTTGCCTTGCTAACTTGGTAAGCATTCAGCATTGCTCTGAATCAACAGGTGTTCTTCTTCATTACCTGTAGTTATCCTAGTCTTAAAAATGAAACCAGGAAGAATATTGTAAGAAGTCAGTGCAAGAATCCACCCTTGTAAAAATACAGGGCAGTCTTGTGTAGCCTGTATTCAGTTCGGATATAAGCAGCTGTTCACTTTGAGAACTTTTTTACACAGGCACACTTCATGCTGTCAAGGAAGTTTGCATTTCTTTTGCATGGTCTTTATTGCCTCACTTTATCACATGCCTCCATAATACAGCATCTAGCCATGGATGGCATTGCATGTCATAGTCTAGTCTAAGAAAATGGCGCAGGGAGTCTAATGAGCTTACATCCTCCAATGCCTGTGCTCTCAGCTGAATCCTTGTAAAAGTCTTTCCCAGACATTAACCAGAGGACGTTTAGGGCTCATTTAGCCAGACAGATCCATCTTTTTCCCAAGATACAAGCACAGAAGATGGCTCATCAACACTCTAGAATTGGGCATTTCCACCAGCATCCTATAATTAAAGCAGAATGATTAAGCCCTGGTTGCTCATTTCAGAACTGGAAGTGGAAGAACCATCCACAGATTCTAGATTGATAGGGCACAGATAGACTGTTGTTTGCATCAGCACTGTACTTAACTGTTTTGTTTTGATAAACTTAATCAGTGCTTTTCCCTCTTCTCCATTTAGCAGTACTCATTTTCTGTGCTCCCTCTCTTTCTTACCCTGTTATTTTGTAATGGGAGCTGTAATCACAATCAATAATTACAGAGAAAATGAACTGATTATCGCTTGTTGAAAAACAAAACAAACAACCTTTCTTCAGATAGACCTACCCTCCCTTTGCAGCCAATTCAGGCTCTATGTCACGTGGATACTCTGCCCCCTTTTCCGTGAAGGCTCAGCATTCCCTTTGTTCTTAAAGGGAGGCCAGGGCTTGATGTTACCCTGGAGAGAGGAGAGGGGAGTGCTTAGCACCCCCTGCTTGATTTCAGGATGGAAGGCTTTTTCTTCTTTTGCTCCCAGCCTGGAAAGGTTCAGTCAATCTTAAACTAATAAGAATTTATTAAGCTGATAATAGGATAACTGGAACCCAGTCCAAATACAAGCCATTTATTCTTCCTTTGGCTATTAAATATCTCACCTTGTACAGTCTGGCAGCTTCTGCCAAACCCTAATCACTCAGTCACTTGATTGCTACCTCCTTCTGGTCTTTAGCCCCTCCGATGTCTGCCAGCTATCACTGCCAGCTATCCTATCCACACAAAACACAAGCATAGAAATCACCTTCTTCATCAGCCTAAAAACATTATGCAACTGAATCACCTCCCTGGTTCTCCTTCTCTAATCACATCAAGATTAATCTTTTTTTTTCCTTTCAAGACCTCAAGTCTCTCCACATTCATCTACATTTCTTACCCAGTTTCGTTTAGCATCCCATGTCAGCTGTTTTGGCAGTAATGTCAGCCTGTTTATTTCTTCCGTAATAGTTTCCCAATACTTTCCCATGATAACATCTCTCCTACACACAGTCCTCAGAGAATTCATGTTCAGGCTACCCATATTACATCAACAGTCATTTAACACTACAAACCAAAGATACAGTCATTTAGATTCAGTCATTTTGATAAATATTCTCTTAGTTGAGAAATCATGTGACATGGCAATATTTTATCTTGGCTTACTATCTGCTTATATAATGCTCTCAGAAAGATTTGATCAGTAAAAAAAGACTGTGTATGTGATAAGAACTGGTAGTTCCAGGTAGAGGGACAAGCATGATCACCGCCAAGGACTGCTGAATGCAGGAGGCATGGTTTCATAAGCTATCCGTCCTTCCACCTGACCACAGCTGACTGCTAGGAGACTTTGCCAGGCTCTGTGTGTATTTGTGGCAGGCTGGCCTTTTACGTTTGTGCAGTTTATTTAAATAAGAACTACACTCCAGAGAGTGATGTTTCCCACATCTTATATACACTACTATAATAATAAACAGCCAATAGATAGATATATTGTATCTTCTTCAAAAGAGCCCTGTTCAATTTGAGAAATCAATGAAGAAATTCTCTGGTGGTGAAAGGGGTGAAATAACTTTGAACTCAATGGAGCTGAAACTATTTACAGCAGCAGAGAACACGGTCACTATTTTCAGTTTTGCGATTGTTGAGAAAAAGGCGTTTCGGAAAGCATGTGTAGTCAGCCTCTGTTTAAACGATTGCTGATTTTGTTCTACAAGCCTAATAGTAAAAGCCAAGACACAGCTAACTCCTAAATGGTTAAATAATTCTTTATGACTTGATTGGACAGAATTTAAGCATAATCTCTTCCTAATCATGAATCACTGTTATTCTCTGACGTACGGATGTTCCAGGCAGATTCTCATTTCACTTCACACCAAATATTTCATGTAGCAGTCTACCTATGAATATATTTTGTGCTTATTCAAGCACTTAAAGTGGAAGCTAGCCCTTGGACTTAGTGAAGGCTGAGTTGACAAACTAGATCTGAGCAGAAGTGACTCTTCTTGCCACCTGGAATAAACTGTTTTCTCCCATGTATGAATGGAAACCTGTAAACTCTCTTAAGAGTATTCTAAAACGCCTAAATGCTAAACAAGAAATAATGTAAACAGTATTTATAGAAGTGCAGTGTACATTTTTTTCTTATTTCTCAAGGAGACTTGAGAAACACTTAGATTTAGTTTTGAAATGTAAAATTCGGAGAAAGACAATAGGTGATTAGGGAGAAGTACTGTACAAAGCTGCAGGTATAGCATAAAGATTCCATACCTTGATAGAAAATTGTGAAAATAATATTTTAGCCTGATCAGCTGGGCAAAAGCTGCTACAGTAGTAATTCATAATAGTAGTTCTGGATAACCCCAACTAGATGATATGACTAAAGATTAAATATATGTGGTAGGAGGGACTGTAGAAAGTGAACATCCAGTGTACTATCAATAAGACCATTCTGGTTTTAAGCCACAGTCATGACAGACCATGACAATATTCCTTTGCACATAATCGCCAATAATTTCTGTGAATATAGCATTAAAAAATAATCTGATTGATTGATCAATGAACTACACCAGAGATTATTATTTTGTCTATAGACTTGAACCTCCTTGACTAACAAATAACACAGTACTGGAATAAGGAAAAATTCTTCATGAATAACGAACTCAAAATAGCAAGGAAATCTTTTCCAATCCTGCTCTTGTCCCATATATTTTAACACATACAGGAAAAACCTTTGAGGTTTTTAATCTTTAAAAGGCTTCTTCTCATCTGACTGCTGACTTACTGTCTCATTTATGAGTACTAACATGCCTCATGGATTTAAAATGGTTACAAAAAATTGGATGCAAACTCAGTGGAGATCTTCTCATTTTGAATACATGGCATACGCTTATTTAGTAGTTCCTAGGCTTGGCAGTTTCAAGCAACTATTTTTTCTTATTCACTAGGCTATCCATTATACCTCATTTTCTATATTGCCATATTTTCTAATGGACTGAGCAGAAGTTCAGTGCAACTGGCAAAACAGACTTCAAAACCCTCCATAGGCCTGCAGTAGGCCTATGAGGAATTGTCTTTTACTTTCCATTAAGTGGCACAGGAAAAGGACAAAAGGCCAAAGTCATAAGCTACGGCAAGGAAAATTCAGATTATAATATTAGGGGAAAAAAATCACAATGAGAGTGGTACAACACTGGCACAGGTTGTCCGGAGAGGCTTCATCTCTGCTGTGATCAACAAAATCCTTTTGGATTGCTGTCTGTCTCCATCTGGTTTACAGGTCTATGTAAGAAATGTAGTCTTGTTTATCACAGCCACTGTCATATGCATATCTGTCTGGACAATATAGCTTAGTGTCATCCATCTATGCACATACAATTGCTGCACAGTTTATTTTTTTCACAGTGGGGCTCTGGAAGGTAATGCAGACCTACAGACTTAGGAGGGAAAATAAGCCTGTGAAAGAACCAGACCTATTGATCCAGTTTATATATATCAGGGCATAAGAAAATCCAGCATAAAGACATCTTTCAGCTCATGGCCTCCCAGGTTTCTCAGACAGAAGCTGTGCAGCAACATAGCACACAAAACTCTGCAGCGTGGGGAGGAAGGAAGAAGGGAGATGTGAGCAGTGTTATTGCTGACAAGTTACTCTGAAACTTTGTCTTAAAGTAAGTCCACAATTCAGTTATTGTTCCTCGTTGGCACCATTGGAGTCACCTACCTTTCCTTGTCTATAGGGCAGAGTTTCTAGGCTCACAGCTTCACGGGGTGTGTGAATATACTAATTGTGCTACAATTGCCACATGAAATTCTCCTCTGCATTAAGCAGCCGCATCTGCCAAGTTTCATTCCTGGCTACTTTTTTCTGCCTTCTGCATTGTGAAGGCACACAATGAATTTCTCTGAATTGAGGAACTGCCCCAGTGTAGTGTTTTGCCCAGCTGGGTCAATTCACCAGTTTGGTTACTGCATAAAAGCCCACATGGTAGCAGGAAGGTGAAGAAAGGATGGCGGCAACTTTTCTGTCAGCAGTGCACACTTAAATACTCTTCAAAAACTACCCCGTAATTATTCTTTGCCATGCTTTTGACTTCTCCAGCCCTACGAAAGTGTCCTAGAGAATCTTCCCAGTGGAAGAAAATTGTAATGTCACCACACAAACTTGCTGACTTCCCACTTCAAAAATGCTGAAAAATATGAAATGTGTCTGTTTCTTAGCTATGCAAGTCAACTGACCAATCGGTATGTTCATACTTCCCCTTGGCACCAACTACACAGATTACTGATCAAGTCATAAGGTAAACACACAAGCATGTAAATAAAAAGGTTGCAAAAAGCGACAAGCTACTGCAACAACACCCCCCCCCCCCAACTATTACAATAGCAGGTTATAGCCACCATGACCTTAGTGCAAGGCAGATTGTTAGGAAACATAGAAACAGTTATAATAAACTAGCAGAGAAAGCTGGGAGATAAAAGCTTTACAGGATCCAGCAGCATATAAGGAATTTGGGACCCTTAAAAACCCAAATCATAAAACAAAGGGATTGCTCTGGTACAGTGGAAAGTTCTGACTGTCCATGTTGCAGGCTTGGGACCTAGAGAGCATATTCAAGCTTCCTATCATTTCTGTAGTTGCTGCAGTCTATGTGATGCTCAGCTGTAGCCAACATCTGCCCAACAGCACAGTCATAGAGAAACCACAAATGAATTTCATATTTGAACAAACATTGGCAGTAACTGCCCCAGAACACTGGGGAGTTTGAGGTTGGCTAACACATCTGAACTTTCTGGTTGGCCCAATAGTTGAGTTCAATAAAAACGCTGGAGCACAGTCCAAGTCTAGTACAAGTACAGTACAGATATAATATAAAATTTTCCTTCCTTCTCCCATTTCCTCCACCCATCCCTGATTTTGCTTTCTCTGATCTCTAGTCAGGACAGAACTTTGTTTTTCTGAGTGTAGGTGGAGTCAAATGACTTTTGGGGAGGGGAGGAGGGGATTCTTATAAAATCTGGCAGCTTACACATCCTGAATGAGACAGATTGGTTTGTTCAGATAGACTGTGCATACAAGGAACAATGAGTAAGATGACCTGGTGGGTTGCAGCACGACTCAAGAACTTACATACAACAGGAAGGTGAAGGAAGAGCTTCATATCCCGTACAAGCCTGGGTTACCTGAAAAAGGTAATTTCTTTATGCTATACTTTATTTTTGTTACTTAAAACTGACTGCTCTGGGCATTCAGCCCGTCTTTTCCATCCTGATATGCTTTGTCAGTAAATTGTGTTATAGATCATATTCATTAGCCTGGCTCTTACTAAAATGATGTTAATAAAGTTAGAAAGGAGAATTTTATTAAGAGGTCCTCTTGAATTTGTGTCTGAAAAGCAGTAACTAGCATGGCTGTATTGTATTTGAAGCTGTGGTGGCATGAGAGCATCAGCAGAGCGAGTCTGAGTGTTAGATGAAGACCAGAAGGTATCTGAGTGTGACAATCATAGTAAGTACCTGTTCCCTGGCTGTGTAAGAAGGTATATGTGTGAAGGAAGTTTCAGTATCAATTACAATTTACTTCCATGTTTCTTTCCATCTTTCTTCTAATACAACAATTAAAACAAGATTATATTAGTTAATCTGTTGTAAATTTATTAAACATCTGCTTTGTATCTAGTTTTATGTAGTTGATATTGCTGAATAGTTCCTACATCAAGGTAGTCTAGTTGGTGGTCCTGTCCCAATATCAGCTTTTGGTAAAAGTAATTTTGCCTTTGTGTATATCAAGTGTGCTTTTCTTCTTTTTCTTTTTCTTTTTCTTTTTCTTTTTCTTTTTCTTTTTCTTTTTCTTTTTCCTTTTCCTTTTCTTTTTCCTTTTCTTTTTCTTTTTTTCCTTTTTCTTTTCCTTTTTTCTTTTTCTTTTTGTCCTTTTTCTTTTCCTTTTTTTCCTTTTTCTTTTCCTTTTTCTTTTTTTTTTTTTTTTTTTTGGTAAGTCCAAATCCAAGGTAAAGTACCATGCTTGTACTGGAAACCCAAGCCAAACCCCCACTAACAAGTCATGTTTCTTCATCTAAGCATGGAAAAACTTAATGCTTGCCTTTTCTGTCTTCTTGGGGAACCTGTTTCTGCAAAGTGCTAAGTATTGGCAGCTCACAGGGAGTCCACCCAGCCTCTAAGAGAGAGTGAATACAGTTATTTGGGGAGCTTTATGTACGAGTTGCATGAAAACAAGACTAGGATTCATGGAAACAACAGTCTTTTCTTGATTCCACCACCAAGTTCTGCAACGTGTAGCAAATGTATTAAACTCATTTGCTCTTCTGTAAAAAGCAAGTTAGAATATGGAACACAAGGTACCCAAGTAACGCAAGTATTGGTCTTCACAAGTTTATGTGGCACCACTAAAATGCAAGCAGTCAGACAAGGTTTATATAATATATTTTTATTATTGTCTGAGAAACCCTCTGAATCATTGACATGAATAAAAGAAGAAATAGCCTGGAGAACTTGTAGAGTGTGAATAGAGGAACACCCCCAGTGCCAGAGAAACTGCCTTTGTAGCTATCCAGATAGCTAAAAGATAAAGATTGCACTTTTGCGTGCATGTTCTCACTGGCAAATTTTGCCATAAGGGTAAGGATATTACTGGCAGAGCTGTCTGCTCTTGGTGATGCACACACCAAGCACAGATGACAGTGTTGTGACTTTCCTGACCGAAGCCTCTGTCTCACAGGGCATCCATTCCAGCTGCCATGGGAAAGCTTGGAGGTAGGAGGCGGGGATGCTAGGCAGAATGCTAATGCTTCCAGCCATGGCTTTACATTCTTTGAGGGGTCTTGGGTGTGGCCAAGCACAATAGAAAGGGCAGTTTCCCTACAGGTTTTTCCTCCTTTCCTTTTAGAAGCTTAGTTTCAGGGGCAAGAGGAGAAAGTGAAGACATAAAAACCTTACCATTTACCATTACTCAATAGCTAAGAGCAAAAAGAGATCCTGGGTGGTTTTTTTCAGCTTAGTTTTTCTCAATTACATGCTTGTAGTAAAATTCCACTTGCAAGTGAAGGAGAGAAGAAAGTAGAGCATGGTGTCAGAAACATGTCCACCCGTTGCAACATCTACGCTTTCTTCTACTTTGTTCAGGCATTCCAGCAATTTTCTACAGTATGTAGCTGCACTGCTTTCAAATCTGTAGGGATCCTGGGAGATAACTACCTCATTAATTAATCACACAACTGAAATAGTAATTTCATTTTGGAGTTGCATGTAACACTGTGATCATTAAAAGAGACTGGAGATTGAATTCTGAGCTGTGACATAAAAAATGTATTTGTGGTCAGGAAAAAGACTGTTCGTTTAAGTCTTGTGAGCAGTAGGGCCTGATTTATACTCCTCCCAGGGCAGAGTTTGCCTAATGAAGGCGAAAGATACTGGGCGGTGTCAGGAAGTAGTAGATTTTATCATGCCTGTTTTAGTCTGGGTACTGCCTGGTAAGTAGCAGGATTTCTTCTGTCTTGTGGCAGAAATCATAACCCCTTGCTCAGGCATGTCCATGCAGAGTGCAGTAATTTCAGTATCACTCTGCCTAGGCAGGCTCATTTAGCCTGAGTGTTGCATCCTGTTTTACATTCTTCAGTGCCTCAAACCCAGTTATGACCATGCCACTTGAGCCCAGCAATATAAGACATGGCTACAACTTGATCTAGATCTGTATTTTCATATAGTAGATCAGCACTAACACAAGTATTAACATTTTCAACCTCACAAAATTCATGAGCTTTGAAAGTTATTAGCTGCATTTGACAACTGAGAAGACAGAGGCACAGCAAGATCAAACAACTTGTTCAAGGTTACGCAGAAACTGTGGGAGTGAAAACCAGATTCCTTCATATAGACCTCAACCACAAGGCTTTCCTCCATCTTTTGTGGCTGAGTTTTAAGATTTTCAGGATGTTGTCTGAGACCTTGTGGAACTGATTAATCTGTCTGACTATGTCTGTCATGCAAATATGCCCAGTGCCACATGTTAGTCTGAAGTTTGAGCCAGTCACATGGCAGCAGAAGGATTTTGCTTCTGATCCCTACAAGGCTCTGATGGCTTCTTTCTTTCCCCCACCCTGCTGCAGTATTCTAGGTCCTCCCGAGATCATGTACCTCAGTGTAGCAAATCACAGGACTAGTGGCTGCTGCTTTGTACTGGATGGCTTCTAGTGGTATGGATTCCCTTAACCCACATCTTTCCCAGCTGCACACAGGGAAGATAAATGTAAGTATAGTACATGTTTAGTTATCTTTAGCTACATTCTCCTCTTAGACAAAACTGCTTCCTGTGCCCTGTCTCTTTTGCTCTCCTGCATTTTGTACAACATGCCCGCTCAGAATTTGGTGTCCACGAAGAAACAAGAAAAAAGTGGGAATGTTACCCTCCCTCAGCCAGGTCCCATGTCCTCTGTGCACTGCATGATTACTCCAAGTTTGTCACAAAACTTCTGAGGGGAAATACGCTTTTTCAGTTATGCTTTTAATAAGATACGCTTGCCTATTAAGATGTCTTCACAAAGAAGCTTGTGCCCCATTTTGGCAAAAATGCTTTGCAGTGCTGGAGCCATGAATGTTTATAAATGCTAAGATGTTGAGTACCCTAAAATTCTTACGCAGTGTTCCTTAAAAGCTACTCGCACTATAAAAACGGCTATATTGGTTCAGGCCGAAAGGGGATGTTTAAGAATAGACTAAGCATAAAGTGATACCTCCCAGTTTCTGACTACTTGCAGCTTGGAGATTTCCTGAGCCAGGGACCATTTTTAAGCATTTGTTAATCCTCAGTGGTTTTGAACAGCACAGATTTATCTAATATTTCCATGTAAAGTTTTAGTATCCATAGTATTGATGTGGCAGGGAGCTCCAAAGTTTCACAGTGTACAGATAGTGTTCAAACGTCCAGTACCATATCTAATACTGGTTCCCTAATACAGTCCTCAGAGATCAGAGTAACACCCAGTTTCATGCTGAATACCATTTTCGAGATTACATACATCCTGTTTACACAGGGAGAAGACCTATTGCCACTGGAATTACTAAGAAATTATTTTCATGGTTCTGAATTAGAGTATTGCTTACAACAACATCAAGAGTTAGTATTAAGTTTATACATTCCCACTCTTTAGTCAAAGTTGCCACTGCACATGGGTTTTTAGAGACAAAGCACAAAGAGAAAAAACAGATTTGCAGTATTCCTGGAACTTAGGCAATGATTAAATAGTATCAAGGTTGAAAGGATCCCATAGTCAATACCTTCAACTTGATTTCTTTTGTTTTTAATTGTCATTTTGGTATTTGCCAAATGGAAGGTGGAATCTTTCTTTGAGAGGCTGCCATTTCAGGAATGGAAAGTCCACTAGGTTCAGACTTCTAGAAAAGTGAAGTAGCTTCCATTTATTTCCATTTATGTGGATACCTAGAAGATTGAAACTGGCAGATTTCCTGCCCTTTTAAGGTTAGAATCTTTTCTTTTTTTCTACCTCTTATTCTGTCACACAAGTGATACTGCTCAAAGGAGCAACTTAGCAAATATAATTATGCTTTATCCATACACACAATTATGACAAGAGGCTGATGGGTACAAACAGCTGCCTTGATGTCTTTGAAGTTCATTAAGTTTATTGCAATGTCCAGAGAATGATAGAAAGTATGGTATCCTGTCAGGCATTTAATTTGCTAATTGTTTACTATAATGTATTGGTTTGAGAAGTGGGTGGGATAAGGTTCTTGAAATTACTAGAATGGGTAGGATTCTGGGCCTATGTTTCAAAATCTTAGTGTCTGCGTCATGTCTTTTCCCATCATCTTCTCTCCTATTTTCACATCTGAAGGCTTCTTTTTTCTGCCCTTCTTACCTGAATATTTTTCCTTTCTCCATTTTTTTACTTTCTTTGTTTTACTTTCTCCTCTGCCTTCTGTTTCCTGGGGCATCTGTTTCTCAGGTAATATTTTCAATCAAATCACTGAAATGCATATTGTATTTTCACTTGCTAATTACTTGTGTAAGCCATTCCTAAAATCTTTTAATTAATTTCTTTAACACTGGGCCTTCCACTAATTTGCAGATCTGTTAAAAATCCTCACCACCATCACTACCACCCCAGCAAAAAAAACCCTGAGAGAAGATCTGAGAATTAGAAAAGATGCAGGCCAAAGACAGCAGTCCACCAGATGGTGGCTATGGATGGGTTGTGGTAGTGTCAGCCTTCACGGTGATGGGCCTCACTGCTGCCGTCCTCAAGACTTTTGGTCTGTTCTTTGTTGAAATCCAGCAGCACTTTGATGAACTTGCAAGCACCACTTCCTGGATCACATCAGTAACTATTGTCATCTTTCATTTAGGAGGTAGGTAGAAGTGTTCCTCTAGCATTTTATTTTAATGTCTTAACTACTCAAGAAATTCTGAAGAGCTTCCTTAAAAAAAAAAAAAAAAGGAAAGAAAACATGTAAGGACAATACTTCCTTCTGTCTCTACAGAAAATTGGCACTTGCTTTACCCCTAAAGATGTATCCATGCCTCAGACATGGAATGGGTTAATGAGAACTCTGTATATACACAGGAATCTGATTGCCTTAAAGAACGTCATGTACCTAGACTCATGATTCAATTTTCCTACAGGATTTGGATCAAACTCAATGCAGATTATCCTAAGAACTACGGAGCTTGTTGCATCAAGCTCTTAAACCAGTTTGTGCAAGTTCACTGATCTCACAGTGACTGTCACTTTTTCAAACTACTTTAAGATATAAGGACTGTGACCCTGCCTAGAAGATAAGCCATCTGCTACCAAAATGGTGACTCTTGGTCCTGCTTTCCCCACCTCTTCTTCTTTTTGTCTTCACCAAGATTCCCACTTCCTTCCATGTTTTGCCAGTTCTGCCTCTCTTTTCACCCCTTAGAGTGGTTCCAAGTCATTGATCTAATAGAAAACTCACTGAGTTAAAAATAAAAAAAATATTCAATAATTCAATTCACTCATAGAGAACATAAGGAAGAGAAGACCATGCAGGCGGACAGTAAGGAATCAGAGAGTCAAAGTCAATGAGCTATGGGATCAAGTCAAATGCAACATCTCACCAAACAAAGGATGGAAAAATATCAAACATACTGCATTTGACTCTTAACTTAGTTGTTTACAGAATCCTTTGTGCCCTTGTAAACTGGATGATCCTTCACCGTTATGGTGAGGTTTCCAAACATGTGCATGCACTAATTGTACAGAATTTGTGAAGTCCTCTCTACATATACTCGTATAGATATATAGTTGCAATAGGTAAATATCCTTACATAATAAATGCTATCATAATTTTGTTTGTGAACATGCTTCATAGTGTAGACACTATATAATTAGATGCATCCTACTCAGCCCACACCTATCAGTATTATTGCTTGTAAGAGCAGTACTTCCAAAGATCATGAGCAACTGATCTTTCTTTAAAGAATATATTCAGAAGAACGAAACAGTAATTCAAAGTTAAAGTAAAAAGATAAAGCAAGTCATGGGTTGAAAAGATTTTACCAGTTCCATGAACTGCTATCCTTGATGCTTGATTTGCAATATTAGAGCTTGTTTCATTCTGACAGAAATAATTAAATGAAAAATCAATGAAAACCTGCTTTTCCACCTACTTCACAGAATACAGAAGTGAATAAATGGGAATCTATCAATTTGGTTTACAAATTAGACTTATCACTGACCTATTGTGATACTATTTTGTAATGAGAAAATGAGAATGTTAATGAGAAAAAAAAACAGCATAGGAGGATAAAAGAACTCAAAGTCCTGGTTTAGGTTTTTTGTTTGTTTTAAATATATATTTACATTATATAGGAATGTATCAAGGATAGAGCATATTAAATAATAATATCATGTATAAACCAGCAAAACTGTATTTGCCTAGCCAGGGGCGAGGCTGGCCTACTTCAAAGAAGACAGCTATAATTTTCAGCAGAAATTGTTTTTCATCCTTGGAAATCCTATGAAAAGAATCCTCTTTTAGTGTATACAGCTTGACGGCCAAATGTTCCAAAACTCTACTGTACAGCAGTTCATAATGTCTCAGGTCACTAGGTAATTTTCCTTATCTTCTCCTGCCTTTGCTTCATTTATAGGGACCAGAAGACTTTCTGCTGAAGATCATCTCCAGTTCTTTGAGCATCTTTCCTGGCCTGGCTTAGTCTTTCTTAATGTGTTCCTCTGGGAAACCTTCAGTGTCATTTGGCTCAGTATGAAGGATGATCAGTGAATTACTAATTTTTCCTGTTTGGATCCTTTCAACAGCAGCTCTGTGTCTCATGTGGAAGGAGAACATGTGCTTCTACTTTTGGGGTTTGCACCTGCAACAGGCTGTTCAATTTACCACAGCAAGGATTCTCCCCATCACACACACAGACCTTATCTTGGTACTGATGTACATCTCCTATCACCTTTCTCTTTGCACTGTGATTATCATACTTTTTAATTGCTTGTAAGTTTTCTGTGTATTGACCTTTTTCCTTTCAGACTCTGGAACCTAGCAATCTTCTCCATTTCCAGTTCTGTGAGTAGCTTCTTTCTTCCTCCTGCTACCCCATTTTCAATTTCTGCTTATTTCTTCTCCTCATTCCCTGTTAAAAAAAATTTGCTTTTTGGTAGTATTTCTGCTCCAACTGCAGACCTTTCTCTTGTCTTTAAGCACTTCCATGGATCTCTTGTTATCCTGAGTCTACTTTTCTTTTGTTCATCATATATTTATGATTCTCCAGGTGTATATGCTTTGTCCTGTCTCATCCCTTCCACTACATGTTACAGACCATCACTGAATTCCAGTGTCGATTTTACATGCTTATCAAATAATTTTATTTTTGCTGTAAATGCTGATGAGACATTTGGAGTTTGTATAACTTCTGCCAGCTACCTGCTGTCAGACAATGTACGTCCTGCAGATTTTGCAGCCATTAATATCTCTCTGCTAGGTTTATTTCACTTGTCCTAGCTACCAAATTCTCTTCATTCTTATCTTACTTAACACAGGTGAACGTACAAGTTGCCCCTACAAACTACTATAAACCCTCCCTTGCTGACTGCCCTCTCTTCACTGTCTCCCCACTTAGTTCAGTTTACAAACATGGTCGTCATCAACCGAATTTAATTTTATCCTCGAGCTCCAATTTCCAGAATATTAGTAAATTGTAGGGAGCGCTACAAAGCCTCACCGAGAACCGGTGGTGTCAGGTGTTACTTGGGATCCCTCTAGTGGCCACGGTTAATTAAAAAAAATAATCCTGTGTTTGTGATTTGAAACTATCCCCACAGAACAGAGTGTCTTTCCGTGGTAGGTATGGCCTTGATCTTAACGCTGTAATGCTGATGGAAAAACAGCCAGGCAGTATAACTGATGCTTAATTAAGCAAAAATATCCCTAACATTTCAGGTGCTTCCATATAGCAACTAGAGACCAGTGCTTTGGGGTTTGGAATTGCTGCACAAAGGCAGATCTTTGCAACTTTGCAACTCAGGCGCAACTTTGCCCTCATGTATTGAAGAGTTCCTGCAGTCTGCTGAGAAATACTGTACCACTGAAATAAAAATTTAAGAAATGAACAGCAAATTTCCTGGAGAAATGTAACTTCAAAATAAACCTTGATTTTTAGTCCTCTATAAAATATTTGCAATACCATGAATAGATGACTTTGCAAAGCGCTGGAAGATGAAGATTAGTTTTCTCCAGAGAGTTTTCATGCCAGCCATATCAATAATACACTCTCAATAATACAATTTTTACAGATTAACCTAGAGGTTCTATGGCTGGGGTTTCACTTTCTGCTAAAACACTACATGAATTTCTGTTACGTTGTTAGTTGTATCCTTGCATGAAACTCAGTAGAACTGTTCCATGAGAAAGGCACTGAAAAGCTCTTTCCCTTTAAAAAAGTCCAAATATTTTGAATATAATTTAAAAACTGTGCCCGAGGGCCAGTCATTTCACTATCAGCAAGGATCCAATCTTAAAATCTCCATTGACGCCCCCCGTCCAGCAGAATTCAGGCTGTTTGAGACAAGCATTATAAGGGTATTTCTCCTCCAAATGCTTTATTTGATTGTTTGGTCCAGTCAACCAGCTTAATGTTCCTAACGTATTTATCTTTCTCCTATTTTGCTGCTGATCCAGCCCCTGTTGCCAGCTCACTATGTGTACGGTACACCCATCGGGCAGTTGTGATCACTGGAGGACTCCTGGCTTTTTCAGGAATGTCACTGGGATTTCTTGGACTCAACATGGTCTGGATGTATGCAACGACTGGCTTCCTACAGGGTATGACTTTATGGCTTCATGGATTTCTTTCACGAACAACTCAGTGCCCTTATTTGAGGGTGGTAATGGTAGGGGTTTTAAAATCTGATTTCTATTTTGATTTTATGACCAACTAGAACCAGCAACCGTCTGTAAAGGTCATTTCCCTCTTGTCCCACTCCGGAAGTAAGAATTTGTGCTAGAAACCTGCAATGACAAAGAAGGTGAATGATTAGATGCTGGTAATTTTCACCTGCAAATTATATACAACCAGAAAATGAAAAGTGTTTTATTTTTCACTCGGAGCCAAGAGCTCTGTGAAGGTTTAAAGAACCTAAAGGGTGCTGAAATACAAGGACATAGAGGTCCTAAATTTTGTACTTCCTATCAAATAATCTTGTGTTTTGAACACAGGCCTAGGCTTGCAGTTGATTTCAGTCCTTTCATTTACTCCAGGTGAAAACAGGCCAGAAAGTTGTCTCCAACAGCTAGCAGATTTTCCTGGAACAGGAAGTGAAGCTGGCAGGGAATAAAATAAACCATTCCCAGTTCCATGCTGGATGCCTGAGAAAATGTCTGGAATTTGAGCCCTTTGGCAGTCCATGGCTGCCAAATAGTTTCAAGGGAGCCATTAAAATCACTGTAAGTTAGAGCAGGTTTGAAGCCTGCTCAAAGCAGCTGGGCAAGAAAATGAAGAGCAAATAGAGGTAATGCACCAGCTTCCTTCATGTCCTCCCTAACTTTCTACCCTGAGCACAGCTCAGCTAAACCTGGCAATGTGATCTACTACCAGCCTTAATTAGGACAGTGTGGACACTCTGAGATCTGTCTAGTTTCAACCACGTGGCCGTGTGATTTTTCACCCAGTGGCAAACTTGTCAGACTAACTTTTTTTTTTCACAGCAACAATATAATAGTGTATACTTCATACTCCTGCTTTTTTGCCTGAATGTAGAACTTACTCTTACAGAACATATGCCACAAATATACTCTTACACATAGTACAGCTAAGCTCATGCTTCTGCTATGAACAAAAGTCTTTTACTAGTTTTTAACTTTGCAAATGTAGGAGCACTGACTGCTTTAATTTCCACCTTCACAAAATACCTCAATAGTGTCTGACTGGTGCTATTTATATTGGTGTTTTTCAGGACTTGGGATTTCATTTTCATGGACACCAGCCATTAGCATTGTTAGCCATTATTTCTCCAAGAAAAGAGCTTTGGCCAATGCTATTGCCAGTGCTGGAGAATGTGCCTTTGCATTCACATTTGGGCCATTTTTCCAGTGGCTGATTAGTCAATATGGATGGAAAGGTGCCCTCTTGATCATAGGTGGCATCCAACTCAATATCTGTGTCTGTGGAGTACTGATGCGACCCCTGGCAAGCAGCTGCCTCCTTGAGGCTAGCCATTCTGCAACTGAGACACCAGCTGGCAATGGTGCATCTGGGATGGACAAAGAAGATAAGTCTCCCATCACACACAAAACCTTCAACTGGATGCTTGTGAGGCGACCGGAGTTTGTACTTTATGCCATTTTTGGCATATTAGCTGCTATGAGTTTTTTTGTTCCTCCGTTGTTTTTAGTTCCACTTAGCTACAGCCTGGGAATAGATGAATCGTGGACTGCATCCCTCCTATCCATTTTGGCTATGGGGGACTTTGCAGGCAGACTGCTGTGTGGCTGGTATGCCAATCTCCACGTTACCAAAACTGTTCATTTGCTGACAATGACAATTACACTGATCAGTACTTCCCTGATGCTGTTGCCACTGGCTAACAATTACCTGTCCTTGGCAATATTCACTGGCTTCTATGGATTCTTCTTTGGTACAACAGTCGCCGTTCACATTACAGTGCTAGCAGATGTTGTAGGCATGCCAGATTTTGACAGTGCTCTAGGGCTTTTCATGCTCATTCGAAGCACTGGAGGTTTTGTGGGGCCTCCTCTTGCTGGTAAGTTAAGATGGTACTCTGCCAAATACCATTTACAAGAAGAAAGGGGAATGGCAACCCAAACTGAAAAAATACGGATCCAGACCTAAATTTCCCCCTTTTTTAGCTTAGAAGTATCCAGACCAAGAAGTCTATAAAAACAGAGAGTCAGTTTAGTTCCTCTTCAAAATACCTTGCTCCCTCTCTTCTCTGTGGTTTTAGAGATACCTGTTTGACATGAGAGCAGGGCAGAATGGCAGGGTTTGCATGGTGGTGTTCTTGCTTCCTGAATCCCCCAGAATCCCACTTGATGGACTCCCACTGTCTTCCTATGAAACTGTACCTTTGGGACAAGCAATCCACATTTTCAGAGAAGAAACTGAAATTTCAGACTAGTGATGTTGCATAAATGCTGGTATTGTTGGGAGGGTTTCTACAGAAGGTCAAATCGAACAGCTTGAAACATTAGGCTATGTGAACCTCAAGCAAATATTCACAGTGATGCCTGCTGTTTTCAGACAGCATTCAAGCTAACCAATATAATAAATGAGGGAGGCAGCACATAAAAACAGTGGGAAGAGAGAGTAGACAATGAGACAGCACATGGATTTATGGGGTGGCAATGAGACAAAGTCATCATGGAAAAATGCAAGATAAACAAAGTGCAAGCTGTAGGGACTTTACAAAATGATATGGCAGAAAAATGACACAGCAGAAAAATGACTAATGTGACTTGTAAAATGTGGATCTGTGTCCTTATCCAAAGACCACTGCTTATGCACTACAGTGACTTCTGTGGTAATGACACCACTAATAGGCTGCAAATGCGTCAGACTGAATACTGGAATATTTTAATTCACTTTTGAGAATATAGGAAGGAAGATTTATAATGAAATTGAGACAAAACTATCAAAAGTATGTTGGGAAGATCTGAATAAAATACAAAGATAGCAAGATGTTTATATTGTGGCTGGTCACTAGTACTGATTGCCTGGGGTTCAGTGCGACCCCTTTGTGTATTTATAGTAAGCTAAAAAGAAGGTATGGAAGAGGAGGGAACTCTAAGTGGTTCTCGGGCTCTTCTTCTCTTCTACTTTAAAAGTAAAATCTAAAAGATCTGGGTTGAGAGTTCCTTTGCCTGATGGGACTGATGTTAGATTAGAACAAGGGCGAGGGAGTACACTAAATGTGGACAAACTTTCTGGTGGAAGACCAAGCAAAGCCTTCATCAGCTCACAAATGAACCTGCTATTGTACCCACAGAGCAGCTGATACTATCACATATACTGCTGCAGTACTACTACTATACTACTGCTTCTTCAGTACAGTATGCAGTGACATTAGGTATTTTTGTTGGCTCAAAGCTACCTAAAACCCAGGGTCTTTTTGTTAACATCTGTGACTCTTTGTAAAGTGATGAACAGGGAAGCCCATAACACTGCAGGCAACCTCTCCAACTGTCTCTTCAGCAGAGGCCTCTCCTTGCCTTCTTTAAACTCTCTCGTGCTGCACAGTTATGGTCCAAATTACAGCAACCGATGACACCTACACCACAGAACATGGGGCTACTCAGATACAAAGCTGCATGATTTGGGTTTTTTCTGCCATTACCTTCATTGTCTGCCATGTTTTAGGTTGGAAAGTGCCTTAAACTGTATAGCATTTTATTTTACTAGCAATTCATATATGCAAAGTAAATAGATGTGAATTGTGTTTCAAATTTTAAAGTGCTATAATGGGGTGATGTTTCATGCACTCATGATGTAGAAAGCTGCAAGACAGGTATCTAGCCAGCATACTCTCTTTGTGATGATATGTTCACACTGCTGAGCTGATTCACAGCTCACAGTTAAGAAAATGCAGCCTAAGGAAAAAGTGTAAGAAGGTTTGTCTGGTTTAGAAGACAAAAGGTTGTACAGGGCATGAGAACAGCCTTCAAATCCATAATAGGGTGAGATAAAGAAGACACAATTAATTTCTTTCCCTGTTAAGGCAATTAGTAATTGATATAATTTGCAGCAAGAGTTATGTAATGGGGTAACACTTCACTGTAGCCTGTTTTCTATCAATTACATTGCTGTCATTTGTTTCTCTCAAGGTCTGATCGTGGACATGGCTGGAGATTACCGAGCAGGCTTCTACATGGCAGGAGCCACTCTTATCTTATCAGCTGGATTTTTAGTTACTTTAGATCAACTCCAGCAGAGAAAAGAAAGAGGAAGCTGGGCTAATATTAAACCAGAAAAGTCAGCATTACCCTACCCTTCCCTCCATCTCCTGAAACTTCAAAACAGAAGGTATCAAGAACATGACATAGTGGTGTGACTACATCAGACATCTTACACCATTTCAGGACATATGGTAGTGTTTTATTTTCTCTAAACTCAATATTAGTAGGATTTATGTAATGATGGAAGTTTGGGATAGGAATTTTTGAAACTGAAGAAGAAAGTAATTAGTTTACAATATCATATTATTTTGATGTTGAAGTTGCATTTTGACTATACAAGTCTTTGACAGAGTTCCACAGGGCCGTGGAATAAGCAAACTAGGGAAACTATGGTCTAAATGAAATTACCATGAAGCGTGTATGCAGCAGATAGAAACCCTCCCCCCAAATACAGACTGCAGCCATCACTATCAAATAGGAAGAGGCATCAGCTCACAGATGTTTAGCTTGGGGAAGTAGTGTTCAGTGTTTTCAGTAAACAAGTTGGATTTGAAAGCAAGAGTACATGAATATAGTTTTGAGCTAAAGGGTTTGCAGATATTCTACAGAATGGGGCTGGAATCTGATAAATTAAAAATAAGCCTGGTAAATGGTGACGGTTACATGAATAATAGAATTCAGTAGAGAGAAATACAGTCCTAAATAGAAAAATTAAAAAGCAAAATACACACATATAAAATGGAGAGGGATTGATGAATAACAGAGGAAGACCTAAAGCTACAGTGGACTTCAAACCGAGTAAGAATCCCAAATGCAACCCTATATTGAAAATAGCAAATATCTTTCTGTACTATGTTAAGCTAGAGGAGATAATGATGCTTGCAAGGCTTTAACTGGAAGAGGAACATAAGTTGCAAGGAATTAAGTGGAACAAGAATGAGGAATGTTAAGGAAATGCAGCCTAAGGAAAAAATGTAAGAAGGTTTGTCTGGTTTAGAAGACAAAAGGTTGTACAGGGCATGAGAACAGCCTTCAAATCCGTAATAGGTTGAGATAAAGAAGACACAATTAATTTCTTTCCCTGTTAAGGCAATTAGTAATTGATATAATTTGCAGCAAGAGTTATGTAATGGGGTAACACTTCACTGTAGCCTGTTAAGCACAGAAACAGACTGTAGGGAGAATATGAATACATAAACGTATCGGGGAATAAATAAGACATGAGAGAGAATTTGAATATATTCAGTTGTGCTTCAGAACATTGGGGTGGACTAGGTGACTTTCTGAAGTCCTCTTTAGACCCACATTTCAACTCTCCTGAGGCTCTTTGAGCAAATACTCATTTATGAGAATAAAGAGTCTGTATCCAAATCTTTTTCTTTTTTTTTCGTCATTTTATTTTATCAGAGGGAAGAGGGAATGTAAAAGAAGGGAGAAACGGCTGGATCAAATTTAAAAAGAAACAGTAAAAGGAAAAAACATAGCACTTACAAGCTTTCAGACTATTACAAATATCATAGCTGCCCTAGTTATGAACTTCAGAAATTTTTACCATGGAAACACTTGATCTGCAAATCCAAGTTTAACATAAATCACTCATCTAAAATAATTAATTCTTGTCTCATAAGAATAACAATTATTTCAAAAATTTAATAAATCAACTATCTGTGAGGGCTTGATTGCAGAACACACATTGGAAGAGTCACAACTGGGTGGGCAAAGTATTGTAGCAAGGCCCTGAAATTTCTGACAAAACATTTTTCAATCATACCTATTGAAAAACTTAGTTTTTTTCAAGGAATTATTATTTTTCAGTCTTCTGCAGTGTTCCAAAATTTAAAGTAACCTGTCATTTTATAAAATTAAAGGAAGGGGAATTGCTGGATGCGGGGGAGGAATGGAGAGATGTTTAAGAGATGCTGTTTCCACCTCTGACTTTCTGTTAAAATTCTGCATTTTATTTGCAAGCCCTGTCACCCATTTCTGTATTTTGATATGACTGACATCTGACACAGGCAGTAAAGAAGGCCTGTGGCATCTTGGGCTGTATGAACAGGGGCACAGACAGTAGATCAAAGGAGGTGATTGTTTCCCTCTGCTCTGCAGTTGTGCATCCATTTTGGGGCACCAAGTACAGGAAAGGAGTTGATAAACATGACTGAGTTCAGCAGAGGGCCACCAAGATGCTGCTGGACTGGGGCTGGTTCAGGCAGCAGGTGGGGCAGGTTTGGGGGCATCCCTGGCACCGCAGGGAGGGATAGAGGAGACGCAGCCAGGCTCTTCACAGAGGTGGATGGCGGGAGGGCAAGAGGCAGCGGCACAAGCTGAAACACAAGAGGCTCAGGATGGAGCCACAAGGACAACCCAGCGGTGGAGCCAGGGCTGTTTCCATCCTTGGGGGCTTCATGCCCTGATTGGTGCTGGAGACCTCCTCAGGTCCCCACCAGTCTGAACAGGATCCTGTGACCATGTGAAGGGAGAAATGAAAAGTCATTCTTTTATTTTTTTTGGTAAATGCATGGAATAGTATTAGTCATCTGGACTCTCTGTCAGCTGGTGACTATGTATCTGTTTAATAGCACAGAAAAAGTACTGAGTGTTTGTATCCATTTTAGGACTGCTGTTACTTCAGCTGTAGCAGCAATATTCCAATTTAAGTTTCACTGGCCTCTTACTGCAGGCATTACTTGCAAAGGGCTGTTTTGTTCCAAGATGCTAGTGATGTAGTCAGTGTTGCCTGTATTCACTTTCTTCAAAGAGTTTCTGAGGTGGCCTCAGAGACCTAAATCAGCAGCTCACCTGCAGAGAGTTTCTCACCTCAAACCAGTTAGCCACTCACTGTTGGAAACAGGACTTTAGAAAGCATCACCATTCTCCTGAATCCAGGTATGGCCTCCTGAAGTTACATGTAAGGAAAGTCATAACTCTGCCTCACCTTGATAGTGCTTGACTGCATCCAAAAGGTTTTCACCCATGGTTGGTTATCCTGCATCTCATGGAGAAAGTCCCATAAATCTGAAAAATCCCCTGGGCTCAGAACCACCAGCCAACTGCAGGCAAAGTAGCGGCAAATTAAAACACTGCCAGAAAGCTATCCAATCTTTCTTCTGTGGAAAAACAAGGTGCAGGAACACAGGCACCACTGCATTCATGGCATCCTTTTGGCATAGCTTAGATTAAGACTGCCACTTCTTTACTGTACATTGTTCAAAGGTGGAGCAGAAGGAAATGAGTCTGACACTAAGGACCACAGTTTCACCTGGAAATTACTTGAGGAGGAACTTACTTTCATGAACCAGGCTTTCAGGACGACAACATATTAATGGTGCCTGTGCAAGGCACTCAACAGGACAACATGTTGCTTCCTGGAGGTGCCTGCAGTTGAGGTAACAGCAATTTGAGGGATAGCTTCTTTTCAAAAAGCTCCAGATCAGGCCTATAGAGGAACTGTTCAGCCCTGGAAGCCAGATAATACCTACTTCAAAGTAAATCCCCAAACCATGGGGAGATGAGGATCCTCAGCACCAACTGAAAAGGGTATCGTGTCCTTATTCACTCTTACTGTTACAGTTAATGTAGATTTAGCACTGAAATACTGGTGAGTTTCCACTGAAATTCCCATAAAACTTAGAACTAAAGCCTTTACTAAACGAGGTGTCAAGGTACTTATATTTCTTTGCTGTCTGCTGTAGGAAGCCTCAAATGCCAGAGAAAAATAAAGATTATCAAGTAAGGGAAATAAATTAATAAAAATACCAGGATCTTGCTCTAGAAAGATGGAATCACAGTCAACAGCATAAAAACAACTACTACTCTTTTTAAAAGGTCAAGCATGTTATTTTCAGTTACTCCAGAAGCATTCATTTCCTACCTATCATCAAAATTCATCAGTGTCCTAGGCTTGCCACAAGTTGCCGACTATCACAAAAGACCTGGGTTGCTCTGGGGTTTCTCCTAAGTAGTCCTCCTCTTCCATCCTCTTCTTCTCCTGAAATGTTATCTTTAAAAAGGTAACACCTGTGGAATCCATATGTCAATTCCAGTGACCTTACACTGACAGAGTTAGCAGCACCATGTCAGAGAAATAAGATTTTGTTAAAGAACTGAGATCTGAACCAGGACATGGTGTTTGACCGTCTCAGCCCAATTCCCCAACAGCAGCATTGTGCATTTACATACCAGATGGCACCACAGATCCATGACAAAGTTGTTCTTTTTTTCCCTTCCTTGTTATACTATTAACAAGAGATTCATTCAGAACACAAAATACTCAATCAGTTGACATTTTGCCCCAACACTGTTTGAGGCAAGGAAGGGGCAGAGAGGCTGGTTTTGGTATCACATGGATCTTGTGTATGTCTCATTTTTGATTCTGACAAGAACAAACAGTACCCTTCAGTTGCCATCCTCTCCCAGAAGAGAAGCTTTTCTTCAGGAAAACACATGATTTGATAATGAGCTCTACTTTTCAGAGTACTGCATAAGGGCTGGCATGTTGCTTGGGAACTTGATAGACTGTGATAGCATACACTTACTGTTTTACAGGCATGGGTATCTACAGAAACTTTCCCTACATCTCTTTCACCTTTGAAACACCCATTGAGTTCATCTGGGATAATAGAAGAGAAACACTGAACTATTTGGCCAAATGAACAAGTTTATGCTCCTCAATAATGTTCATTCTTCTTCGTCCCTTTATTTTTCCCTCCACAAAGAACATGTTATTTCAAACTTTAATGGGTCTAGCAAAAACAATTAGATCCTTCTGGTGTTAATCACAGAATGACTGAGGTTGGCAGGGACCTCTGGAAGTCATCTGATCAAACTCCCCTGCTCAAGCAGGGCCACCCAGAGCTGGTTGCCCAGGACCATGTCCGGATGGCTTTTGAACATCTCCAAGGATGGAGACTCCACAATCACTCTGGATGTCCTGTGCCAGGGCTCAGTCACCATCACAGTAAAAAAGCATTTCCTGATGTTCATCTGGAGCCTCCTGTGTTTCAGTCTGTGCTCACTGCCTCTGGTCCTGTCACTGGGCACCAGCAGGGAAAAATATCCAAAGAAAGATCAGATTTTTGCCATAATTAGGCAAAACACACAAGCAGAAAAATGGTCTGACTGTTGCCAGCCTGGCCCTACCTAAGAATATTGATGTTAAGATTTTTCATCTGATTTCTCACACTATCTGTTCTTTCCTGTTCACTTTTGAGTCTGTCAGCCATTTTCAACCACAGTTAGAGCCAGGTTCACAGCTTCAAATATAAGCAAAAACTTCAGAGTTTTAAGTTTGAGTCCTTCAAACTTAAAAAAAATCTGCAGCTGGATAGAGGCCGAAATTAATGATACATTGGGACAAATGACAAAGAGAACATGGTTCTTCTGTCTTTTTTTTTGGCAGTAACTAAGACTGCTGGCCCATGACAGTACCTCTGAATTAACCACAGACTGCTAGGAATTACTGCAGTGTGAGCATGGGCAATTTGCACAAATCCATAGGAAACCCGGCCTCGTTCATTCTGCAGCCTGTGGGACAGACTCTATTTTTGTTGCAGCATTTGCTTACCAATACAGAATGAAACAGTACTTACCCTCATCTAAAACACTTCTATCATGGTATGACAGCATCCATCTATGAGTTTTGCTCCAACTATACTAGTTTCCATAGTGTTACAATTGTGGAAAAAATGTGCATAAACAAGGCTGTAGTTAAACACATGCGAAAACACCAGCCCTCTGTCATAAAATAATCAATCCTAAATCAAAACTTGTTTGAATTTAGAAGTAGTCTGCCCACTCTAGGAGCTCCTACTAATTAGCCAGCTAAATGGTGTTAAGCCATTTCTCAGAGGGTATGTAATAGATGAAAAAATAACAGATTTTTTGAACTGCTTATTAGGAGGGAAGGATGCAGACTGTAAGAGGAAAATGAAAAGTTGTCTCCTTGCCTCTTTCATGCTAATTAATGCATTCAGAAGCTGTACTGAAAGGAATTTAAACTCGTGATAGTCATGAGAGAACAGATCAAAGAAGAAAAAAAACAGACCAAGTCAAGGAAAAGCAAGCTGTACATGCCTTTCAGTTAACAGACAGAAGACAGGTCTGAAGGAGGTAAGATTTGTATTTTTTTATTCTAACCCAAATTTTCTGTGTTGCTTCAAAATTGCTTCAGAAGAGGCTTGACTGTCTCTAAGTGAACTCTGAAAAATGTTTTGTTTCCTTGGCTAGAATTCTCTTCAGTAAAGTCAGCAGATTTTGTACTTTACCTGTGTAAGGTAGGGAGATTAGCTGGATACTGTCAAGTAGGATCTGTTGTGCTGTTTATATGACAGAAACATGATTACTTGCGGATTTCTTCTTCATTATACTTGACTAGTTAGACTTTTAACTGTTCAGACTGCTTTTAGTTGGATGATTATTCCTTTAAGACCAGAAATTAAGATTATAATATAAATTCCCTACACATCTAAGTATAGATTGTCAGCAGACATAAATTAGTATAACCATCTGAAAATCAATAGACTTCTGAGAGTTTACGCTGATGGAAAACTGGCCCTTGAGTGTTTACAGGGAATAACAGAAATAGGGAAACAACTACTTGGAAGGACAACAGTAGTTATTCTTCTTCTGAATAATTTTTCTTGTCCAGGTAAATTGCCTTTCTTTCTATATTCCTGAGAGATTTTACTTCAGAAGTCTGTCATCACTTAGTGCTTAAAGACACCATGTCAAATTCTTCTCTGTTACACTCAGGTGCAAACACCTTGATGTCCGTGGAGCTATTCAAATGTAGACTATAGTTACAGTTTTGAGTTTTGCCTTAAACTGGGACAGTTGCATATGTATATGGATCTACTTGATTCTGAAGATATCAGATTGTGCTGCCTCCCTAAAATGCTCCCTTAAAACAAAAAAGTTAATAATATTATGCTTTATAACAAATTATTTATTGCACTGAGGCACTGTATTTCTATCCTGTAGGTTTGAGCAGGACCAAGCTCACAAAATGCCCAGAAGAACCCACCATCTAGATGGCAACTTTTTCAGAGGGAAAGGACACAGCTATCTTGCAGCAGAAGAGTAAGCATAAAGCAAAATCTATGTTAGCATGTAAGCTGCTGAAAAAATTTACATTGAAAGGAATGTACAAAACAGTATCAGAAAAAGTCACCATTGTATATAGGTAGAGTGCATTTTAACTATCCTGTAGTTTTCTTTAGTGTTTGTGTGGTGGCTTGACCCTGGCTGGACGCCAGGTGCCCACCAAAGCCATTCTATCACTCCCCTCCTCAGCCAGACAGGGGAGAGAAAATAAAACAAAGGGCTTGTGGGTCGAGATAAGGACAGGAGAGATCACTCACCAATTACCGCCACGGGCAAACCAGACTCAACTTGTGGAAAATTAAATTAATTTATTGCCGATCAACCAGAGTAGGGTAATGAGAAATAAAACCAAATCTCGGAACACCTTCCCTCCACCCCTCCCTTCTTCCCAGACACAGCTTCATTCCTGGATTCTCTACCTACCCCCCCCAGCAGCGCAGGGGAACAGGGAATGGGGGTTACGGTCAGTTCATCACACATTGTCTCTGCCGCTCCTTCCTCCTTAGGGGGAGGACTCCTCACTCATCCTCTGCTCCAGCGTGGGGTCTTTCCCACAGGCTGCAGTTCTTCACGAACTGCTCCAGTGTGGGTCCCTTCCACGGGCTGCAGTTTTTCAGGAACAGACTGCTCCAGCTTGGGTCCCTCGCAGGGTCACAAGTCCTGCCAGAAAATTGGCTCCGTGGGCTCATCTCTCCACGGGGCCACAGGTCCTGCCAGGAGCCTGCTCCAGCGTGGGGTTCCCACAGGGTCACAACCTACTTTGGGAACCCACCTGCTCTAGTGTGGGGTTCTCCATGGGCTGCAGGTGGATATCTGCTCCACCGTGGACCTCCATGGACTGCAGGGGGACAGCCTGCCTCACCATGGTCTTCACCACAGGCTGCAGGGGAATCTCTGCTCTGGCACCTGAAGCATCTCCTCCCCCTCCTTCTGCACTGACCTTGGTGTCTGCAGGGTTGTTTCTCTCACATGTTCTCACTCCTTGCTCCAGCTGCAGTTTCTGTGCCTGCTGCAACTTTTTTTCCCTTCTTAAATATGTTATCACAGAGGACTACCACTGTAGCTGATGGGCTCGGCCTTGGCTGGCTGCAGGTCCGTCTTAGAGCCGGCTGGTATTGGCTCTGTTGGACATGGGGGAAGCTTCCAGCAGCTTCTCACAGAAGCCACTCCTGTAAACCCCCTGCTACCAAAACCTTGCCACACAAACCCAATAGAGTTTGCCATTGCAGAATCATAAAAAGCCCTCAACAGCTAAGAAAAAGCAGAATTGCAGAATTCAGGAATCTAGAGTTTGATCATACAATCACAAGCCATTAACCTTGATAATAAAATTACCAGGTTTATTGAGGCTTATTTAGAATTTTCTTTTGAGGCTGTTGCAAGGTCATCTTTACACTAAATTTTATCTCCAGATTCACATACCTCTCTTCAGAACCTCAAAGGGACATTGTCTCACCCTAAAGAATAACATAAGTGAAAACCATAAAGAAATGGTAAAATACCATCAAAAAGCAGATGGAGACATCAATGCCATAAAATGTAACTCTCAGTAAATTGTTCCTGAGTGAGACTCCACTTAGGCAGAACTAATTCAAACTAATGCTTTGTTAGTTTTGGCTTACAGTAAGGTATGTTGGGTCTTGGATTACTAGAGACACTATCCCACCCGTGATGTGTTACTACTTTAGACAGATATTGGCAAAGTGCTTGGGATATCTGTGTGTGGAATGTGCTTCTGGTACTGGTTTACTGGCCCCCAACTTGGTGACTTGTGTCTGTCCCCCTCTCCCTGCAAGATACTTGTTTCTCCATGTTCATCCCTGGGGAGAGATAATAAACAAAGAGGAAGGGTGTCTCATAGTCCTTCCAAAGCAGTTCAGGTCTCCAAAAGAAAAAGCTGATGAGTCGTGTCTCAGCACTTAAAACTGAGTACACTCACCTCTAACTGCCATGAATCCGGATGGCTGCAATTGTAAGCAGGTTTTCTAGATATGAGAGGGAAAATTGTCTCTCTGCTTCCAGTACCAGAAGGAGCAGTCAAGATACAAGCACAGATTCCTAGTAGCACAGCTGCAGCTTTAACTGGAATTGCAAGAAGTTGCATACACACTTTTCATACTAGCCCCTGAACAGGTAGGGAAGGAGTTAGGCGGCAAACACACAGCTAAAATCGCCAACTCCAGAAACGACACACATTCTGTGGGGGATACAGGCTAATGGATGGCTAAAACTACAGAGCATATGAAAAGCAGGAAGCAGACTCAAAATGTAGAAAAGGCAGCAAGTGCTTGGAGAAATAGTCTCTCCAAGTTTTAACTGTGCTGGGAGCAGTGACATAACCGGGGGGAGCCAATGCGTAACTTTGGAGATCGGCTGCGACATGGCTGCACCAGGAAGCAAGTGAATGTCATGAGCTCTCTTCTTGGGTTAAATAGATCTCCAGCCAACGCAAAGTCTTGAAAAGGCAGGAGCGACTTGGAAGATTCAGGGACTTGTGAAAAAGAAAGTTCCTTTGGTTCCAAGGGGCTTCATACTTCAAACAGCACGCAGGCAGTTCAGGTAAAAAGACAGCCTGTTCTGCTACACGGATCTGCTTTCATCTTCTTTCAGGCGTCTTAGGTCACAAAGAAACACTCCTTCATGAGACTCTGAGTCAGTGAAAATGATAACAAATAGATATAAAAGGTCTCTGATAAGTCACATATCCCAATCCTCAGTCTCAATGGAAAAGCCTGGTGGTAATTACTGCAGGGCGACTGGGTAGAAGATACATGAAAGTAAGTCAGAATGAGTTTATCCTGACTTGTGGTCATTTTTTTTCTGGTCCTCTTTTCCCTCTCAGCGTTTTGCAGACTCTTCTGTTCCTGAAGAAGCAAAGAACAAAGAAGCAGGGAGTGAATTCTGTATGTGTTAACAGGGGGGATGTTAGCACATCAGGGAGGGTTTTGTGACGAGCAAACCTGAATTACTTTGTCAGCTTGCTTTCTGACAGATAGTGTAACTGTGCTATTTCTCCCAAGTCCCTGGTAAGCAGTGGGAAGGATGTCTTAGAGCACAGTTTGCAAAGCCTACCTTCCCTAAAATGAGCCAATGACACCAGTACTGTCCCTAGTACATCACGGAACAAGAACTAAAGAATTATAGAGGTTTTTATGAATAATTCAAAGTTTCTTACTTGGGTTTTGAGGTTGTGTAGTGTTTCATGTACCCAAAAAACCCTTCTGTCATCAACAGTTGTTGCAATATGATGCAATTAGGATACATTTCTCCATACCTGCTGCCTAGAGAAATTTAACAAATAAATATGAGCTGTGTCTCTGCAGGTGTGGTATTTAATTTATTTCACATTCCCTTCCAATATTGCAATGCTGTTTGCTGGATTTACAGGCAGGGGTTTTTTTAGAAGCAGTAGTCATTGGTAGATTATTATCTTTGAAGCAATATATTCCTGATTTGTAAAATGCTTAAGAACTTGGCAGAGAATTTAGCTAACTGCTTAATCTACAGAGATTGGCTGAAGTTACTGATACTTTGTCTATCTTCTAAGGTAAATTCTGTTCCATGCATTCCTCTGATAAAAGGATGCTGATACAAACTTTTGTTCTAATCTTTCTTGCTCCCAGAAGAATGCATCTAGTTCTGATGTTAATTATTTTGTTTTGCTTTCCCAACAGAGCTCTGGGTGTTGGACTTTTCATTTTGGTGCTGGCAATTTTACTTATCTTTGGCTGCTGGTATTACAAAAGACGTAGTGGCTATAAAAGTCTGCGGGTAAGCATGGCAGCTCACTTTCTAGCACACTGTTATTTTGACAACATACTATCATTATTTGCATTACATTAATGCAGAGTACATCGAATCTGTAATAGGACATCATTATCTCAGACAATATATACACTGACATATACACAGGTAAAATCACACAATATGAAACTCATCTTGCCCTGAAGAACTTGCAAGTCAGGCAAAGAGGTAAGAGGAAGCATAGGGAGATGAACCCAGTTGCCCAACACATCAGTGGCAAAACTGATCTCTAGGAAGCATTATATTTATTATTTACACAAAGTCAAGATATGTTCTGTGTGTTTTCATTTAAATAAAAATAACATATTCACTACTCATAAGACTTACCCCTAAATAAGGACAGTTATGATTAGAGTAAATTGAGGAAGCAGGGAAGAAAAATAACTGTTACTAGTAACTAAGTAAATATTGTGTTCATATATGCATGATGCATGACTTATTTGTATAAAAGTTGACTTGCAGTTTTAAGATTTACAAAAAAGCAGTGCAGGTTTGAGGTTTGCTTTCTAAACACTACTTTTAAAAAACTCTACTTTCTGTCTTCTTAAAAAATATAAAAATAGGCACAATCCTTCTCATAACATCTGTTGTTAGAAGTCTTAAAGCTTTATCTTTGAAGTTCTGCTCTCTCTCCTATGAAAGGGAGGCCACTTGTAATCCTTTAAAGTGAAAGCTTTATCCAACTACATATTGGATAATAACTTTCAGTAAATAACTTTCAGTTATCCTAATATTTCAAAAAATATGTGACCATTTGGAATTTAAAAACATATCTCTCATCTAAGTCAGCAAATCTACTTCCTTCCTGTTTCCAGTAACTTTTTCCTGTTACCTTTCCAGCAGTCTATCCAACATATGTATCAACTGGCAGAATACATAAAACCTGAACTTCCATAGTGAAATGTTGCAAAAATGAAGGTAATACTTAAAAAACCTTCAAAAAGCAAACAGAATTCTGTCATGCCTGCTTTGTACATCATGCTAAAAAGCACAACCTCTTTTTAAATTCTTTCTCATTGCAGATTGCTGCTTTCTAGTTTTGAAAATCAAGTTTTTGTTAGGCTTTTTGGCTAGGGGAGGAGTGGTACAGAATGCATACAACAGAAATGGTGGAAAAATGGAAAAGAAAATGGTTGGAGATTAAAGAAAGAAATGGGTGGGATAAAAAGGAGGAGGCATTCAGGTATGTGAAAAGGTGTCAGTTCCTGCAGGAATTCTTGACCTAAAAACTGTGATCCTCATTTCTCTGGTGATGTAATTGGGTAATACAGGAGAGAATGTCTGAGCAGAGACAGCAAAAAGTGATAGGTAGATTACATCTCTTACTTGCTGGCATTGTGTCTGGCCCTAATCCCAGATTCTAATACATATTGTAAATATGTTGTCAAATATTAAATTATGCATAATTTGCTCCAACTTCACATTCTCTTCTTCCTTTCATTTTCCCATATTTCTTTATGATCTGTCACAGAGCAAAAGCTCTAGTGTGGGCACAATACAAACCGTGGTAGGTGAGGGAAAAATACTGGACTGCAAAATGGCTCTGCAGGAGTACAGAAACATGAATTCTGTGGTAAGTTGCAACTCAAGGTTTCATTTACTTACAACATAGCAAGACATGGTGAGACAATCTTGGTAAACAGTCACTTCTTGAAGATTTCTTTCTTGGGGTGTGCTCTCTAGATTGGGTCTTCAATGCCTCTACATTACCTTAAAAAGTAGTATTTATTTTGCACAATTTTTACTGTCAAAAGGGTTTTTAAAATCTACTGTAAAGAATTATTTTAAAAAATCCTTTTCTTTCAGCTACCTTTATTCTTAAGTTGTATGATCATGATGTAATCTATTAGAATGATGTAACACCTGAATGCTGAAATATACTGAATAAACAAACACCTCCCTAACAGATGTTTTGCCATTCTGACAAACAACAAATGGACTGCATCTGGAATACTATACCCTGACACCGATTGTCAGGGAATGTTATAAAACTTCAAGGCTTTAGCTCCTCTAATCATTATGGAAAGATGAACATTCAAACCTATAATTTTTAAAAAGTTAAAATAACTTAATTGATAAATTTATATGTCAAGTTATATGTGTGTTTAAATATTTTTAGAATAGGGAAAAGGCTAATTTACAGCCAATTTTAAATAAGCTGCCCAAATTGTTAACATTGGAAATAAGACAATCTACCTGCATCAAGACTCTTCATCAAGAAAAATTTCAATACTAGTCTGAATTCTCAAAAAAAAAAAAAAGAAAAATTCCTCTTTTTTTGAAAATTCCTCTCCTTATAACACTGAAAATTATCTTTTTGGATGAATAATACAAAGAAAATGAAATTAATCTGATGTAAAACCAAAAAACATATTAGCAAAAACTAACTTAAAAAAAAAAAAGACATAATGAATGAGCTCAGCTATTTAAAGCTGTAGTACCGTATCTGATACAAAGGTAAATAGCTCACTGCATCTTTAATGTCATTTTCTTGTACCGCACTTGTTTTTTCAGTCTTTCACACCCATTTTCCTTACCATAGGTACCTGATGCTCCACCAGCTTATGACAAAATTGCTGCAGATCAGTCACCACCACCTTATTCACCATGATATCACGAAATCTTACACTCTAAAGATACCGATTCAATTTCTTCATGCTCTCTCTTAATTTCCTGTACATTCTTAACTTTCTTAAAGCTAAAATAATTAAAAAAAAAATAAAATCACATGCTTTCCTTAGCAGTTGCTGAAAATTATTCCTGCTTAGTTGACAGAAGTGGTTCTTGAAATGCCTCAATAAACCTGAATATGCTTTTGTTTTAAGTTTTTAATTTCCTGTGGTCAGATTAATACACTATACTCAAGTCTGGGTATCTTGCATCCTTCATAGATCTACCAAGAGTAAGTACATACCATTGAGTATCAACCAGAGTAGAAAGTGTTGACACCTTTGTTTTAATCTTCCCCACTTACTCTCACTTTCTTTAAAAAAGAAATAAATAAACTATTCCCTAGAATGTAATGTACAAGAATCTGTCATAAAATGGACAAAACCATTTGACTACATGTCCTGTTACAAAACCTAACCATTTTCCCTACCAAGATTTCTACCAGCAGTTCTAAATTAACCTGGAAAAAGTGACTATGTTTTACAACAGGCTTTTACCTCACATCACTTGTTTATGTACCTGTAATGAAATAATTCCTCATAAAACGTGATCCAGGCAACCTAGGAATTTCTGCTTAGTGTCCATATTATTTCATACTGATCAACAGGTATAATGATGATCACCTTTCGTTTCCCTCTGCCAGTCTTGTGAGAAAGCAGAAGAACTTGGTAGATACAGAGCTTTACATGTCAACTCTTTCTCACATGATGAAACAGTATGAGACAATGTGTGAAGCCCATGTTCCTTGGAGAGTACAGAAGACAGCAGACTTCAATATGTTAATTTTTCCAGGTTGCCAGAACACTAGCAGTAATAGAAAACACAGAATTGTGATACACATAAATTAGGCTACATACATTTGGCAGTTATTGTTTACTTAGCCTTTTTTGTTCTTGTTTACTTGCCAGATTATTACTTGAGATTATATGCAGGTCAACAAATTTATACACAAGGCCTGATATCTCATACCAGGAGGTAGCTAAAACTGTACAACTTTCATTAAAATGAAAAGTAGTTACAGAAGAAAACTATTTTCATAAACCAATTATTAACAGCTACTAGTAAAGAATCCATTTCGTTGTCATTAAATATACAAACATAAACACCTTAAAACAAAAAAAATGTTTTAAATATGAGGTAGATTTACTTGCCTAACACAAACTCCATATATGGTGATAAATAATAAGACATAGGGTTTTAGAAATATTTCTTTTGTAATAAAAATGTTTATATAGATTCATAAAATTAGATACTTGTTGGAAGGTAATAAATATCTGTAATTACTGTGAAAGGTTATAATCAATATATCTGTTTTTATAAATTTAGTTGACATTTGTATTTAGAAATTTAAAGAGATACTTTAACCTAAAAAGCTGTCTTACATGTGTCATTTCCAATAAATACCTTTAAGAAAAAAATTCTGTGGACTTGTTTAGTGACAAGAAGAAGAATATATACAAAATGCCAGCTTATAGCTAGTAAGCACCAGAGATGTAGAACACAATTAATTTTTTTTGCAGAATTGGTAAGCTAAAGCTTGAGGCTAATGATCTTTAGCAACTCTGTACTCTGCAACTCTCTGCCCTGAGGCAACATCTTTTCAAAAGACTCCATGGTGCTACAGTTGAATGGAACTGACATACACATTCATGTCTGAAAAAAATGTAGTTTCTATAAAGATTAATTACTATAACGAAGTGGAGTGCTTGGATTTCAAAAAGCTTTACTTGATCCCACACATTTTTCAGTAGTATCAGCATTAAATATGTTACTAGTGATTTCAAAAGCTCATGAAATAGTTGACATTCACTAAGTAGAAATATTGATTTATTTCCAGAAGTACATAAGGCCAAATTGTTGGAACTGCTTAGCAGCCAGGGTTGGAACTATTGAACTTTGACACTAATTTATAGACCCTTAAAGGATAGATAAGCCCTCTTGGAAACCTATCCTTAGTTTTCAGAAAGTCCTCCCATTTCTCCTCCCTGTGAAAGCAGTATTCTTTCTTTAAAGTAACAGTCAGACAGTGGTCTCAGATTTTAATTCGTGCATGAAAATAAGAGCAAGAAATAGGGGTTCATAGAGTACTGTTTTATATAGGTGAAAGCTTCATCATTCATGCTAAACACCTTCACAAATTGCATTTTTCAAATCTGGTTTTATACCCTATGAGGGTACACTGGAGACACTGACTGCTGATACGTTAAAAACCACCAGTAAAGGACAGGTCAGAACTTGAAAGCAAGAGACCTGTAATTGCCAAAGTTGCACGCTGCAAGAACTGGCTATGTTATGCACTTTCTGCATTACACTCAAGCACGCTGCACTTGACCAAAGACAACCTAAAACTCCCTAGGATGTCTGTCCCTTTAAAAAGGAAGAGAAATGCATAGCAACTTCTCAGCTACCGCACATGCAGAATGTGGTATAGAGTTTTCAAATTTCCAGGAAAAGCTTTCACATTAGACAGTCATGTGACCGCAGAGTAATAAATGGTGACCAAAATTTAGATTTGTAATTTCTCTGGTATGGTCATGTATGTACAGGGAGGATGTAAAAATCAAAGATCTCCTGCTCCTCTTTTTTTACCCTCTTTGCACTCAGGCTGCAATCAGATGCCTTGTATTACAACTATAATTCTCAACAAACATGATCTTTGCACTTTATTTTCTCCCACCAAATGAGCAAATGAAGAAACCTGTGGGCAATTTGAGCTCTTCCCCTGGATGCTGACAAAGAGAGGTGGCTGGTCATAGCAGGAGAATGAAGCTCTGCGTGCTAGTGGTCTGCATTATACTGCTTCTATCAGAGAAGTAGACACGCTGTTACTAAAGCTTACCTGTACAGAAGGATCTTAGCAACATCCCTACAGCTATGCATGCAACCCTTATGTAGACACAATAAACAACTTGAAACCCAGGTCTTTCATTAATAAAGTGTGTTTTCATCAGATGATTGGCAAATTATAACAGCAGTAGCAGTTGCATTGTCTGTGTTTGGATTCCTGGTATGATCCTGCTGGATCATCTGCTTCCTAATGAGGTTACAAGCCTCAATGTAGCCATAAAGATTCCGGAATATTGGTCAGCCATCCCAGCCACTGCACAAAGGTAAAATGCAGCAGGTCCTGACAGGTGCAATCTTCCTGCCATACAGAACCATGTAGCAAAACACTCACTGGGCCACGAGCCATAGGGCTGCACATACACTGCACGTGTCAGAGAGCTATGACAAAGGAAAGTACGAAGGACTTCCCGCAGGAAGCACTTGGTTTCTTAGAGTCTCACCAGCCCAATCTAACAGGACTGGCATATGCTGCTGGTTGCCAGGACAATCCAGTGATGTTCACCTCAGCAATCTCTGTTGGCTTAATACCTGCTGCAACTGGGGATGTAGATAGATCATCTTGGCCTCAAGAACTGTATTAGTATTAACCATATTGCTTGTAATTTTTCAGTTAAATAAAACAGTGCCATCAAATTTGGTTCGTATTTATGTCTAATATTGGTAAAATATCCATTATTTTGTTTGTATGTGTCCATGTATTTATGTGACATAAGTACATTTTCTTCCCTTTAAAAGCAAACTTATTTTCTTTTTTTATGTAAAGGAAAAGGTTAATGACTTCCTCTGTGCTTTGGAGAAGTAGTATTTATTGATTTGTACTTTTCTGTTGACTGTGCAACAAAACTGAAAGACTGTTGTGTGTTCATGCCATTTCATTAAACGTATTTTGTTGCCCATTAGATCTGAAAAGTGCTTGAAAGTTTCCAGTGTTGTCTTTTAGCCACACATCTGCACTGAACTTTACAAATAGTAATAAAGGTAAACTAGCAGCAGTATAAAGTTAAAAAAAGCTATCTACAGATACTATCTACACATCCCATACATGCTGACAGCTAAAAAACAGCCCTTGTGCACTTTTTGGAATTGACCCTCCGAATTCTTCTTCCTTACACAATCCTCCAATTTTCACTCTACTTCCTTCCCCCAGAAAATCCTTGGCTCAAAAGCAGCTTGGTTTCTAATAAACACAAAGAACTATTACTTCCCTTGCTGCAAAAATCTAGCTCTTCAAAATGTTTTGTCCACATAGGTTCTACTGTTGGGCCAATGCAAAAGACCACATTTTTGGGGGTAGCAGTGTTCCTAAATGCCTTGTGCTCATGGCAATATGAAGGACAGACCCACGTCCACGCTGAACCATCTCTCAAATTTACTCATCAAAAGAGAACCAGAGACTACCGGGCCCTATTTTATCAGGAAAAAAGGGCAGAATGTAGAATCCACTGTGACACTTTTGACACCTAAGCTACAAGCCACTGTTATTGCCTTCTCTAGTTCCCCTAGAAAACTCTTGCCTTGTAATAGCGGTAAACTCCACACTTGCTGGACTCACATGGGCCAAAACCTGAACAATGCCTGAGCAGCAGATGTGCCTTCACATTTCCAAACCATTTTAGTATAGCCCCAATTACATGTTTGGACCACATGCTTTATTTGTTCCTTTCCTAAGAGGTACACCACATCAGTCGAGTACAAATCAGTATGAGACAAAGAGTGATGGCCTAATATAAATATTTCAGTCTTTCAATACTAATTTTGTAAGGTTTGTTCAACTCTGCTAGCTTCCATTTCTGGATGGGAGAAACAGACTGCCCTGCTGCACGTTCACCATGTTCTCTGCTTACACAGAAAAGCAGGCTTCCTTCTTCCAAGTTCTTTTTTGAATTTACCTTATCATCAGCTGCATTCTTGTAGCTATTAGGGAAAAGAACTAACTCATTTTTGTTGAAGAGTGTTTTCTAAGAAAAAGGTCTGATCTTTCAATTTCTATCAGTTTGCCCATTCTCATTTATCTTGGTAGAAGTAATTGATTCTGCGCACCATCACTTACACCCCAAGTAACTCTTTACTGACACTCAGGAGCAGAACTGCTGCCTCTTTCAGACACAGCTAGATTTGCTGTCTGCAGTTGTTCACTGGTAACCATATTCAGAAAAATGTTGGAACTACTTCAGAATTTGCAGTAGAACAATGAAATTATATGGTAAGTGTGAATATTCCCTGAACATTAATCTCCTGTAGACGCATCCTTGCAAAGATTAAAATTTATCAGATGCCTACCTTGTAACAAATTACTCCTATTTCTGTATGTCCAGAAATCTCTTCCTGAACATTTTTGGTGTCAACATAGATTTAAGAAGTCCTTCGTTCTTACATTTGTAATCCCCAGGATATGCAGTCCACATGCTCTACACCTCTTGGGTTTTGGCTTCACCAATGGAAGGACAGCAATGATACTTCACAGTGAATTCCTCATTCAAAACTTCTGCTTTTTAGCAGGACTTATCCAGCTCTCCTACCATTTCTTAAACTGTAGAAGCAATTTTATGCTTTCATGTCCATTGTTTTTCTGCTCTGCTTCTCTGAATTGCTGCTCACCTTTTTCTAGTACCCAATTTTCTGGCTGCAAAATCTGTTCGTTCATGACACAGATAAGTCCAGGCTGAGTTCACACAATTCTCCTGGAATTACGGTTGGAGGCTGTTGGTACAGCCCAGACTGGGTAACCCAGGGAGTTACAGTGAGTTTGTGATCCCCTCGGGCTAAATTAAGGTGAGGCGACACCAAATGATAGATTAAACATTTTATTTACGGCAAAAGCAATCTGAACTTGGAAAATGTAACGGTTGGTGGCCCAGTCTCTTACTGGAGGGGGGCGGAGGAAAGAGAGAGGGAGAATGACCTCCATGTTCTGTTGCTGACCGGCTTCTCACCTGCAGTTCATCATTGCTCTGCAGGGCTTCCCCCACTGCAGTGTTTGAGACGTTAACTCCTCCAGTCCCCCACATTGCCCCGTGGCTCACACACTGCCTATATAATCTTCATCCAGGGTGGTGATTTTCACATAACAGATAGAGAGGATAGAGAAGATAAAAGTTGTGAAATTGTACGTTTTACAATAGCAAGGCCAATCATCAAGAGCAAGAATCCACAACCCAACATTACAACAAAATTTAAAAGCCATTTGCCCCAACCTGTAAGTCCCTGTGAATTCAGAAAAGAGATGAACCAAGATCCGAGGCTCCAGCTGCCAAACCAGTCCTTTAGTTGCATTGCCTGGAAAACATCTCAGGTCTGCTCCAACACCTCTCTCACCTTCTTTCCTGCTTCTTCTAAGGTGGTAGTTGCATTGTGTATGGTGAGATAGCATTCTCCATCAGTAAGATTTAACAATCTACACACTCCCTGCTCTTTTAACAGTAATGTATCCAAAGCTAGTCTGTTTTGTAAAGTAATTTTTGATACCTGTTGAATCTGTAAATTCATTTCTTCAACAGCATAATTGGTCCCATTACTTAGGATGTGTACTTGCCAGATCAAAATTTCTAAGACAAATTGGTGTCTTTTGAGGGTCATATATGGGGTAAATATATTTTCCATCACCAGAGATGTTGTCATGCTCCAGGTATAATAATGGGGTACTCGGACTTCTTGCACCTCCCACTTGGGCCATGCCTTGGGCCCATCACTATCTCAGTGCTTTCTGTTTTGATGAAGCTCTGAGAAATCAAATACTCTAGAAGGAGACATTGCAGGAACTTCGGTTCCATATCATAATTCGGCATGTTGTCTCATGTTAAAATGGGAATATATTTTTTCCATTTGAACATCCCCAGAATGTCCCTTGTAGGGCAGGGTAATAGCTGGTGGAACAAGTAGTCCCTCCATCATTTGATCAATATTTTGCGCCATTTATTATCCAAAAGGCTCGGGGTTTACCCTGTTCACCTCTATGGGTAGTAATGGGAATGCCACAACCAGTTATACATACATCATGTCTGGTTCTATTCATTTCTCTACCACCTAAGCTATCATGGTTTCGGAATCCTAAATTCAGATATCCCTAACAAGTACACATATGTTGGATAAAGCTTCTCAGTTTGGGAGTATACCAGGTTTCTGTAGGGTTCCCAGCTTCTGTGGAGTGATTTATAACATGGCTACAATTAAAGTCATCATTGTTTGTCCAATCTGATACTCTTACACTCTCAGTATCCAAATCATCAGGTTTTATCTCAATCCCTAGTTGGGTTCTCCAGGACCAATCCCATTTGTGGTTAGTACAGTCTCCTCTCTGTCTGACGTCATCCCCTTCTTTATGTGGGATTTTAATACACCATTTTGGATGCCATCTCATTTGATACATGTAATCAAAATAATTACCTTCTAGAGATGGGCCCCACCAATCAATTCCAGAGCAGGAAATCCTGGTATATACCAAAGTACAGTTATCCACATCCCTGCCACCATCATTTTGTGACCATTTACAACAGGTATTGTTCCACAAATTTTCCCATGTGGAGTTGATATTTCATTCCCTCTGGACTTTTCCAGGTGCAATTGTTCTGACTTACATTAAGGTTTAGCCTGGCATCTAACATGGTTGATAAATTCAGATTAATCATTGTGAATTTAAATTCTGTGGTCACTGAGTTGGGGAGGGTTATGCATATCCCTTGATTTTTATGATTCTAAATACTCACAGAACCCTGAACTGGTTCTCAGGCAAGTTTCAAAGATTCATCTCCTCTTCCCTCAGTAAGGATGGTGAAGGTGAGGAATAGGGTTTTCCAAAGCATCGTGCATGGTTTTAACATAGAAAAGCAATAAAGAAAACTATACAAATGATGCAAACAATCACTAGGGCTAACAATACAAACATAGCATTTGTGAAGGCTCCTGTGACAACCTGCAGATACACAGAATGAGGACGAAACAGGCTTTAAAAAGATGGCACAATCCATCTAGTATTGATTTGATGATCCCTTCCATGGGCATTGGTGGCTATACAGACGAAGAGGTTAAGTGGAGTTTTCAGGGTTAAGGGTACTTCCCCTACCATTGGTAAGTCTACCAAAATAGGTTGCCTGGCACAGTGGAGGGGTTTTATGGGATCCTTTATTTCCCTCTTCGCCAGGAGTAGAAAAGGGGGTTTGGGGCAAAGTGCGGTGAGCCTGGGGCATCCATTCACCCCCCAGCAACTACTCACTTTTGCTATGGCATCGGAGAGTTGTGCAGGCCATCTGGAATTTTGGGGTTTAAGGACATGCTTCAGCAAACCATTTGTTCTTTCCACTATCCTTGAGGGCAGCAGGAGGTGTGGAATAAGCATTGCATTCCTTCACTTTTTGCCCATTCCTGAACCACCCCAGCAGTAAAGTGGCTACCATTGTGTCTGATTGGATTGACTGGGGTTTTGGTAAGTAACTAAACCATATTTTCAACGCTTCCACCATGTTGTCCCCAGTTGCTTGTGCAATGGCCTCAGTCTGGGTAAGTCCCAACACCACTTCCACCCGGATGAGGACATACTGCTTCCTGTCTGACTTCTTAAAAGGCCCTACGTAATTGACTTGCCAAGTCTCCCAGAGGCCCTTCCTGACCCGTAAATGGAGAGGGGTTCTTGCAAGGGATGCCGATGGCACTGAGTACAAGCAGAAAGCAGAAATGATCGTGTTGCACAGTTCCCGAGTAACAGGCCAACCCCTGCCACCGGCTTCTCTGAGAAGGTGTTTAACCTCTGAATGACCGTGTTTCACATGTAACTAACAGATGCTCGCACTTTTCTTCATCATCTTCTGCTGCTACTGAAGCTACAGACGTTAACGAATCTACTTGATTAATCAAAATGTGGGCTGGGTGATTCCCCTTTTGGTGTGCAGCTACCCATCCCACCAAGAAAGTCGCCTGTTAGCAATGTTTAATACTCCCTCCCATTTTTCTGTTTGCCACACGGGTACCCAGTTATCTTCCCATTGATTTTGTTCCCAGAAGGGGAGCCACTCAGTACATCCTTTAAATACAGAGTAGGAATCTGTGTAAATAAGCACTGGTTCTTTGTTCTCAGCCCTCTCTATTGCACTCCAAACTGTTATCAGCTCCCTTCCCTGAGCACTTCCCTCACCTTCCATTACAATTTTCTTCCCCGAACCAACAGGTAAGGCTACTGCCTGGAGTTTCCATACCTTCCCTTCTCCGGGGTTGGGGTGCCCTCAACTGATCTTTTAGTTGTACTGCATATAATTTCAAGGCGTCGTGTAGCCACTCCCTTACAAGAGGATGCAACCTGCGTTGCCGTGGAACCAGTAATCCGTCATGCATCAACTGGAGGCACACAGTTTTCTGTACGCTCTCTAAAATGTGACCCGCCATAGGCGTTTTAATCGAGAAGGGGATCTCCTCTTTCCATAGGATGTAATGCGCCTGCCCAATACGCTACTCTTTGGGTCAGGGACCAGGGCTCTCTATCACCATTTGTGGTTATAAAAACTCTTGGTCCCCAATACTCATCAGAGACACTACTTTTTCATTTCCTAGTTGCTTTTGTAAAGCCTTCACTAAATCTTAAAGGGATTTTATTGTCTGACGTTCTGCTTGTCGGGCCACGCATTTGTCCTGTTGTGCTGCCACCAAGGTGGCTCCTAAAACCACACAGACCAACACCTTCCCCTTTCCCTTGCTTCAACCTTCGTTCCTTAGCCAAAATGGAGATTCTGTCTGCTACAGCTAGTGGATCGTGCCAATTATTATGGGCCCAAGTCATACCAGGGGGAGAGGGCCGGGCATTGTAGCCCTCTAATCTCTCCAGAAGAGGGGTACAGCCTACGGCTGGACCTCCCAGGGAGGCCATAATAAGCACACAGTTATAGGGATTGGACCCCTTTATTGGTCCTGCGATAACTGTCTCCCCTGGTGTATGACTCCTTTCAAAAAGGGGCCACAGTAAAGACCTGGTCCCAAGGATCGCTTCAGCACCAACGAGGGGGTCCTGTCCGACACCGATCGACCCAGAGTGGGTGACCCAGGGAGCTGCAGCAAGTTCGTGATCCCCGCGGGATAAAATCAAGGTGAGGCAACAGCAAACAATCGACTAAACATTTTATTTAAGGTAGAAGCAATCTGAACTTGGAAAATTTAATGATTGGTGGTGGGCCTCTTACTGAAACAACTATAAGAAGAAAACCAGAGAAATAAGGGGGGGGGGGGAGACAGGGGGGGAAGACAAGGGGGAAGCAGAGGCGGAGAGAGAGGAGGGATGGGAGAGAAAGGGGGGAGAGGGCAGGAAAGAGGGGGAAAGTTGGGGGGGGCAGGGGGAGAGAGGTTGGGGGGAGGTGGGGGCGAGAGAGGTAGGGGGAGAGAAAGGGGTGGAAGGGGAGAGAACGGGGTGGGGAGAGAAAGGGAGGCAGAGGGAATAGGGTGGGGAGAGAACAGATAGGGAGGAGAGGAAGGGGGGGGCAAGAAGGGGGAGAGAAAGGGGGGAGAAAGAAGGGAGGAGGGGGAGAAAAGGGGGGAAGGTGGGAGAAAAGGGAGGAGGGGGAGAGAGGGGGATGGGAGAATAGAGGGGAAGAGAGGGGGGTGAGGGGGAAGAAGGGGGTGAAGGGGGAAGGGGAAGGGGGGGAGAGAGGGTGTAAGTGGGGGCGGAGATGGGGGAGGGCGGGAGGTGGGGGAGGGGGAAGAGAAAGGTTAGGGGAGAGAAGGGGGGGGAAGAGAAAGAGGTCGAAGGGGAGAGAAAGGGCGGGGACAGAACGGTGAGGGGGGGAGAGGAAGGTGGGGTGGAAAGAATGATGGGCAGGGAACGGTGAGGGGGGAGAGAAAGGTAGAGGGAAAGAAAGGTGGGGAGAAGAGGGGGGAGAGGTGGGGGAGGGGGAAGAAAAGGAGGGAGAGAGAGAAGGGGGAGCAAGGGGGGAGAGCAAGGGGCAGAGAAAGAAGGGAGAAAGGGAAAAGAGTTGGGGGGATAGAGAAGTGGGAGGGATAAGAAGATTGGGGGAGCAAAAGAGGTGGTGGGGACAGAAGGGGGAGAGAAATGAGGGAGGAGAGAGAGGATAAGGGGGAGAGCTGGGGAGAGAGAGGTGGGGAAGAGAAAGGAGGGGAGAGAAGGGGAGACAGGTGGGGGAAGGGAAGTTGGGGGAGAGAAAGGGGGGGAGAGCAAAGGGGGGTGTGAGAATGGTGGTGGGAGACAAAGGAGAAAGGTAGGGGGAGGGGAAGGTGGGGAGGACAGAAGGTGGGGAGAGAAGGGGGGAGAGAAATGTAGGGGGTGGGAAAGGTGGGGGGGAGAGAAAGGTGTGGGGGCAAAAAAGTTGGGGGGAGAGAAGGGGTGAGTGAGAAAAGTGGAGGGGAGAAAGGTGGAGGGGAGAAGGGGGGAGAAATGGGGGAGAGAAACGTGGGGGAGAGAAATGCGGGGGGGCAAGAAAGGTGGAGGTAGTGAGAAGGGGGGAGAGAAACGGGTGGGAGAGAAAGATGGGAAGGAGAGAAAGGTGGGGGGACAGACAGGTGTCGGGGGAGTGAAAGGTGGGGGGCAAGAATGGTGGGGAGGACAGAAGGCAGGGAGAGAAAGGTGGAGAGGAGAGAAATGTGGGGGGTGAGAAAGGTGGGGGGAGACAAAGGGGGGGAGACAAAGGTGGGGGGAGACAAAGGTGGGGGTGAGGAGGGGGGGAGAGAAAGGCGAGGGGAGAGAAAGGTGGGGGGAGAAGGGGGGATAGAAAGCTGGGGGCAAGAAAGGTGGGGGGACAAGGGGGGATAGAAAGGTGTGGGGGAGAGAAAGGTGGGGGAGAGAAAACTGGGGGGAAGGGAGGGAACATGGGGGAGAGAGGTGGGGTGAGAGAAAGGTCGGGGGAAAGAAAGTTGGGGGAAAGAAAGGTGGATGGAGAGAAGTGTGGGAGGTGAGAAAGGTGAGGGGGAGCAAGAAAGGTGTCAGAGAGAGAAGGGGAGAGAGAGAAGGGGGAGAGAGAAAGGTGGGGGAGGGGGGGAGAGACATCTGGGGGCGGGGTGGGGAGAGGCGGGGCAGAGGTGGGGAGGAGAGGGAGTGGAGGGGGAGAGAAAGGTGGAGGATCAAGAAAGCTGGAGGGGGGCAAGAGAGGTGTGAGGGAGAAAGAGGTGGCAGAGGGAGAAGGGGGTCAGAAGTGGGGGAGAAGGGGAGGGGTGGCAGAGGGAGAGAAATTGGGGGGAGACAAAGGTGGGGAGAGCAAGAAAGGTGGGGGTTTGCGAGACAGGTGGGGGTTGTGAGACAGCTGGGGGGAGATAGGTTGGGGGAAAAAGGTGGGGGCAGAGAAAGTTGGGGAAAAGTGGGAGGGAGTGAGAAAGGTGGGGGGTTGTGAGAAAGGTGGGGGTTGGTGAGAGAGGTGGCAGAGAGAGAATGGGGGAAAGAAATGGGGGATTGAGATGGGGGGACGGGGGGAGATTTGGGGAGAGAGGAAGGTGGGGAGGAGAGAAAGGTGGGTTGGAGCAAGAAAGGTGGGGAAGCTAGAAAGTTGGGGAGAGCGAGACAGGTGGGGGGCTGAGAGACACATGGGGGGTTGTGAGAGAGGTGGATGGGAGAGAAATAGGGGAGAGAGAAAGGTGGGGAGAAAGAAAGGTAAGGGGAGCAAGAGAGGTGGGGGGACAAAAGTGGGGGAATGAGAAAGGTGGGGGGAGCAAGAAAGGTGGGGGGTTGTGAGAGGTGGGGGAAGAAAGGGGGGAGAGAAAGGTGGGATGGAGAGAGAAATGGGGGGAGAAGGCGAGTGGAGAGAGAGCAGGGGGTAGAGAGGTGGGGGCAGAGAGAAGGGTGAGGGGAGAGACAAAGCTGGAGGGAGAGCAAGTTGGGAGAGAAGTCAGGGAAAGAGGTGTAGGGGAGAGAAAGTTGGGTGGAAGTGAGAAAGTTGGGGTAATGAGAGTGGTGGCGAAGAGAGAAGGGGGTTAGAAAGGGAGGAGAGAAGGGGAGAGGGGTGGCGGGGGGAGAGAAAGGTGGGGAGAGAGAAAGGGGGTTGTGGGGGGGACAGAAGGGGGGAGAGGAAGGGGGGAGCAAGGCAGGGAGAAGGGCTGGGGAGAGAGGTGGGGGGAGGGGGAGAGATGTGGGGCGAGAGAAAGGGTGGAGGGAGAAAAAGGGGAGCAAGCAAGAGAGATGGTGGAGAGAGAAGGGGGGAGAGAAAGGGGGGAGAGAAGGGGTGAGCAGTGGCAGGGAGAGAGATAGGTGGGGGGAGCAAGAAAGGTGAGGGGTTATGAGGCAGGTGATGTTTGTGTAAGAGCTGGGGGGCTGCAAGAGAGTTGGGGGGAGAGAGAAGGGGGGGAGTGAGAAAGGTTGGGGGGGTCCAAAAAGGTGGGGGGGAGAGAGAAAGGGGGGGGGGAGAGAGGTGGCAGACAGAGAAGGGGGGGCAGAAAGGGGGGAGAGAAGGGGGGCAAGAGAAAGTTTGGGGAGCGAGAAAGGTGAGGGGTTGCAAGACAGGTGGGGGTTGTGAGAAAGGTAGGGGGAGAAAGAAAGGTGGATGGGAGAGAAAGGGGGGGGACAAAGGTGTGGCGAGCAAGAAAGGTGAGGGGTTGTGAGAAGGTGGCAGAGAGAGAAAGGGGGGAAGAATGGGAGAGGGTTAGCATCAGGAGAGCAAGGTGGGGGGAGAGAGCAATGGGGAGAGAGGTCGGGGAGGAGAGGTGGGGGAGAGAGAAAGGGGGGAGAGAGGGGGAGAGTTAGTGAGGGACAGAGGTGGGTGGGAAAGGGGGGGAGAGAGCAGTGGGGGGAGAATAATGGGGGGGAAGGGGGGTAGAGGCAAAGGGGGGGAGAGAAGGGGGAGTGAGAAGGGGGGGAGAGCAAGAAAGGTGGGGGTAGTGAGAAAAGTTGGGGTAGAAAGAGGTGGGGTGGAGAGAGGGAGGTGGGGGGGAGAGAGCAAGGGGGGAAAGGTGGGTGGGGAGAGAAAGGTGGAGGGAGAGAGGTTGGGGAGAGAGAAAGAGGGCAGAGAAAGGTGAGAGGGGAGAAAAATGGGGGTGAAAGAAAGGCTGGGGGGATTGAAAAAGCTGAGGGGAGCGAGGAAGGTGGGGGGAGAGAAAGGTGGGGGAGCGAGAGAAGTGACAGGTAGAGAAGGGGGGAGAGGTTGGGGGAAGAGGGAGAAGAGGTGGGCGGAGAGAAAGGTCAGGGGAGAGATAGTTGGGGGAAAGAAAGGTGGGGGGAGTGAGAAAGGTGGCAGAGAGAGAAGGGGGAGAGAAAGGGGGGAGAGAAGGGGAGAGCAGGGGGAGAGAAAGGTGGGGGCTTGTGAGAGAGGTGGCAGGGAGAGAAGGGGAGAGAAGGGGAGAGGGGTTGTGGGGGGACAGGAAGGTGGAGGGGAGAGAAAGGTGGGGGAAAGAAAGCTGGGGGAGAGAAAGTGGGGGGGAGAATCGTGGGGGTGGAGAGACGTGGGGAGAGAAGGGGGCTAGAGAAGTGGGGAAGAGAAAGGGGGAGAGGTGAGGGGAGAGAGAAAGGTGAGGGGGAGAGAAAGGTGAGGGGGAGAGAAAGGTGAGGGGGAGAGAAGGGTGGGGGAAGAGCAAGGAGGGGAGAGACATTGGGGGAGAGAGGTGGGGGGAGAGAGAGATGGGGGAGAGGTGGGGTGGCAGGGGTGGGTGGGAGAGGAAGAGGTTGAGGGGAGAGTAAGATGGAGGGGAGAGTAAGGGGGGGGATAAAGGTGTGGGGAGTGAGAAATGGGGTGGGGGGTGCGAGAGAGGTGGCTGAGAAAGAAGAGGAGAGACGGGGGAGAGAATGGGAGAGGGGTGTCAGGGGGAGAGATAGGTGGGGGGAAGAGAAAGGTGAGGGGTTGTGTGACAGGTGGGGGAGAGAGAAAGGCGGGGGGGAGAGAGAAAGGTGGGGAGAAGCAAGGAGGAGAGAAGGGTTGGGGGAGACAGGTGTGGGGGAGAGAGGTGGGACGAGAGAGAAAAGTGTTGAGAGAAAGTAGGGGGAGAGAGAAAGATTGGGGGGAGAGAGAATGGTGGGGGGTGCTAGACAGGTGAGGGAGAAACAGAAAGGGGGGAGAGAAACGTGGGGGGGGTGAGAAATGGGGGGGCAAGAAAGGTGGGGGGTTGCAAGAGAGGTGGCGGAGAGAGAAGAGGTAGAGAAACGGGGGAGAGAATGGGAAAAGGGTGGTGGGGGAGAGGAAGGCAGGAGGAGAGAAAGGTGAGGGGGAGATAAAGGGGGGGTGTAAGGTGGAGAGAGAGGTTGGGTGGCGAGAAAGATGGGGAAGAGGGAGGTGGGGGAATTGACCCTGGAGAGAGAGAAAGGGTGAAAAGAAACATGGTGGGGAGAGAAAGGTGGGGGCAGACAGGTGGGGGGATGAGAAGGGTGGGGAGGACAGAAAGTTGGGGGGAGCGAAAGAGGTGTGGGGGAGAGAGGTGGGGGAGAGTGAATTAGGGAGAGAAAGGATGGAGAGAAAGGGAGAGGCGTGCTGGGGGGACAGAAAGATGGGGGGGAGGGAAAGGGGGGAGCAAGAAGCATGGGTGTTTGCGGGAGAGGTGGCGGGGGAGGGGGGGGAGAGAAGCAGGAGAGAGAAAGGGAGAGAGCTGGAGTGAGAGAGAGGTGGTTGGAGGGAGGGGAGGGAGGGGAGAGAGTGATATGGGGGGTTGAGAGGGGTGAGGGGGGGAGACGAGGGGTAGAGGAAGGGATAGAGTGCCCCACCACAGTGTTTGAGTTGTTGTGTATAGGTACTGGGAAAAATTCACTCATCTTGGTCTATTTCTTCTTCTTCTTCCCACTAAGTGTTCTGGATTGGCCACTACAGTGAGATAAATGCCCAGTCCAAGGCACAGCTCATACAAGGACCGGACCGCTGTACGAGCCATTATGTCGTGGTTTAACCCCAGCCGGCAACTCAGTCCCACGCAGCCACTCCCTCACTCCCTCCCAGTGGGATGGGGGAAAAAAATCAGAAGAGCAAAAGTGAGAAAATTTGTGGGTTGAGATAATGACAGTTTAATAAGTAAAGCAAAAGCTGCGCACACAAGCAGAGCAAAACAAGGAATTAATTCACCACTTCCCATCAGCAGCAGGTGTTCAGCCACCTCCAGGAAAGCAGGGCTCCATCACACGTAACAGCTACTTGGGAAGACAAACGCCATCACTCCGAAAGACCCCCCACTTCCTTCTCCCAGCTGTATATGCTAAGCATGACGTCACATGGTATGGAATACCCCCTTGGCCAGTTTGGGTCAGCTGTCCTGGCTCTGTTCCCTCCCAACTTCTTGTGCCCCTCCAGCCTTCTTGCTGGCTGGGTGTGAGAAGCTGGAAAATCCTTGACTTGGTATAAACACTACTTAGCAATAATCAAAACCATCCGTGTGTTATCAACATTATTCTCACACTAAATCCAAACCCTAACACTATACCCACTACTAGAAAGAAAATTAACTATCCTGGCTGAAACCAGGGCAGTATCCATCCCTTATTCTATACCATTTACGTCATGCTCAGGTCCCATACTTTCCAGTACCTCCCAATTAATCACCATCACCTTTCCTGTCCTTTGATACATATATACACACACAGAATTATCATCCTTTTAGTCTATGAGCCATCCCTCTAAAATTTCTGTTGTTTTCATTCAGTCCACCACTTTGGGCTCCATCTGTCACAAGTCTGTCTGGGCAGGAAGGGTGCTGTGAAGTCCACTTAGTCAGCAGAGCGGGATTGGGCTTCGGTGCAGTGCGGCGGGTGGGTGACATTGGGCGCAGCAGGAGTATGGTGTGTAATGTTGGACTGTTGCATGCTGAAGTTGGTTCTGGTCCCGTCACTACTGCACTTGCCTCAGTTTTATCGAAGTTCATTCTTCCTTAATCTAGGTGATTCTAACTGTAATAGCATTGATATAGCATAGCACAACTATAGTAATGATGACATACAGTGGCAGGTTTATATAGCAATTAACATCACACAATTTAATTCATTGGCTATTCTCACCTAACATCAACCCCCCCTTGAGGCACACAGCTGACTTCCCCATCCTTCCTTATCACGCTCCAAGTGCACTCAGGTCCTTGAGCAAAAGCAATCCCATGGTTGGGTTTGCTTTTGTCTGAGGCAGGAGTGACCCAGACTGTTTTCCCTAACATACTCTTCATGTGCACTGTGGGGAATTTATCCCCTCTTACAGTACATAAAGTTCTGATTGGGCAGGACCAGCCTGAATGGCAGGTCCTCTCGTGTTGACTAACCAGGTGGCTTTTGCTAAATGGGTGTCCCAATGTTTGACAGTCCCACCCCCCATTGCTCTCAGTCAGGCTTACCTCAGACTCCAGTACAGTTAGCTGTTGCGATCCGCCCATCACTCCAGAAATACAGATGGCTTCTGCCCCTTTGGAACTTGATGGCATTAGAGCACACTGTGCACTGGTGTCTAATAGTGTCTTGTACTCCCCTGTGGGTCTAACGTGTCAGTCCATCAAATCCCCACAGTCCAATAAACCCGGTTGTCCCTTTCCTCCACCTGACTGGAGGCAGGGCCCCTCTAATTCTGGTCAGAGTATTTGTTGCTCTTTTCGTGTATAAATGACTTAGATGTCCCTTCATGAAGATCAGATCAGCCCTTCTACTCTGTCTGGAAACTGGAGTGGCATTTTTCCTGGAAGAATCCCCTTCTGTGTTTTTTCCTCACAACTCGCATACCTGTGTATGTAGGACCAAGGGAGGTCTTCCATCCCACTTCCTCATGTCCTCTCCCTGGTCACGCAGGTAAAACCACCAGGTACCCCATGGTGTGTCCCTTCTATATTCTCTCTCTTGAGCAGAAGAACACTTCTAATAGCTGAGCCACTGGTCCATACAGGTGGGGAGTAGGACTTTTCAATCAATTTCATCAGTTTTTTGGACAGTTTTTCCACAGCTGAGATGCAGGCTTGTAGGGAGGAAGAGAGATTTTCTTCATGTTGCCAGAGTGCTTTCCACACATCCCACACCTCACTCAAGGATAGGGATCAGGTGATTACCTCTGGTTCTGCCTCTTCCTCCTGTTGTCGCGATGATTTCTTCTTCTGTGTGGGGGCAACTGATACTGGCAGAGGCTGGTTCTCCGGTTCAGCTGCGGTACCTGTTGCAGCGGTTGGAGTAGCTGCGGTACCTGTCGCGGCGGTTGGAGTAGCTGCGGTACCTGTTGCAGCGTTGGAGTAGCCGCGGTACCTGTCGCGGCGGTTGGTGTAGCCGCAGTACCTGTCGCGGCGGTTGGAGTAGCTGCGGTACCTGTCAGCCTATTTTCCCGCCCTTACCCCTGAGGGTGCTGCATAATATTGAGCAGTGCTTGGTAGATACTCGCCAGGGCCCAGCACAGTGCGGTAAGTTGTGCCTCTTTGGAATAGCCACAGCATTTTTGTTTCAAATCTTCTATTACTTTATCAGGGTCCTTTAGTTGTTTGGGAGTGAAGTTCCAAACTGCTGGAGGTGAGAAGTTCTCTAGATACCTGCCCGTATTCTTCCACATGCCATGCCACCCATGATTATCCAGCCTCAGGGCAGATTTCTGGGTGATGTTCTTGAACAGTTGTTTAACCTTAAACAAGACCTGGAACATATTCAGGAGACATAGCAATAGGAACATACTGGTTTGAACATCCCGAGGATATTCAAAATTCTCAAACACTACTGTAATTTGCCTAGAGGAGAAGGGGAAGGTGAAGAAATGTGTCTCCCCAACGGATTAGCTCTCTGAGGAGAAAAGGCAAGAGGTGTAATTATTAATAGTTTCTGATAGATGGCTCCCAAGGTACAGAGATGACGGCAATGCTTAGTACAAACACCAGATTAGTTTCATGACCAGCAATTCTATCATATCATAAACCAGGGTTACAAAGTACAACAGCATGATAACTCTCGTGCCATTCCCATGGGTGACAAACAGAACAACAAGAAGCATAGGCTGCAAGCAAGGTATCACATAATGCAACTTTAAGAATAAGCGCACCAACTTTGAGAGCAAATAAATCAACTTAGTCACCAGCAACTACTGAAGCAATATAACGAATGCTTATAACAAATTTGTTTTAATGCGTTCCAGTCAGATTTGCTTTTATCTCAACCCGCTGGGGCCCACGGTGGGCACAAAAAATGGCTGGCATGATTTAACCCCAGCCAGCAACTAAGCAGCACACAGCTGCTCAGTTACTGCCCCCCACCCAGTGGGTCGGGAGAGAGAAAAAGTAAAACAACAGGGTTGAGATAAAGAATATTGAACAGGACAAAAAGGAACAAAATAATAACAGTGATAAAAATAGCAACGGTAGTAATGATGATGATGATGATGGTGATGATAATCATAATTGCAATACAATGATAACAACAACAGTAAGAGAACTGGAAGATACAAACAAGTGATGCACAGTGCAATTGCTCACCACTCGCCGACCGATGCCCACTTAGCTCCCAAGCAGGAATTCACCCAGCCAACTCTCCCCAGTTTATGTACTGGGCAGGACGTCACACCGTATGGAATATTCCTTTGGCCAGTTTGGGTCAGCTGCCCTGGCTGTGTCCCCTCCCAGCTTCTTGTGCCCCTCCAGCCTTCTTGCTGGCTGGGTATGAGAAGCTGAAAAATCCTTGAATTCGGATAAGCACTACTTAGCAACAACTGAAAACATCAGTGTGTTATCAACAGTATTCTCATACTGAACCCAAAACAGAGCACTATACCAGCTACTAGGAAGACAATTAACTCTATCCCAGCTGAAACCAGGACACTATTGTAATTTTATTATTGGTATATTGCTAATATGAATTGACAAGTTTAAGTAGATGTAAGCAAGTCCTCCTCCCCAGAAGTTAAGATTAAATATAATGTTAAAAATACCTGCTTTTTATGCTGCGTAGATTGATTTGATCATAATTCCACTCTTTCCTTATTATAACCAAGACACCCTGTGACTACATATTAATACCCAATCACTAATCCCTCTTTGATATTCTATTTTACTGCTGCATGTGATTAAAAGAAAGTGAGTGAGGAATGATTCTACAAATACCAGCCCATTATGTGGACAGGATCTCAATGTATATGCTGGTACTAGGTGCCCATGACCTACAGACAGCCAAAATTGTCTGATCTTATACTTGTATATTTACTAGAAGTAATCAATATGAACAACTAATTAAAAAAGTATAGTCTTCTTTTTATGACATCAGTATTGACAAGCAAAGTTCTAAAGCCTGAAGACAATCACAAAAATCACAGTTACAGTGGCTCCTTTCCTATCTTGTTTTTCTGTGTAATAATTTCAAGAAATATTATACGCTATTAATTACATTTCCTTTATTTTGCTTTTACATACCATTTCCATTTCACGTGTTTAGTTCAGCTGAGATTGAAATAAAAGATAATCTAAGAACAGCAACCTAAGAACAGCAACTTCCTGCAGAACTTCTGGACCAATCATATATGAAATAACAAAGTATCCTGTTTTCCAAGTCTATGCCAGACATCCAGGTATGACTTGATCAGCAAATTCAGTATTTTGAGAAAAGAAGAAAAGACATGTTGATCAAGATCTTAAAAGTTAGTTTTATGCCACTGTATTTTCAAGGAAAATATTTAAAATGGAACATAATCTGTCACATTTGCAAAAGTGGCCTCTTCAACAACTCAAAAATTTTTATTTGGGTGCCAATGTGAATAAAATGATCATGCATCTAATATACAGACTTAAGCTTCTATCCTATGCACAAAAATAATGAGTTAAAAAATCACCATGTTCAAAATCATTACAGCAGTTTGTCCTTCTACATTTTCAAGAGAGCTAAACCAAACAAAAGTAGGAACTGTACAGAGAGAGGAGAGTGCCAGACTTGCACTGGTTTCAATAATCTGCTTTAAAGATCATGTCTTTACAGCCACGATATTCTGCAAGTGGTATAGTCTTACAAGATGAACTGAATTTATTTTGACACTGCTGTGCAATTGGTTTACAATTGAGTTCTACGAAAAAGTTAGTACAAGGCTAAAGAATAGTCAGAAACCCACCCCCAAAATTTGAAATAATTGTTATGAGAGAATCATCAACACACTGCTGAATAGATTTGTAGTGCTTTTAGAACACACACGATTCTGATACCACATGTCAAGTATATAGTAAAACTGAAAAAGGTACACACAGCAATGACAGTAACTGATTACTTCCATGTAAGAAATAATTGAATTGACTAAGTCTCTTTATTCTACTAAAGAGACAACCAACATGGCAAAGGTCTACATAGGCCACATGTAAAAATGAATAAAGAGCAAAGGTTTATTGTATCTTACAACAGAAATATTATTTCCATCAAATGAAACTAGCAGGTGCCAAGTTCAGAAACAAACAGGAAAAAATAAATCTTGGTCAATTTCATCAAGAAAAATACACTGAGGGCTATTAAATTGGAAAAAAAATCACAGCTGTTTGAGGAATACTCTGGTTTACAGATTAGTGGATACTAGAAGATACTAGGCCTGTTACTATGCTCTTTTGGACTGCTACTGTTGACTGCTCCAAGAGACACGATGCTAGGATAGATGGTCCTTCAGTCTGATACAGCATTACTAATCTTGTTTTGAGTCCGTAAACTCACTTCAGGTGCAGCTTACAGAGAACAGGCTACATGAATTTAAGACTTCGTGAGCATCTCCTGCTGTTCTTTTTAAAGGAAACAGTCTCATCATAACAAACATTCATGCGTTAATAAAAATTAATAATTTACTTTAAAATCAAATTGGGCTACTAAAATTCTGCACTACCAGAAAATATAAGCAAAACCAGCTATGAAACAAACTTTGTGATGAGGCTGTGGACTCCCTTCAAATGCCAGCTTTTATTCATCATCTCACCTACTTACATGAGACAAATAAATTTCTCTTCACTTACTTATCAGGAGAATTTTTGCTTCACTTTTCACATTGTACTCTTTGCTATGTCAGACAGTGAAATCAGAGTGGGTTTGAACGACCTGACAGTAACACACTTGGTTTGAACAGGTACTTCTGTGACTCCTAATACTTGTGAAATTTCATTGCTTCTAGTATGGTAGAGGCAGAATCCCTACAAGAAAATGGCAGCTCACACACACACATGGGTTTGAATAGTGAAGCAAAATAAATGTAATTTTCTACTCAAAGCGAAGCAAAATTATTGTGCAGAATATGTCCATTTAGATAAATATCAAAGATATCATCCAAAATGTTGAAAGTCATTAATAACCCCGAAGGTTTGTATATAATATTGTCTGAATATCTGTATATAGTATCTGAAGGGGTCTAAAAGCAAGGCATTTTACAAGCTCTGAAAAGTTGAATGTTTTTCTTCAAAGATTGATTTACATATATATTTGTTTATATATGTAATTAAATGTCTTTTTAACTTTAACTAAGGATGCAAGCAGTTCTGCTTTTTCATTGCATCTGAATATAATCTACTTTTTGACAGTTCTTTCTGTGCTACAGGTAGCATTATATGTTTGCTACAGAGAACAAAAGATATGTAGCAGATTGTCAATGGCTATTTACTTTCCTTTGAAAGACTTACTCTGACCAACATTGTTGGTCCAACTAAAATTTTTTTTACAAAGTAATGAATCATGCAAACCCATTATATAGCAGTCTCAAACCTTTCTCCAATAGGCTTTGGAATCTGAACATGTGTCCAGTAGAGGATAAACATCCATGAAAATTCTAATCCAACTGAATCAAACTTTGCATGTTGCAAAGTTTATGCCTGCCAAATTATAAGATATTTATAAAACAATTATAAAATATTATTGTACTAATTCAGAAAATTTATACAAAATCATTCAGGTAAGTAGCCTGAGTTCTGAGTTCCCCAATTAAGCTTTTCTATCTTTTCTCTTTATTAGAATTAATTATAGCATAAATCTTTCTACTACATTAGCACACAGAAAAATGTCATGCAAGATTTTTTTTTTATCCAGGCTGCCTGCAATAGTAGAACCTAGTCTTAAGCTTTCCAAACAATGTAGATACTCACTTTACAACAAACATAAATAAAAATCAAAACCAGCCATTTAAGAGAAGAGAAAAATCCAAGTCAGTCCCAAGGTTCCACCAGTGAAATGGAAATAAAATCTGTTGCTGGTATATATGGTTTCAGAGTACGTAAAATCTCCATGAAGAAACTCCCATTCTCTGCCATCTTCCTGTATTGGAAAAATCACCTCCAGCATTCAACTGCAAAATGCTGTCAGATTTAAAAAGCTTTAACATTGTAAAGTCTGGCAGGCAGACACCACTTACTACGAGGTGTCTTCAAAGCTGATTATGTAACATCTTTAATGAGAAATTGGAAAAGTGTACCAGGTAGCTTTTTCTAAAAGACAAACAAACCTTCTCTCACACCAAAACTGACAGCTTCCATCTTTCTCAGCCCTGAGATAAGATGGAGACTGCTGATCCAGAAAGAGGCAATTTGCCAGTTCAAATTTCTTAGTGAGTGCAAAAAGGGAAGGTACCTATGGAAGCCACAAGCTTTTCTTCCTTCCACTTTCCCAGAATTCTAGTTAACTAGTGACCAGATTACTTTTTAGAACGGTATGAAGGGCAGCCAACACAGAGGAAATAAACTGTGGCCTTATTCTTCAAGCCCAAATCCAAACTGCCAAACTATGTACAGCAAACAGGGAAGGGAAGGAGAAAATTTGACAGGATGAGGACCGAAAGCTTAAGCTTCATCTTGATGAACACTTGTCTAAGAACGCTGCTAAATACAGATATGTAAGCTTTTATTCCCCTTTGAAGTCATAGCTATTAAAAAGGCAACTAACATTCATGAGTTCTGAAATCTTCCCTTTCAGTTTTGTAAAAAAAAACAACAAAAAAATCCCCCGCATACAAAGATGTTCAGCCTAAGATTTTATCTTCCAGGCAACTAACAGAGACTATGAATTCAGATTTTAAAATAGCACTTCTAAAATCATCACCTTCCATAAAGTAAGAGCTGCTAGATGGGCACCCTTTCTTTATATGCCAGGTCTCAAAAGATACCAAAAAACACCTCTATTTCCATAAACACTGCAGGAGGCATCTGTGAACTCTGCTGATCTGCAGAAAATAACCCAAGGGTTTTATCAGACCAAAAGCTGAACATAAGCCAACAAATAGTGAATACACTGCATAATAAGGAAAGGTCTATGTAATATGTGAATTATTCCCACTCAAAGCACTAATAAGGTCTCCTTTAACACTGTGTGATGTTTTAGCACTATTCTTCCAGACAAACCAATTAAAAGCTAAAAAAAATAAAATAAAATAAAAATAGAGATCCAGAAAGTGTGACTGGTGAAAAAAATGGGTAGCTTGTTATGGCTAGACAGAAGATGAGAGTGACCTTGTTACAGTTAGCAGATATGTGGAAATGCACACAAGACTGTAAAAAAAGAGAATAATGAAGTAATCAACAGATCTCTGTGCTTTATGACAAAACGTAGTAGTCCTGAACAGCAACCAGTGTGACTTAGACTGGTGTCTGGCAAACCATTTCTAGCCTTATCACAACACTGGAGATTTTGGGCAATATAATCAAACATCTATTAAGAATGGATGATGTATAGGTTATCCCACCCTGTATCAGGAGGATCAATGAGATGGCCTTCCTTCCAACTCTCATCAAATCATGTGAAATGTAAACCACAAAGAAAAGCAGCAGAGATTAAGTAATTTCATTCTACTATATTCCAAAAGCTGAGATGCATCTGCATTAAGTGGGAACATCTATATATATGTATTCAGCCATGGTGTAACAGATATACACACTTTTAAACTATTGCCAACACAAAGCAGTACAGCAACTTGATTTATTATACGCAGATTCTTCTGCATTGTTGCTAAACAGTACACTGGTCCAAAGTTACTAAAATACTTAAAAAACTATACATTATGTAAACAAAACATAAATAAGACAGCATAGTTCTTTGTACATATAGTTTAGTACAGATTGTTAGGAATTAATGAATATGTACAATTCTATACCATAGATTGCATTTTTACAATGCATAAATTTTTTTTTTACAGAAACAAATAAAAAATAAATTTGACAAATAAAAAGGAGATATATACTGTCATAAACACACTGGCAAACAGTCCATACTGTAAGATGGAACATGTGCAAAAGGCTAGACTTCTCCAAACTAAAATGTTTAATGAACTCATTGGTCATTTCTGACCTTTTTACTAAAGAGCTCTCTGAAAACTCCTGACAAAGTAAATAAATTTTTCTTTTTCCTAAGCCCCACAGGTAAACAGGAAAGAACTGTAATCTTAAGTAATTTTGAGTAAATAAACTGTTTCAAACAATGTAAGAAATTATTCAATAGTTACAACTTCCAAAGTCAGAAAAATGCCCCAAAATTTCAAAGTGGCTCATTTGCAGTAAATTCAGGATGCAGCTTTGTCAAGTTTATCAAGGCAAGATGACTGAGATGCGGGGAAGACAGTGGTAGGATTTCTGCTTGTGGACACAACAGGAGGCAGTGATGAAGACAGGGAAGAAACTTTGGATGCTGGAGTATTTATAGCATTCAAAATGGCTCCCTCTGGACTGACCAACAGTTTTTTGATAGAAGTGTCTAAGCGAAACACTGAAGTGTTGCTCGGTATATGAGAGTTCAGAGGATGAACGGCAGAAACCACAGAAGATGTAGCTACAACATTAACAGGAGATTTTACCACTGAAGACAAAGACAGTGGCACTGCAGACAGTGGAGTACATGTGCTAGCTGGAGTACTAAATATCTGGGGTGTTGCATGTACAATGGGTAAAGCATCTGCAGACCCAAAAGAGTTCACAATTTTTGTAGAGCTTTTCAAAGGATGTTTTGATATTTGCCAACTTAATGAATTACTTGGTGCTAGCATGATTTTTGAGGTTATTGGATTAACAATTTGTACACCTTGAGCCTCTTGACCTTGGTTAATAGTTAAAGGAGGAGTCCGTTTTGTATTACAAGAGAGAAGAAGAACATGGCTGCCAGCTCCAAGGCCTTGTGGCGGAACAACAAAACAAGTACCATTAATCATTATCTGAGTTCCAGGTGCCAAAGGCATACAGGTATTAATGACTAGTTTCTGTTGAATGCAAGGTTCATTCAGCTCACCTCCTGCCTTGCTTGTTACAGTTGGTGAAGCTGCAGACATCTGAACGGTAGAAGCATAAGTACAAGCATGACTTTGTTTCTCTGTACTGGGAGGCACCTGCTGGCATTGTAGGGAAGAAAAACTGGGAAAACTAATGACTTTTCCTGTATTTGGTGATGGAGGGGACAACACGCTCTGAGGCTTCTGAACAACTGCATTACTTAGCATAGCAGCCGAAACTCCTGATGACTGAAACTGAAGCAGTGTGGGCAGCTGACTTTTTGGTACCGGAGAAGGAGCTGGAACTGCTGCCAACTGAGGAACTGTATGTAACCCTTTGTGGGGGCTGGCTACACATCCAGGCAAGCTAATGACTGGAAATTGCAAAGCAGATGCTAAGTTTTGAGGACATACTGTTGGTTGTGTTGCTGAAATCAGCACAGATGAAGCAAGATGTCCTGTTTTCACAGTTGATATACCCACAGTATTTCCAATATTTGATGTACACAGTCGATTACCCAGAACTGGCCTTATTCTTGAGGGATCATTTCCACCAATCAAGATAGTGGGCTGTATCCCAGAAGAAGTCCCACTTGATGTTACTGAAACAGATTCTACACATGCATTTGCTGTTGTTACTGTAAAGGCATTTTCAACTTTTGTTGTAACACATACAGATTCATTAACTGACACTGTGGTTTGACTCACAAAACTTGGAACAGGAACCAAAGTACCAGTACTTGTCAAAGACAGTGCCAAGCCCATGCTCTTTTTGTCTTCTCCCTTAGAAATGGCAGAGTGCAATATATTAACTGGTGGAGCCTGCTGCGCTTTGCCTTTAGTATTTACAATGGTTTGACCTATATTTAGTCCAATTTTCACATCTTTTACTTGAGCAATAGTTGGTGATGAATTTATTCTTATTGGTGCTCCCACTGTAGATGGGATCAGAACCAACTGTGGTTGCTCTGTGGCACTAATAAAGGTTTTGCTTAGGGAAGAAGGCAGGTTATGCTTCAATGACTCTGGAACTAGATTGGTGGTTGATGGGCCATTGGCAATTTGTGTGTTAATAAAAACCAACTTCTGAGCATTAATACCAGTGGATGCCAGAGAGGGTATAATACTGACTCCTGATGCCCCACAGGGTGATAAAATAGGTGGATTTGTGACTAATGTAAGTTTCTGAACTAGAGTACCGCTGATTAAATCTCCATTTGTTGCTGAATTAGACTCAGATTGTATAACACGATTTGTTGCAGTTTTAGTATCACCTTGTTGCTGTACAGAAGAATTTGGAGTTATGATAGTGTTATTTTGTCCAATGCTAGTCACACTAACAGAACTATTTGGAGTTGCTGACATCAAACTGTTAGCTAATGAAATGGAGGATAAAGGAGGAGAGGACACATAGCAGTTCTTCATTACTCGACCCAAAGTGCCCCCAACAACAGGCTGCTGTAATGTCAATTTGATATTCTTGTCCATTGCCTGAGTAAAATCAGCTGGGAAAGCTGGAATGTTAACAGAAGAAGCTGTTGAGGGGGCAAATGCAGAAAGAGATGATTGTCCAATATGTGGGAGACCAGACATGGCTGTTTCTACAGATGGAAGAGTAGAGCATGATAAGGGTGTGGTTTTTGGCACAAAAAAGGCCTGATGTTGAGGTGCGTAAGTGAAAACTGAACTAGAAGATAAACTACTAGGTGAAATTTGGTCTGGATTTGTTCGCACTTTAACAATTCCTGTGTTCCCACCTCGCGTCGTGACCAGAATAGATTGTGATTCTCTTATACACACTGTCTTCAGTTCTTGCCTAGTTTCAAAGGAGTCAGCTGTCTGCTGGGATGCAAGACTGTGACAGGCAGAAACAGTGTTTGTAGACCCGCTTAATACTGTTGCTGATATCAAAGACTGGCTAGCTGTGGAAAGAGTAGGTGAAGTCAAAGACACAGGGAATGTGGCAGTTGAAACTGTAGTCTTGATTTGCTCAGTTTCAGTCTGGCTCACCTTAATTGTTGATGATGGTAGGTTACGGGCTGAAGCTACAGCTGGCAATGATTGTGTAGTGTTCATGGGACCAGTCACTTGTGATGGGTGGGTAATATTGTTAAAAATTGTACTAGGTGACTGAGTGGTAGCATTTGCAGGGCCTGTTACCACAAGAGGTGTTAAAGAAACACTGACATTTGATATTTCTGGTAAAGTTGTACAGTGCAGCTCAGATGATTTTTGTTGCAGTGACTGAATGTCCTTGGCCACAATTTTTCCTTCCTTCTGCTGAATAAGAAAATTCTTAGGTAAAATAAGAACTTGTTGCATGACTTTTTCTCCAGTTTTAGGGTCAATCACAGGTTGCATTTGAATTTTCACAGAGCTGTTGTGAAGATCTACTGGTACACAGTAGCCATTTGGCATTTTGTATACCATTTGTAAAGGAGTCTTCGAACTGGTCTGGCAGGGCAACACTGGTTTTACCAGTGATGATTCCAAAGGTGATAAAACTGGCTTTTCAGGAGTAGATACATTTATGCCAGGGGGAGGTGACAGTTGATTTGTTAAGGTCACTTTGTTCCCGGTATTCTTGGCGAGCAAGGCCTGGATGGGTTTGGTCCCTTTCAGAAATTTCGATACTGATGTTACAGGATCTGTCAAGGAAAACAATTCTAGAGTTGACCCTTCAAATTGTTTCAGCTCAGTCAAACAACTCTCTGGCTGCAGGATACTTTCTGAACTCTGGACCACAGCCTCATTAGCGCTCAGTTTAGCTTTCTTCCTTGGTGAAAGCTCATTAGTGCTTTGATCCAGACAACTATTTTGCTTGGACTGTCGTTTAACACATTTGGGCAGTGTCTTCTGTATTTCTTTAGAAGTTGATTCTTTTTTCAGAATTCTGTTTTTTCCTGCAGGTAAATTCATCTCTAATAGCTTCATTTCACCTGCAAGGATATTAAAACAGAAACTGTGTTTTAGACATTTGCAACTAATACCTCTATGTAACAATTTTACAGCATCTAGCTAAAGGCAAAATGCTAGTTTGCAAGTATAAGGATATGTGGAAGGAGAATATCTGCTTCTTTAAAGGCATCTGGTCAAGAACCTTTTTCAATGCAAAAAAGGGGGTAATAAGGAAAGGAGGAAGTCATAAAAAAGAACATACAGGGACACAAACCCAACCAGCATGGGAGACAGTGAGGAAAACCAAACCAGGTCATTCACATTAATTGATGAAGGCATGTGAGAATGTGAAAATGTTTATTCCAGCAAGGTTACCTCGAGGGAAAAAGGGAGAAGCCAGGAAAAAAAATATACATGGATTGAACAAAATAAGAAACAACCATTGTCATTGTCAAGAAACAATCATTGTCACTGCACAATGACAAGAAACAACCTCACCAATCACACCAAGTGATGGGCTATCAAGAAACTGCAGGTGCCCCTTCCAGGAAGATCAACCTGGACTTTGCAACTGATATGACTGTAAACCAGGGGGTATCCTGGACACTGGGCTGGGAGGGGTGAGGGAATCGGTAAAGTTATACAAACCCATGAAGGGATGTGCAGAGGAGGGGGGAGCTGCAAGGACAGAGCAGGGGGTCACAGCCTATGTGCCTGCTGCCAGCTGCTGGGAGGCCAGTATCTGTATCTTCCCCAAATACAGTGTGCATGGGGGCAGTGTGTGTGTATTCACTGGTAAACTTCAAACTGGACTAGCTGATGAGCAGGGGGCCTGGGGTCTGGGCTGGCATATCAGGTGGACTTTTGAGTGTGGGGTGCCTGTGGGACAAGGGTGTGAGTGCCAAATGTTTCACACTGAGCATTGAGCTGGACCAGCCAGCAAGCAGGGGATGCATGAACTGGATAAGAGGGCCTAGAATGCAGGCAGGGGTGCTGGGTGGACAGGAGGGCCGTCCACTGAAGTTTTGGCAGTGCAGGGCTGCAGGGGGGCCTTTGTGAGGACAGGACAGGAGCTGCCCTGTGCCAGACACAGCTGGCTCCAAAACAGATCCACTGCAGGACACAGCTGAGCCTGTCAGCCAAGCTGGTGATGCTGCGCAGAAGAGTGTGACAGAGAGGAGCGAGGAAAAAAATGTAGAAGCAACCCTGTGGACACCAAGGTCAGTGAAGGAGGGGAAAGAGGTGTTTCAGGCACTGGAATGGATTCCCTTGCAACCTGTGAAGACCATGGTGATACAGGTTGACCCCTTCCCATGGAGGACTAAGCTGGAGCAGCTATCTATACTGCAGCCTGTTGAGGACCCCATTCCACAGCAGGTGAATACACCCTGAAGGAAGCTGCAGCCCATGGAGAGCCCACACTGGAGCAGACTACTGACAGGAACTGTGGCTTGTGGGGGACCCACACTGGAGCAGTCTTATCCTGAAGGACTCTAGCCTGTGGAGAGGACCCACGCTGGAGCAGTTTGTGAAGGACTGTATCCCATGGGAGGGACCCCACATTGCAGCAGGTCAAAAGCATGAGGAAGAAGCAGCAGAAATGAAGTGTTATGAACTGACATCAACCCCCAATCTGCATCCACCCTGTGCCACTCGACAAGGAAGGAGGTAGAATTGGGAATGAAGTTGAGCCTGGGAAGAAAGTGGAGATGGGGTGAAGGGGAAGGTGTTTTAGTTTTTGTCTTTGTTTCTCAGCATCCTACTCTATTTTTAATTGGCAATAAATCAAATTAATTTTCCCCAAATGAGTCTGTTTTGCCCGTGACAATAACTGGTGAGTGATCTCCTTGTTTGTATCTTCACCTATGAGCTTTCCCATCTTATTTTCTCTCCCTGTCCTGTTAAGGAAGGGGAGTGACAGAGTGGCTGGTTAGGCATCTGGCAGCCAGCCAACGTCAACCCACCATGAGCATAAATTCCAAGCAGGCCTACTATGTTATCACAGGAATAGTTAATCACAAAAGTGGCAAAAACTAGCATTAATCAGAATTTTCATCTTGGTCATGTCTGCCCTCTTCTAGTCTACATCCATCAGATGTGCATCACAAGCTATTTGAATATTATCACAGTAGTACTTACAGTAAAAAGTAGGACACAAGCTCACATGGAAATATTAAGCTCCTGAATCAAGTTCAAACTATCAGATTCCAGTAAATGCTTACCATTGTCTGGGTGATCTTTTTGGGGAACTTCCGCATGTTCTACAGGCTCTGAAGATTTACTGCATACTACTGCAAAAGAATCTTTGCCAGAATCAACTTCACTTTCATCATTACTCCACAATTCTCTGGTAAATTTATCATGGTCTGGATGTCTTTTAAAGTCATCATAGTCCTTCTTCAATCTAGACCTTGAAAATAACAAAACTAACTTTACTAAAGAACCACACTGTTTTTAACATTTTTATTTGTATTGCTGCCACACAAAAAGTTGGTATAGAATTAATTGCCTGTGCCCTTCAAAAAATTTCATGGTACCTCTGTCTGCAAATCTCTAAAACCCAGAAAATGTGAGGGAAGGGACATCCCTGTCACTTCACCAAAACTGAAATCTATGTCATTAAGTCCCCCAACAACAGACAAAAAGATTGAGTCAAATATGACCATCACTGTTTTACTACATCCATCTTCTGCTTCTTCCTTCATCTTGCATTGTGACAGATGTGCCTGTATGGACTTGAGTATTAACTGTAACAAGTCTACTCTTCCCTCTGAAGGCAACCCCAACTACAGAATTAAGTAAATACTGTTTTTTTAAATGCATCAAGTTTTTGGCCCACCTATGGGACCATAATGTAACTTTCTCCTCTACAAAAACCTTATTATCTCTGGGCCATTAGAGCAGCTACCACTGTCCTTTCCATAAGCTCATGCTCCACTAAAGAATGCACATGTGATGGACATACATAGCTGCTTTACTCATTTGAACACCATTCAGAAACACATCCACCTACCTTGATACTCCTAAACTGCTACATATTTCTATTGTCCCTTCTTCTAAGCCATTGTTTAGATGAGATCTAGGGGGTATTTTAGTGCATAAATACAGTGAACTGCAGGATTCAGCTGATGGTAACCAACACAATATCCAGGAAGATTATTTAGCAAACAATTAAACAGATTACAGCAATTAGCACCTTATGTGGAATAGAATCTAGACTCTAGTCTGGATCTAACCCTTAGGACAGTAAGAATAATATCTTAAATTTCCCCATTCTTATGCATCAAAATAACAGTTTTTGCATTGAGTGCAGCAATGGCCAGCTGCTCCCTAAAGGATGGAAAGGGAGGAGCCAAACATGATGTCACAGATAGCAGGGCATAAGCCTCACCAGACAGGATGCCATCCCACCACCCCTGAATGAGGGAGCAGGGCAGGCCTAAGAGTGGTAACTGGGTTCAACTGAGAGCCCAGATCAACAGGCAAGTTCCTACTGCTGAGGCAGGTATGAGGTTAAGCTGGGAAGTCAATTCACAGGTTCACATCAAGATCAGGTCCAGTGATAGCTGCCAGGGTACGGACCCAGTCAAGTGATTTCTGGGTGGGTCCATAGTGATGATGCAGGTCCAAGGTCAGTCTGAGGGTCAGTCCAGATCAGCACGACCCACGGCCAGGCAGGGTAACTGCTGTAGTTGTGTTGGAAACTGGCATTCCTAGGCAGAGATTGAAGGCTGCAGAATGACCTGAAATAGGGATCCTGGGCCCATGGGCAGGTGATGTGGATGGAGGCCCAGGTGACGCTGGTCAGGGTCAGTAATATCTAATAGTTTACTCACAGCTTCGACACTGAGAGAAGACAACCTTGAAGTCTGCATCAAGATGTAGTCTGGATGAAACTTCAACTCCGTCATTAGAATTTTGAGCTTGAAGTCGAGGTGTGGAAGAACTATGGAAGGACGCTGTGGAACCATAGGAGGACACTAGAGAACCACTACTGTACTAAAACTTCTGGATGGGAATTTCCTTTTTTCTTTTGAGGATCTTCTGCCAGGGGGGCCGTGAACAAATGTGATCAGTGGGAACAAGTAACCTTTCCTTTTAAACCTTGCTGCTATTCAAATACCATTCAAAATTATACTGTTATAATGCTGAAAAGACCAGAGGACCTTTCAGAAGGAAAAAAAAAAAAAAAAAGATTTTGATCATAAAGAGTGCTCCTCCTAATTAAATACAACAAAAAAGGAAGGAAGGAAAACTCCACACTTATTGCATACTGAGGTCTTGCACAGAAGGAAGGAGCTCTGCCCAGCCCTTGACAACCTATAAGGCCAACACTGTCATTCAATTAGTACATGTTAGTAGCTGGCTGAGACACCCTACAGACAATGCAACTGCAGCTAGACTTGTGGTGGTGCTGCTGTTTACACCAGCATAAGCAATCTTTACTCAGTTGCTTTTTCAGTTTTACATGACACCATTCTTCACCACTGTAATGGGTGCTACACAGCTGCCTAGCAGCTCCATAATGAACCAGATCAAGACATTGATCTAGCCTCCTCTCACCCATCTCTCTTTTCTCCCCGTGATTTGTAAAGATTGTTTTTCAGCTGGAGATGTTACCTGATATACTATGTGTCTGTCCAAACAGTTATGTCACGGAAATACCTAGGCTAGCATTGCTGAATAAACTAGGGTTACAGCCTAAAACATACATCCTGAGAAATATAAATTAATGTCAGAAATTATCCTCCACTTTAAGTGCATGCTACTCTAGCTACCAGCACACATACATGCAAGACCCCTGTCACCCAGTTTCAGACTAAAATTTACTCGTATTAGGCACACCTCATGTTTAGTACTTCTACATACTCTATACGACAGTTCTACTTCTGTATTCTAGAACCACACTTAACAAACAAGAACAAATACTGGGCACCAAACCATTTCACAGCAGAATTTACACAAAGGATAAAACTGAAATCCTTTCTAATAGTATTACTATCTGCCGCATTTCCAGAAGGAGTCTGAATTGCTAAAGACAGGAAGAAAGGAACAGCTAAGGAAAATGAACAGAAACTTGAATAGAAGGGAATACAAAAAAAGCAAAACTTGTACTTTGGTCCATTATTTAAAGCAAAATGCTCAACACCATCTTATATTTCCAATAAGGACTTTAATTCATGCAAGATATCTGTAAAATGAGGTACTAAGGAACCAACTCTTAGTAATTCCATTTGTTCACTGTCTTTGGTGCTATGTTGTTGGTTTTTTTTTAACATAATACCTTTTACATTTTTCAGAATTAGTTCTGTACCACATAACTATGTAAGCTGCTTCCTTCATACTCAACTTTTAAGCAGCTCCCTAACTTTACCTACCATTTGACACAGAGTTCAAGCGTCTAATCATTACTTGATTTTTAAATGTCTATGTGGCAAAACTAGGGTATGATTATAGCAACAGCTGTATGTCTAACAGACAACAACGGCACCAAGCTTCAAGACACAATGACAATACCAAGTCAACATCCAGTCTCTCCAGGATTTATAATCTGCGTAGTGTCTTCACTGCTACTAATATTTGCCCTTACAAGATCTAAATCAGTCACTGTTTCACTGATATTTCTCTGACACACCTCATTCCAGACGCATTTCAAATGTACAAAGACCTTAAAACAATGTTTTAAGAATTGCTTTGTGCAGAATTCATTACCAACCAATTTAGGTAGCTTTAGACAGTAAGTAGTCTGACGAAGTATTCTAAGCAGCCCTGGTCTAGCTTTCTAGACACAGGTTTTCAGCACCTCTTAACCAAATAAACAGCAATACAAATCCTAGCTGGATTGTGGTACAACTATTTATAGGCAGGCTTAAGAATTCTAGAGCATTTTAGAGGAAAAAAAATACTAGGGGGTTAAACTCTATTTAGAGACAGTAAGTCTGGAACATAAAATAATTCTTTCAACTAAAGCACTGCCAGTGCCTCACTCCTCAAAGTATTTTCATTTAATTTATTTGAGAAGCCAACATATTGATTAGTTTTAAAAAGTGAATTTTGTTGTTTTCCATCCCATGCACTACTGTTAAAAAAAGAGTAGCTAATTACCTGTTTCTTTGAAATGCTTTCATTAGCTTTGGTTCCCATGGTAACAGTTCATTAAGCAGTCGTATCAACGTACCATGCAATTCCTTTACTGCTTGCCTCCGATGGTACCATCTTCCCTGCAAACATAAATACGATTTATTTATCATTGCATTAGACTTGAATCTTGTTATGTTGTATTAGTACTACAATAATCCTGGTACACTAATACAACATACGAGGAAAATAACTGGAGGAAAATATTAGTAAGTTTCACAGTTACACCTACCCTTAACCTATGTAAGACTTTAATACTTCTACTTTTTTTAATACTACAGAGACATAATGTCCGAGTTAAGAAAGCAATACTGCAAGGATGTTCACTTTCTACAGGTCAAACTTGAAACTGAAACAGAATCCTATGAACATATCATGTGTTTAAAATTATTTCAATGAGTAACTAACATAGGTAGTAATCTATTCAGGTCAGGGAAATCAACCATGTCTGTACACTTTTAATAGTTAGAGATAAAATTCCTACAGAAAATCTTACCTTAATCTCATTTAATGTAAGTGATATAATTTATATTATTATTATTTGCAAAAACAATTTACTACAATTTTTAGGGATAAAAAGCAGATTTTTTTCATTACATTTTTGAATTTTATTCAAAGTTCTAGATAAAATGTTTTTTTAAAAGAAAGTTTTGCAAATTGGTTATTTATGAAGTAACAGAATATGCAGCAGAGACCAGTTTTCCAACGTAAAAGCTTTAGGCTTTTAACTCAAATGTATAATTAAAAATAGTTTTCTTTTGCAAACTGCTATATGTAATCTTATGATCTTCCATGAAGAATTCATGTTTTAATAAAGCTGGAAAGGCTGAATGAGGATAAAACACACTGGGAAATGACAATTAGCATGTATACATATATATACTGCACAACCATGGTGGCCATAATGCTGCAGAACACATCTCTTAACACTCTAGATACCCCTTATAAGTATTTCTTCCCAAAACTTTATTCTCTAGTTTATTACATAAAAGACTGAACAATGCATACACATGTAACAGCTATGGAAACAGATGTGGTACTTCTAGTACTTCTGCCACTCTACTAATTCTGTGCATTTTACATAAATGAGGATTTTATCTTTTGACTTGTCAGAGAGGATGTAAGACAGTAAAAAGACTAGGGTTCTGCAAGAAAAAGAAGTAAGACTTGGGAACTTATTTATTTCATATACATATTTAGCTTTCAAGAGAGCTCATATCCTTCATAGCTTCCTGTGGTCCAGCACACCAAGAAATGTAGGGCAGGACAAACTGCATAAAGCTTGACATGGCTGTCTTTCAATAGTCTACAATAACGATTTTTCTATGGACTTTGGAGTAATTCCTTTCTACACATTTCAGCAGATCTCTCCAATGTACAGCAAGATCAGTCAGGCTGAATGCTTCTTTGAAGACCAGGTATCTATTTTTTATGGATAACCATTTAGATGTTACATAACAAACTGAATAGCTACTCCATCATTCTTCAATTCAAATTACAAAAGCAAAGATTTTAAGTATGAAATTATGTCACATTACCCCATAATGGTCAGTGTTGAGCACACAAGCCAGCAAACTGTATTCCAATTTCTAATGTCACCTGTGGCCAGTCATATTTGCACATGTAACACACTGCAGCATAAAACCTGCCACTAAGCACTCCAACAGAAAACAGGCTTTGTGCATACTGTAGCCTACCAAGGCATTTGGTATCACGTCCTAATGTTAGCAGTCAACAGAATTAATTGCTAACATATGAAAGGATATTATGTGCACAGATTTATCTTTCTTGTAAGATATACAAAACATTTCACAGTTTTAAAAGGATGAATTTATATGTTACACGGTATTAGTGGATTGTACCAAAACAAAACTCAAAATGGCAATAATGTACACTGCCACTACTATCAGGATATAGAAATGCTGTACATCCATTCGATATAGCAAACAATGTGTATGAAAACGTAGTATTAAAAAGATATTAAAAATTACTACAGAATAAAAACAAGAAATTATTCACGTCTGAGACATTTATCTTCAAATAAGGCTACGATCTTGGCTTCAGTAGAGAAAAACCAGTATTTATGAGCCAGATAAATATCATCTGACCACTGAGTAAACTTTGAAGTGATAACTGTATCATGCATTGAATACCCAGACATAGGTAGAAGCGTTAGTCAAGAGCAGACTTCAAGACTTTACTGCCTTCATTAACACTTCAAAGAACAACAAAAACAAGTCACTTTTCTCCTTGCTTACAAAAATGAACAAAAAAATAACCAATCCCCTGCCCTCTGAATTCTAGAGCTCATTTTTAACAAAAAAAATAGTGTCCTCTGGATATAAACTCTGGAAAACTCCATATTTGCTTCCCAAAAATTTTAATGCAAATATAATAGCAACGTAATTTTAAAAAAAGTAAATTAAATATTTCCCTGTATCCCAATTACTCATTTTTCTTACTGGGATTTAGGACTTGACAATATACCTCTTAGTGGAAACATACAAAAATTTAAGCCATGAGAATAATTTTCTTTCCTCAGAAACAGTCAGGACACAGAGTATGGGCCAAAAAAGACTGGGGGGGGAGATCCTTATCTTTTAAATTATTGTTGTTCAGTTGATTTTCTGTGCAAATACATAAGATTTCTGCAAAGCCCAGATGTTACACAAATGATCTGCTATTATTCCTTAAATATTAAAATAGTAAAAAGGAAGGGATTAAAAAATGTCTATAACCTTAAGACACTCACTACAAAATCTAGCATTAACTTTCCTATGCAATTCCATTCTCTACCACAGTCTGGAGTTTTTTCTGGGCAGGGGAAGGCAAATCAATAATTGGTAAAGCTCTTAACTGCCTACCTCAGCATTACATAGCTGCCTACTAATTTCTACAGATAACAAACTTGCCTTTACAAATGTCTGCATTGCAAACTCTTCTCAGTGATACCAAATGATGTAAGGCAGCAGAAATCTACAAACTGAAGCTTACGAGGTTTGGGCTGGACCTTAGAAGATATATTTTCATCAGAAACATACGGCATTAGAACAGGTTGTGCAGAGAAGCTGTTCAATCCCTGTTTTCTTTCAATTTTCAGAACTTGGCTAGTCAGGTCATGGATGACTTAATGCAGCACTGACAAAAGTCCTGCTTCAAGGTGGGGAGACCTTCAAATATCCCTTTCAGTCACTGACTGCAGGGTTCCTTATGCTGAAAGATAAAAGCCTCTGAGTATGACCTGATGTGTTATGGGATTAGCAAATAAATGGAATGCAACATCTAATGGCACAGAAGGAACTGACCACAGCAGAGTAGCCATGACTGTTTCACTCAACGTAATCAAAATATAGCTGTTCGGGAAATTCCACGAGGAGTGCTTTAGCCAAACAGCAGTGTTAGTACAAAGGAATAGCAACTACAGCCCCATAGTTCAGTCCTCTTGTCAACAAGGGGTCTGCAGAAATTGAGATCTGGATGCACTGCCTTCTGGTGTTTATGAAATCTAGCAGGATCTTACTAGTAGACATGAACTAAAATTAGCCAACTACATCAACCCAAGACAGTACTTTAGTGGTAAAAACAGTCTTTCTCTATCACCGAAGAGCTTGCTCTTAATAGATGTGCGAAGAAACTGTTCCCCTTCAATTTACTTGAGCTAATTCTAAGTCTGATAAGACCCTGCATTCCTAACTGATTATTTAAATAGAAATATCCAGTAGTCAACTTGGGTGTGTACTGAGTTACGTTCTTATGTGGTCTGTAATTTACATTCCCAGGACCACTGCTTCTGTACCTTTGCCCTGACTTCTAGAATCACAGAATCATTTGGGTTGGAAAAGACCCTTACAATCATCAAATCCAGTTGTTAACCTAACACTGCTAAATTCACCACTAAACCATGTCCCTAAGCATCATGTCTACATGTCTTTTAAATACCTCCAGGGATGGTGACTCAACCACTTCCCTGGGCAGCCTGTTCCAATGTCTGACAACCCACTCGGTAAAGAAATTTTTCCCAATATCCAACCTAAACCTCCCCCGGTACAACCTGAGGCTGTTTCCTCTTGTCCTATTGCTTGTTACTTGGGAGAAGGGACCAACACTCACGTCGCTACAACCCCCTTTCAGGTAGTTGTAGAGAGCGATAAGGTCTCCCCTCAGCCTCCTCTTCTCCAAACTAAACAAACCCAGCTCCCTCAGCTGCTCCCCATAAGACTTGTGTTCCAGGCCCCTCACCAGCTTTGCTGCCCTTCTTCGGACACGTTCCAGCACCTCAATGTCTTTCCTGTAGTGAGGGGCCCAAAACTGAACACAGGACTCCAGGTGCGGCCTCACCAGTGCCCAGTACAGGGGGACGATCACCTCCCTGCTCCTGCTGGCCACACCATTTCTGATACAAGCCAGGATGCCGTTGGCCACCTTGACCACCTGGGCACACTGCTGGCTCATATTCAGCCAGCTGTCAACCAGCACATCCAGGTCTTTCTCTGCCGGGCAGCTTTCCAGCCACTCTTCCTTCCCAAGCCTGTAGTGCTGCATGGGGTTGTTGTGACCCAAGTGCAGGACCCGGCACTTGGCCTTGTTGAACCTCATACAATTGGCCTCAGCCCATCAATCCAGCCTGTCCAGATCCCTCTGTAGAGCCTTCCTACCCTTGAGCAGATCAACCCTCCCTCCCAACTTGGTGTCATCTGTGAACTTGCTGAGGGTGCACTCAATCCCTTCATCAAGACTGTTGATAAAGATATTAAATGAACTTAATTACCATCTTGTTTCAGGTAGTGACAAACAAAACACTATTTTTTTCTGGAAACACAGGATAAGGTATTAACAACAGAACAAAAGAGAAAAAAGGCCTAGATGGAGGACAAGTATAAAAGTGACTTTCAGCTGCGTTAAGCAACAAGTAAATTTAAAAAAATGTAAACACAATAAAAATACATTTCAGAAATGTGCTGAATGTTTACATATAAACACAGAGAGACATTCAACACAATTTCAGCTGAAAACTTACCTTTTAAAATAAGGTTTCTGACATCCAGAGCAGCCAGGAAATGCTGACTCCACTCTCCATGATGCCCCAACATACACTATTCTGGCATACTCATCATGGAACCCCAAAGCAGACTGGAGCCAGGATATGGATATATGGGGTAAGGACTGAACTTTATATGGGGGGTTGTTTTGTTTTTAAATAAACACACACACACAACACCACAATATTATGCAGTTTTATAAGATTTTCTTCAATCTTTACTTTATTTCCCCGGGACATAAAATAAAGATTAGAAATCTTATAAAACCATGCAATATTGTTGAAAAGGGGTGGTGGTGGAGGGAGAAAACTTACCTTACCCTTAATAGGCCTGCTCCATTCTGCAGCGGGGTTCTGTGGTATGTGTGACATCACCAGTCTAGCATTTTCTAGTGATGTCACACAGAGAGGGAGTTGGTGATCTGCAGCTGCTTTGGACATCAGATACCTAAAGAAAAGAGATCGATAACTTTTTCAATTCAGATATGGATGGATACTGAATGTTCTTATTAAGCAATTTATGGGCCAAATACTAGAATTTCAGACACTTACTTCAGTGGCTGTTTTGACTGACTAAGAATGCATGATGAGATTATTTATTCATACTACACAAACTCATCTATAATTGAAAGTGTTTTCATTCTGAAAATGCTTAGAGTTATCTGCTACAGTAAAAGTTCCTGAAAGTCAGTATCTTGTATTTTAATTTCAGCAATGTCATTCTGAATATTATAAATATGTATCAACAGCTAGCCTCTGATGTTATTTGAAGACTGGGACTGAATATAGTCAGGAAAAATGACTTGTAGTAAATTATAAAACAAATTCAGTCGTGATATCTCTTAATTTTACTTCTGGGCATTTACAGCAACTAATGAAAAGATATCATATATCAGCCCTCAAACTTTTTTTTAAGAAAGACTTCATCTTGCACTTCTATGACCTAGATACCTGATCACACCAAGCTATATCCTAAAACAGTATCCCATACTCTCTTATTAAACATTGCAAACAAAGTAAAAAAAACAAAAAGCAATAAATTTCTTGCTACTGAAAGTCTTTATCTCATGATTTGTTCATTACTATGAAATGACTTTTCATTCAGACATTTAGCCAGATGTTCTAATTTTCTTTAGGCAAAATTACTACACAGTTAACATGGCACCGATTCATCTGCCACATTTATTTTAAAGATATAAAACACAAAAGCACAGGAGAAACTTTATTATGAGCATGATCTTACTATCTTTTTGATCCTAACTCAGAACAGTGAAATTATCTGGCACTGAATGGTCACATTTTACCCTTCATTAGAAGAACTTCAAGATATTAACTAACTTATACTTCCGTAACTCATGAAGAAACTGGATGTTTGTGGTATCTTAAACTATTTACAAAAAAGCTGGGTCTGTTAAGCTATTATGGATCTTACTTGTCACCCTTTCATACAGCTGAATCTTGCATCTTCTCAATTCTGAATATACAAGTATTTCTCTATTCTTCAGCTGAACATCTTAAAATCAGCTGTTTTGTTATAACTGTGTGCCGACAGGAATGCCTTGAACAATTTTTTCAAAATAATATACTAACTGACCAAAATCCAAAGCACTGTGAAATGTTCTGAATATACAGTAGTATCTCTGTGACAAAAACATTCCAGATTAAACGTATCAGTACACATTCATATCTTTGATGCAGAATCCACCCTTTCACATTTGGAACTGTAGAAAGGTACATGACAAAAGTGGCTTAAGGAAAGCTTCTTAGCAAACATTTATTGGTGGACTTGCCACACAAGGAAAGGCACGAAAGATCATGGGAAGCTAAGAGAAAATAGGTGTGAAAAGACTAGACAATATGGACAGAAAAAGAGATACTGGAGGAGCTAAGAAATACTGAACACTGGGACAAAGATATTGAAAGTTAGTGAGATAAGCAGAAGACAGAAATACCAGAGAAGAAAAAGCAATTACTGTGCAGAAGATTTTGAAATTTGAAGCCTAAAATTGGCCTTATTCATTCATACTATGCAACTAAATAGCTGGTTGGATTTCCAAAAGCTGCACATACTCAATCTCTCCTCAGAAGTACAACAAACTGTATGGATGTAAATGTGTACATTTCAGACTCAAAATTCAGCATTTTGGGCTCATACTAGTGTTTTTAAAAGATGCAGACAAGCCAGAGAGAAGCAATAACAAACTATTTGGAAGTGACTAAAGTACAAATCAAGTTTTTTGGACACAGAATGGAAAAAGAGACTATGTTAGATACATTACAGATGAAGATACATAGTAACACAGAAACTAAGCTGAAATTAAAAGAAAATGTTTCCGCTGCAAGACTTCAAGCAGGTCTATTAAAATTTTGTTATCCTAAATATTTATTGGAATAAGGATCTCATCAGCATTTTAAACCTGTGAATGTGTGTGCAAACACAGATCTCTCAGACTATGTTATTTGTTTGCATGTACATTTATGTATATATAGTAATACAGATGAAAACAAGTATAACTGAAAACTCCTTACATGCAAAAGTCTCAAGCATGGTACATATTTCCCTGGGGAGGTGGGGAAGAGGCCAGGAGAAGAAGAGGGAGGAATGGGGGGAAGAAAGTCCACCTCCTGCTACAAAGTGAAGAAGATTTAACCCAGTAATAATTAAGTTTCCACAGGGCCCAAATGAGAAGACACAGTAAGTTTTTCCACTTTATTTTTTGTAAAGTTGAGGTCCAATTCACTAAAATATTAGTAAGAGCCCTAGTCTATTTTTGATGGTTACATGAATTTCTGCTGAGCATTCTTAGGAAGTCCCTGTACAGTCTTGTCTAAATACAGTTTCCCCACCAGACATTTTCAAGCATATAACAATATTTCCCATTTCTTTACTATACGCAGAGGAAATACTTTGCAAAATTCTATTTAGTAAATGAGCCATTTTGCATTATTTTTGCCATATATTAACATTTTTTTAAGTAAAGTGTAGCAAATCAATTAAAAAAACCAGAACACAGTCTCTTCTCTTAGTTTAGATACTTCCACTTCCTATGAACAAATTTAACAGCAGCCTGTTTGGAATTTCAAAAAAAAGCAGACACGGAAAATACGCTCCATACTGGCCCAATGTATTCCTTTGGATAGCCTCAGTATCCTATAAATGAATTTATGTCTGAGGTTCTAAATATTTCTGACATGAACCAGTGGGTTTTTAACTCTGAATTTTCAGGTGCACTCCAAAATATGTATTTCTGCAGGAGATATGGACTTAGAGCTGGAGAAAACCTGAGTTTGCTTTCAGCCCTTCTGATTCACCTGCTTAAAAGATATATACACTCCCAAAGATAGACAAAGACATTCACCTGTCTTTGGAAATACAACTGTCTAATTAGTACCTTCAGGAATAACATTAGAGGATGGCAGAACCGCTAATCTTTATAAAGAAGGTTTTTACTACTAAGTCAAGAACATCAGTGTGTTACAGATCTCTGCAAAACAATAAAATCTTCAATGTATTTTCTCCAAATCCTAATTAGTCATGAATTTGGCTGGTGTCCTTTGACTAAGTAATTCTCCTTCCCCTCACCTCTGTCCAACTTTTCTCTCCCTGTAGGAAGAGTCTGGTCTCCTTCTCAGCAAGGTACTGCATGTTAACTTTGTCAACTTAATTGTGGGAATCCTGGTTTTCAGTCTCCATTCTCACTCCCCAGACAGCTATGTGCTTACCAATCAGACTTGCAGGGAATGATTAAAATCCAGTCGTGCTAACAAAATAAAGTCTTGCATTTCAGTAAACAAGGAATCTTACAACATTTATGTTCTCTCCAGGCCAATCTATGCTTCAATGTAATCAGGACAGGGTCTAGAATTAACTTTCCTTGTCAAAACCCAGTTCATTTTACAATAAACACATTTACTACAAAGTCAGCTTGCAAAATGACATCTGCAAAAAAGCCTGAAGTTCCCTATTTGATACAAGTATCTGCAATCCTGTCAGTTTCATACTACACAACCACAAGAAGGGATTTAGGAAAAAAAGAAAATCAATTTCTGCTATGCTATGCAGCAGTTAAATACATACAACTGATCTACAGAATAGCTTAATTAACAGTTTCACACAAAACCCCAATGACTTCAGATCACAAGAATAGCTGATTATCTGGAAGGCAGTAAAGAGATTTCCATTCACTCTGCAACTCCCACTGATTTTACCCAACACAGAAGACAACAGGGAAAAATCGGATCCAAAATGTCAGAAACTGATAGTTGTTACCTTGCATACTGATCAGGACAGAAGGTGCTACTTTACCAACTCTTCTCATAAAAGAAATTTCATATATTAGACCAAAGCCTTTATGTTATCCTAAATATATTGGCAAAATGCTTCACTATCATGTATGTTTGCCAAAATTATTTTTTCATCAATACCGCTGCAAGTAGACTTTTAAGTGGAATTAGGCTACTTGGCACGTCTTGATCAATTTGCTAGTTATAGCAAATTTCTAGGAGTTCACATTCAGCTGAACTGCGTGCTTATATATAGTCTAAATTTTCAGCCAACATGAGGTAAAAATGCAATAAAATCTCATTAGAATTTTTAGCCAATATGTTCTACTTCAGATTTATAATTTGCTTGTAACTTCCCCCATCTTACCTATGTCAGTATTAGCAACAAAACAGACATAATTTTTACTAGAATCTAATTCTTGTTGCTGTAAATTCTGTGGATTTTTGTATTAATTCCATTTTTACTCTACTTTTTAGTTACACTGCTTTAAAGTGAAAGGATGTCACTTCACATGTCCTAAGGAACATACCAAAGCTAGAAGACATTCTACCTTAGACATTCCTTAGGGAGCCACCCTCCACCCTTTCACTAGACAGTGCGCAGAGCATTAGACTCAAGTCCTTCAATTCCCCTTCCTGCACCTCCTGCCTTCTGATTTCCAGTCAGGCACTCTCAGAAATAGCAGATCTGACTAACTTACTCTCTCCTCTCCCTCCTGAAATGTAGTAGGTGGTAAGGAGAGGAACCGTTTAGTACCTGAATGGATAGAGTTTTTAGAGCACCCCTGACTGGAATATCACATACAACTTCACAAAATGGCACTTTTCCTGTCAAGAGCAGTCCCACCTTCTTTTGGCCCCAGATGCTCATTCCTGTCTTTACAATGACCCCTCAAACTGTGGCAGAACACAAGCATAGGTATCTGTGCAACTGCATGATAAACTGCACTAGAAAACTGATCTGGGTTACAAAACACCTAAGCAGCAGTAAAAAAGTAGTTAGGTTTATCACAGACCAACTCTCTCACCATGCAGCTGAACAAAGAATTTTGCTACCCCCTCTCATGGGTTGGCACAGAACATGTAAGCTGCAAGAGACACAGAGAGTAGGAACTATTTATTTGGCAGCAGTTGTGGCTTATGTCAGTTGAAAGCGTATGTTAAATTGCAGCCTCGCTTCAGAACTGTGGCTAGAGTTCAACTGCGAAGCAGTCTGGGAAGCGATAATACTAAGACTGGGTTGAACTTCTGTTTACAATTAAAGAACTGAGGTCAAATTTCATTTTCCTCTCTGAACAATAATGGCAAACTGGCGCTAAGGCAAATCTCATCATTGTTACAACAAACTCACTAGTAATAAAGCGAAAGTGCAAGACTTTAAATGGAAAAGTATCACTCATAGCTAATTCAAAAGACAATACAGGTGTACAAAAGAGTACAGAACCAAACTTTAATCAACAAAACAGTGAAAATCCTTTCCAACAGGTTTATTATTTCACTGTTATAGAAGAAACTGGTAGTAATGCCTACACTTAAAATTACCCATGACTTTCCATTACATAACCCTGTTCTAATTTGCTTTTAATCTGACAAACAAAACTTGTTTGGGCTAGAAAAATCTCTCATGTCATTTGTTGGCTCAAGCTGATGTTCTGAAAAGTGTCAGATACAACCAGTTCAACTACCTACAGAAAATGCAGGAAACCTGTAAGTTTACTCATGTTAAAGAAGTCTTACAGCTCAGCTCTTTCATTACAGCCTCCAGTACTTCCAAGTTCTGGAGAAGGAATTCCTTTTACATACTCCAGAATGGTCTCCTAGGAAACAAAGGGCAGTTAGGACTAAGAGAAAGGTTATACTTTAAAGGCTTAATAGAAATTAGACAAGCCATATTTCTAATATGTTTTAGTATTTAACATTAGCTTTAAAGCTTGCCTTGAAGGTTTCTCTCAGTAGCACATGCTAACAACTACTAAAACTGGAATTACCGAGCAGGTTAGTCATGAAGAAGAAAGATTCCTATGGCTTTACCTAGGTTACTACTGCAAACAAAAATCAATAAAGTTAACATGAAGTAGTAATAACACCACCATCTTTGGGTCAAGACAAGAAAGAAGTCCATGAACAGTATCAAAATAAATACCATCATATTAAAATAAGCTTTCACATTAGGTCAAATTTCCATCATCAAATTAGAACAATGTTTTACTTAATAGACTAGGCACTTCAGATAAGCTGAAACAAACTCTATTCTGGATGCTTCTGAAACTGCCACTATCATTTGTGGCATAGCTGAAGAATGAAAATCTCCATTTCCTCCAGTTTTTAAGATATCTAACCTAATTACACATGGTGTTAGACATCAAAAATGAATAATGACTTCCCTTGCAAAACAAAACCTCATTTTAGAGAGTCAAGTTTATTGACTATTCATCTAATTTAACATCTGTTTACTTGTATTTTTTAAAAGTGAATATGAAATTTGCCTGATAATTATTTTTTAAAAATCAATACTTCACTTTAGTGTTTCCTTGTTATCACTTCTTCAGCAACTAATCCTAGCCTTTTCTCTTTACATAAAATTTCTAATAACACAAGCGTTTAGAGACCCAGAATCATGAACTGATAGATCTATACAAGCACACAGAAAGACTGGCCTTACCTCACAACTTCTCAATGCTGAATGAGTTGTATCTTAACTCCCCTGTACTTAAGTGTTTGGTTTTTTTAAGACGGTGTGATTAGAACTAAACATAGTATTCCTGCTGAAGTCATGCAACTTATTTACATAATGACATTATCAGATTTCAGTTCAAAGAGCAATTATGACATATTTAGCATTTGTCTACCCTTGAAGAAGTCTTGTTGGTACGGTTTTACTAGTAGACGAAAAGTCTCACCTATACTAAGATTACTGATATGCTGATATGTATTCTCATTTTTGGCTTTTTCTTCTATTGCTGACATAGCCTTTCTGACAACCTCTTGACAATCTCATCATGAAACCAATCTGCAATTTAGCAACTACAATTTCAAGTTAAATCTGTTTTTATTCCTTTTGGTATTTTAACAACTATTATGCTAAGTGTCTGCACTGAAATTTGTCTTTCAGAGTCCTAATTTATATTGCCTCTCACCTACCATCTCTCTTTCCCCTATTTAAATAATTTAAGAATAAATTGTTTCTGCATGAGACTAAAGACATTCACAGAAATTAGCAGCCTAATTTTTAAGGTATAGAAAAAGTGACATTTTTAACTACTACTGTTCATAGAAATGCCACAGAAATGCCTTCCGAAGGTTTTATTAAACTGCAATGAAAAAGAGTAAGTAATAAGAAGAGTTGGCTGCAGAGGTCCATTTAAATGAGTACTATTCATGTATTTAAAACCATCCACCATCTTGATGAGAATCACTGCCTCCTACAAAACTGCAAACATGTTGGATTCTCTTGTCTAACCTTTACTCTTTTGAGCTTTTCAACTGCATAGACCAAGTGATCCAGTGTACATCGGTAGAATTTGTATTTCAGTCTGGTATCAAAAGCCCGGTAACATAATTTCCTGTACAACCTACTTGAATAAAAATAAACAAAGCCAATTTTAAGAACTTACTTGCAAACAAAAGGAGTTATGAATCCTAATAAGCAACATAAGAGTCAGCTCACAGGAAAATCTGATCAGCACTGCATAGGCAGATATGAGAACTCTATCCTGTAATTGCTTGTTGGGTAAGAGTTTGTCCTCAGGGAACAATGGTCACATGTTTAGTAGAAATGAACTACTCCTTCTAAGGTATTACTACTATCCACATTTTACTTTGGCAGTGAAAAGTGTTAACACAGTTATTGAACTTACTTATCATAAAAACATTGTGAACAGAGCACTATATACAGAGAAGATTAAGATTACAGTCTCCAGGCATCAACCTTATGAGGCTTCATGCAGTTACTGAACAGGCATAAAATCTTCAGTTGACAGGCCTCGGCAAATAACTGGCACTGTTTTATACCCATACAAGAGAAAGCTTTTAATGTCACATACCGATTTCTTTTTAATGTCCTCCAGATCTTTGAGTTCATTCTCAATCTTTCTGATTAATTCCCTGAGTTCATCAAGATTAGTGCAAATAAGCTAAAAAACAAATGAACACAAACACTTGGTAATGTGGGACTTGGAAAATGTACAGTGAAGTTAAATAAAATCTAAAAGCACATCTTATTACTTAGTGCCATCATTTGATTTTTATTTTCTTATAGCATTTTTAAATGTAAAAAAATAGGACTTTTTGAAAGGAAGAAAACCTAATAAGAAAATACTTCACTCTATGGACATAAACCGTATCTCTGCCTGTAAGCTTCCATTTCAAAATGTAGGTATTTTCTTAAAACTTCTGTAAATGACAACTACCAAATTTGTCTCAAGTATAGTAATGAGTTGGAACAGGTTTGAGTACCAAACAACTCCCCGGTGAATTAAAGAGTAGTAGCTTTGGACTATGCTACGGTTACAACTTAATTACACTTGTTACAACTTTTTCCTGAACATAACTTTATGTGCTTACACAGAGTATTACTGAAAGATAACCTAGCCATGTCTATCAAATCTACCTACCTATCTATGTTTTGAAAAAGCATTATATTCTTCTTATTCCTGCCTTAGAAAAAATCCTTTTTACACTTTTCCTTTCAGAATATGGAAGTTAGTTTCTTGAAAAAATTGTCAAACAAAAGTAATCTACAGGTTTGGGCTTACCATCATTTAGGGCAATTAAAGAGTTAATAAACAGGTTCTTACAGGTTATCATATGTTAAGATTTGCTTCTTTCTGAACACCCTTAGGTGGAAATGTTTTCATTACTACTGAAAACATGTTGAAATAATTTAAGAAAATCAAATCCAAAAAGAAAAAAAAAACAACCAAAACCAAAAAGGCTTTTATCTTACAAATGCTAATTTTTTTTCCCCAAATCAGTAATTCATAACAATATATTTTTACTTCAATTACACATACAGTTTTAGATTTGCAGCAAATTCATATTAAAAAAACCTTTGTTTCAGTATTAAAACACAGAAGTGACACTTTTAGCAAAATATATAAATTTCAGAAACCTCTAATGCATAAATGCTATTATTTTCATAATATTTGTGTACATTTGAGAGCATTGGGGAACTGGAGTGACTCAAACTAAAGTTTACAGTGTTCACATTTACCAAGTTTAAAATAGCAAATGAATCAGGAAATTGGCACTGTCTCGCTGTAGGCAATGTATGTAAAATTAACTTGCAAAAGGTTTCTCTCTTAACCCAGAAAATAGTATTACTATGTGTAACTCTACTAAGTTCAACATGCATGTCTGTCCTGCACTTAAAGAACTTCCAAATACCTAAGATGTAAACTGGAAGACAAATACTGGCTTTTGTTTTCCCATCTGGCCTGCAAAGAAATCTATGATACTGTATTATTATACAAAAAGGTGCAAGTTTGTCACATCAAGCCCTTGACAGAAGTCAATAAAGGCATGGATAAAGATTTTCCCTGTGCAATTACAATCCACTCCTTTGACTATACACCTGACAATTCAGTTTTTAAATTTTATCACTGTTTTTTATTTTCTCTGATGAGACACATTTAATTCAGTGTACCATGACTCAAAGATAAAGCTGAACTATGAACCAAAGAAAGACACTGTCTTCATTTGCTAGAAGTGGGTGAGTTTCTCTTTAGGAACTCGCTTCTAGAAAGGCAAGAGTTTTCAAGGAGAAGGACGATTTCACTATTGTCAGTTGAATGGTGTCTTGGAAGTACCAACTCTGTCTTTGACTCTACCATAAAAAGCTCCTCCATGTCATCAGACAATTCATGTGGCCAAACTTTTCACAGGTCCCAGTCCTGTTTCTCATTTTCAGAACAGTCACTTGAGACATAAGAATCCAATTTGCAAAATTGTTTGTGTGTACCCATCCAAAGTATATCAATGGGAAAAACAATGCAAATATATAAACTTTAGTTGTCTTGGGGCTGGAGGTGACAGTGAAGAGTAATCAAATCTCTAAGCCCCAATTTTCATCAGAAGAGGTGTACATTCGAGGCTAGTATCTGTGTGTCAATCACCCACTGGTAAAACAAGGAAGGTAACAGAAGTTCAAGTTAGAGTATTTACTGTCAAACTGAGTTTAGTATTTTAAATACTCCAATACTGAACTGAAAACCACTATAAATGGTTCAAGAAGAAATTTACATTTCTTTGCTTACAGTAGGATTTGAGATGAGGTACTAAAGATGCACAGTGATTGGGAAGAAGCTATTTCTGAAACTTCTCTCACTTGGTTAACATTTCCCATCTTACAGAATGAAGCCAGCATTTTGAAGGAAAGATGAAAAAAGCAGTAATGAAAACTATTTACCATTATAAAAGCAAATCTAATCTGTGGATCTATTAATAAATACAAACCTACGGTACTCCCCCAAATCACTGATGCTCCCTCTTTGCCCTCCTTAACTTCAGCAAATCTTTCAGCATAATTTTTACTCACTTCAGTGGGATCTTGTGCTTAACTTCAGGTTATCTGTGTAATGATTCTAAGTTATACTTTTATTTCCTATGAACCTCCTCTTTTATTGCTGCCATCTCCACGTGGAAAATGTTCAGATAGCTCCCATTTGAGATCTGTATTTAATATAGACCGTAGCTGATAAAACTGAAACTCTTAAGACACAGTTAAACAAAAAAGCTGAAGTTAGCCCTGTTCCTTAAAATGTGCGCGTTCCTTTTTTCCTTACCTACAGTACATGTAGGTCTATATAGCTACATGTGTATTTATGTGAGGGGAAAGGAGGAAAGACTGAGACAAAGCACTTGCTACCAAATCTAAATGTACCTTGTAACTGGAAAAGAAACCCCCCAAACCCACATTAGTGTCCCTTCTGTACAGCAATATAATTACTGTCATTTCTTTAAAACATTACTGAGCAACAGTAATAATAAGCTTGTAACTCAGAATTTCTTTTAAAAAGATATATGCAACAGCCAACTAACTCATGATCTATGAAGCTGCAAACTCACTTCACAAATCATTTTCAAAATATTAAAAACTGGACATGTTTTTTGTGTCTTTTTATTTGGTAAAGGGAATTTAATTTGCATCTGCTTTTGTTCTGGGTTTGTGGTTTTTTTATTTAAAGCAGCCTTGAGTTAAGAAATTAATATGAGGTCTGAAATCACATACAAGGAAGGAGTGATGTTCACTGACCTATGCTTCTACTGCTTTGTCCATGACATTGAAACTATGATAGAGAGCAGAAAATCTGTGCAGTAAGTTTCCTCAAAAGGTTGTTTAAAAATGGCATTATAAATGTTAGGGATTAAGTAGTACAATTATCTCCTGAATTGTTTTGTTAATAATTGATTTTAATATATAACTTGGGTCACTGCACATATTAAAAGATTTAGTAATACTAATTTTCTCAGCTTTAATGTGTAGTTATGGTTTTCAGGTAAAGGATCTATACTTAAGTACAGGATCTAGTCTTATGAAATAAAGTGCTTGTGCTGCAGGCACATAAAACATCTTACAAATTTTCATTTATTTACTTTCTTTCCAAAAGAACTGATGTTTAGACATGAATAGCAATATACTTATGGTTATATCCTCCCTGGCATACCTCACTGGGCCTGTATATACTCAAGCTGTCTTACCAAATATTTAAAAAATATACCCTCACCTTCAAACAGTTACATAACTTCAGTAAGTTTGGCCATACATGTATGTGGAGCCACGTATCTTGAAGCATACTCTACCAGGCTCTAAAAGTCTTAGTAGTATTCCAAATGTAAATGCTTTAATATTTGCAAGTATTTCTAACAGTCATAGCAGTCCTGCCTGTCCTCTTGAAAAAGGCAGGTTAAACTGTTAAAAATTTCCCTAGTAAGATTAAACTGCTCATATTAATCAATCTTAGCTTCACCTAAAACAGATACAAACCTAGCTTTGATCAAAAGAGCCACAATTATTTTGTTACATTTTAATTAATATTTTACATAGGTAAATACTATAACGTGAATTTTACACTTAGATAGATATGTAAATGTACAGTTTACCTTGGTTAGATAAAAAGTTAGGCTAAGTTTTAGATAATGTTTTAGACAGACTACTTAAATACAGTAGTTTAATACTGTAAAAAACGATTTCTAACCTAACCATGTACATCCATGGCATGCAGGTAATATACTGGAAAAACAATAATTTTAGACACTATACCTATTTTTTGGAGCTGCTAGGAAACATTTTAGTTTAGTCACTACCATTAGAATATATACAAAAGTCAGTGTACACTTAAATGTCTTTTCTCAATATTGACTGTTACTAACCAATTTTATCACCAGAAAGTCTACTAGCTCCACCTGAAACACATCATCATCACTGAATAAACTGACTCAGTGTCAGGGTTTTACAGAACAGTCATGATTTAGTGTGGGTCTATTGCTCAGAATAGCACAGATTGCTTTCTGAAAAAAAAAAAAAATTATAGCCAAAGGAGAACTTCAATCCAAGCAGGCACACGTACATAAATTGTGACTTAGAACTGAAGTACTGTTAACACTTCTAGTACAGTACCATAAATCAACATTATCATAACTAGCATTCTTTTCTTAGTGCTCTCTGGTCTAAAGGTCATGTGCAGATAAGCAGTAAAAGTTACAAACAAGATGAGCACAGAAGCCTGAAAATATTTTGCAAGTTCTTCAGTAAATCAAGCTAGATTTCAATTCAAGGACCACAGTGTCACACCTCATATAAAACCCAAGTAACTTTATCCCAGAAAATTTTACCTACCTTAAAAATTCCATGAACAACTCCTAGTTTTTACAGGTTTTGTCCTGTAACAGATTTGTTTGGAATCTTAAACAATACTGTGAAACAGTATGTAAGCTGCACATAATAAAAAACACTGAAACATTCTCTACCTAGAAAAGGTGAAATGCAGTTTTAAAAACACTGTCAGATTAAACTTTTTGAACTAGAAGAAGGAAATTCATCTTTGATTAGGATTTCCAAGGTCTCTATCAGAAACTAAAGGATTTATTTTACATACATTCAGATTTCAAGTGCTTAAAACAAAAATTAAAATAATTTACCTGAAATTCTGGTATAGTAGACTTTGTGACACCTTTCCTCTTCTTTGTGATTGCTTTTTTAGATATCGATTTTTTTCCTTGTAAGATTAAAAGAGAAAAGCTTCATAATGCTGTTTGTTGTACTTCATTAATAAAACCAAATTAAATACAGACTTGAAAGTTAAACTATAACTAACAGGTGGCTGACAGCAAGTCATGTAAACATGATGAATCAGAACTAGACTCAGCAAAAGCAAACATTAAACAAGTATTCGTGTATGGCAGTCTTTTGGGGGGAGGAGGAAAAAAAGGGGGGGGGGGATAAAAGAACAAACCCACTACAGTGCCTACAATATACCACCTAAAAATTTAAGTCATAAAAGAAATATTCAGACCACTGTTCTGAAAGGAGCAAAATCCAGAACTTATGCCACAAACTTAAGAAATATAGCATCTTACCTGCAAGATTTCTTCTCTGACACCATATACTGAACCACACATTAGGATCTGGGACCTCTGTATCTTATAGTAAAAAATACCCTTGAAGCACAATCAATATCTAGAAATCCCTGAATGAACATACTGAAGTTACCAGTGAAAGCAGATTACTGATTTGTTTTTCCTGGCTGTGGCAAAACCTAACATTTTAGAAGAAAGCAAACACCTTCCTGTAATGCCCTTCACACCCAGCTGTGCTATGTTAGAACATGGATGCTACTAAAAACCTTTAATGTAAGGGAAGTGCTTTACTGCCTATAGTATCAGGGTTCACAAGTCACATACCTTTCTCAAATCAAGTAGTTATATCACCAAGCTATATATGCAAAATAATGGAGTTTCTTATGTGGTTATTTCTACCTTCACATGGTAAACTGAAACAAGCCCACTTTTGGCCTGTTCATCCAGACCAAAACCATCACTCTAAGATGACAGCTGTGCTCACACTCAGAAGTCCTACACAATAATTAAAAATCTTAATAAAAAAAAATAATCATACAAAGTATGTAGAATTTGTTGTCAAATAGAATCATTACAGGCACTTAGTAATAACACAAACACAGGCAGATCTGATATTTATATTAATGAAAATATTGGCAGGAATTGCATTTAACTTTTTCCTAACAGATGCTTGCTTGTGTGTGCAAATGCGTATGTACCTATATACACATGTATTCATAGATGCCTAGGCATCTTATTTTCAGTTTATTATACTATCCTATTTTCAGTTTATTACACTATGAGTTTCCTGAACATCTTACCTGAACCTGAAATAAAACACACTTAAGAGACAGGGCACAGGGCTCGAAGGATCCATATTGGAAACTCCACATAAAATCAAACCATAAAAAAATCAATAAATCAACCTCTATTTGAAACTCCACATACTGAACACATAACAAGTTTAAAGAGCCCTCAACTACCAAAAATAAACACTCACAGATTTCACATTACAGGACAAGTGATAAAACAGAGAAGCATGTTTATTAGAACAATCACCCACATGTTTTGACAATGGGCAAAGAAGTCAGCATTTTTGTTATATATTTTACAAATCCAGCTGCATTGAAAACATAACTGCTACTACTGAGAACAACACTGTCAATTTAACAAGCTAAAACAGACATCTACTATAAGTTTTGTTGACAAACTGACTCAAAAAGAAGTCTGGTCATATGGTGGTTCCTTGTTATAGCCCTGTAAAAGAATGTTATCTGGCAAGAACATGAAGAGATAAAAACATGGGGCAGCTAGACTGTCCTGCTTCTTTACAAAAAGAAAGACATCAACACAATCAAAATGAAAATTTTCATTTTATTTGAATAATTTCAGCATACTTTTCAGGAAATATTTACTTGAATATTTTCAGCATCAGGTGCTGTATGATGCAGTGTACTTCAAAAAATAAGAGTTAACAGAAATATACTCTCCCTTCCCCAATATTTCCTTCTGAAAAAAGGGGTACAAAATTGTTAGAAAGAACTATAATTAATTACCAAAAAAAGAAAGTAAAAATTTCTTCCTTTGCAGCAGCATCTGAAAAGCATGCAGTAGGGAAGATATGGGGTAACAGACAGAACAAGAATTAAAAAAACCACTGACTAGAAGCACAAACAAAATGAGCCTTACCTTCTGTGTAAACTGAATCAAGGAAAAAAAAGTCTTTAGACTATGACATATGAGTTATCATAAAGCATGCCTCCTAGACTATATGTACCATAAGACTTATACAAATTCCCAGGCTGACATCTGCCATGAACTAAGAAGATGTTTGTACAGAGCAGCACTACAGACTCTTTCCCACTTTGTGACTATGCACAACAGATGTCCTATGGTGCAGGCACATATCAGATACCAAAACATAAGAAAACACTACAGATATTTGCACAGTGGAAGAGAATTAATACATACAGCAAACTAACTTTGGCAAACTCATCTTCTATCTTAATAACATCCTTATAAAATACCAAATTGAAATTCAAAACAAGTTACAGCACTAGTACTGATAATCTCTCTCTTTTAAAAAAGTTACCTCTGGTTTTCAGAGAACAGTATTTCTCGTTTGCTTTCCAAGCAAGGAAGATAATAAAGGAAAACTTCTATTTAGTATTCCTAAGACAATGCAGCTGCACCTGTGTCCAGTTTCCAAATTCATATTAGTACCTAAAAATATTCCAATTCACTTACCTCTAAGCAGAAAAATCTTTGGATAAAATTAACCAAGGAACAGATTTCCACAATAAAAATGTACTGAGAGCTGCTAGTTTAGATTCTCAGACCACAAGCTGACACATTCAGCAAAAACAACAGCAATGGTAAGGGATGTCAGCCTCTACTAGCTGCTGGCCCTGTCGCATGTAGCATAACCACAGGAATGCTTCAGCCATGCCACCACAGAGCAGTCACTTAGCTTCAACTGCCAGGCTAAGGTGGGCATAGATTCTGTATGGAGGGTAAAATCACTACGGGGTTGAACAGGCATCAGCTGTGAGTGGCAACTTCTCAAACCACTCCACGGAGGTCTGCTAGAGCTCCTTTGCCCATAATCCTAGGTAAACAGACTATTTTAAATGCTTAAAGTACTTACTTCAGCAGATGAAGTAATGCTTCTGAGAGCAGCTAGATGGATTTTGAATCACAGCACACTGTACCTTTCAGAACATACTCAATGTACAAATATATTTAATTGCTGATTGAGAGCAATCAGAGTTAGAAAAACACACCTAAGAAATAATGAAGAAAAAAAAATATTTCTAATAAGGAAGCTCATATGCATTATCTCTTCAGGTCACCTACTGCAATTCAATACACCCTGCTTGTTTCTCACCTCTCAGTCCCCGGCTTTTACTAGCCATCATTTATAAACCATTTACCAAGAATTCTACACATAGACAAAATAATAAAGTAATTTCAGTACAAAAATTCTCAGAGGGGTAAGGGGGAACAGTGGCTCAATAAATAGATTTCCATCTTTAGAGGTCTCCAAGTCACCACTGACCTGATCTGGTATTTCTGACAGTCCTGCTTCAAACAAGGACTCAGACTGGGTGACCTACACAGGTTCCTTCCAACCAGCTTTTCTATGGCTCTGTGACTCTTCTAAAGACTGCTTTGCACAGTATACATATATTAGTTACAAATACACAGGAATCAATAGCTCAGGACTGCACTGCACAGAAGGAAGATAAATCAGATAATGCTTTTGACCAATCAATTTCCTTACACTTTCCCCTGATCATTTAAGAATTAAATGAGAAAAACACTCTCCATCAAGACAAATTAAGAGTTTCCCAAACTAAAAGAAGATGTCCAATGAAAATAATGATCTTGAAACAGATGAAGAGGCCTCCACCTTCAATAGCTGCAACTACATAAAAGCTATTGTTAGGCTGACCATCCTGAGGCACTTACAAGTGGCCTCCCTATCCAGCAACAGCTACAACACTAAATTATTTTTTGTGGAGTAGAGATATTCTTATTTGGACAAGTATTTGATAAATGTTTTATAAATATTGATAAATAAATATTGATTTATCCTTATTTCTGAATCTACTATAGGGCGATGCTTGTAATAAAGATTAAAGTTTTATTTCTTTTTGATAAAAAGTTCAATTTTGAATATAGTTAACACTTCTTTGGAAAAAAAAAAGAGCTTTAGTCTCCCTTGCCAGAATTATAAAATAAGATTCCTGAATTAAAAAAAAAATAATTGTTTGTATTCAAATATACACATCAAAACTATATATATATATAAATCTACTTTGCTGCAAATGGAACTGTTCTAAAGCTAGGAAATGTTAGCCTATTCCTCTGTAACCTTATATTCACCGACATGATTTTACTGTGCCACAATTACTAATTATGTCTCCACATTGCCTTTTCCAACAGGCTCCACATCTCAGATGGGTTTCAGTTCAGAGAGAAAGAGACTACGAGACATTGCACCTTGGGTAGAAGTTGTAACTATCATCTCTTTTCCCCTCACATGCTGCAGGAGACGATCAGCTCTTTTTGTACCACCTCCAATACTGACAGAGAGCTAAGCAGTTCATGAGATTAGGGAGGGGACCAGTACAAACACCCAAGGCAAGAGCCCTTCCATGTTCAGTGGACAAATCAGGACTATGCAACAAATAGAGAGTCCTTTTCATTTTCTGCTAGAGAATAAAGGGAAAACACACATTCACTTTATTCTTCAAGCAAACTACAACAAATCTTATCATAAATTAAACTATAATTCAGTTATCTGTGGATATAAAACAAAACTCTTTATTGATTTGAGGTATTATTTCTCTCCAATAACATGCTACCAACCTATACCTAGAGCTGGTAGCATCAGAGCCTAAAAGCTCAATTTGCATGTCTCCTGACTTCACCTGCTGAAACAAGCCACTTAGATATTAAACTGAAATAAGAACACTGACAAAATGCATACAATCTGCAGTAAAGGACAGTGCAGCTGTGTAACATTTTAGCTATCACATTATTGTTTTTTTCTGAATGAAAACAAACTCTATCTTGCAGTAGGAATGCAGTAAAATATAGGTTTTCCACAGTAAACTTACTTGAGCAAGCCCTTAGTCATCTGCCAAAAAAGCTGAAAACTGTATTAAGCAGACACAAGTAACATTAACTTGGATACTGCTCTGTCCATCCAGACAGTGTCTGGTGCTTGAAGGATGATGAGGACCGAAACCTGCAGAGTGAGTATTAGTATAAGCAAGTAACAGAGATTAGTGAAAGCACTAAAGAATGTGAAACAAATGCTATTCTGAGAAAAGCTGATTTCAAAGTAAGTGAACGTCGTATTGGAAAGCACTGAAAAATCTGTACTGTTTGAAATAGTGTATTCCAGGTTTCATGTATGACTCAGTCTCAGAGTAAAGACATAACTTCATATAACAAACTAAAACTAAACCAAAATAAATAAGTCAAATAATTCAAAGGTGAACAATTTTTACATTACTGCTTTTTAATTTTTAATGCTAAATTAATGGTGATCACAATAGGTGGAGCGGAAGAAATATTTCTTCCCTGAATAATCTCAGTTCCAACAGATCAGATTATCTTAAACTGATAGTTAAGAGATGGTTTTTATTGATTTTCCTTCTACATATTTATAATGGTCATTAAGTAATTTCTTAAACAACTTATTGCTGAAACTAAAAAACAAATACAGATCTACAGATCTTTCACATTTATTCCTTTTAAATAACACCACGGCTGGAAAATTTCTGTTGTAAGATTCACTGGAAATCAACATTTTACTAGCCAACAGCCCCTTAGCCAGCTCTGAGAGAATTCTTAGATGTTATTTAAGTTCAGTAGGTCCAGAAGATATCTGACTGCCATACGTTTTCCTTTCAAGCCAAAACAAATTCCACAGATGTTAGCACTGAATAGAATGCAGGCAATTAACAAGGTAACATAAAAACTAGGGCCTGGACACTAATTGTGAGCATCAAAAAAACCCACTAGGGAGATTAGATGCAACTAAAACAGAAGCCATCTCAAGTTGATCTTGCCATATGTGGGTGAAGAAGGGGGAATAAATAAAAAAATGGTATTTCAGATCTCATTTAGTCCTGTGCCTAGAGGCACAGAAACACAGACAAATAGAACACTAAGCCACAGAAATGCTCTTGATGTTGGTAAATTATCTCAGCACAGACAATACAACCCATTTATAAGTTATCATAACATAAATAATTTTGACTTGAAAGCAGGAATATTTATACAGATCTAGTAAAACTTTTTGTTATGAACTATGATATTTGAGTCCTCATGGCTCATCCTTGAAGGACAACAGTAATATTAATCCATGCTGCAAATTGTAAAGTGACAACACAGAGCAATTTTTAGTTAAAATTTATTTTAATAATAATTTTTAACAAAAATGCAATTTTTACCACATATGCAGCAGAGACTCATTATCTCAGATGGGGAAACAGATGTTTTTGACATCAAACACTACCTCAGCAGTATTTGCCATAGTAAAATAAAGTTAAGTTAGTCCCTTCCAATTGCAAGAATTCCTGTTTTCTCATTACATTCTAGCAGCAACTCCACTGTTCTCAAATTGAAAAACTGGCCCTATATTTTCCTGTTCACAGATTTGTAAAACACATTTCATGCCTTTCAAAGATTTGGCAACTACTGAGCATGTCCTGTTTTCTCTCTATTCCCCTAATCTTCTATCTTGCTCCCAACAGCTCCTCTTTTAGAAAATAGAACATGCAACGATCTGGAAAATGAAGCATTACTATAGACTTTTGAAGCTTCCACATATGCTTTTACACAGTCAAAACAGCAAAGCAGGTCTGAACAAATGCATTAATAACGCTGCTTTACCAAACAACGTAAGTAAACCCAATAAAAGCTCAGCAGTACATGTTTCTGAAGATACTGACACTGCAGCTTAATGCACAGTACATTGTTACAACTTTGTAGAATACCTCATTTAATGTTTTCAAGCATGGTTAACAGGTTGTTCCAAAAATAGAGGCTAGATTTGAAGACAGAAGTGGAGATTAAACTCCCAAGGACAGTACACCATACACTACAAAACTGCTGCAATATTAAACTGCTGTTAAATTCATTTCTTCACATTCAAGTAATGCTTGATTTTATACACAAAATGTAATGGTACTCTAAAGAAATAAAATATACTATGAAATAGGCTTTAAGCGGGTGGACTGCTATGAATCTTTCAGAGCACAAGTATAGGGTATAGAATTTACATCAAGGTTCTTCTAAAGCTGTGTGCTATATTGGTGTTTTCTACACCAACTGGAATAAAAGAGATTGAACTTACTTCAATTCTGCTTTGGGGACATCACAGTTATTACAAGCAGCCTCTGGTCCCTCCTATTTTCTCAACCCTATGGATGTTCTGAATTTCATCCAATCCCCGTTTCAAGCGTGCAAGCACAGAATTCTCATGCTTTTGTACTGTGCCTTGCACTGCAATCTTTGTTGTACCCCATGATTTACTTCTGCATAGCTGCCTCAGTCCAGATCCAACAAGCCTACCACCATTGTAACAGTCCAATTCAAGGATTTATAGCCTAATTTAACTAACTCCAGTAATAAAGTAACCTTTAAAATGGCTGTGTAGCATGCAAGTAATTTACAGAACTACTCTCTCTGATTCTTTCCATTATATTCAGTACTACTCTGTCAATAACATTGACACAGAACACTGCCACAGTAATAACCATCACCTTGTTTCAGAGACAGAGATTCAATAAAGTGGTTTTATCTTCCTTTTCCTAACTTGTAAGAAAACCTCATAACTATGGCAAGGCTCATGACATAGCTGTGTTCTCAAGTTTTGCTCACAATAGTTATGGGAAGTTTTCAGCTAAAAAACCTGCAAAACCAGTCTACATTCATGAACAGTATCTTTTGGGTACCACTGCTACAGCAAGTCAGGAACGTGCAAATGATCTCAACAGAAACATGAACCGTGACTCAAAACTAAATTTAGCTGCCTTAGAGAACCAATAGTACCTTGTTAAAAAATACGGAAAAGTACTCACTTTTACATTCCTGATGCTCTCTTCTACCTCCTGTACTTGTAAAGAACATTATGAAGAGTGATTATGACTATGATAGATTTGAATCAAGTGGTTTTGTGAATTCAGAACGTTTTACCAAATCTCTCTGTTCTACATTGTAAGAGTATCTTTAAAGAGAAGATAAAATTTCAGAAGATCTTTGAGAAATACTACTTAGCCTTAAACATTATGAAACATTCCAAAACAGTAAGACGTTAGCATGAATTCAGTCAAACCCTATTCATTTCAGCCTAACAGCTGCAGGACTAACAGACACTTAGAATCATAGAATCATTTAGGTTGGAAAAGACCTTCAAGATCATCGAGTCCAACCATCAACTATGCCCACTAAACCATGTTCTGGAGTACCTTGTCTACGTGCTTTTTGAATACCTTCAGGGATGGTGACTCAACCACATCCCTGGGCAGCCTGTTCCAATGCCTGACAACCCACTCGGTAAAGAAATTTTTCCCAATATCCAACCTAAATCTCCCTTGCCACAACTTGAGGCCATTTCCTCTCGTCCTACCTCCAGCCACCTGACAGAAGAGACCAACACCCACCGCACTACAATCCTCTTTCAGGTAGTTGTAGAGAGCGATAAGGTTTCCCCTCAGCCTCCTCTTCTCCAGACTAAACAGCCCCAGTTCCCTCAGCCGCTCCTTGTAAGACTTGTGCTCCAGGCCCCTCACCAGCTTTGCTGCCCTTCTTCGGACATGTTCCAGCACCTCAATGTCTTTCCTGTAGTGAGGGGCCCAAAACTGAACACAGGACTCCAGATGCGGCCTCACCAGTGCCCAGTACAGGGGAACAACCACCTCCCTGCTCCTGCTGGCCACACTATTTCTGATACAGGCCAGGATGCCGTTGGCCACCTTGACCACCTGGGCACACTGCTGGCTCATATTCAGCCGGCTGTCAACCAGCACATCCAGGTCTTTTTCTGCCGGGCAGCTTTCCAGCCACTCTTCCCCAAGCCTGTAGCGCTGCATGGGGTTGTTGTGACCCAAGTGCAGGACCCGGCACATGGCCTTGTTGAACCTCATACAATTGGCCTTGGCCCATTGATCCAGCCTGTCCAAATCCCTCTGTAGAGCCTTCCTACCCTTGAGCAGATCAACCCTCCCTCCCAACTTGGTGTCGTCTGTGAACTTGCTGAGGGTGCACTCGATCCCCTCGTCCAGATCATCGGTAAAGATATTAAACAGAACTGACCACAGTACTGAGCCCTGAAGAACACCACTTGTCACCCTCTGCCAACTGGATTTCACCCCATTCACCACAACCCTCTGGGCTTGTCCATCCAGCCAGTTTTTCACCCAGCGAAGAGTACATTTGTCCAAGCCATGAGCTGCCAGCTTCTCAAGGAGTTTGCCATGAGACAGTGTCAAAGACCTTGCTGAAGTCGAGGTAGACAACATCCACAGCCTTTCCCTCATCCACTAAGCTGGTCGTCTGGTCATAAAAGGAGATCAGGTTGGTCAAGCAGCACCTGCCTTTCATAAACTCATGCTGACTGGGCCTGATCCCCTGCTTGTCCTGGACTTGCCATGTGAGTGCTCTCAAGCATAGGAAGAAAAGCTCCTTCTTGTAATACCATAATGTTTTAGGAAATTTTCCTCCAGCGAGGTAAAAATTTGCAATGAAGAAGTAGTCAGAATAAGAAGGGAAATGCCTCAACATATTAAGAGATAAAGGACGAAAGAGTACCAAAAAAAAAATATTGGACCCTTCATATCACTCCCAGGACAATAATGCCTGTCACCTGCAGATGAAAAAGAATGTCTTATGCCCTTCACCTGAATGGAAATGAACACACTATCTGAGCGTAACTTAGACTATCAGATCCAGCAGATCAAGTAGTTAGAGACACAGGAAAAGTAAAAATGGAAAGAGGTATTTCCATCATTTCTCATTGAATAGACACACGACGTCTCCGTGTGCAGTCAGGGTTGCAAAACTGCAAACATCAGTAGAATGCATGACAGAAAACTTTGTTACTCTTTTCTGGATTTCCACCTGCACGGACACATCTCCGTCCTATCTCAAACTGACAATGAAAGGGAGTAGTAATACTATACTTGCAGTGTTCCCTGACGATGAAAATATGTACAATTAAAATCTAAGTTCAGATGATTAATGGCATCCAGCACTAGTCTACAGTTACAGATACATATTCTTAACAAAACTATACACTATTTTCTATATTAAATTACCTCTGATAATGTTAAGCTCCTTATGACACAACATGGAATTGGAAAAAACAAGGTACATGGCATTCTACTGCTGAATTTACTTGTCAGTCATGTAAAACTGCAAATTAAAACTGAAAGAACGACTGTTCTAACTCCCATGTTTGTAGTGGTATAGAACACTAGCTTGTTTTATAATAAGCTTCTGAAACATATTTGTGTCCTAAATTGCATTCTAATAAAGCATAAAGGATGATAATTGGATAAATAACCTCCATTATAATCCTGTATCAGATGAGCATTAGATGAGCCTTGGTATTAAGGTACTACAAAACCCAACATTTTTTTAGCAGTTCAGAAAACAAAACAAACTATTGCAAGAAATGGAGATCACATAATAGCTATACAGGTCAATGTATGTAAGGTATCTGGGATAATGAAAAGCCAGGGATTTCTGTTTTCACTTTAGCATCCGTGCACTATATGCAAGATACAAAAAGGAAACTGACTGAAGGAAAAGTTCTCTTGATTCCAGTTTTATTAATGAGCTTAATTTCCACTGGGTCAATTAAAAGACAGGAATTGCAAACTGAAAGAACTGCCTATATTTAGGTATTGCAATTAAGTGTACTACAGTAAGAACTACAGTTTCCACTAACAGTGCAGGATTTAGTCTGGGATCTACTCAAGACCAAAAACTCCTTAATGTTACAGACTAAAAATCAGAAATTATAAATGTGAGAATTTTCACTGAGAATATATTACAGAAATTATTTTTATTATAAATACAATCATTCTGTGATAGCTGTTCATGATGCATTTCTTTAAAAAAAAGTTTAAATTCACATGAATGTTTACAGTTCTTCTAACAGCACTTCAAAATTTGTCTCTCTTCATCTTTAAAAACAAAACATAAATTGTAACTATAAACAAAATCTGCTAACATGCTATTAAGTATATTAAGATGGAAGCAAATGGGCAGCTTTTCTGAACTTATTTTTATGACACATATAAGAAAAGCAGTTATCATAGTAAACATCATCTCTATCAATTAACTTCAAAAGCTACTTTCAAATATTGCCAGTCTGTTTTGCTAACAGTGGTTGCTTTTCAAAACAATAATCTATTAAAAAATGACACATGCTGTTCTACGAGCATTGCTTAATTCATAGAAGGTAGACTTTTAAGCATGTGTTGTAAAATGAGGGTTACAATAAACATGGTGACCTACTTTAAATGCTTGCACAGAATAATAAAGGACACTTGGTCTCTAATTTTTTTTCCAATAGTTCTCTAAATTAAAGAGCCCTTATTTGCAATTTGGGTTATTATTCATTTTGTTGTTGTTTGGTTTCAAGAAGAATTAAAACCATGATACATTTGGAGAGCTAACAAGACACAAAAGTGAATGTAAAATACGTTACTTTTGCTGAATACTACGTATATGAACTTCAACCATAACTCTTAAAATTTCTGGTTAGATGTGGGCATTTAAGTTTTCTGGAGGGAGGAGTTTGTGATTTATACGGTAAGACAGTTCTTTGGGTATTCTGCACAAATATTTGGGATCTAAACATTACTTGTATTCTTAGCTTTAAATTTCTACTCAACTTCTAGCTAAACGCATCGGCATCAGATCACTGAACTCTCTTACCCTTTAGAAGATGTTTTGTTACACAGATTTTTGGTTTTGGCTCTCTGCTTTTCAGCTGAAATCCAGTGGTTACCCGTCAATCTACACTGTTCTGAAAATAAGCCTGTCACTTCAAAAAATGTAATGTTTGAAGCAGCTGGCTGAAATCTAGCACAGAGAGCTTAGCCCATGACTCAACAGGATAGCAGATCAAGCTTTATGGGGCTTCATATGACATCAAAAATACTACAACTACCTGACAATCTGAACTGACTTAAAAGACTTTGTTTTAAAATTTTCCAGTGAGTTAACTGAAATCTGGATCATGTATCACCTACCTGAAACACTTAAATAGATGCTCCCCACATCTGTAATAAACTCTGTATCTCAGTTGTTGGACTAAACAGAAATATGATCAGGCCCGCAGTCAAAGTAGTACTATTTGGTGACCTAAAACTGCACAGTTCCAGTAGGAATTATTTTAGATTCATGATCCTATCTAAGTACTCTGCTTTTCTTTGTAATTTGGATAAGGCAGTATTACTAGAAAGGGGAGAAATATTTCCACAATTGCTATGATATAAGACAGCATAAAACAACTTCAAGCTACACTCTCTGATGCTAACCAATCAGTCACATTCATTCTCCTGAATAGTTTTTTTAACAAACAAGCTCTTCCAGTGAATTACGTTCTCTGAAGATACATTCTGCAAATGAATCATGATTTCATCAGCTGATAAGCCTGTTTTATATGATTGTGTTATTGAATGGGAAACTTTCACACTAAAACTAACATCAGAGAAGTCTAATGCCATAAGGCTGTCCTGTTTCACAAAATAAAATGTAGACTAATCACTTATGAAAACAATAATAAAAAAAACCCCAAACCCCAGTATCTTCTTAATTTTTACTATAGGTAAAAATATCAACTTACCAGACTTGTGCTTCTTGTGTTTTGCTTTCTTTTTAATTGTAAACAACTTGTTCTGGATCTCAGATTTATAAGATTTGAATGGATGAAGATGAACCTCACGCTTTCTTTGCAAGTCATCAAGTTTTCTCTGTAGATTTTCATTTAGAATATCCTTCAACTTCTTTTTTTTCTTTTTCTTCTTTTTTGCCCGCAACTTACTTAGTTTCTTGTTATTTCGCAGTGAGTCCTCTAGCATTGCTTCCTTAGCAGATTCGTGGTAATTTATGTCTTGGTTGTCATTATGAGTGCCATTTACATGCGTTTGGCAAGCTTTCAGTGTGTTCTGCCTGAACGGACTGATCTCAGCTTTTAGTCTGGCCATTTCAGGACAACCTTGTCCATTCTCCACAGCCCTTATTTCTCCTGAACTAGGGTGACCACCCATACCAACAATCTCTCCTGAACTAATAAAATTCCTCAAGTTCTCTTTACAGCAACCAGTTTTTTTGATGTCGCAGACTCTGGAGGTCTTGATTTCACAGTTAATCTTAACACCTTCTGTAGTGACTGTAAAGCTGCCTAAATGTGGTTTTTTTTCTGGACAGGTAACAATGGAATCCATACTCTTCTCTACTTCTGTCTTGGAAAGATGTAGCAGCTCTTCTCTACCACCAGAACTGACATCCCCATTGCTTTTGCTTACAAATTCATGTTTTGCTTTCTCCAATTTAATACGTGATACTTTTTTAACTTTGATGGGAGGAGATGGGAATTCAGGAGCCTGAAAAGGTTTTTGTTTGTAAATCCGAACATCTGCACCGCAAAACTGTGGAAAATGAACATATGCATTCTCCAAGTAGTCATAACCAAGAATTACTTCTCTGCATTCGTGGATAGGCTGACTTAGCACTGCATCCTGAACATCCTTCTGTGTTTCATACACGAAATCACAGAGACCTTTTAGCAGCCACACTTTTTGGTAGAATGGTAGCTCATGAAACGATTTTTCCTCCAACGGATTAACTTCTCCAAGGACTTTGAAAAACTGGGGACACAATCCAAGTTTTTCTGCAGAGCTATTAGGATTGTCAGTCTGCCCTACAACAGTATACCAGTGTTGTACTTTCTGTCTGAGTGCTGCTTCCCAAGTCTTGTAAGAAAGTGTAGGCCTGCGATGTAACGTAGATCTGCGGTGAGGAGGACTTAACAAAGAAGTCATTATTTTAGATAAAAAAGCATTACACTGAGGCATCAGAAGACAACGTTCCAGTTCGTAGAACACTATTTCAGGTAAATTTAAAATCTGTTGTGCTAAACAAAGAAAATGACCAATAGCTGGAATCTCCCACATTGTTTCCATCCTTGTAGGTGCTGCTTGAGCTAAAAGTGACTTTTCCCATTCTTCTATTTCTTTCTGACTAGCTTCTTCTGCTTCTTTTCTTTCTTGCTCTCTCAGCCTATTAAAAGAAAGTTCATGAAAATTCAGATATCAGGTGAACAAAAAGAAACAAGGGAGAAAAAATCTGAACTACAGCATGACAAACGTACTTATCTTGAAGTAATAAAGAACACAGTACTTAAAGCTTTCATTCAGTTTGTCTTACTTTGGATTACACAACGCATCACTGCACCCAAATGGGAAATTATCACCTTTTATTTCTATCACCACTAGTTTAAAAAAGGGGGAAAAAACCTGGCAGATATCAATAGTTTGGGTGGGTGAGATTTTTTAAAAAATGTATTCCCTTCCCCAATCCCTTTTTGGCAGGATTAAGTACTTCCAAAAAACAGTCCATATAAAAATCTCTGAAAACAAATTCCAGATAAATCTTGCTTTCAAATGTTTGCGCTGTGGCTTTTGTCACCTACCTTGTAATTCCCCTCCTCAGTATACAAGTATACATGCCTTACTGTTAAGTGCTTCATTGACATACAAAAGCCATTTTCCCTCCCACCCATAGGCATGTTACTAGTTGGTTTGCAATGGTGGTCAAAAAGGAAACAAGTATCAGGATGCATGAAAAATGTGATGGAAAATAACACCAGAAATAAAATGTCATTACATTAATAAATGGTTTGCCCTCACCTGCAAAAATGTATTCAGTTCTGGTCCCCCTATCTAAAAAAAGGACAGAGCAGAAATAGTGGGTATTCAGAGAAAGAAGTTATCAGTAATCAGAGGCCTGTAAAAACTCCTGAAAAATTTGGGACTCTACACAAAACACTAGCAAGAGGAAACATGACAGCAATATACAAAACTAGTATGACAGACTGGGAACCTCTATTTACTTGTATTTGTAAATTCATCATGAAATTTAAAGGCAACAAGTTTAAGCAGAAGAAATGCTTCCACTTCAGATAATCAATCATGCGTAGCTTACCATCTAACTTACTAGAACAGAATGTATGTTAATTTAGTTTCAAAGTGAAAAATAGGACATCTGCATGAATCACAAGAATATCAAGGGTTACCAGTAACAGGAGGGATTTTTCTTTAATGTTGCAGTGGTAAACTTTTTGCCTCAAGGCATGACCACATTCCAAAAGATAGGATTTAGGATACAGCTGCACTTGCAGAAAATTTTTTCTAGAGCTCATCCAAAGCTTCTCATACCTTTTTCTCTGAAGCTTCTATCACTGACCACTGCTAGAAACAATCACCTGCACATATCACTAATGCGACTTGTTACTGGAATTTACACATCCTTATTTCCAGATTGCTAATGTCCAATTATATTTATTTGTATAAAAGTAGCAAATAAATGCCACGTATCTATTCAAAGCATCAATGCTTTCCAAATTCAGCCAAAGAGTAATGTTATATTAAAATCTTTCTTTTAACATGAAGCTAATAGTGGCTTCTAGCATGAAGAATGTGTATTTGAAGCCTTAAGTATTGACTAGGTATCTCAAAAATGCAAAAAATGTGACAAACCTAGCTTAGACCACATTTTAGTATCAATGCAAGGAGAAATATGCCATGACTACAAACTTAAAATTTGCATCCTCTGTATATGCAAAATGACATAGAATACAGTAAGTTTTCACCAAATGCTTTATCTTACGTAATTCAGTTAAATTTCAAGTGACTTGTTACCATAATTTGAACAGAAATTTTTAAAACCACATACAAGCATCATTGTTATTTATGTACCTATCAAATGCAGAAAGACAGGTTCATGTAAAACATAAAATTAAAATGTAAAAGCAAACAGGTCAGTAAATTCTCAACTTCACTCTCCCAATGCAGGACTAATTTAACCGTATAATAGATGGGATCTAAAAACAAAATCCCACTTGCCATTCTAGGTGAATAAACCAGTAAATTCAACAATACTACTTGCATAGGTAAAATAGGCATTTTTTTTATTCTGGCTTTTGTTCTATATCCTTACGTTAATACTGCATTAATACAATAAATAAAAATAACTAAAAAAATAAAGAAAAATAAATAACTTACAAGTGGGGCAGAGGAAGAGATTATAGTAAGTAAAAAGTGTTCCGAAAAATAAATTTTAAAGCACTCCTGAGTCCCACTCCCTCCTCTCCCTTCTAACTGTAAAACATCAAATAACCTGCTGCCTCCAAAAGGTGTGAACTCTATTAAAATCGTACGGAAATAAGCTTAAATATTAATACATAGTGAGATAGAACATTTGTAAAAACAATCACATTTCAGTATTGTTTAATAAAAACATAGGCTGTAGATACTGTCTTTGCAAGCTGTTTCAATTTATCACCAATTAATAATTTAAATTAAGGTAGAATTCTCAAAATAAACAAAATACTCTAGACTCACCTCTGCCTTGTACTTCATAAAATGACAACCATTATACTATTTTAAACAACTTTTTAAAAAGAAAAACATACGTTGTTTTACTTGCAAAAAGTTTGCCTTTTTGGTTTTTTTAAAGCTATAATTTTATCACAATATCTGTAGTCATTCCATTCTCCGTAGACATTCAAGAGAAAACGTAAGTAACAGCACACTTTCATATCTTCATTATTGAGGTCTTCCTACTAGTTGCCCATCTTTTGGAGGGCATAGCTTTTTCCTGGGGTGTTTTTTTTTGAGAGGGAGGAGGAGGATTAAGAGGGGAGAGGAGGTGGAGCAAGGGAGCAGGGATGGAAGGAGAGAGAAATATTTGATATTTAGCAGGACAAATACCCTTACACTGAAATTCTCTGGACAAACATATGTGGCTTTCATGCTGACAGCAACTGTAAAATACCTGTTGTTTCATACTTTTATTTATATTTTTGAGGAATATGTTTGCAGATGTATTGTGTTTACAATAATAACACAAAACTTCTATTCAGTTACCACTTCTAACCCACTTAAGTGTTGAGTAATTTTTGTTATGATGACAAGGTAGTTTTTATTCTACAATAACTTGTTTCTACAAACTTTATTTTAAAAATAATCTAGAAAGCTACATACAATATAGCAATATTAGGCATTATTCTAAATTAAATCATGATTTAATAGTCAGAAGAAACTAAATTTGGAGATGCCCACGTGACCTTAATTCTGCTTCTGTAATGTCTTGCATCTTATTAGACATACTCTGTGTTTCTCCATAGGACCCAGTTCATTCCATGCTCACAACATTCTCATAAAAGGCAAAACTGACTGTATAAGCATAGCTCATTCCACAATTTGCTAATTTAAATGACTATCTTGCAACTGGAATTGAATTCTTTAAATGTTTTAATGAACATGTTTGGAACTTATCCCAGGATCACATTCTCAGAGATGGTAAAGACACAGAGCTATCTAGCATAATTTTCAACAAACCAAAGTCATACACACACTTAATTCTCATTGAAATCAACCAGCTACTTGCCATTCACTGTGGTTTTAAAAATTTCAGTGGGAATCTACCTCTGTGTCTTGGTATCTAAATGCCTCTAAACAGGCATGCATTTCCGATTATATAATAATTCCACAATTATTTACTGCTAACTAATATGAAAGTTAGTATGTATATTGTTATGTTACTTAATTAGCATGTAACCAAGCAGCTGAGTTGAACCTCATGGAAATGCAACCAATAACCCAAAGAAGACATTCTGATAATTAGAACAATTGAACAAAAGGAAAGCTTATAAACAAGACTGACAAGAAAAGTAAATCAGATGTTGTTATAATATACCCGGGCGGGGGGAAGTGCTTTTGCTGCTCTACAGAAACCATTAGCCACAAAATAGTGAAATCTACTTTGCAAAGACATCTATCTCCATTTTTACATGTTGAGTCTACCATGATGAAGGTATCACTTGGGGGAGGTTATAAAACATTAAATAAAGAAAAAATTAAAAGGATTGTGCAAGAAATGGATAAAGTTCAAGAAAGAAAAAGAGAATGCTCTGCAAAAGATACCTATATAACAAAAATAACAAAAGGATTTGGAGTACGATTTCCATGAGGTTAGCTACAGAAAAGAAGATAAAAACCACACTTCAGGATATTCTTCCAAAATATGCAGTTGAAAAAAAGCTTTTAAAATAAATTTCAAGGATTTGGGAAAAAAAAAATATCAAAAACTATTTCAAAGATTTCATTTACTGCAGTTCTTTCTACTCATCATATGATATCTGTGCCTTATAAGAGTACCTATATATCTAAAGCAAGGGATTAGATACTAACTTGGAATTCATCAAGCAATTTCTGTAGGTACGAGGCTAAGTTTTGTAGAAAGGCACTTGCATTTGCAACGTTACTTACCTGAGGCTGTAACTCCTAGTGAGGTGGCTAAACAGTCTAAGCTAAGCTAATTACTAGCTAGAAGGTATGTATGTGCTAAGTGGTCAGCTGGATGGCCAGATAGTGAGCACTTTATGTTCCTGATAACTTGTCTGCAAGCTGGGTGAACAGCAGGTGCTGCCTATCCAAACAAAACTGATTCGGCAGCACACAAGCAAGTTGCACTACCACACTACACACAATTTTATGGGGAAAAAGAGCAGCAGAGCAAGACCAGGAGGAAAGCAAAGTTCAGTACAGTAGAAATTAAAATCCTAAATAATTTACCCACTCATTTGAGTTGACCATCACAGTCATTCACATTTATACCCTGACACAGGATAGCCTATATAACAGCAACAGATTTGGACACTCATTCTTTTACAACTGTGATGAAAGACTAAGTGAAACAATCAATAATAATAATAATAATAATAATAATAATAATAATGATAATAATAATAATAATAATAATAATGATAATAATCCGTATCCATTAAAGTAGCACTTTAGTTCTAAGAATACAGATTATACCATGAATTCTATTGGGATACATTAAAATAAATAGAAATTCTGCATTAACATTTTGTGGCCTGAAGAAGATGTGGCTAATTGTTCAGAATCACATATTTTTACTTGAATTTTCCTTGCAGAATCCATATAAGCTTTAAACAGGTATAAATGCAATTTCAGTTCAGCAAACTTCATTTTTATTACAAAAAATTAAGAGTGAGTGAAAGCCAAATTCAGTAATGAAAATGCACATCTGTCAATGGACTAACACTGTAGCTCTAAGGAATACTGCAACGAGGTTACCATAAGGACGGCACTGTGCACTCCAATTAAACTACCCAAGTCTGCAATCTTGCACATAGTTTTCAAAGTACTTATTCTGTGCCAACCTCAGTGTGTCAGTTCTCAAAAAAAAAAAAAAAAAAAAAAAGCTGAATAACAATTTTCTCTTCTTAACAGGTAACAATATATTCAACATAATCTATATTTTAGCGATAATCCAAAGTAAGTTTAGGAAGTTGTAATGCATTTTTTAATAAAAACAGTGTCCCATCTTCAAGTTGCATGTACATGCATTTATATATAAAACCCTTTTAAATTTATATATGCTGTATCATATGATCTTCACTGGTAATGTGTTACTAATTTTATAGGCCTTCCAATTTCCAAGCCTTTTTCATAAAATACCTCTACAATGCACTTCAGGAACATTTGCATTTTGGTGAATTGGGAGACAACTGGTATAGAGAGGTCCAATGGTGGATCCATTAAGAAATAAAAAAATTTAAGGAGATACCTGAAGCATGATTATTTGAGGAGATCAACAGAGTCAAAGAAATATTCAACCAGCTATCTACTGACACATTTTTACTGCTTCCTAGTAAGTGGCATAGTTCAAAATTTTAGGGCATAAAGAGGCAAGCTAGTTGTAATCTTTTCCTTTTATTGCAGAACATTCTGTATAATCAACCACCGTGGAGCATCCTTTGCACAGGATTTGGGACTTTTGAGTATATCCAGATACATGGATTTAACCGTTAATTACAACAGTTTTGCAGGAACATGCTTAAAACAGGTGTATGAAAGCAAAATTTTTATTTGATTGGGTAATATGTTCTACTGACTCTATGGATTAAAATCCAATCAAAACATCCTTTTTTTGTAATAATGTTATCAGGTTCAGAGATCTAGAACACAGAGTTGAACACAAATCAAAGAGAATTTTACCAGAGAAGCAACAACCCTAGTGACCTTTGCTTTTTTGCAAAGTATGAGGTGGATCAGAAGAAAGATTCAGTCATTTCTAGGGAAAAGTACTGGCTAACACTCAATAACGGTATGGCTTCAACTCTGTTGAAAATGAAGGTTACCTGTAAAATGAGAGCGAACTGGTTATATGTGGGAAAAATCTCCAAAACTGTAAGCTTTGAAAAAAGCTGGAAATATTTTGCTTCCTAAAGCTAATACCGTTTTACCATCATGCTCCATGTTCAGATGCAGTCTCCCAAGTTACTGTTAAAGTATACAAGCTTCTAAGCTTCATTTTCCTCAAAGTGAAACGTATCACAATCAACATTAGACACTGCCTGGAATTACATACCTCTTTAATTTATGAAAACCACAAAATCCCACAGAGTTAATTACACACACATTCTAAATTTGTTACCTAACTGCCAAGCTGAAATGCCACATCAGTGAGATAACAGGAGTGGCACTGGCAGAGATAATTTGCTTCTGGCTATCAGTGAGGGAAGCAGTGACAAGATCAAAGACTTAAGACTCTAATTAAGCATTCTGGTAGTTTCTAATCTAATTGTTGCATGGAAAATGGTCCAAAGAGAGGTACAATAAACCATGACTGAGCTAACACAAAATTGCTGTGGATGCTTTCAGTTACCATTATAAGTTTCACAATCCTAAAATAACAGCAACCTTAATTTATGACTTTAGCAATTTTTCAAGAAGGTCATAAATCAAAAACTGATTTCTTGTTTTGTGGATGGACTGTACTGAAGTCCTATGTTCACACATGAACTTAAGACAAAAGGAACCACCACATTTATTTATCTAAAAAAGCCTTAAGGAGCTAGCCCCTGTAGAAAACTAGGAAGACATAATTATTTAAAACCAAAACAAAACAGTTTTTCCTATTACCTCTTTTCCTCTTTTGCTCTCAGCTGTTCCTCTTGTCTTAGAACCTGAACCATCACAGACTCAAACGTGCCTGTTGACAAGCCTACTAAATTGCGAGGCGTGGAACGTCGTCTGGTTGAAATGCATGCTGTTCCTTTCTCATCTTCCAGCCTATAGCATCCTCTAGATGTTACAGCTATTGATGTTTTCTCTCTTAAATGCCTAGAAGAGAAAAGCAAGCCAATTCACAATTACAATTTTCCTTACCAATGGCACTTCAATGCCTACACTATTTTTCATCTGCCATTTTTTCCACTTTGAAAGTTCCTTCATGAAATTTTAAACTTAAACCCAACATGCTAACATGAGCTACATTTTCACACCTGTTAGAAATGGTGGATATTTATCTCAAGTAATCAAATATTATTTGGAGATTAAATTTTCAATATTAATCCATTAATATTTGGAAAGAAAATACTTCCATGAGATCTGAAACAAGAAACTATCATTTTTAGAAGACACCTAAAAAAACCAAGTGCACTTGTTGGTTTGTGTTGTGGGTGCGTGTTAAACAGCAGTTTAATTTTGTTAAAAATTAAAAAAGATGAAAAGCAAAACACTACAGATTTGGTTGTAAAGTTACGTTTCATCTTATACTGCTTCAAAGTACTCCACCAAAACTGGTACGAGAAGTAACACTCTATCACACAACCTCTGAAAACGTTTGAGGGGAGGGGGGAAAATCCAACCTCCATTCAAAAGCAACCTCCATTCTAAGGTAATTTTCTGTGGTTTATAGTATCTGAGAATCATAAAACCAACACTGATCACTTCCTTGGAGTCACTTGATGGGGATCATTGAGCTAAATAGTGCTCTGTAATGAAGCAAGGATGATTATTCCAAGAAGTGGTTCTTGAATTTCATTTTACTAATAAAATTAGTTCCGTTAAACACATAAACCAAACTTGTCTGATCAAAAACTGTAAAAGAACTTTGAGACTTCTAGATTCCATAATCCTTTCTATATACAGTTCTTAGAAACTTTTACCAAGCTAGCGTACACAGACATATTGAAAAAATTTTTACAAATCTCTGAAGAGTTAATATAAGAGAAATTCACTATATACTGAAGGAGGATTATTTTTAGCCAGTTTAATATTTCTTAATATTTATTTGAACAAAGACTGTGCATTTGTGAAACAATGACAACAGCAATTGAATTGTTTTGGTAAATACGTATATTGCTATTTGATGACACAGTACATAAACTGACTTCACTTTCTTACGGAGTTTCTAATAAAATGGCATTGAGCATTCTCAGGTTCTACTGAATCCATTAAGTAGTCCTGTAGTTCAAGAGAACCCTCAACAAAACGCCCTTCAATTCAACACAGTTGAGATGTTACAGTCACACAACATACAAAAATGAACTTGGAACAAATCTTCCAAGCTGCATTTGGTTAGCTATTTATTTGCCAGCAGAAACTCTTTTAAGCCAGGAATTCAGATTTTTTTTTTTTTTAAATCAAGTTTATACCCCATTGGATTCAGCTCCTTCCCTTCTCCTCCCAAACTGTCCCAAAACTGCTGTTAGGCAAAAAACCTTTCAAATACAGTGTTGCTACAGCAACACAGAACACATCCACTCTGGCTTATTCAGTTGAGTTATGCACCACGCTCCTCCAGTGTTCCTGCTACACAAGCAAGATTCTTCTTACCATCTGGTGGCTAATGCTCTGTGTCACTAGCAAGTTTAAGGTTGACAGACATGCACAGCTTTATGCATTTCCTAAGACTGTTCCTTCTTCACCTTCACCCTTTGTCAAAAAATCCTTTTGGTTTTCACATGCAAAATACTATGTCGCTCAGAAGACTGGTGTACTTTTTCATTGTAAGAAGCCACCATGGTTTGCTGAATATGACTAAACTAAGTCTGTGTCAAACTCATGAGAAAGCATGTATTTCAGTTGTGATTTAACCCGGGTTTTCTACTATACAGGTTGACAGCTTTCTATGCTTCAGCTGCTTTGCCTGATAAACCAGTTCCTGCCAGGGACTTGTACTTCAACATATCACAATTTCCATTTTGCCATTTAAGACCATAACACACCAAGCATTACCTTTTGTTTTATAATTATCAAAAAATATGCCATTTCAAAGCAGGTACTTTGGCTCAAGATTTTATTCCTACGTATTTTAAAGACTAAAAATTCGCAGATTGTAAAAATCACAGTTTCAAAGAGCCAGATGTTCATAGAGAGTTTTGGTAGCTTCACTTGCTTTTGATAGCCTAAAATAAAGAAAGGAGCATTTGACATCTTGCCTAAACAAGTGTGCCTCCCTGTTCATAAAAGGCTTCTTTCAGAAGGAAAATCTTAGCCAGGAAATGTCATGCCTTATTTTGCATTTTGGTATTTTTGGGTTTGGAATCTCCAAAGCATTTTGAGATTGGAATAGTTCTCGGTAGGAAATGTTCCTCTTTGTGGAAGTATTGAGAGTTTGTGTGTTTTATTGTGGGTTTTTAAAAAAACATTCAAATGGTATTTTTTATATAAAAAACCCCCACATCCTCCTGTTCTGCTTTATGTAAATAGCATCTGGCTGGGCCCCTACACAGCCTTCTGCACGTACCGGGACAGCAGCGCCAGCTTCTGTTCCAGCATCATCTCCAGCTTCTGGGCCTGTCTGGAGAGCCAGTGATCTACACCATGCAGCCGGTAACATGTCTCCAGCATTAGCCGGAAGTCACCCACGAAATCTGCTATCCCCGCGTACTGCCCACTGGAAAATTTCTCTTCCATCTTCAACAGCCACATTCCAGCTGGCGACGGCTGAAAGGAGCGACTACTGTTATGACCCGAGACGGAGCCAGCTCCTTCTGCCCTGACGGATGCCTGATCCGCGAGGGGTTTCAAAAACGGTTCTGTCAGAGGGCGATACTTCTCCAGGAGAAACTCGCGCAGGATGCGGTACCCCTGCTGCAGCTCGGGATTCAGGCTCTGCTCCCCGGAGCAGCCGCCGCTCTTCCCTCCCGCATCATCTCCCTCCTTGTCCGGCTCCTCCTCCCCGCACCGAAGGCGGCTAGCCGCGGGCCGATCCGCCGAAAGGCCTCTGCCCGCGGGCTCTGCCGAGTCCATCTCTCCCACCCCGCGCACGCACAGGGCCTGGCCGGCTGCGGGGGGGCTGCCGGCCCCGGGCCTGCTCTTCAGCATCACCTAGGCACCGCCGCGCTCCCCCTCGCCCAGCCGGCGAATCCACATCGGGGTCACCTATGCACAGAGACACGATTCAGTCCCTCGCCACGCTCCCCCGCGACGGCCCCAGCCTTGCCCCCAGCTACGGGGATGGGGGGTGGGGGGGGAGGAAGGGCGTGTGGGGGGTGTGCGGGGGGTGTGTGCGCCGCGGCTGCCGGGGAGGAGGCAGCGGCCGGCCGCCGGCTTGGCGCGCCTCCCCCCGGCTCCAGCCTCCCCCGGCCTCCGGCCAACGCGCCCGGCCCTGCGTACCGCCCGGCCCTGCGTACCGCCCCGCCCGCCCGGCGACGGTGACCGCGCCCTCGCCTTGAGGGGCCGCCCGCGGCGGCGGGCACCGGCGCGTCCGTCCCCCCCCTTCCCCCCCCGCATCCCGCCGGCCTCGACCGCTCGCTCCCTTCCCCGCCCGCGCCGCAGCCCCCCCCCTCCCCCGGCCGCGACGGGGCCTCCCTTCTCCGCTCGCCCGCGGCCATCTCCCGACGGGAGGAGGAAAGGGCGGTCGGGCGGCGGGGGCCGTCGCCGCGCCGGCCGCCCCCGGCCAGCCCGTGTCTGCGCGGCGAGCGCTTCCTCTCTTCGCCTCACAGCGCGGCGGGGCCGGCCCAGTGGCGGCGGCTGGAGGCGGCCGCGGCGGGCAGCGGTGTCAGTTAACGGTCGGCGCGTTCCGGGGGTCGGGAGGGTGGGGGTGGGGGGGCACCCCCCCGGGAGAGGGGCGAGAGAAAGGGACCCGCCGCCTCACCTAGCGCGCATGCGCCCGAGCGGCGGCGGCGGCACGCCGGTTGTTTTGGTCGCCAGGTGCGGTGGCGTCATCAGAGGGCGCCTGGCTGGGAGCGGGGCGCGGGAGGCGGGCGCTGGTGCGCACGCGCAGGGTTGGGCGTTCCCGGCGGGAATGTTGGGGGGGGTGGGGGTGGGGAGGCGGAGGCCGGGGAGCCGGTGCCGCCTAGCGGCTTCGGTGAGGGAGTCCTCTCGTCAGGGCGGGCGGGCGCCCCCGGCCCTCCGCCCTGTCCTCACTCGGCACGGGGGTTGATACGGGTGCGGAATAACCTCCGCCAACGTCACCGGAGCGCGGACGGGCCTTTGCGCTGGTGCTGCGCGTAAGAGTTTTCCTCGGCGGACACCCGGGTCACGTTCGGGTTTCCCGAGCGGTGGAGGCGTTCCCTTAAGGACGCTCCGCCGTGGGCGTGAGGCAGTTCGCAAAAGCACTCGGCTGCGCCCGCGGGGGAGTTGGTGTTCCGCGAGCGGAAGCTGCGGGGATCCGCGCTGAGCCGCCCGGGGGGCACGGCAGCCCCCCCCGGCTTGCCTTCGAGCACCCTCCGCGCCGGCGGACCCCCGCTCCAGGAGGCTCCGCAGCGGCAGCCTCAGGCACCTGGGAGACGATCGCTCGGGAGCGCGGTGCTGACCTTGCCCCCTCCGGCAGATACAACTGCCTGAACAGCTAAGAGAGAGACAGTGAATGTAAGGGGGCGGGGGGGAACCCAAGTTTTCTTTGATAGACCCTCTACTTCTATGGCGGCCTTCTCGTCCCTTCTGCAAGGCAGCTTTCTGCAGAGATCGCTCCAGAGACCTCGCCCGCGACACTGTCTTGACAGGAGTAAGTCAGAGCTTGCAACGTGAAGGAATGCAGAACCGCTCCCCTGTCATGACTGCACTTTATCAGTTCTAAGGGCACCAGGAAATTTCCGTCCCCGTGTGGTCACAGCCAGCTTTCATAAGTGCTTCTGCCAAGCTGTTTTTGCGGAAGGGGCCTGAGCGGGGGCCACAGGTACAGCAGCCCGCTCGCCGTGCTATGCTTCCCCTGCAGGCCATGCCTCAGGGACAGAAGTTTGGGACCCACCAGCTTACCAAATGCCCCCTCTCGCCCCGTTTTCCATCCCCAGTCTACAAAGCCCCGGTACAGCCTGTGAACAAAGGTTGATTCCTGAGGTCCTGGCACCTCTCCTATCGCACCTCTCCTATCACACCTCTCCTGTAATATCTGCCACTGATACTACAGCTACCTGGCTTTATCCTCCCAATCCTCCCCCTTGAACTGCAGACTCCAAAGAACTGACGTCAGACACCTTGGCATGCAGTGTGTGGTGCTGTAGCAGAGGCTGCAGCCTGCCTCCACGTTGGAGGGGGGTGATCCTGCCTGGAGGACCACTGTGCACCGAGAAGTTAGCGATCCACGCAACAGTTAACCCGAGTGTTGCCACGTACAGCATGACCTTCAGGCCGCTGTTGTGCCATGCACATCACATGGCCACAGGATAAACTCAGCCAGCTCGCTGTTAAGAGGAGCCGGCGGGCAGCTGCTGCATACCGGTGATTAAACTGCCTCCGTGACCTTGGCTCAATCTCAAAGTGCAGCAAAGAAGTTACGCGAATATCCTTGCTGTCTGACAGTAGAAATGATGAATAGAGTTGTTTTCTTGTAAGAAAATCCTCTAATAGCCTGAATGACCACAAATGGGGTAGCCCTTCCACAGATGGGGGCTTCACAGTGTGTGCCCTGGTCAGAGGGTGATTTGATGCTGCACTGCTCGTGGCTTGCAGCATCTGAAATGCTGTTAGATAACAGTTCTCTATTTCTTTATGGTGTTAACTCTAATAAATTGTGTTTGAAATGATACTTTGAAAAGTCTGAATGCCTTTCTTGCTGGGACCATAATAAACCAGCATGTCCTGGTACAAAACAGAGGGAATGCTGTCTTGTGTTTTCTTTGATAACTTATCTCAGGAAGAGAGTTCAGCTTGTCTAATTCCCACTCCCAGTTGAAGGGGGAGGGTGGTCATCAGGGGGACAGAAGTGGTGGAGAGCTTCCTGCAACATACATGGAGGTTAAATCAACTGTGGAAAAAGCATGATTGAAGATGATGGGAAGCAGCCAAGCAAGTTACATTGGGAATTTCTGGTATAAGTTAAATAAAAGTAGATTAGACTGGCAGCTCTTTTAGCAGCTTTGTGGCATTGGCATTTCGGCCAGCAACACTTGCTTTCTGGTACTGCTGGGTCAATCAGATAGGAAAATTCATCCCAGCAGGACTCTTAGGCCTCTTCCCAGGACACCCAACAGTGGCTTCCCTCCTCCCTTCAGTCCTTGGCCTGACAACATGTAAGGCCACAAGTCTTCACAAGTCTCGAGATCAGGCCTGCCCTGGGTTAATGAGGATCAGCTCTCCACTAATGTTCATAATGAGGCTTTTCTTTCTTCAGGACTGTGAATGTCCAGCCCCACTGAGATGTGAGTTGCTTGCAACCTCCCTGCTGTGGGACCTGCTGGCAGCCAGACACTTTGCAGAAATCTGTTAGCCGTGGGAAATGGCAGAGTGAAAGAAAGCTTAGCAAGACTATAGACAGTCCAACTATTTCAGTTGGACCAAACATGTGCTGTTGGAGGAGAGAGGGAATTACAAGCCCTGTTCTTCTTGCTTGGGTACTACAGTACTGCGGCTCTTGTGAGTGAGCTCTCTGCCCTGTGTGCTGTGCTGTGTCTCTCTGCTCCTGGCTGACCTTCTGCTCCCTGACACTTACATTATACCAATCTACACCTGCTTGTGATTGCCCAGAATGTGGGAGGTGTGCTTCAAAGGGCTTCTTTCTCCCTGAAATATAGCTTCACAAAGACTAGAAATGGCAACAGTAAAGTTGCTTTGACTTTTGTCGGCTGACCAGTTACCGTTTCTCCAGTTGCCTAAAAGCTCTTGGTTTACAGGTACCTATTATGATTTCTTTGAGGTGGCTGTCTTCTCAATGACAGAAAAAGAATTTGTGGTCTCTGGAATATGCAGTTTTGTGATGGGGAAGGAGAAAGACTATAATGAACTACTAAAGCCAGTATCTCTCTTCCACCGTTCTTGTATTCCAAAAAGTTAGAGTTTTAGTTCAATGGTCGTGAACGTGTTTTGTAGGTCTCCCCTGCGAGACAGGACTGAGATAACATGGATGGTTATATCATGTGCTGCATGTCTAAGTAAATAAGAGCAGTTGTTTTCAATGTATGGTTAGCTTTCAACTCCACATTTTTTGATTGTTTCTTTGTTTGAAGGGCTTGTTTGCTGGACGCTCATTTATATGTCCTTCAACAATACCAGGTAGCTTAATACAAGTTGTTACTTCTTGCTATACATCTGGCCTTGCCTTGAGGCTATGAGAACTTGTAGTCAGAATTTTGCAAACACTTTATAGACTAGTACATGAGGAGCCACAAAATGTGATGCCTGTCGATTTTGGTGTGATAACATCTCAGCTATATTCAGGTCTGTCTTAGAAAACAGATATTTTAGTCTATGGTGATGAAAGAAATACAAATATCAATATTACACTCTGAAATTAAATTTACAGTGACGAATGGGGCCACATATGACAAAACAAGATAATATTCTTTATTGGGAGCTATGACTTGTATCACTGAAATATTTTAAGGGGAATAATTTTTCTAGGTATGCAATCAAACTAGGATAAAAGAATTAAAAAAAGAAGTGCCTGAGATGAATTATACTGGAGAACAGATCATTCTACCCATCTGCAACTTTTATGTGTTATTTTGTCTTCTGTAATGAAAAAATAACATTGCATTTAACCAAGCCCGTAGTATGCTATCTGTGTACTTTCTACGTCTTGCCACACGAGTGCACTGTTGAATAAAAACCATACTCCATTCCTGCTTTAAGTTAGAGGTAGTACTCCATTTCGATGTACCCAGGATATAACTGCAGGAGCAAAAGGAAACAAACTTTAGAAAATATGTAACAGTGATAAAATGGAGTTGTGTTTTACCACATTCAGTTTTAGTAATGGGAGCTACGACCCACATACCAGAAAAAAATATTGTTCAGAATAAATAGAGCTGATAAATTTAACACTTCAGTGAGGCTCATTCTAATTTCTCTCCATACAACTGAATTTGATACACAATTTTTGTAAAATGTCATGATATAGATTTACATCTTTTTTAACCATAAAAAATAATTACAAATGTGGATCTGCATAATCTTTTCTAAGACAGCATGTTACAGTAAATGAGCCCCTCTGCCTTCATGTTATCACAAAGATGGCAAGAAACTTTGCAATTACAGTGTTATCCACAGTGTCTGGGGTAGTTAGGGAAAAGTGCAAATGTCAGGTGGATAAAGGCATCAGGGACAAATGTGAGATATGCTTGGGAAAGAATAATCTTCCGTATACAGTTCGCAAAGGACAGGATGATCTTGTAGAGGAATAGAGACAACTCTCAGACATGACCAGTATCCTTTACCTCAGATATGATTGTTTGGTGGGGGAACTTTAGCGGGTCATGGAGGTCAAACTCAGGGATCTAAAGTTAAGCAAGTATTTTAGGCTGACCGTGAAAGCATCCACAATTTCTACAGATACCCATTGACAATGTAAATATTTAGTCTCTTCCTGAAACTTGACCTGGGTATTATTATAAAGATTTTATAGTGTGCCCTAACCTGATGCTTTGCCTTTACATTTTCTCTCAAACTGAATTCAGTGTTACTAGACCATAAAGTAACAGCTAGCGGCTACAAATATTATATAGATTAAGATGAACTCCTAGGCGAAACCCAAAAGTTCTAACTGCTTGGGTTACTTGCGGCCATTGTCTATATTTAACAACAGATTGTATGTGAATTCTCAGAGATTTATACATAATTCTTAGAAAATGTGTAAAATATTTTACAAAAACTGGTCTAAACCTCTTAAATCTAAAGGTCCTCTAGCTCAAGTTCTTGTGTATCCTAACCTTTTCAAGAGGACTATAGCATTTTTTTAAAGGAAAATATCACCATTCCACCACCCTCAAAGAATCATTTAGGCTGGCAGAATTATAATATGCATACTAGGACACTGGAAGGTTGTGTCCTAACAGGTCAGGAGCTGCTTGTTTCAGGGTGTGGGACGAATAAAGATGATCGCTGCAGCAGCAGTACAGAAACAGTGTTTAGCAAGAAGAGTAAAATTGTGTGTTTCTTTCTGTGAAATGCTGGACTTTATGAACCTTGAAATAATGTTATCTGTTTGCTTCTGGAGCAGTAAAGGAGGTCAAAAAGTATCTTCCACCTTCAACTTCAGGTTATGCTCCACATACCAGAAAAAACCCTATTCTTTATATAACACACATCCACTCATTGTATCATTTTCTTCTTCTGCTGGCAGTGTCATAAATAGTGACTGATTAGCTTACTATTATCTTCATTCTGCTTCTTTTAGTTCATTTGTTAAGCCCAGAGGTCCAAAATTCAATTTTCTGCTACTGATGACCCCCACAGTGACATACAAGACAGCCCACATTAAGGGTCCTCGGAGCTCTTCTGTGAGGTGAATTAGCACTGCCAGCAGAAACAGCTAAATTATGTGCCCAGATAATCACATGCTCCATTTGCTTACATAATCTAATGGTAAATAAACCCAACACTAAACTCCAGACAACACTATCAAAGTTCTTTTCTTTTGAGGATCTGCCACCTGAAGTTTCCTTTTTATCAGCTGCACAAAAATTCTTGGGGAACAGGGTCTCTGATATGTAAAGAAAATAATCAATCTTTGAAACTTTCCAGATGAGTTATTTTTCTGATCTTTTTCATCCTCTCACATGTCCCACCACTGTTACTTAGATCTTCCTCCCATTTAGGGATACAGTACTACTTCTTATTGCGAATGCTGTCCTCATTGCCAATTAGATATACAAACCGACAGAAAACAGAGGAAGCATCCTTGAATTTTACACTTTAGAGGCATTCCCACTTTTTTGCGTTCTCAGAGCTGTAAGCTGTTTTGTACCCAAAGTTCTGCATCAAGTAGTGCCGAAAAACTACAGTTCTCCCTAAAATAAGTAATTCTCAGCAACATAAAGTAAAGCAGAAGTAAAATTTTACATCTTGCAATGCATCAAACATCCATTCCTTTACAAAAACCAGAAATAAATATTTAATTTTTATTAATATGACATTATGATTCAAAATTCTGTTATGACGTCTTTTTAGAACTAGAGAAAGAATAAAGCAAAATGAACAAATTCAAATATTTTTTTCTTGATTCCAGATTGCCTTTGAAGTCCACTGCATGAGCTAGTTACTTCTGATTAGACTGCTAAACCAGGCTCCTCCTGAAGAGCAGTGTGATGGAACTTGCCATTTTTATTCTTTTCTAAAACTTTAAAATTTTGTGTTCTTTCCCATTTCTACCTTTTCATAATTCACTTGCCTAGCGCCAGCTACTTTTCTCCATAACACTGCACCAAAATTACTCTTTGTCACCTAAATATGTGACAGGCAGAACAGAGAGGTAGCTCTAACGTTGGTTCCTGAACAGTAAAACTACTCATAGCTGGTTCCCTGTGAACTGATGTGTCCTGATACAGAGTTACACTGCTGCAGTATCTTCACATCCTTAAACCTTCCCTCATTCCCTCCCCTACCTTCCATTAACACTGAGGCAAGAGTGTCACAGCCCAGTGCTGTGACTGGTTCAGCTCCATACCTGCTTGCCGGTGTCACAGATGAAAATACAACTTAAACTGTGAATGCTAAAAGGTGGCAGGCAATGACTGCATGTTGAGGTGGTGATGAATATATGATACTGATCTTTGAAGCTCTGAAGCACAAGCCTGCTACCTGCAGTTGGTACGGGCTGGCTGTAAATTTTGGTAATATCTGGACAAAATAGAAGTGACATGTCCTGAACCCTCCAATTAATTAGGGACAAAACCACCAGTTAGGAGGCAGGTCATGCATTGTGCTTCTCCACATGGACTATCTGGATTTAGAAAAGCGAGGGGTTGGGGCCCTGGAAAGAAGAGATGGCTCCAAAAAGAAGGGTCCCTGAATAGAAGTGGTCTAAGAAAGTGGAAAGGGGCCCAGAAAGCGGAAGATGAAATCCTTGTTGGAGGAAAGATCCTGGAACTGGGGAAGATCCCAGAGATCAGAGAGCTGTGTGGAGATGAATGCTGTGGCATGCCCAGGGACTTTGGCTATTAATGCCCGGGACGGGTGCTGCAGGAAGCAGCACAGCAGGAACCAACATGATTTTTCTGTCCAACCATCCCAGACCAGCAGCAACCTTTCTGCAGAGGAGGCAAGTTGAGACCTAGGAACATGACATGAGTGATTGATTGTGCCAGATAATCAAGTAGGGTAAAAGCTCTACGCTCTTTGGTTCTGAAATAAACACCAGTGTTCAGATCCACTGTGGGTTGTCATTTACCTTGTTGCACCCAGACAGCCAGTACATGCAGGCTGATAACTAGGTCCTTAGCCAAAAAGAAAGGATAACTGTTCAGATCAGGCTGAAGTTTTTCATTCAGCAATGTATTTCAGTCTGTCTGCTATTCAGCTGCTGCTGTTCACAAAACTTGAAAGAATGTGTATTTTTTCCAGCTAAGCTTCCTCCTTTTATGCCCTTGCCAAACTTGGTCAAAATTATCCAGCAGGTTCAAAAGTGATTGGAGAGGACAAACAGATAGACAGCACAACTGTGTAAGCCTCAGTTCCTTAGAAAATCAGGGTAACACGAACTTGGAAACCTCCAACAGCATACATTTTTACTGTTCTTTCTGTAACTGTGCAACACAAGAAAGGCAACCACAAAATTGCTTCATATAGACTTAACATTTATGTAAGTGGACGGTTTCGCAATTGTACTTTATTATGTCTAATTGCAGAGTTGAAACTTGTTTTTTATTGTTCTGGTATTACAGAAATCACAGTTATTTCCCTTTCCCATTGCTGAAGAGTGGAGAAAACATACAAGGGTATAATTTTAATAGCAAAGAGAGATTTTGAGAGAGACTAGATACAGACATTAAAAGTATACAGACAGACAATGTTTAGGTGACTAAAATATTTGCTCTGTTCACTGCCCATTCAGTTGCTTTATAATCATTAACTGTAAAGACCATGTTCCATGGTACCTGAGAAGACATATTACAGGCCAGAGCTAAAACTGCAGTCATCCAGATATGAATGTCTGCTTTTGACAGGGGAAAAGAGAACTCCAAATATGTTCAGATTATCAATCATTCTACAGTATGCATTGTATGTCACTGTGTCTGGTGGTTGGTGTCAAACAAAAGAAGCTGTGACAGTGCTTAGTCACCTTACACATTGAACACACATATAAGACAACACTTTTATTCTACTGTACTAGTCCGTCAATGACGAATAGTGGAGAGACTGGGCAATACTTGAAAAATATAAATTATAAGGATGATCTGTATTTCTTGATAACTACAAATACTGATGCTTGTTCACGAAAGTTTTCACAAAAGTTGTAGGAATCCATCAGTAGAATTTGGTTAAAATGTAACAGTCTTCAGTCTCATCCAACCACACCTCTTCTGTACATCTGTTTTAACTCTACATTCAAAGAAAAACCACAATTATTTCCAAATAGGAGATTTAGAAAATTCAGAGTAAATAAATTAATCAATCAATATAAATAATTATTTTTTTTTTTAATATTAGTTTAACAGAATCACAAGGGTAGTTGAAGTTGAAACAGACCTCGAAGCAGGGGAAACTAGAACAGCTTGCTCAGTGCCTTGTTCAGTTGGGTTTTGAATATCTTCAAGGAAGGAGGCTCTACAACCTCTCCAGACAACCTGTTTCAGTTCTGCCAAGCTGCTTTCCAGTCAATCAGACCCAAAATCAGACAAAAATGTGCTGCTGTGGGGTGTCATTCCTCCCCAGGAGCAGCAGTTTAGTTTTCCCTTTGTTGAACTCCACGAAGTTCCTGTCAGCCCATTTCTCCAGCTTGTCAAGGCCCCTCTGAGTGGCAGCATCTGGTGTATCCATTCTGTGTATAAAGCACTGTTCTCAATTCTGAGTTGTCTTCAAAATTCCTGAGGGAGAACTCTGCCCCGTCATCTAGATCATTAATGATGTTAAACAGTACTAGCCCCTGTAACAACCCTGGGGTACACCATGAGTGACTGGCCTCTGAGGTGGACTTCGTGCCACTGATTACAATCTTCTAAGCCTAGCACCAGTTTTAAACCCACCTCACTGTCCACTTATCTAGTCCATATTTCATCAGTTTGTCAACAGGTATGCAAAGGAAGACTGTCAAAAATCTTACTAAAGGCAAGATAAACAGCATCCACTGCCAGTCGTGTCATTGCAGAACACTATGAGGTTGGTCAGGCATAATTTACCTTTCATGAATCCACGCTGACTACTCCCAGTGACCTGCTTGTCCTTTGTATAGTGTAGAAATGGTTTGTAGTATTATTTGTTTTACCTTCTCTGGGATCAAGGTGAAGCTGACTGGTCAGTACTTCCCACGATCCTGCTTCCCGTCCTGCTTGGAGACAGGAGTGGCTCTCTCCCAGTCCTCAGGAACCTCTCCCAGTTGCCATGACTTTTCAGAGATAACCAAGAGTGGCCTTGCAATGACATTCGCCAGCACCCTCAGCACTTGCGGGTACACTCCTTTAAGTCCAAAGGGCTTGTTTACATCCAGTTTGTTTAAATTTCCCCAACTGGATCCTTCTCTACTGAGGATAAGTCTTCATTGACCCTCATTGAAAATCCCCATTGAAATCAAGACAACTAAAGAAAAAGAAGAACTGGTCTCTTTTTAAAGATACAGCATGGCCTCCCTTTGTGTAACTTTTAATATAAAAATGTAAACTTCTGGAATGTCCCTTTATATTGTGTCAGTCCCACTCTCTTTTGAAGTTAACCCTACTCTGCTTTGGAATAGAAGGACTAAAGCTAAAGTTAATGTCACTCAATTTTGCATGTGAGAAAGAAAAGCTACTGTAGTCCAAGAAAATATCCTGACAGCCTCCAGGTTTTCCTCTATATGCAGTGAAAGCACATGGCTTGTAACACCACTGGGTATTGCAGCATATTACAGTGCAGTGGACCACTTTTGCTGAATCCCTTCTGTGGAGCTGTGTCCCCCCTAACGAGTGAAGAGAGCATATCTTTTGTGATCTCAAGTTTAAGAGATGTCATCCTGCTGTTATTGCTGGAAGGACCAAAAATTATGTTACCCATAATGAGTAAAATGCAACTGCAGTAACATTCAGTGTAAGAACTCTAGACTTTGAGAAAAGTTAAAAAATAGTAAAATGGCAGAGATAGCTTCCATTTATACAATCTCATTTTTCACTTTTGTGTGTGTGTTTTTAAGAAGAGATGTTTTTCAAAAAATGGTAGACTTTGCAGCAGTGGTCAGCATAGTCATTACTAAGTCATTAGACTTCTGTTGCATGCAGAAACACATGGAGGTTTAAACAAGTCCCTGCTGTTTTGAGCAGAAAGCTTCACTGTAGAGTAGAACAGAATTATTTAATGACAGTTTGGAAGTACTGGGAGAAGTAGATAGGCTACCGTAGACTCAGTTTAGTCCTGTATTTTGGCATGCCATGTAAACAGGATGTTCACATAAAGATAAAGTTGACTGTTACATGCTCATGTTAAAATGTTCTTAGAATATTAAAAACCCCTACAGTTTCCAAGAAAAAAATGTATTGATAGATAACCATGTCAGTTTGTTTCAGTAAGCTGCTAACTATATTCAGTTTGGTATCTTCATGCCTTTGGGGAGAAAGACCTCACTGTGATGAAAAAGAGGAACTTCTTATACAAATATTAACATATGTTCTGGCATAATGAAAATATAATCTGTATTCCCTAATAGCAGGTGACTGGATTTTTAGACTAGAAACTCTGTATTCAAAACTAGAGCAAGTATTTTTGAGCTGACATCTTCAAACTCTGAAAATACTGTCTTCCACATCTGTTTTAATGTTTTCAATCACTTTCACTGAAAATGTTTTGGATAGGTTTTCTTTAGAATATTACTATTTGTGATCAAACTTTTCCCCAGTGTAAACCTGTAAATACACTGGAGTCAGAATTAGAAATAAGTTTTTATATCTCATCTTTTTTTCTGGCACAGTCCATTGGCTACATTTCAGTTTTGTTCCAGCTTGAGAGACTTTGAGTTAGGTATCCTGCAAATTCTTTGCAAATTAACTGGCTGATAAAGTGTAGTTGCTATTATTTACTGTATGCTCAATATTATTCATGCATAGCATGTGGTACCAGGAAACTTCTTCCTTCTCATTGCTGCAAATATTGACTTTTTGCAGATTAATATCCTTTTACCTAAAAAAAAACCCCAAAACCAAAGCCCCCCAAACCAAACCAGTTTTAGGCAGTTGTTTTCCTTGTTTCTTTCCATGCCAATAATTATACTAAACCTAATTTTATAGTAATTTTGTTGATGTTTTTCTTTCAAGATAATCTGAGATACTAATCTGAATTAGAAAAAAATTTTGAATATATGTCCAGTGATGGACTGGACCTAGCGTTGTAACTCTAGTGATACAGTTATTAGTTGGGTCCATGGCTGATGAAATACATTGACTCTAATGGTGAAGCTAGGTAAATAAATTAAAAAAAAACAAACAGAAAGAAGAGTGAGAGACAGAGTGACAGAAATGGAAAGGGAAAGCAGGAAGAGAGAAAGAGAGAGGGGGGCAGGGGAGAAGGGAGAGAGAGGCACAGAGAGAATGGAAAATGCTTCTCAGTGGCCAGCCAGGAAGAAAAATGTGCAGGGCTCCCCGGGTGAGTGTCCTCCCCCAGTTCCCTCTCCAGTGAAGCAGTGTTCTCCCCTTTTCCCACAATAACTTGATATTTTTCATCAGGACCTGCACAAATTCACCATTGGTTGTTGTCCTTTTGATGCTGTTATTGCTGATTGAAGCATGCACTGGTCAGAGAAGGTGCTGCACAGCTGGTTCATTGCTGAGCTTTCTGCCAACACTAAACTTTGGGATACAATAAACTAAAACCTCTATTTCTTGTTGAAGACCACTACTGATCTGGGTTTAGAAAGACTCTTTAGATCCAGAAATGCTCAATGACTTAGTCAATTACAGTGTAAACAACAATAAAGTTTAAAATGAACTGTAAAGGCTAAGATGGAAGGTTGGCTGCAATGTGGATGCATCCGCTGTATTTACATGGCTCAATCTACCCTGACTGTATCAATTATAATTAGTTTAAGGTTGATTCTTCTTGTGGCTGCTGATGATATGTGTTATTATTTAGCTATTCTACAGTAGTGTTGGTGTAGTGTGTTATAATGCTCATATAGTTAGTAATTTAAAATAAAAAAATGTTCTGTGCTGTGGCAATGGGGACCACAAACACTTCACTTAAACCTGGAATGTTACCTCATGGCTCAGGAAGAGATACAGCCTGTAAGGATGGTTCATGTGTCATGCAGTCTACACCTTGCAACCTGGATCCATCTGCTCCTTACCAAAAAACATGTAGCTGCTGCAGCATTATCAGATCTTGATCCAGTGTACCCTCTGAACAACTGTATTAAAAAAAAAAAAGCTTTTGCCACATCATAGATTTTTCATTGCATTTGTCCTGTACTGAGATGACAGTCTTACATCATGACATTTAGAAACCTTCCCACATTTTTCAGTCTGCTTGAATAATAGCCAAAGACTTGAGATTTCAAAGTTTCACATTGCTTTGTTATTAAATATATCTTTTAATGAAATCTTTCTACTGACCTGATACACCACCAGTGTCCAGTGAAGGCTTAATTTTAGGCTTAACTAAAAAAGACTTTTTCTAAACCAAACACAGGTAAAATACAGAACTTTCTTGACATAGTATACAAATTCTAGATAAAAGCAGTAGCTCCTTGATTTTAAGAAAACTCTGGCCAAAAAAAGAAGTTGACATTGTTTTTAGAGGAGTTTCATTATTTCAGTGAGGTATATAAAACTGTGATTCACTCCTTTAAAAATGCAAGGCTCACTTATTAAAACAAATTTAGTGTGTATGAATAGAGGACCAATAGGTGAGTGAAGGGTTAGGAATGTAGGTAGGTAGGTAGATAAAGCCAACTGAACATGCCAAATGTGATAATGAAAGAGCTAGTTCTTGTATGATAAAACCCATTATCTAAGCTTTATGGGCAAAGAAATACAGTACATCCGCTCTAAACAAGTTCACTCATGTCACAAGCAGCCTAACTATTGCCATTGGTGCAATACCTGCAGAGTCCATTTAATAGCTGGGTAAATGTTTAAGCAGTTAACTTGTTTCAAGCTCCCTGCAACTGAGGCTACACTCCTACTTTTAATATGTCTATATTACCATAAACCCAGCATCTGCCCTTGAATCAGCCTTGGAAGGAATGACAGATAGCAAGAATAATATCAGTGACGTAAAATATCAGACTAGTATTTATGAGTATATTCAGGCATTAAACAGAACTACTGGCTAAAAATTTGCATGCAGTTCCAGAGAAGACATCTTCTCTGGTGTCTCAGAGAAAGAGATGTTTAAAAGTTTGTTCTTACTGTTTCCAACATTCTTGGGATTCCAGCAGTAGCTAGAGCCATGAGAATATTGATGTAAATGAGTGAAGGCAGAGATCTGAAAGATTAGGTCCACGTCAGACTTTTATTTTATTTGGAGGTTTGGCTTCCTGCCATGTGTTCGGGCAATAAATTGGCTGAAAGAGAGGTGCTTCTAGCATTCTCCTGAGTAGAAGTATTCCAGCAAAGACAGTAGCAGGCAAAATAAGGTAAGCAAGAGTGGAAGATTACAGCAGGGTTTTAAATAGACTTAAATTTAAGGTTATTTTATCAGACTGCTTGTTTAGATTCTAACAAATAGTGATATTTTCAGTTGACTTTAAAGTTTTCTTCTGAAATCTCTTCCTTAGTCTAGTGTGTCTATTTTTCTATGTTCCTATATCTAGTTTATAGATTTTGTAAAGTCTGTCTGATTTGAAATAGATGATAACCTCATTATTTATTAGCTGTAGGATGCCAAAAGTTCTTTTTAATTCATTGTTAAATTGTAACAAACTTGGAGGAGTTACTTAGGTTCTTCAGAAGCAGAACTGTGAGCTGCAAACCAATATACTAGACAAATACAGTTCTGATCCTTTAATGGCCTTAGACATACCTTGTTATGAATGTACCAATATAGTATGATATAATATTTGGGTTGTACCACTGTGTGAATGAACTCCAAAATTTTAAATTCTGTTTTCATGTACTGAATTTAATTTAATTTTATGATCATATGTGTCTGGGTGTTAAGTGGAAGAGAGAATAATGGCTAAGAACAAACAAGATCACTAAGGGTGCAAGAGAAGCTAGACAACAGATTTTCTTTGCTGTCTTTGTATAAATGAATTGATATGGTCTATGTAGCAGGAAAAATTTTCAAACTCCCTGTGCTTTTAGGGTGATCTTGTTGCCACTGGCCACAAACATGCTCAAGTATATCTGATTTCAGCAGTTTAAAGAGCTATATCTCTAGTTTCTGCTTCACTTGTACTTAGCTTAGATGCAAAACAAAATAAAACAGATCCAAGTTTCCAAAACAAAGAGTGGTTGATTGGGTCTGCAGCCAGGAAGAGTATCCAGCTCTTCCTAGCCCTCTTCAAGCAGCACATACCTTACAGAATAGAGAAAAGAACAGAAGAAATGGGCATGAAATATATTAAAACAAAGAAATAAGCATAGAAGGAGACATACAATATTAAAAAGCAATGAATGAGAATGAAAAAAGTGGGAGTAGGTGACATCTACATAAGAACACGGAATGAGAGGAAAGGCTTATTGAAATGGGAGTATTTATATGTCACTCAGTCTTAAGGGACATGTGAGGAAATTCAAGCTATGCAATATTTTGTTATATATTGTAGAGCACTTTATTTGTTCTGGAGAGCTAACAAAGGTGAAGTTCTACCACAGAATTTTCCATTTTCTACTCGTTGAAACAAGCTAAAATGATTAAACTTAAGTACAGTCCTTGAGAACTTCGAAGATTACCTGTCTATCTTTCTCCATAGAAAGTTTCCTAAGATTTATCCACTTCCTAAATATGCTTCTGAAATTTTCTTTAAACTGGCCTGCTGTCTTCAGGAATTCTTCAGGGTCTTGGCTTGTAATCATCCTCCTTTTCTTACAGTGGTGGGTGTAAATAATGCAAATGCAAGACTCTGAATCTAGATGGTTTGCATGGTATCACACTGGTTCCCAAGAGAAAAAAGAAAATCATTTCATTAAGTGTTTAGGACTAACTCAACATAAATTGGCATTAGTAACTGCAGTATACAAAGGGCAAGCCCAGCAGAAGACAATTCCCTGACTGCTTCACTGCGTATAAAAATCAGGAATTGGGATCTTCAGAACTTCTGATCAAGTGCAGCCAAACTAGAATTGCACTTAATGTTTTCAGTAGGAATGTTCTGTAAGGGATTAAATGTCTGGTTTTGAGTATCCTAGATCTAACGATGTCTTGATGCTTTGTTAATGCTAAATGCCTAGCACACTATCATCTCTCAAAGTCCACAAGCTGATGTTACTGCCCATATACTCTGCAGAGCCTGATTCAGTTAGATGTTTGCAGAGTGCAGGTCCCAGTCAGGACTTAGTGGAAAATCACAGTGAGTCTTCTTTTTTATTCAGCTTGCTCAGGGATAAAGCAATTTCAGCAAGAGGAAGATCCAGCCTTTACTTTCTACCTCTGACTACAAGTTATCAGACATTTGAAAAATGAGATATCTTTACTAGGAAGAATAAGTTAATTATTTCTAATAAATGTTTCACTTTTCAGTGGCTTAACTGAATGTTTAGATACAACTAAAGAGCCAAAGAGAGTGAAAAAAGAGCCTTAGTTAGCCTTTGTAGTCTAGTAACAAGAGAATTGCCAGGGACAGAAGTATTTCATTTCTACTATTTCACATAAGTATTTAATGTGAAGTCCTGCATCAGTGAACTGAGCCAAACCAGAAGATGGAATTCCCCTGCCCTGTCTGAGTTCACAAATCATTACACTAGTGTCAGAGCCATGATCTCTCTGGCCTAACTGATATTTAGTTATTCTGTGCAAAGCTGCATGGGGCTAAAATTATACCCATCTTTCCTTGGTTCATTCACCAGTGTACCAGACAAAATTGAAGCTCATAATTTTCTTTGGTCTGCACTTGCCATAAACAATTGTCATAAACGGTTGACTTCAGAAGAGTGTGTAGACTTGAGAATTCCAGTTTCCCTTTCTCCAAACCAAAGGTCCTTAGCTTTTCTGAAATGCAGTGATTTAAGCTGCATCCTCAGGATATCTTATTAGCTACCTGGGTGGTTCCTCAGTCAGTGCGGTTCCCATTCTTAGATACCAGCCTCTTCTTAGGGTATCGAGCCTAGGTAATGCTTAAATCCTTTTATTCATCTAGCCTTCAAAAACTGAAGAGCATTATTTCTTGTAAATTAGTCACAAATCAAACATAATTTGAAAAATGCAGAGCACATTGAAGTGAAATTATTGAATTGTAAAGGAAACATTAATAATTTGAAAATATGAATGGTTGCTAATGGTAGGACATTGATTTTTTTTTCTGGTCACTTGTGATAGTCAATAATTGTAATATACTCCTCAAATTTCCAAAATCCAGTCCTCATTCCTGAGGTAATGTTTCCTGAACTTTGGTTTAAGATTGCAATATGGCTGCATGTCTTTGCTGGAACTCAGATTATGCTGTGTTGAATTTAGCATAATTTTCAATCACTTATGAATACTTGGAAAATTATCTTAGACTGTATTCTGAAGGACAAAAAGAATATGATTTTTCAATCCAGCTAGCAAGGTGTAGGTAGGTTGCTATGACTGAGAAGCATAAATAAATTAAATTGAAGTCACATAAACTGCTTATATTTTATCTAAGGGCAAGTCTTTTAAAATATATTCCTTCAACACAACTGTATCCATGATAACCTGCATCTTAGTGGAAGTGTAGGTAGGTAACTGATTTACCGTCACTGGAAACATACCATTTTTGCCTTGCAAGACACAGGCTTGGGTCATGCATGCAGTGAAACATTTATTGATTTTATCCTGCTTCCTTTAACTGTCATTTATCAAAATTATACTCTTTGCAAACTCGTTTCTCAACTGAAACATGAAGTATTGTGACAGATTCTGACTCCTACTTTAGGACTGGAAAAGAGAAGCAACTCAGCTTGTCAGGATTTCTTGAGTGTCCGCAATGCTGCTCCGCTCAGGCCGCAAAAAGCCGTATGAAGTGTCTCTCCATAGAAGGCAGCCTGTTAAGAAACAATCTCTGCCAAGAACTGTAAAACCAGCTTCTGGAAAGTCAGGTAACTCTTTCCTGAGTGACAGGTGTGTTTGTAATCTTGGAAAGATGATTCCAGTCCAAGGGAGAATCCAACCAAATTAAGTATGTGGAACACCTTATCTATAATAAGGTCAAAAATAAAAATACCTGGAGGAACAAAAAAAAATGAAAGCTGCCTTTAAAACAACCAGTACAGAAATACTCCTCAAAGCAGTGACATTAGATTTTTCACACCACCAAATTCAGACCAGTAATTCCTAAAGTACTTCTATACCTCCCTGGAAATAATGAATGACATAGCAGGCCTGCCAATTGTTTTATTTTGGGCACTGTACTAGTTCTTCAAATTCTAGTTAAAAGTAGAATTCTTACACTATAGCTGTTGTAATATAACAATTTTTAAAAGGCTTGCTGTATTAATTATTGTAGCTGTTGTCCTGTTGCTTTTTAGAACAACCTGTCTTTTTTCTGGAAGCCTGATAGCCTTAGTTGCCAGGCCTTTGAAGAGAAGGCCTTTGTCCACACATAGATCAGCTATGCATGTGCCGAAGGTCCGACACAGGATGTGTCAGACCTGCCACTTCTGGAGGGTGTGACTCGGTCTGTCAGGGCGTGCATCGCTCATCTCTTTTGTTGACTGCACATGCAGAGTTTCTGCTCAGCCTAAACAGGGTGGAAAGAAAGCTTCTCGGAAACAACTCTATTTTTTTCAAAATGTCTGCTTAAGTACAGATGTTTCAGAGGAGGTACAACAATATAAAATGAGTAGAAAAGTTTTGGGCGAAGTCAAGCATTCCCAGAACATTATGTCACTCCTGGTGCATTTTGAGTATCCTGTTGTTTTACTTGCCTACTTGTTCTGGTGAAGAAAGAACTGTTTATCTTACAGCATACCCTGGAGGTCTGTGTGGTCTCAGAAATGTCTTAACTGAATTTGAAAGCAGCAAACCTATTTCAGTAAAACAATATTCAGCCTAACATAATTAGAATTGCGCCTTATAGTATTATTCTATAGGTGTCTGACACCCAAGTGACTGGACCAACATCCTTTTGATGTCCAGAACAGCACAGTTGTGTTCAGTAGTGATAGGGAACAATTTCCCTCCTGACAGCTTTTAGCTATGAAGACCTGGGTTTTTTTTCAGTAAGAGATGTCAGATGCCCAAAATAAATGCTCCTATTTTAGGTAGCCATGTGCACTCTAACCTAAAACTCTTGTCTGTACACAGATCCAATTTTCAAAGTGCAAAATTGGGAACCAGGCAAGTACTTATCTATGAAATAAAGGAAACTAGTCTAGAAACAGTTTGCAGCAGAGATACTTTCCCTACTTCACCTCTTCTCTTCTTCAGAATGAAAACTTATAACTTAACTCCATGTTTTTCACATCTGTCTCTGTGTGCAGGCTCCCGTGCACGACTTTGCTCTGGCTCTGGCTCTCCACAGGGCTCTCTCCCCCACTGTAAGACTAGTCATTCATCAACCAACTGCTAATTTAGGCCCCCTCTCTTGTGTACAAATTTCTCCTGTCCCCATTAGTCTCTTTCAACACAGCTATCTGCAGGTTGTCCACAATTCCCCTTCTTACACTATCCCTCAGGCTCTTGGGTTGGAAGCCAATTTTTCAAGCTCAACTTTTTGCATATGTTAACTCTCCAAAAGGTCCAGCATATATCTCTTCTTCTCACTGAGATAAGCTTCCAAGAAATCTTTGCTTTCCTTCTTCACACTACCATCAAGCCCCCAAAACAGGTGCTTAAGTCCAATGTATAATTTCTATTATATGTCGGCTATACTGTTCATAGTTCAGATATACATAGATTATTAATCAAAGTTTGCTATAAAAATACACTTGATCTTTTTATTACAGAATTTTACCATTTTTCTGTTGCTAGTAAAATTAATTACAACTCATTTTTGATTAGTGTTTAGTCTGCGAGAAACACTGAAATGCTATATACTGACTGAAGATTCAAAAACAGTGCATTTTGACATAGATGAAGATGGTCATCATGAAATTTCAACCAAGGATTCACAGTCCCATGAAGGTAGTGTGCTTTTTATACCAAAATTCACCAACCATATGTCTACTACTACAGGACACTTTATAATCTACTATTATGTGTACTGTGTTCAGTTTTGGGTCCCTCACTACAAGAAAGACATGGAGGTGCTGGAGCGTGTCCAGAGAAGGGCAACCAAGTTGGTGAAGGGTCTAGAGCACAAGTCGTATGAGGGGCAGCTGAGGGAGCTGGGGTCGTTTATTCTGGAGAAAAGGAGGCTGAGGGGAGACCTTATCGCTCTGTACAACTGCCTGAAAGGGGGTTGTAGTGAGGTGGGTGCTGGTCTCTTCTGTCAGATGGCTGGAGATAGGACGAGAGGAAATGGCCTCAAGTTGCAGCAGGGGAGGTTTAGGTTGGATATTAGGAAAAATTTCTTTACTGAAAGGGTTGTCAGGCATTGGAACAGGCTGCCCAGGGAAGTGGTTGAGTCACCATTCCTGGAGGTACTTAAAAGACATGTAGACATGATGCTAGGGACATGGTTTAGTGGTGGACTTGGCAGTGTTAAGTTAATGGTTGGACCTGATGATCTTAAAGGTCTTTTCCAACCTAAATGATTCTATGATTCTATGTTTTCTGTAGACAACATTATATTGTATCTTTATGAATATTGATAGTGATGTAAGAAAACTTTCATTCCAAGAGAATGAAAGCAAAGATAATCCTCAGAGACAAGGGCAAAATGGAGGAAAATAGAGAAGATTTTGCAATTCCTGGGATTATTTCACTTTTCATGGAACTATTCTTTTATCTCAAATGGGGCTTCTCTAATTGACACCAAAAATGGTACCACAAGTAACATCACAGAAGTAGTTGTTAGAGGGTATTCTTTTGGTAGAGAAGAGGCAAATAACAACAAATGCAATTATTCTAGAATTGTACTTTTTCCAGAGATATGAAAGTAGGGAGAAAAAACAATAAACCATATTTCTAACTGAAACACAGGAAAAACTTGAAATCTGTAAAATAGCTATCAACTTACTGAAACTTTATTTCTTACAAAAATCCAGCTTTTACAGGAATAAGAAGTCCATTATATATGCTTCAGATAAAGACATAGAAAGGCTTGTTTGATACATTTATAAACTAAATAATGTTATTTTTATTCTATTAAATTGTGAATAATGACAGCTGCACTGGTAAGGTATTTAAATGTGCTTTATATCTTTTGAAGTATCTTTTACTTGATAACTTCATCAAAATTTGAAGTAACTCATAGAATTAGTATTGCTAATTTATGAACAGAACCAAAACCTGTATTGGCATACAACAGAAGCAGTTTCTGAACAGATTTGTGGTATGACAATCCTGATGTAGAAGATACTGGTGTTCCTAGAAGAAAAAGAAAAAAAAAAGGAAATGCTACGTGATATTCTTATATATGTAAATGTAAGCACCACAAATGTATATTCATGATGGTACAGTTAAGACAACATCATATTAGGAACCACCTGTAACCTGTGTGTTTGTGACTTTGACCTGAACTGGATGATTCCTTCCCCAGATAGCTGGCTAGGTGATTCAGGCTAATGTTAGAAAAGCCAAACCCCCCTGCTGTCACTACCTGTTACTTTCCAGTCTTGTACATTTTGTATTAGGGTCCTCACATCTGCTGCCAAAGACTTTCAGCTTCTCTTTGAGAGCATTTTAGGCCTTACATCTCATTAGTGACCTCTGTTTTCTCAGGTGCATTCTCTTTTGCAACAGATAATTAATCAATCAATACATTTATTAGATTTCAGTCATCAGGGTACCTGTTCACAAGTCTAACTGTGCAGTCTTCCAAGGTTATATGAATTCAGAGACCTGCAGGAAATGAAGTCTGATGCCTGTTGTTATTACATACTCTTTCTCAGATTATGTTTTAAAACAATTCTGTAAATTGTTTGTGATGTTTTTAAATTTGAAGTATGTAATGATCTAATTCCAAATATTTCTTAAATAACTTCTATTTTAGATATTGCGTGGTTAAGCGTGTTCACAAGGAATGAACCAGCAGTAACTGGTAAGATTCTTGTGGGAATAAAAGGTATCATTCCCTTTGTTAAGGTCTGAATAGATTTTGAAGAGATGTTTGAGAGTAGGAAAAGAAGTTAGTAATGTTTTATACATAGACTTGATATTAGAAGTAACATGTTTTACCAGATTTTCATTTAGGTCAGGTTGCTGGACAACTCTAAAAATGAAAGCCATTCTGTGTTCCATAAGAAGAAATCTTTGCAGTCACAAAATTTGCCTTAGCAAGTTATGAGTAATGGCTTGGACTGAAGGCAAATGTATATGAGGAAGTAGAATATACACACGCTAGAAAATCCAAATTCTTTTAATGAAAAGTGTGTGTGCTCTGTTGCTGGCTTATGGGTCTTAGCTAGCAAAGCCCTACTGTAACAGGAGAGAAAAAAAAAAAGAAATGGATATTAAGAGAGATAAATTTTTTGAACTTTCATATTGTGAGCATAAGAAATGATTGTGAAAATCAAAGATATATTAGTTCCAGCTATTCCAGTAGAAGAGAAATGTATTCTAATTTCAGCCATAAAGGGCTGCTGTAATAGATGAGAGCAAATACCATCTGGTCCAGCACTGCTTCTTGAACAATGGCCACATGAGGATTTCTAGGTAACAGTATAAAATATTGATACCCTCCCAAATCCCAATGCTTTGCATTTCAGGCACACCCCAAGCAAGAAGTGGTTTCTTGTATTTAGTCAATTTCAAAGCATTTCCTTTGCATGAATTTGTAAAATTGCCCCTTAGACTCTGGTACAGTTTTAGTAATGAGAGAAGCTTGGTCATTCATCCAAAGGCCATCAGAGAGTGGAAGTATCACATATGATATCATGGAAAGGTTCCTTACTTTCCTTGCCATTCACTGTCTGCCTGACAGACCACTTGTCACATTTTTCAGAGGTGATGGAGAAAGGCAGACTGCTTTGGATTTACACAGACTAAACAGTGTATAAGCAAGCCTCAATAAACGCTATAGATGGAGAAAGCCAAGGATAGTTAGGATGTAACTCATATTGACATATGTCCCTGGTCAACTGGCTGGACTCCTGCATCCCTCTTTTGTTTCCACTCTTACTTCTAAGCTAGAAATTCTTGGCTTGGATATGAAATCTCTCTTGCCTGCTGATGTGCCTCTTACATGCTACAGCTGAAGTTGGACAATTGCAACTGAGGCAATTTAAACTGATGCCAAAAAAAGTAATAAAAATGGCAGAATTTTAGACCTTCTACAGTCTACCACATGTATCTGAATGCACATGTAAACTGAGTAAAATACACTAGCCTGGAGTGTGTCTCAATTTTTAACAAGGATTTCTATGCTATTTTCATGCTGTAGCTGGCTCAGACAAAATTCCTTCAGACTTCCACAAAATCATTACAGTTAGGGTATGTTAGGACAACTAAAATCAGGGCCAGGATTAGAGCAGCTAAAATCAGTCAGATGGAATGAATATGTTCTGCCTTCAAAGTCTGAAAAATACCTTTGGCAATATGAAAAAAAAGTATCTCCTTAACTGCAACTGTTAATGCATAATAACTTAACCTGTGGAAAATTTGTATTCAGTTGCTGCAGTGATGGACATACAGATCAACTGCTACTTTGTTATTTTTTTTTTCTAAAACAGTACACCTGAGATACTTTTAAAGGCACAAGCGGTATTATTTGAAGTAAACCTGCAAGACAGTCAGAGAGTTATAGCATCACTGGATAGTTATTAATGTCACAGGCTTTGCTAGGTAATGCTCTTGTATGCCATATCAGTTGACAAATGGTACCTTGATTTATTTATTTTTTTGCTGAGGCCTTGAAGTACTAAAAGGTAATGAATACTGTCAATTTATCAGGCTGAGGAGTATCCTTTATTATTGATATACTGTTATTTCCTGCAGCTGAAAAAAAAGTATCATCTCAAAAAGAAGTAAATCCAATGCACCCACAATTATGATATTTGAAAGATTTTGACCTAGAAAGTACGCAGAATATAAAAGGGAAAAAATCCTACATTTTCCATAGTGATGTATACATAGTCAGGTATATTACATAAACGTATATATGACGTGTATGCTTTAAGTACTAATATATATGCCTTTGTAGTTCGTATTATATATATAAATGTATAACTGATATTCCAGACATTAACTTTAAATACAGAGAAATAAAGTATATATATGGCAAATTTAAAGCATCATAAAGCCATAGACTTTAAATACTTTACAGAAGAGAACAGTATCAAGAGTGATTATATTTGTTTCTATTCCTATGCCTATCAATGTAAAATGAACCTGAAAGTGGTCACTTCACAAAATATTTTCAGCTATGCTTCATTATACGAAGTGATACACATTTTATTACAATATTCTTCTTCATGTAAAACAGATTCTAAAAATTTCGTGATCCTCACGCAGAGATCAAAGTTTAATGAATTTGTCCTATTGTGCAAGGGTAAGAAGCAGCTCTCTCTGAAGGTAAGAAGTTGTTTATTTCCTTTGTAACTTGTGGGTGCTCTTTCTTACTATACGACAATTTCCCCCACAGAACTTTTCAAATTCCTTTTCCTTTACTTACCACCTTCCACATTTCACAACTTCTGACTACCTCCCTCTATTCTGTCTGGGGAAATATTTAAAGTAGGTTATTGCAAAAATCATTGGGTTAGGTAGTTGACTACTGTCGCTAGAAGGCAGTTGGGGATGTGGGGTTCCAGTCTCTGTGGAGGGAGAGGGGGCTTCTTAACCAGAAAACATGCAAGAAATAAAAGAGGAGGAAGAAGAAGAAATGCTGCCTTGGAAAGAGATGAGTTGAAGAGTGGAATTATTTTCTCCTGATTAACCTGAATTACAGGATAAGGCGTGTGATGAAAAGATACGACAGCTGGATGTAATAGCCTGTTTTAAATGTTTACCATCGGTTGTCAGAGCATTCCCATTTTCTTCAGTCTTGTAAAAGTTTGTTTATGGTAGGAAGAGCTGGCAAGGATAGTTTTCCCTATTGGAGGTTTATAACATTTACTAAAATCTGTCTGAGGAAGAATGTTATGTTGGAATTTACCCTCTAAAACGGGGCAAAGGTCTAAGAAGCTCTGTTTACACAGGTTATGTTGAGATAAAGAATGACCCTTCATCTAACACTGGCCATGCATGATGGTGTAAATTGCCAAATGCTTACTCAGATTAAGTCTTTGATGTTTTTAATTTGTTTCTAATTCACAGATGACTTTCCATAAAATCTACTTCCTGAAATTATCTGGGGAAATGTATTTTGCAAGAGACATTAATTATGTTTATAGCCTGTTATCCCACTGGGATTTTCCTTTCTATCTTTGAAAGAGCAACTATTTTAAACGGATTTTTCTGGTTCAGAGGTTACCTTTTCATGGTTGTACTAGACTGTGTTTCTTGACATGATTAAAAGAATTTATTGTCTGAAAATGAGGTAAGACATAGTTAGTGTCTCGCAAATATGTAAAATCCTTGGAAGGATCATGGACCTTTCTTTTTCCAGCAGAATACAAATAATTATCTTCATCTCAACAAGAATTTTGGTATGGAAGATGACAAGGCTCCTTATCTATGATAAAGTTTTGGTATTCTGTTACAATGTGGTTCAGTCTTGGCTGCATTGCAAAATAGAATCTGAGCATTAAACACTTTGAAGGACTGTCTTTGGTCAACCAAAATTCATTTCACATTGCAAATGGTAAAAGAGGAATATATTCATGGAAGCATTTCAAAAACTTACCAACTTATTCATCTTGGATAATTTGAATGTAATTATTAATGGACTTTGTAAAAAAAGAGAGTTTTCTTTAGAATTAATACTACATTTGCTGTATTACAAGAGCAAAACATGAAGACAAAATTACCAATCTGTGTGGTTGTAAACACAGGTCTTAAAAGCATCCTGTTCGGGGCAGGATTATCCTTCAGTGGAAAGATGCAACATGAAAACATGCAACCATGAAAATCCTGACTTCAAACAGGTATATAATCATAATCAAACATAAAAATGTGTTTGTGTGAGTGTGTAAGCAAACATAGGTGTAAAAAAAGTGCAGCTAAATGCATCCTGCTGTTACTCATTAAGTAACTAATTGTTTACTTTCCTACTTCAGTGGATTTTTAGTATTTTCCTCAGAAAAAGGAAAATAAGAACTTTTCCATACTTTTGACCTGACTTGTATTTATGAGTACATCCTTCAATCTACAGGCAAAGTATCTGACTTTCAATTAAAACATGAAAGATGGAGATGTTTCCTGTATTATTATGCTCATACAAAATGCAGGGAGAGAGAAAGTAGTTTTCACCTGATGCAAATCCTTAGACAAGATCTAGAAAATCTGGATGAGTGTATTAGCAGATCTAGAAGGGTCAGATTATAAGAGTAATGAGGTGTTTAAGAAATAGTGAATCTATCAGCCAAAAACTTCTGGGAAGTAAAAAACCCATAAAAGAGATATATAGACAATTTAATATAAATAAGAAATAAAAGTAAGCAGTCTCTGAAGTACTTTCAGACTGAATTCTTTATCAGCAGATGATTATAGATTGGAAGTAATGCACTGTGTATAGAAATACAGGTAGTCAGGTGGTTTCTTAACACATTTTTGAGAGCAAAGCTTGATTTTGTTGGCTCTTCTCTAAATAGAAATAATAAAACATTGTGAACACAGGAAAGAAACTATTTTAGTTGTTCTATAAGGTATCTTAGACAGAAGTTCTAACCCACAGGAATTGAAAAACTAAGGAATTATAGCTAATAATAATTTTTGTTAGGGTTGTAGTCCAGTGGATTTTCTATTCAGAGGGATTGGAAAGACAATCTTTCAAATTTCAGTGAGCAAAATTGAAGCTATCTGAGATCAGATAGCTTTCAGAACTTCATAACAGTGAATAAGAAACACTGAAAACCTAAAATTTCCAGCCTAATATTTCTAACATTGCCAACATTTCTCCTAAATCAGAAAGGAATTCTGGTAATTTGAAATTATAAGAAGTTTCTTGTTTGAAGTCATTCTGAAATGGTCTTTCAAAGGTATGAGCTACAGTACTACTAATTTTTATTTAATAATTAATGAACAAATCTCCTGCTTACTGGGCCTGGAAAATCCCAGTGGGTCCTTCAGTTTAAGCTCCTGCTGAGGTACTTACTTGCCACAAATATTCCTTGGCTCTACATAGGAGAAAGCAACGAAGCTTAGGAAACTTGTAAGGCAACTTCTAGTCCCCTCCTTGTATGATGTAAACCATCACAGTCATATTGCATTTTTCTAAAATGTATTTTATGCGCTTTTTTATAGAAAAAGATATGCCTTTTCCTGTGGAGCTGTTCATAGGGAAAGGATTAGTGTCTTGATGGCTGCAAGTCTTGGGGGACGGCTGGAAAGAAGAGCTGTAACTGTTGCCTGTAGAGACCTATTCATCACTCCATGTTTCTAAACAGATAATTAAAATGAAAAATTCATTCTGAGAACCCATGCATTACCTAACAAGACAGACAGTGTTCTGTTCATCATGGTTTCTTGCTGATTCCTTCAAGTAGAACTAAAAAAATGTTACTCATTTGTGTGAGGAGAACTCAGCAGCCTGCACTTGAACCACAGGCAGTTAGGCTAAGATGCAAAATCATAGTCAGGTCTGAATCATGTGATTCTTAATAAACCTTCTAGAATGAGTGCATTGATGAGGAAATAATTTCTGGTGTGATGAAATAAGCCTCAACTGTCCTTAGGATGAAAAAGTGTGGGAGGAGTTGACTGAGGTGGGGGAATATTTCTCATAGCCAATGACAAAGTATTTTCCTTTTTTTATTGGAAGACTACCAGTAGAATTACAGAAACATGAGAATCTGTGGATCCTGCTGTTATACCAGCAGGAAGAGTTGCATATAGTGTTGTGAATTTCCATTTCTGTAACCAAGGCTTATGGAGACACAGTTCACAAGCAATATTTATTACATTTTATGAATTAGGCTGTTATTATCACAATAAAATAATAACAGCTTCCAACAGCAAATAATAATTTATAATAACATCTTATTCTGATAGGGGATTAAGTCAGGAAAGTAACACAGATCACAACCAATATTTATTGCAACATGATGCTGGTAAGAGCGGAAAACTGTTTGCATCATACATGCAGTCACTCCCTCACGCATTGTACACACTGGCAGTCACCCAGCTGGAGCAGCAGTGGAGAGGCCAACCCCAGTGATTCACTCAGGAGCTGGCTTACATTTACTTATAACTGTAATTATTTTAATCCTATAATAGAGCATGCTTATAATAATTAATAATATCATACAAGCAAATGCAGTTAACCACACAACAGGATGAATTAAGAGATACAGAACAGTATTTCCCTTCAGCTCCACCACAGAAAAGGTTTTCCCAGCTATCTCCCCACAACATGTTGACAATGATGGGATGTTTCCCACCCCTTATAGATAATTCTCCCACTAACCAATACAGTCCTCTTAGCACAACTACGATTACATTTACAAACTTTGTCACTTGATGTAGCCCACACAGAGGAAAGTGTTAATCCCAGACATTTCTGAAAAAAACCCAGCATATGGTTATGATGTTGAAATGAGTTTTATTTTGCACTCACTGCACTTGACATTAATGGCTTGACCCGGAGTTCTCAACTAGACTGCTGCTATTTCATGCTCTTCTTATCTTCTAGCAGTTTCCTTAGAAGTCTGGACAAAAATTATGCAGCCATGTAGTATCAGACCTGGGCCTGTATCCTTGTGATACAGGCAGCTAAACAGATCATAGGAGAAGGGAGTACGGGGGGAACGAGTAATAAAGGGCAGAATTACCAAGGAGAGTTGTTCACATTATGTGTTGTTACATGTATGTATAGGTTTTAATGTTCTCATTTTACCATTTTAATTAATTATGTATAGATTTTTACTGTTTCTTTTTTACTCTTCCAGAAGTGCAAGGTTTAGTGATTATATATTGGTTATCAGAGAAGTACACATCTCCTTCAGTACATATCTGTAATATCTCCCTTCAGTGTTATTTCTGTTCTGATTCAACCATAATATTTTAGTATTCATGATACATTAACACCCTCCAATCTTTGCATATGTATACTTAACCCTCTCAGCTCTTACACTTAGTTTTCCCTCAGTTTCAAACCTTCCTTTATCTTTCCTTTCTCAGTTGATACCCCTCCTCAATTCCTTCTTGACTTAACACATTTGCTTAAAAGGTTAGGGAAGTCAGCAATGTTATCACTAGATCTGGCTGCTCTTCTTCAAGTTGTTGTCCCTTGGTGGATAATGCAGGGTGATTAGGTTATTGTAACTGGACAGCATTTTCCCAAAACTTTGACTGGATGGAATTCCCCACCCTGGGTGGATTGAGATCTGAAGGGCTGCAATTCTCAAAGCTCCATTAAGAGCTGTGACAGTTTTTATTCTAGGGTCCTCTCTACTTCGCTGGGTGGTGAGATGAATCTAAACAAGACAGAGACAGATTAAGTCAGAGGTTAGCTATGCAGTCATAAAAGATCTTATTGTGGGACTTACTCTTTACTCCAGTCAAACAGGCTAAAATAAAGAAAATGAAGCTCCAAATAGGCAAAATCCGGCAAGTGAGGTCCACAGAATTATGTTGGCTCAGGACTTTTGAGTCAGTAATGACAATGCCATGTTTACTACGCTTGGCTGCTGGCCAGGGTCAACCCACCACAGTCCTTTTTGGCAACCAGCATGCAGCTTCAGGGGTTTCTTTGGCTCTGTAAGTTGATTCATCTGTTGGAGACCCAAGGAGTTATCAGCAAGGTTCACTCACCCTTCAGTAGTCCTATATGGCTGGTGTGAAAGTCTGATGGAGGGTGGAAGTTAACAGTGGACTATTCTGGCCTGAACAAAGTCATGCCACCACTGAGTGCTGCTGTATCAGGTGTCCTAGAGCTTCAATATGAATGGAAGTCAAACATGGCAGAATGTATGCTACAACTGATATGGCCAAAGCATTTTTCTTGATCCCTTTGGTAGTAAAGCGCCGGCCATAGTTTGCTTTCATGTGGAGGGATGTTCAATACATCTGGTACCGACTGCCCCAGGGGTGGAAGCACAGCCCTACCATTTGTCGGGACAGGACCAGCTGTGAGAAAGAAAGCACTGAGGTGTGTTGGCCCCTGCCAGCAGCTACCTCCACCAGCAACTCACTTAATCCCACTCCCCACCAGTGGGACAGGGGAGAAAGTAGCAAGAGCAAAAGTGAGAAAACTTGTGAGTCAAGATAAAGACTGTATAATACATGAAGTTCAGAAAAAAAACCAAGTGATGCAAAAGTACTTACTCAACTCCTCCCATAAGCAAATCAATGCCCAGCCAGTCTCTGAGCAACAGCCACCTTGGAAGCAAAAAACCCCCACCCTCTTCTTCCTCTACACCAGTCTTTATGGCTGACCATGACATTATATGGCATGTAGTATCCCTTTGGCCAGTCTGGGACAGCTGTCCCAGCTATGTCATGTCCCAGTCTCTTGCCCACCCCCATGGGCCTATCTACTGGGGCAGAGTGGGGAAAAGAGAAGGTCTTGATGCTATGCACGCACGGCTCAGCAATAGCCAAAACACTGGTGTGTCACCAACCCTGTTTTAGTCAAATCCAAAGCACTGTATAATTTATTAGTAATACTTTCCAAGCACCATAGCTTCTTTGATGCAACTGAGGTGGCAGCTCAGTTTTACTAGGTTGCCTACCATCATTGTACAACTTATGCATTTTTTGATCATGGGCTCATTTCCTTGTTTCATCTGAGGCAAAATGTAGATTGTAGTGTGCCCTACACTCCTTTGTGTAACATGTCATGACAATGTAAGATGATTTGTTCTGTTTCAGCTGGCCTTCATATCCATTCCTTTTTATCTTTTTTGCTGCTTCCTGGTGTAGAACACAGCAGCTGAACTTAGCCTGGGGTTATGCTCATTGTGCTTTGTTCAAACTGACTAAATCATTTTGAGTCTATTTATTTTAAAACTTGGATGCTACTCTCTTGCATCTTCCTCTGTAGCTCCCATCACTGACATATTATTCCACAGGACAATGTTTTTTTCTTTAACCTGTGGAGACAACATTTGTAGCATTTTTCTAACATGAGCATACATATGCTATTGCAAGTGCATTGTGAATCACCTGTGGGACATGAGTAAAAGTTTATTATTTTGTCACTAAAAGTGAAACCTAACCTGCAAATCGGTTCTTCATTTAATGCAATGGCAAAGAAACAGTCAGATCTGTAACTGAAAACCAGAGTGGTTTTTTTTTTCCTGGAACTTGCAAATGGCATGCTTGCTGCCATAGGAGCTGTCCCTGGGATGAATCTTATCTGGCAGTAGTCCACCATATTCTCCAGGTTTTCTCATCAGCTATCTTAACAGGCCATAATAGAAACTGTCTGATTTCTTGCAAAACACCTTGTTCTTCAATAACCTCCTGCAAGTCCCAGCCCTAGCAGTGTTTGGATATGCTTCTAGTCCGAGCTCCTCTTTCTTCTCCCAGTCACATGATATCATTAGCCAAATCATCTTCCTCTGATGGCTCTGCCATCTAATTTTCCATCATTTCATGCAGATACAGCAGGTATTTTCAGTTTTTACATCTTGATCTGCTTCTCCAAGCACCTAATTTTGGCTTCACATTTACCAGATCCCATCGGAGTCTCCCTTGCTCTAGGGTGAATTTCTGCATTGTACACATTAATCCCTCTCCTTGCTTCTGCAGGTTTTCTTTCTTCTTCTTCTTTTTTTTTTTTTTTTTTTTTTTTTGGTGAAGTCACCAGATTCTCTTATTCCATCTGTATTTCCCTATTACCTTTTTGAGTCCCTAGAAAGTATTTCTTTCCTAAAAGCAAATTACCTTCAACTTTCCTAATAATATTTTTTACAACAGAAGTTTTTGATTGAAGCTGCAGTTACTCTGCTGTTACACTGGCTTGATCAGGACAGAATGTTTTAGCTGCTTCCCATTATAGCTTTGCTAATACAGGAGGTGTATCCTCAAGTTTCTTTCATGCACTCTGCAGTAACTGCAGGACATTTTCTTTCCATCCCCTGTTGTCATGTGGACTGTAAGAACACATTCCTGCTTCCATGAAAAGGTGGTTATTGCCAATGCTGTAATTTCCAGCATAGCTGAGACTCTTTTATATCCTCCAGCTTTTCCCCAAGCATTCAGTTTCATTTTAGAGTTCCCCTTAAGCATTGTGCACAATGATAATGCACCAGACTGGTCACATTTATAGAACTGTCTTGTGAGTAGGATTAGAGTGTTCAAACAGATCACTGAAAAGGCAAGATGAAATAATTTGATTATGCTGTATTCATTTACCATCTCAGTCTTCCCCAAAAGATATTATAAATTCCCTCCTCCCTGACAAGAGGCTGAGTTGGGGGAAACACAAATCTCAACCTTTTATTAATTAAGCTCCTACTATTAGCAGCAGATAACTATTCACACAGTCTTCTCAGTTACTCCCTCCCTTGGTGCACACACTCAGGAGCCGGGGCTCGTGCCCACACTCCAGGGGTTTCCAGGCACAAAGTCAACGATGGGGTCCCTCATTTCAGCAGGTGTGCTTATACATACTGCCCTGTAGTCTTTGTCCACCTATAGCAGCCCCTACTTTCTTGGATGCAGTGTGGGTTACGTGACCCGTCATGGGTGCCAGTGTGTGGTGGAGGCCTTGGGCATGTTCAGCAGCTCCTTGGTCTCCTGAGTTTATCAGTTTTTGCAGATTGAACGGGGCTGCTAGTCTCCAGGGCTTATGGTCTCAGAGGTTAACTCTCAGCACATACTCTTCTTCTCTCTGGCGTGGTGTTTTCTGGTAACTATTTCTCCATCCTCACCCTGAGGTGCCAAGATAGCACAAACACATCCAAACACACAGAGGGGCGGTTTTGACAATAGCCATGCCTCCAGAGATGAATCTTAAAAAAGTGCATTGGAAACTGGAGATGTACAGAAAAATCATAAGTAATAGAACAGGTGTTCATGAGTAATTGGTATTGTGACATTCTAATTTTGCTCCAAAAGAGGCAAGAAAAACTGTGGATTGATGTTTTGTTCCCAGTGACTGTTGACAGTGTAGGTCTGTGGTAAGAAAATAACCAGATGAAATCCTAAATTATCTGAATAATAGTTATACTGCAGAGAAAAACTGCTGGTCTTTTGGGGAAGCAAAGGAATGCAGCTATGAGTCTGGAAATACTCAGTCCTTCGAGGGAGACAGGTATTATTTTATTCCTAGTTATCACAGAATCTGTCCCAAAATTATTAGGTGTTGCCAAAGATCTACCTAAAAATTGGTAGATAGGTGGCACTGGAGAAGAGCATTCAAAATATAACAAGCCAGCAACATACATGACTTTTTGTCACATGAAACCCTATAGAAAGGCTTTAAAAATATAACGTATGTTCTTTACTTTGTGTGTTTTCATAGCTGAGTGAAGATAATCACTTTTTCATCATGCACTACCAAGGAGATTCAGTGCAGTTCCAATGCTATGAAGATAAAAGTTACTACCTGTATGTGAATGACGACTCACTTGATATTCGCAAGCCGGAAAACAAAGAACCCAACGGGGACAAAAATTTTTACTTCAGGGTGTCGTATTTACAGGAAAAGTAACTTGTCTGCCTTTCAGTGGCCTAAGTGTCCATACAACTTCTGTAATAAGCTAACAGAAGAGAAGGAAGGTTGAGATAAACTGATTTCCATTTTGGCTTAATTTTCACTTTTTTGTAATTTCTTGAGTCACCATTTTGCATCAGTAACATCCTTTATTTCTGTACTTTCAATAGGAAAAGAGAAAGGCTAAGTTTGAAAAGCATACTAACTGATCAGTCTCTTTGTGTCTTACCTGCACAATTATGATTTTAAGGAGCTGAATTCTTCTGGAAGGGGAAAAATACACAGGGGACATTTTGAAGGCAGGGGAAAAAGAAGGAAGTGTACATGGAAATGAAATAGAAAGCACTGTTAGTTCTCCACATGGTAAACATTTTACTTTTTAAAAAATGTCTCTTATGAGCTCGCCTGAACTTGACAAGAAAATACTTAGAAATTATTAAACGCATATGTGCATGTCCTGACTGACTGACTGACTTTGGGAAAGGAGTGGAAAAGGTATCTCAGGTCTAACTGAGAACAAAGGAAGAGGCTGAAGGTTAGTCTCTGCTCCTGTAGCTCCAAGTCAGCGCATATACTCCATTATGCAATTTCAGCATCTATCCAGCATGGCAGCTCTCTAAGAAAATGTGCACAGAGCATCAGACTCACAACGTGCAGGCAGAGGGAGGGAGGCACATTGAACTGACGGGGCATAACAGGTGCCTGTGAACACTGGCAGAAAATTGCTATGACATATTAGCTTCTACCTCTGAATCACAGAGGGAAATGCCATCATGTGTTCAGCTGCAAAGTGGAGTGCAGAACAACACCTGAAAAATAAATATTCAAAATGACTAAATAAAATAAACACTAGGTGGTTATGTGGGATACACTGGAGGAGCAGTAAGAGTTACCTGCCTTTTAGCAACAGGGTCTGTCAGTGTGAAATGGAAGATGCTGACACTTAAATGTCCATAGATCATACCCTGCAAGGCAGAAAACATTTGAAATACAAGAGGAGACAAAGTAAAAGTTTACACAGGATCACTAGGTGTTAAAGATCTGGTTCTCCACTGCTGTGCATGGAGTCCCACTGTGATTTAGTGGCAATTTTCCTTCATGCAAGTCATTTGGGAATGTATGTATATAAATGATAGACATCATGCACCTATGCCAAGAGGTTGTCGCTTAGTTGCAGTGGAAAAACCTACAGGCCACGCAACACTTGCACGAGTTTTTCTGTGTAAATATAATAAACAAGGCATACCAGAAATAGGAAACCTAACATCAGTCACACCAATGTACATTACAGGAAGGCAATGATTTGTGGTAGACCAAACTCCAAAAGTCTGTGAGATCTTAAAAGATTCCCCCTCTCCCCCCGCTTCCAGCACTGTGGAGTTTCACTGGTGGGCCTGTTGTATTCTTCAAATAGTGAAAATCATTCCGTTGCTTCCAATGCTGACTGAACAGAAGACAGCTTTTGAGTATTCCCTAAATAATACTTACAACTTCTGGATCTGTTAAGAGTTCAGTGAAGTCAGTGGGAAGAAAAAAACCCCAAACTCTAGATATTGACTTCAGCATACATTATACTAGATTGAAATTATTTTAGTACTATCTATTATGTTGCACAAGAAATAAATTCAATTATATATCAGGTACAATGACTGCATTAACTGATACACTAACACTTCATAATCATGCATTTATTATTGGTAATGCGATCACCTTACTAAATTACAGAAGACGCTCTCTAGATGATAAGTTTTATGAAATGATGACAACTACATCATAAAGCTCTTACAAAGCATACTAATGAAATCAGCATTGCAGATGTGAGCAAAAAAGTAATGTTGACCTCAGTAAATTTTTAATTTATTTTATAGTTAAAACTTAAATTATGGTTACATGCAGAATGTTGTACTTTTACCATCTACTGTAAAAATAAGATTTTTTTGACAATTTAAGGGACAAAAGCCCTTATGGAAAGCAGCAGTGGTAATTTCGTAAAGTTTCAGATTTGAGATATAAGTTAGTAATGTCATTTGACAATTTTTCTCAGAAAACACAGTAAATTCAGCCAGCTTTGTAACCATAAATGTACATAGAAAAACAAGTTAACAATTTCTGGATTTTAATCTTTCCTGGATTCTTGTTTTGCTCATACAAACTCTTCAAACTGACATTTTCAAATTCCCATTAATCTGAGTGTCTCATAATTGGCAGACAAGTTTTTATTTTGTGAGATGGAAGGCATGTAGAAATTTTATTTTAAAACAGAAAAGGAAAGCCAGTGAGTCTTTTAGAAAAATATAGCCTCTAACCTTTACAATACAAAAAACATTTATCCAATGTATCTAACAATTGAATATGAAATATAATTACTATTTTGCAGTTTATTTTCAAAACAGTACTGATACTTTTGAACTTTTACTTAGCAGATGCGACAATTATTAAAATACTAATACAAATATTTTGCTCTTGTGTTTATCCTTCTCAAAAGCCGTGCCTTAAAGAAAATACCACATTCTGTTTGCTGCAGAACAATTTAATGCAAGTGTTCTTCATATATAACTTTTAGTACTTTGACCATATTTGTGACTTGTTAGAGCAAAACTTGTGAGAAGAACATCAATAACTATAAAGAATGTGATCCTTACGCTAGTTAATCTGACAAAAGCTAACCTAAGTAATCTATGTAAAAGAGGAGACCGTATCTTCTTAGGATCTATGTGCTATCTTTTCAGGAAAGCAGAATTCTTTCAATCATGGAGAAAGGAAAGGTCATCTACAGTGGGAAAAAAAATCATTTACAGTAAAAAACCACTGAAGACTGGTAAAAGAATGACTGCATTAAAGCGTGAGTTTAGGAACAACTGTCATATGTTAATGCAAGAGACTGGCAGCCAGCCTTGCTAGGCCCAAAATATGTGCCTAGTATACACTGAATTGCATACCACCTTCATTATGGGTAGCCAAAAGAACTAGAAGTTAGAATTAGAAACTGTTAGTCTAATGAATGCTTTTACAGTCTAAATAAAATACAACAATCTAGCATTAGTGCAATTGCAACAGTACTAAAACTTGTAAGTAATCCAAATCATGCAGTTTCTTCTGTTAAGGATCTTTAGTAACACAACACATCAATACACAAATACTCGTTTATGCCTCTTCCCTGGTGTGAAGTTCTCATCTTCCAGTCATTCACAGTCTGAAGTCAACAGCCTTTTTTTCTTAGATAGAATGATGTGATGATGTTGCCTTTACAATACACTTAATAATATAGATGTATCTTGTTGTTCCCCACTGATTTAGACAGAATAGTATTCTGTCTTGAGTGTTGCTGCTTTTAGATATACATGGCATGAATTTTGAAGTAGAAGGTGTGTATAAACAGAGATTTGTTTAATGTCATCTTGGTTTTGTTTCTATTTGCCCATAATTTGTCTAACCAAAGAAAACATAGGCCGGCTAAATTCCGCTGAAGTTCATGTATTTTAAATGCAACTCCTCATATTCCCTGTATATATGAATAGCTGCAGATGAGCAGATTCTCTACCAGCTTCCCTCTTCATTGCTTCTGGCAAATTGCATGGGCTAACCAGTACCGAGGACGAAAGACAGCAGCTGTTAATGTACAGCTCCTATGTTAACACACAGTTCACTGAAGCTGTCCTTCTCTAGCACTGCCTGGTGGACTTCAGGTGAATGGTAGTAACCTTGTACTCAAATTTTATCACATCAGCAAGCTACAAAAAAGTTCTCAGCAGCTGAAAACAAATAATTTCTTTCTTTTTCCAAATCCCAATATTTATTTCCAACCTGTATCGCAGGGCCTAGATCTCCTGTGTCTGGAATGACTGAAGGGGGCAGCCAAGCAGGTCAAGGAAAGAAGGCTTTCCCCTCTCTTTGGCATTTGCAAGGCTGTATCTGCAGCACCGTGTTCAGTTTCAGGCTTTCCAGCACATACTGGAGCAAGGCTGGACAGAGGCACGAGGATGGTTAGGAGGATGGAGCCTTTGAGGGGAGAAGCTAGGGCAGCAGGGTTTGTTTGGCTAGCAGGTGAGAAGGGTGACTCTTCACCTAGCTGAAGGGGGATTGTAGAGAAGACAGAACAAAAATTTCTGTAGAGGTGCACAGCAAAAGGACAGTAGGCAGTAGTCACAAGTTGTAGCAAGGGAAATTCTGACTGCCTGTAAAGAAAAAAAATAAAAATGACAAGGATATGTAGGAATTGGAACAGGTTTTGTGATTATAAAGTGTCCACCTTTGGAGTTTTTCAAAATTCAACTGAACAAGGCTCTGTGTAAGCCCATTTAATGCTGAAGTTAAGTCTGCTTTGAGCAGGTGGTTTGACAAAATGACTTCCAGGGGTTCCTTCCGATGTAAATTATATTGTGATTCTATGATTCAAAGGCAGCTTCAGTGTCTTAGAACTTAGAGAATATTTAATCCAAAGAGTGAAAGTATTTAGTACAACCTACACAAAGATACAGAAGAACCACATAAAAGCGAACAAAATAAATCCTACTGATTCCACCCCAAAGCACAATGTTTTCATGACTACATGCAGGCTTGAGCCCAGAGGAAAAGATATTCAGTGTCAGAAAAAACGTCATAACAAGTGAAAGATTCCCTCCTGATCTCCAGAAAACTCAAAGAAAAACACATAGGCTATTTCAAAGCAGAAAACTATATAAGGAGAACAAGATTCATTTGGAAAATGAAAGGTAATTGCAATATGATTATCAGGTGAATTTAAAAGCTACTGTCATTTTACCTGATTGTTTCTGGTGTAGTTTTTCTTGCAATAATAGTCTTCTCAATATTTGAATGACCTCAGTAAATAACAGTAAGCATATTTCATTGTATTGAAGTCTGGTCAGTACTGTAAGGATTCCCGCCCCCCCCCCCCCGCCCCCCCCCCCCAGCTAGTAAAAGTAATGAATAAACCACAGTTTTATTAAAGAAATCAGAATGTACATTAGGTATTCTAATAATGTTAAAACCTAAAAGATCTAATACACCTAGGTACAAGTGTTACCTAAATTTCACAATTTTTGCAAATTACTACCAGGATAATTAATTCCTGTAATAAATAGATTTTTCTCTCATAGACATTGAAGTTGTGGCTGACAGGCATGATATTTTCTGTAACATTAAGACCGTCCTGTTAGGCTTTACACCAGCAAAACTGACATTTGCACTGCTTTCTCATAAAAATATTTACATAGAGAAAGCAACTATATTTCCAGTAATCTAGTCAAGTTGTTGGTGTAGCAGGCTTCAAACCTAACTGTTGTCAACGCAGGTAACTGAAGTGATTAGCAGACACTGATAAGAAAAGGTAAAGTGTTGTTTAATGTATCTTTGCTGCCAGTTTGTTGGTAAAGTATTCTATGGTGTTTTACAGAGACTGAATATGAGAAATACCTGAAAAAAGGGGTGACAAAGTCTAGAAAAGGTATTGAAATTGGGAAGAAAAATGTAGAGAAAGAGAACAGATGAGAACAGAAGGACACAGTATGGAGAGCAGAAAGATACACAAGAAAATAGTTAGCTAAAAGGTATAAAATGGAGAGGTATAAAGAAAAAGTTTGAAAATGAAGCACAGAAAGAATAGCATGATTCTATGTGGATTCCTTCTTCCTTCTAGAAAACTAACAAATAGAAGAGTTAACTACACCAACCCCAGGTAAAAATCTGTAGTTCTCACACAGCTGAGCAGAGGATAATGTCTTGAAATCTCTGTATCGGTCCCAAAGTCCTTTTATCATAGTACTGATCATTTCCCAAATGAGTGCAAATCACAGTTCAAAGAAGTCATAAAGGTATGTTTAAATAAATTCTTTTACCCCTGTGCTCACCTCTGCCCTCAGGTTACTCTACAGTTGTACAGGGAGCTGCAAATAAGATAGACTAATGGAAATGATGCCCTGAGGTGTGTTTGTGAGATAACAGGTATGTGCTTTTACACAAAAGAAATTAAATCTATTGCTTGTTGTTTGAAGCTTTAGCTCCTCTCTAGACATCATGTTAACTAAGTGGCATATCAGATTACTTTTTTTTACTGTATGAGAAGAAATGCAGGAAAAAAAATTAAATATAGCTATGCATGCATGTGGGGTACTTACATTTTGGCTAATTAGAAATTGATGTGTTCATTATTCGCTGCAACTTTACTACAGAATTTGCAGGATCTCTCAATCTGGTTTCAACTTCACTTTTTTGATAGATTAGAAAGACAGAAAGTAGTTAATTAGTAATTAATTATGAGTTTGCTTTGTTTTTAGTCTGAGCTTCTCTATATGGAGTCTTATTTAGAAATAGAGGATATATAATTCAAAATACAATTTTAGAAGACCCATATATTCTGATCTTTAGCTGCTTTCTTTACTGGCAGCTCCACATTCTCTGTCTGAAATTAACATTTTCTTTGTAATTACGTAACTCTCTTGAATAAGGTCATACTAAATACTAGACTATTAGTCATGCTAATACATTATCTTAAAACTAGTATTAACCACTACCATATGTTGACTGCTAACATTATGAACAAATATGTTCTGTATTTACAAACTTAGGCAATCTTTGCTGACAATTAAGCTTCACTCTTTAGATCAGCCTTAAAACTATTTTATGGGTTTGTCTCAAGAGTAGAGAAATTAAGTTTACCATGACACACTGACGTGCCTTTGCTACAAGTCTTTTTTCTGAAACCATGATACTGAGATGATAACAACTAGCCATGCTTTTAAAGACCATCTGACAAAGTATCTTGAGGCATTTCAATATCTAGACAGTACTCATTCTTTCTAATTATCTGTTATTTAAATGAGTCTAATAATTAACAGAGGTAATTGCTCAATGTTTTTGAAACTGGAGTTTACAAAGTGTAATCTGGACACAGCACAAAACCCAGTTCTTGCAGTAGATGAAAATGAGAACTTCAAGATTTGTTCCTGATGATCAGATGGATCATGCCATGAATTAGACAAAAATTGATGATGTGCATCACAAGGGACGAGTAACGTTTGAGTTCACTCTGCTTTGAGCAGCAGAGTTGACTACATGATTTCTGGAGGTATCTTCCAACCTCAGTTACTCTGCGATAACTGCTGGTGATTATATTCTGTAAAAGGAATTTATTGTGGGAAAAAATTGCTCCTGGGAGGAACATTAGTAACATGGAAATGGGATAAAAATACTTTGGGTGAAAATAAAACATTTGTTTGTATAAAATTTTCTGTTTGGAAGGACACTGAGCTAAATCCTCAAATATGAACCTTAAGTAATCTCTTTGTTGGTAGATTATATTACTGTAAGAGTTCTATAATGTCTTCTTAATTCTGTGTCCAGTGTTTTCAGTATTGCATTATCTACTTTTTTTAGAGGTAACTGAAAAATTAATTCTGACAATAGTATCTGTACCATCTGTACTAAAACTACAAATTTATCTCTCTAACTCTCATTGTATTCATATACCTTCACAAGGTATTACTGGATATGTATCATGCTCCAAATGTACTGACTGGGTGGAAACTCACTGTGTTTTTTCCACTTATTCCACATCTTAGAACTGTAAATAAGCAAAATGGTTGAAGTTGTGGTACTGTAAACAGGGACACAGTCTGCACTGGTATAGCCTGCAATAACACTTCACAATCCCATAGTGCTTTATGAATCAAAATTTTGTAAAATATTAACATGCAATAAAGGTGAATACAAATTTTATTGTGTATATTTTAAATAGAGGAAACTAGGGACAGAAAAATGACCTAGCCAAGACAAGGCAACAGCAAATGGCAAAGCGAGAATTCGAACTCATGATTCCCAGTCCTACACACATTCCTCTGGTATTGTTCTAGTGCAGAATTGCAGCTTTGTAGTATGTCTGACCTCCACACACATTCTCACAGCTAAATAATAAGATTCTAATAGATTTTCTGTAACTATCAGAGTATGAACATTTTAGAATATGGAATTCAAAGCAAAGGAAAGTGTCTTGCTAATGTATCAATCAGGATTGATTTTGACCTTTTAGTATTGAATTGCTTTTTTCAAAACTGAAATGAAAGTGATTTCATATGGTTTTTATTCTAAGGAAATGTAACAGGTTACTGACAGGAAGCTAGAAAGCACTTCAACCCGAATATTTTTTGGAACTTAGTTTTAACAGATGAGATGATCTACAATGTTTAGGTATACGTGTACTATATAAATGTCAATAAATGTAACAATTTTTAACTGTGGACAGACTTGCCAGCATTGTGTTAGAAAGTTTCATATATGATTCTAATTGTCAGAAATTGCTTAAAAATAGAAACATCATCTGCCTTTACTGTAATGCAGAAATTCATATATATAGAAATTTAGACATCAGAGAATTAGCAAGTTTAACAAATTAATAAAGGCTTTTTAGAAGGCAACTGATATTTGCTATCAAATTAGTAGTTATCAGTGTTCTAATTATAATATATTTCAGCAAACCCTATTGAAATAACCCTGATCTCTCCTTCCAAATGCAGGGGTTTTGTGTTCATTTTTTTTTTCCAGAGAGACAGAGAATAATTGCAAACCTTTATCATAGGTCTTTATTAAGCTCTTACATTCAAAAATATTTTGATCAATTTATTTAGGTCAACTTGACTGTGAGACCTACAAAAGAACTTCCTGGAATTTGCATTTATTTTTATTAAAAAGTGGAGATACCTGAGGCCCTAATAACAGACACTTGGAGGAAGAAATGGCAGATAACCTGCCAGGGAGCAGCAAGAGTCAGCCTCTCTGCAAGGGAAAGTCAGCTGATCTTAAAAAAAGCAGTCAAGCACTCAGTGAGGGGAAGAGATTGCAGAGGGCGGTTACAGAGAAACAGGGTTACAGGCTTCTCATGGCAATTAGAGCCTGCTGATGTGTTCAAGGCCCTGCCACAATCTTCCTTACAGTGACATAAAAAAAATTTGATTTATTATAAAACAATTAGTTAATTAAGTCAAAGCATACTTAATGTGCTTTGTCTTATTACACATATTTCTATTTCTTTAATCCTTTTTTTGCTTTAATTTTAGCCATAAAATTTAACCTACATATATTTGTCTTAAGTCTGTTCCAGTGTACTTTTTAATAGGGGACAAAGATCAGGAAAAATGAGCTAACTTTATGCAGCTTTCCTCCTGATTACTCAAAACACATTTAAGGCTTTAATAGCTTTGAACTGACAATTTAGAAATACAGACACACCATATCTTCATTATAAGCTATCTGCAAACCTAAGTGACAGTATATTTAGCTTCACACTGAAGTGAGTATATCTTGGGCTTCAGTCCTGTAGTTTATACAGTAGGACAGGGTCCAATATTTTTATGGGAAAAGAGACAATATTACAATGTTCTCTTTTGTCTTTTAGTCAGCTGTTCAATTTTCAAAAGCCACTTTAATTCATTATTATGAATTAATCTGTTTCTTTCCAACCTAAGATTAATCTCAATATATTTGTCATAATTTTTCAGCTTCCATCTGGTAACACCCTAAAACTAGTAATATGACTTGAAGTTGACTTTGAAATTGAATTTCATAGGGCCAGGAATTTACCATGGATTGCTGAAAGTTATGAACTACCTGTGTAAATACAGAACAACCATGGAAATGGAAGGGATTGGCCGAGTCATAAAGTCTGGTCATGAAGTTAAGAGGCACAATAGACATTTAGTTTCTAGTCATTTAGCCCAGAAGGACTTTTACTCCCTACGCTTCCCCTTAAATCACAAAATGCATTAAAATCCACAAGAAGTATAATGCTCTACATGAGACAGCAGGTCAGACACAGAAAAATACTATAACCCTTATCCTTTCTTGCCTGTAATCCTATTCTCTCTAGCCCTTGTTATACTCTCTTATCATGCCTCACTTTAAATAGAAATCTAAACAAACTATGCTTGAATAACATCTCAGTGAGGTTCCAGTTCTGAGTATGGACCCTTAATCACTACATAAATACAATGAACACATTTACTTTTTTAACAACTCTAACAATAACATTTTTTTAACAGTAAGGATGAGGTAGGTTGTTGACAAGGGATTCTCCTACTCTCAGTATGGAGCTACTTTGTGGGCAATTTTGTATTATTAGTGCTAGCGAAGAGAACACCTACTGTTTATCTAAGTTGTTGGTAGGAGAATCCACAGACATATTAGTGTAATTCCATTGTTAAACCCAATTATAAACCTTATCACAGTGGGTTATGCATTTGGCAAACAAAGACATTGTTGGCTGTACACTGAGATGTTAATTTAGAAATGGTTAATATTAAAAGAATTTTATTACATAAATCTGTTCTGTGCATTTCTTAACTGTCGATGAAGGCAGAAGGCATTCTGATAAAGGTATTGTTTGGGGTGAATACAGAGAGACTGCAATGTGAGCTATAATTTGAGATGTAACAGTGACACTTGGCGCTTTTTAGCCCGTCCCCACCTCCCTGGGGACTACAGCACCAGCCTTTTCTATGGTTATGAAGCTCTCCTTGTTGCTGGGATTTGGACTGCTTCTGTCTGTGTTCAGCACAAAGGAAATAAAGGTGACTCCTCATAAAGATGTAGTGGTAATGAACTCCATTGTCACTAATAAAAGAGCTGCCCCCAACTCCTCTACATTCCACTGCTGAACTGTAAAGCTCAGCTACGTTTAAAGATGCCAAGTACAACTGTACTGCTGAACGCAGTGGTACAGCCACCATGTTTCCTTGGGTTTGAACGTTATGCTTCAGCTTGCGTTAGAATACCAGTGTTTTTCACGCTGCTCTTAGTTTGGCCTAAAATAAGCCAACTTGCCAATCACACTTTTAAAGATGTGGTACACTCTGGTAATGCACAAGTGCTTGAGACAGATATTTAAAAAAGAAGCATATCGGTTTCTGGACCAGATTAACCAGGGTGGGGTGGCAGGGCTGCGGAGTTGGCATTACGAAAATGGTGGCTCTGAGGTTTTTCATTTGGAACCTGCTAGTGTTGGCAGAGTCAGACTCTAGAAAGGCTTTAGGGTTACTGTGAATTATCGTTTCTCAGATCGCCTAGTAAATGTTCTGTTTCTTGAACACTTGCCGGTTCAGCTGCACAATGAAGACTGTATTTCAATCCTCTTCTGTTTGAATGGGTCTTTAACATAACAACAAGAGAATAACTTTGCTTAAAACATGAAAAAACAGTGCTAAAGCCTCCTATTTGGCAGAAGAAGGTCAGAAGCAGATGTAAAATCTGAAAGTAATTTTAACTTGTGTTTCAAAATCAATTTACTTTGAAAATATGTCCCTAACTGGAATATGATTTCATGGGCTCAAAATTTAATCTCAGAAATAAAGTGCCCCTTTCTCAGGGTGCACTATGAAAATGCTTTGTATTTGCCCGTAACTGGTAAGTTCAGCAAACAGATGAATCAATTATAGCTTGGTGCTGCCCCATAATCACAGTCTAGGAAAAGATCAGCTATTCTGCCTCATTGTTAATAACTGTATGGGAAGACGATAAAAACCCCTGAATCCTTAGATGGAAAGAAATGTCCCTTTTTGCTTCAGATGCTGAAAAAGATTATAAGAAGGAGTGGCTTACCTTCTTATCTAGCAGTTTAGTTTCTATAAAGGAGTTGCTCATATACTAGCTATGAATCCTATAACATACTGCTACATTTCTAACAGAAAAAACAAGCCAATCAAATATATTTTATTACAGAACAGTCATTTCAGTTTGAGTATTTTATTTATCACCTCCACCATGGAAAATGATTACAGGTTCTTAAATTACCATTTTTTAAAAACCTGTTATTATATTCTGAAGTCAGACTTTAGTCCCCAGACCTTTACAAACAGATGCAAGAAGGATACTTTTTGGGTTACTTCCTCTCAGTTCTGCTGGACATCAATACAGAGGGTCTATTTGTTGATCTTTCCTCCCCCAACATACAAAAAAGCTCAGCGTTGGCAAGAAACTGTATTCTTCTAGCCAATACTACAAAAAAAAAAAAAGAGAATAGAAACAGAAAAACAAGAAGCAATGAGACTGAGGAATAAAATTACCATGAGAAAAGAGAAAGCACCATTTTCTATCTGGTTTGAGTTAGCAGGAAACGTGGCATGCAGTGTATACTGTATCAGGTCTAAAAGCCTTGTATCTCATAGCAGCATTGTTTTGCTAGCATTAAGTAAATTATTATATTGTTCCTTGTAACTAAGTGTATGTTATTTACAGTTCCTTAGTGTCTGCTTTTAAAAGTAGTTATTTTGCAGGACATATATTTTAAAACAGCCTAAACTGGGTTTTATTGGACTGACCGAAAGAAAGGACAAAATAAAATGGCATTGTTTTACTCAAAATACAGAACTGGACTTCCTGTGAGGTAAGTATGTGAAATATGGTCACTTCGCACCACATTTCAAGATGTTCTGGACTTACAGTACAGTTAGGTAACTATGGGAGGCTATCCCTGGTGCAGAGGATCCTGATACATGACTTTCTACCTCAATTTGTTTAAATGAGAGAATTCAGCACAGGACTGCATTGTGCACCTTTGAATCAACACACGCACAACTCTGTCCAAACGCAATTTGTACCTATTGCAACAACTGTTATGAACGTATTGCTCTTCATGATCAAAGGGATCAGCCTACATACTGTGGTTTTCTTACAGAAAGGCAGTTTCCAGTTTGGACTTGTGGATTACCAGCAAACCCCCTGAGCTGGACATGGAATTCATTTGGTGGTCATGTAAAGAATAGGCACCAAACTGCATTTAAGAAAAGCACCTGCTCAGTTCTTTGTTACCAGCCAACCATCCCCAAAATACAGGGCAGTAAAAAGACGAAAAAGGAGGAGTGTTTCTCCTGGAATATATGATTTTCAAGTGCTTTAATTTCTCAATGAAAAAAAATTATTAATATTAGCATAAATATAAAAAGAATTACCCAGTCCAGTCTTTCTTCCTCACTGAAAGATAAAATAACTGTATTTTGAATGCAACAGCAACAAACACATTTTCATATACTAAAGGAGTGCTCCCAAAATAGTCCAAGAATTAACTGAAACAGCAGAAAAACATGATCATAACAATTTAATACAATTCTGAGCACAGCTTTCAGCCAACATAGAAGAAGATAAATTGTAGCCAGGCTTTTATTAGTCTAACAGGCAAATTTGCATAGGCACATAGGACAAAATTCACAGGAGGAAACTGCTGACCAAACATAAGGCTTTGCAATGCTGTCATCCAGAGTTATAGTTCATATACTACAGCATTAAGAAATTGCACCCTATACTACTGCAATGATAGATCTCAACTTTGTATGTGTGTTTGTTTTAGATCTGGGCTTCCAGATTCTGCAGTAAAATAAATAAGTTTAAAAGAGTGATTAAAACATCCTTAAAGCTCTCAAATTTTTATATAAAAAAGACAGTGAAGTAACAAATAACACCTACTGGTATGGATGATGAGGATTGATAGGGCGAAGGTTCCTAAGTAGGTTTTGAGTAGTCCGGTGTGGAGGGGGGTTGAGATTTTGGTTGCTGTGAGTTGGAGGTTGGCAAGTCCTTCAGGGCCTATTTTTTTGTACCAGGATAGGTTGATTAGGTGGGAGGCGATTTTTTGTCCACTGTTTAGAAGGGCTAAGGAGCTGAAGCGGTGTGTTAGAGGGTTAAAGTATCCGAGCATGGAGGAGAAGTTTAGGTATATGGTTTGTTTTGGTTGGGTCAGGGTATGTGTTATGTTTGAGAGTTCTAGGGCTAGGATAATGCCTAGGATTGTGACGATAATTGCGGCGGTTTTTGTAAGGGTGGGCATGGTTATTGGAGGTGTTTTTGTAGGGGGAATATAGGATGTAATGAGTAGGCCAGCTATGATGCTGCCTAGGGCAAGTCGGGTGATTGGATTGATGAGTGTTGGGGTGTTTTCGTTTATTGGGGTGATTGTGGATATGCGGGGAAATCCTGTTTGGACTAGTAGGGTTATGCGTAGGCTGTATGTTGCTGTGAATGATGTTGCTAGGAGTGTTAGGAGGAGGGCTCAGGCGTTTAAGTAGGAAGTATTTAGGCTCTCGATAATCGGGTCTTTTGAGTAGAATCCTGCCAGGAATGGTGTTCCTATTAAGGCCAGGTTTCCGATGGTTAGGCAGGTGGTAGTTGTTGGGAGTGTTTTCTGGATGCTTCCTATCTTTCGAATATCTTGTTCTCCGTTAAGGGCGTGGATGATTGACCCTGAGCAGAGGAATAGTATGGCTTTGAAGAAAGCGTGTGTTGAGATGTGGAGGAAGGCTAGTTGGGGGAGGTTTAACCCAATAGTGACTATTATCAGTCCGAGCTGGCTGGATGTGGAGAAGGCAATGATTTTCCTGATGTCATTTTGTGTCAGGGCACAGGTGGCGGCAAATAGTGTGGATAGTGCTCCTAGGCAGAGGCATAGGGTGAGGGCAGTTTGGTTAGTGGAGAGTATAGGGTGGGTGCAGATGAGTAGGAAGATTCCGGCTACTACTATAGTGCTGGAGTGAAGTAGGGCGGAGACTGGGGTTGGGCCTTCTACGGCAGTGGGCAGTCATGGGTGAAGGCCAAATTGGGCGGATTTTCCTGTAGCTGCTAGGATGAGGCCTAGGAGGGGGAGGGTTGGGGCTTGATTGGGGGAGAGGGTTTGCTGGATTTCTCAGGTGTTTATTGTTGAGGCTAGGTATGCTATGCTTAGAATAAGGCCAATGTCTCTGATTCGGTTGTAGAGTACGGCTTGGAGTGCAGCTGTGTTGGCTTCTGCACGGCCTTGTCATCAGCCGATTAGTAGGAAGGACATGATTCCGACTCCTTCTCAGCCGATGAATAGGAGGAATATGTTGTTGGCGATTGTTAAGGTGAGTATCGCAATTAGGAATACTAGGAGGAATGAGAAGAATTTTGTGATATGTGGTTCTGATGATATGTACCATGAGGCGAATTGAAGAATGGATCATGTTACAAATAGGGCGATTGGAAAGAATATTATAGAGTACTGGTCGATTTTAAAGCTGAGGGGGATTTTATTGTATTCATAATACAAAAAATTAGATTTTATTGACATGATCTTGATATATTTTTGTTGATTGTGGAACTACATCAATTATTTGATACTGTAACCTGGCTAAATTCAGAGTTTTTTCATATAGTTACCTAGACTACTCACGAAGATTATCCAAAATTTCCATTGCTTACCTTTTAGTAAAACGTGAATAAAAAAAGGCAAAGTAATTGAAGTTGCCTGAGATAAAAAAGTTAAGGACAACGCTTACTGCTATGTCAGGTGAGCTTCAGCAAAAGATTCTGGTTTATACTGACAGTTTTTAATGGTGATCAGAAGAGAATCATACCTCAGAGGAGCATACCATACAGGAAGGAATAAAAATTTGAAAGCCATCTCTAGTATTGTGCTGAATTCTTCTTACTTTTTCAATTAACAGTTGTTCAGTTGCATGTTTGCTGACTTTGCAATTATATCTAATATTATAACTATTATTTGAGCCATTCTTTGCAAAGAAACAAAGCCAAGTGTTTTTACTGAAGATCAATCCCTGATCAAGTTTTGATCAGTAATAATGATAGGAAAAATCTACTATGTGCTAGGTTATTGAAAATAAAGATAAATCTTAATTTTCTTTTCAATTAACATTTTCTCCAAGCTTAGGAAAGACTGGCAATTTCTCCTTACTCCTTGAGCTATAATCTAAAATTTTCTGGATTGCAGATCTTGTGCTGCTATGAACATTAAAAGTCATATTTTCCATTGCTTTTCAGTTTATTTTGGTAAGTGAACAAATCATATATAAATCATTCATAAATCATCTGTAAGGATCTTTGAAAATAATCTAAGTAAATCTCTAATGAGAATTTGGAAACCCTTTAAATTCAGTAAAATATCACACACTTAAAACAAAAAACATTAGAATTAAACTGTATTTCAGAATTGAAATAAAAAGGATGAATTAATACCTTCCAACCTCATTCATTTTTATACAGTACATTTCCCTTTCCATTACATACATTGAAAAAAAATGGAGTTTGGTGTTCACAGTTTAATTGAATGAGTATTCTAGAAAAAGCAGCGCAATATCCTGATCGTCAAAGACTTTCATGTTTTTGGGAAAATTACTTCTTTACAATGAACACAAAAAGTAAAGGAATTTGGCATTTAATAGTGCAAACAGGTTTTGGACAAAAGCACAACACCCAACGTTTTGGAACCAAAAAGGCAGAAAAAACACCCTCAGATTATAATTTTGTCTTGACTGTATGTTTCACAACAATCCACTGGATGGCTCCCTTACCACTCTCTGGTTTTGCATTTTCTTGAGTACCGTATTACCATGGGGCGAATTCCACTGCCTCAGGAAACTTTGCTCTGAACAAATGAAAAAGCAACTTCATTCGTGGTCCGCAGGTTTGCAAGTGCAAGGCGTCCTCCCAAAACTATGAACTTCAGCTTCCTGCACAACAGAGTGGCTTACAATCTGCGAGTGTAAAAGGCAGTGGAACAGCTACATGTAACAACTACAACAACTAAAAAAACCCAAACCCACAGAGTATACTGGCAAAAAATGGAAATTAATTGAGTTTGATTCTGGCTCTTCCATCCTCTTATAAAGCACTAAACAAGTGACAGACATAGTCATCCTAACACTAAGTAATCCATCCTCCTGGGAAACCTTGTAAAGGCAACATGGCAAAGAAAAATCAGGAAGAGAGGCATGTTGAAAATGCTCGGCTTGTGGGAGTCAAGAATGATGAAACGGAGAGGTGTCAATCAGTGCACACATTGGTCCTTGCAGCAGTTCGAGTTTACAGTCGTGGATTCACATTACTTTTAACAGCATGCTGACCCTAAAACAGGCAGCCCTGCTCACTCCTTTCTTTAGTTGGATCTAGCAATAGTGTTCCTGCAGGATATGTGAGATCAAAGAGCTGGAATTTTTCTGATGTCTTAGTTTTAGATCAGATGGTAAAATCTGTGATTGTATGATCTCCATAATTTAACACAAGGGAGGGTCTTCAGTTATCATGGGTAAAGTGTAACAAAAATCCACATCCTGTTTTGAAAAGCTAAAGCCTTTTTTTTATTTCTCTGTTTTCCCATTTGGTTGCATTTTTAGCAGTATTTCTAAAGAGATTTTATTGCAAGTCTATTACCTGATAAAATCACCTATATGAGTTATAAAATTTCTGAATGTCTCCAAAAAAAATCCTAAAATGTCTTTGATTTCTAGTCTATATCCCATAAAACAGTATGAAATGACTTAATTCTTCCTTTTTGTCTCAGCTAATTCCTTTAAATACCAGACAACTAAACATTTTAAAATAAAGGCATCATAAAAATAATGGAGATAATAGGCTGATTCTGTCACCAGTCACAGATTCATTCTCTTAGGAAACCATCTTATATACCTTACTCATATAAAACTCCACTGATGTCCAAGAACTATTTTACTGAATATTGTAACGCCACTGTAGCATTCAACCTTTACTCTATTTTTTCTCCGTCTTAATTGTTTTAACACATAGTTACTAACATGTTGAATGTGTCACTCTGTGTGTGTTGAATGTAATGGACATGTAAGTGTATGAACCATGGGGATGTAAAAATGTATTTTTTTTTTCTAAAATGAAGGATGGTAGCCATGGTGTACAGAAGGCTGATAGTTTTATGCCACACTGGACATATAGATGCTCAGAATGCCATCACTGCAAATCACACTCACAGTCACATATACCAGGTCAATTAGCCAGCTGGAAGAACTGTCTTACATTGCCTTTAGGAAGTGATACCTTACTGTACTTAGACAGGGATTTTAGTTAAAGACGACTTCAACCTATTTATTGCAAACTGCCAGATTCCATAAAAAATGAGAAGAGCTCCCTGAATAGCCAGCTCAGCTACAGAGTTAGGCTGAGCCTAGTTTATAACTCCTTCTTTAACTGAGTAGCTTACTTACAGAATGAAATAAGATAACTAAAGATGGAAATAGAGAGTCAGTATTATAACATAAAAAGAGGAAAAATCTTGTCTACTTGCCTACCATTGTGTCAATGCATATTGAGTAAGAATTCAAGCAATGTCTTTATCCACACATGTTCAGAACAGCTGGAGCAACAGTGGTGAGACTTGATTCTTGCATGAAATAAAATCCTTTACTTTCCAATGTGGAATAGGCAGTCTTTAGACCAGATCTGGACTAAATTCCAGAGGCTCACAGGTGGGAAAAAAGCAGAGGAGGTCCAAGAATGGGGTGCAAGATATGGGACCATGAATGCAGGTATGTATTGTCCTCTCTGTCTGGAATAATGTGCTTGTTCTACTAAAAGGCTTCAATACCTATCTTACTGCAAGAGACTGATGACATTTGCACTTGTAGCTAAGACATTTTTAAGTAGTGTAAGGTCAGTTGAACTATACTACATGTATTCTTTTATGTTTTTGTAGGGCGGGATTGGTTGTGGCTCTAGCTACAAACACTGGTTATGTAAATAACATTACATACAGCTATGGAAGTTTCATATATTTAAGCTTATAATCAGATAGTACAGAGACCTTGTGTGCAAGCAGTCATCAGAATAGCCATTAGTTAACAAAACAGGGTGCTTAATTTTCTCTCTCTCTCAGACTTTTTTTTAAAATTGGTCTGTCATGGTGGACATAGTAATACGCTGCAAATAGAATGGAATGGAAAAGAACAGAATAGAATAGCATAGAATAGAAAATAGAATATTTCAGTTGGAAGGGACCTGCGATGATCATCTACTCCACCTGCCTGACCAATTCCGGGCTGATCAAAAATTAAAACATGTTATTAAGGGCATTGTCCAAATGCATCTTAAACACTGACAGGCTTGAGGCATCGACCACCCCTCTAGGAAGCCAGTTCCAGTGTTTGATGACCCCCTTGGTAAAGAATTGTTTCCTAATATCTAGTCTGAACTTCCCCTGATGCAGCTTTGAGCCATTCCCTGATGTCCTGTCACTGGAAGTACTAAGGCAATTAAATACTTAAGACATATAGTAAAATAATGTTTCTATTTCAGACAAAGACAATCCCCAATTTAATTTGCATGGCTTCTGGAGTGTTAATATACCATGGTCCTGGCAGAGGAACCTCCCTCCTCCTGACTCTCAGCTGAAAACATGTATCCTGCAAACACCAAGTCTGCAAGCTCAACTAATGATACTACTTTGAGCAACAGCAAACATTACTCTTAATTCACATGCAGTGTTTCCTGTGCTTTTCTTAGCTTGTATTAAAATTATATTAAAGTTGTAGCCTTAAAGCCCAGTAAATGTGGCATGCAAATGCTTGTAATAGGACACAGGCTTTGTGTTAAGCTAACAAAGCAAGGCCTAGGGCTTGCCTAGATTTATTTTGGCCTACCTGGAGTTCTGCTTTTGTTTGTTTTGTTCTACAAGCAATTATCTAACTCTTTTGGTAATTATCCAGTATTAGGCAATAGGTGACTATTACCTATTATTGTACCATATTTTATGTGGTGACTATTACTTATTATTGCATTACACTTTACATTTTGCTTAGCATTGCATTGCCGTGTGTTGTAAAGCCTACTGTCCACTCAAGTTGTAGCCTACTGCAACAAATTTTTGCCTTTTAGAACTAACGGATGGCAATAGGAAGAATTCTTTTCTGTAGAATGAAGTATCTGTGATCCTATAACAAAACACAGCATTGAGGCCTAGAGAAATCAAATGACAGTAGAGGCAGAATGATAATGGGGTACTCGGGCTATAAGCAACTCAGCAGTCTATTACTGGACATTAAAGGAGTGCAGTCTTGGGAGCTCGGTAAAACCAGTCTAGTGGTGACAGAACGAAGAACAGGTATCCAACATATGTAAACCACATCTTACAATAAATTTTGGTCTACCCTGGACTTGTGGCCTGATGAAAAAAGAGCAATGTATAAAATATTTTAACAAGCATATAAAAGTGGTTCCAAACAGGTCCTAGAGAAGAGAAGGAAATCATCATCAGCAATATTTTACTCCTGCTAGCAAGGAGGAGGACGAAACCCCACCATAAATACCATGCTCCTCTAAGTGACAGACTAAAGATGGAGCCCCAAAACTGAAGCCATTAATGTTTCATACTCAGACGGTCAGTGGAAAGGTTAGCATCCAATGAAAGAATGGGGTAGATACTAGAAAGTTTGTTTATATCAGTTTTAACTGTACGTAGTCTGAACTATAAGTGCTGATACACATTTAAATGGACTAATATTCATTCTTGATTAAGAATTTACTTGGACTATTAAGATTTTACTTAGACCAACTGTAGATTCTTGGCTTTGCATATAAGGTATGTTCTTTGGCTCACAACTGCAGAATCTGTGCAACTAAATGAGAGCATTTCAAACTGGCTTGTAACTTGGGTACAATAAATTGCTTATAAAATACCTACACATATATACAGACATAAAAACTCACGGTATGTCCCAGGAAATTTTATCTTGCAAAAGATCACTTAGAAAAATGGAACTGGTAACAACAGTATCCTTTGCCATCCTAACATATCCTTGATTTTTTTTTGTTAAAAAAGTGTCCTTTGTCCATATTTTTGAAAGAAATTTAAAAAGCCTTTGTTTTTAGAAGTCAGTTCCAGTAACTAAGTGGGGATCCAGAATTAGCTGCTTGTGCTGTTTGTATTATCTGCAAAACAGAATGTAAGATTTCACTTACTGTTTATGTCCTTCTAGATCTAGACAGATACAAACTGTCCACACTGAATTTAAGTAGCTCCCTACTCACCATGCTGCCTGTTTTGGATGACCTTCTTGCACATCTAATTTTAGCACATGATGTGCAGTTAGCTTAAATGTTTCACTCAGAGGTCTACATTCAACTCCAGAAGTGCCAGGTATTGCATTGCTGTGAAGTTACTTCCACTTATCCTATCCATCATTACAAACGTCTAGCTGTTTAACCAGAAAGTTTTGTGCTGTTCAGTGATTCCAGTGAACTATTGGCAGAAGAAAGCCCTCCAACTTTCTCATTGGCCCTTGGGATAGCCACAAAGGACAAGAACGTTCTGCATTTTCTGTGTAATGAGGACCAAATGTGAATCATTTAGAAATGCCTTGCACATTGCTGTTTTGGGTTGTGCATAGTTCATGATTCACTTCTCTGATGATTAGTCAGGAATAGAAATATTTCTAAAAAGATAAACTCTATTACTGCTAAAAACTAATTGATAAAATTATAAAGCTTCCCAAGAGGTAAAATAAAATCATCTTCTTTACAACTTTATAATCTGTTAGTTTTTAGATAACCAGTATTTGTAGGTAAAGCCACAAAAGACCCACTCCTGAACTTGGCAAGGGATGCAAAGAATAATAAGGGCTTCCATAAGCATGTCAGCCAGAAAAGGAAGGTCAAAGGTGTACCCCTGCAATGAACACAACTTGCAAACTGGTAACAATGGATGAAGAGAAGTCAGTCTTCACTGGCAAGTTCTCCTCCCGTGCCTTTGAAGTGGATGGACCTCAAGGCAGGGACTGGGGGAGCAAAGTCCCTCCCACTGGAAGAGAAGGTCAGGTTTGAGACCACCTGAGGAACCTGAACATATATAAGTCCATGGGACCCAACAAGATGTGTCCCAGAGTCCTGAGGGAATTGGCTGATGTAGCTGCCAAGCCACTCTCCATCATATTTGAAAAGTCATGGTAGTCAGGTGAAGTCCCTGGCGACTGGAAAAAGGTAAACTTTGCACCCATTTTTAAAAAGGGTAGAAAGGAGGACACTGGGAACTACCGACCTGTCAGCATCAACTCTGCGCCTGGGAAGATCATGGAGCAGGTCTTCCTAAAAGCTGTGTTAAGGCACAGGGAGGACAGGGAGGTTATTTGAGACAGCCAGCATGGCTTCACCAAGGGCAAGTCTTGCCTGACCAAACTAGTGGCCTTCTAGGATGGAGTGACTACATCAGTGGACAAGGGAAGAGCTACTGATGTCATCTCTCTGGACTTCTGTAAGGCCATTGAGACGGCCCCCCACAAAATCCTTCTCTCTATATTGGAGAGATACTGATTTGATGGATGGACTATTCAGTGGACAAGGACTTGGCTGGATGGTCACATCCAAAGAGTAGTGGTCAACAGCTCAATGTTCAAGTGGAGAGCAGTGATGAGTGGTGTCCCTCAGGGGTCCATACTGGGACCAGTACTGTTTAATATCTTCATCAATGACATAGACGGTGGGTGACTGCACCCTCAGTAAGTCTGCAGATGATACCAAGCTGAGTGGTGCAGTTGACATGCCTGAGGGACAGGATGCCATTCAGAGGGACCTGGACAAGCTTGAGAAGTAGACCCATGTAAAGCTCATGAGGGTCAACAAGGCCAAGCGCAAGGTCCTGTATAGCGGTTGGGGCAACCCCTGGTATCAATACTGGCTGGGGGAATGAAGGGATTGAGAGCAGCCCTGCGGAGAAGAACTTGGGGGTACCGGTGGATGAAAAGCTGGACGTGAGCCAGCAATGTGCACTCGCAGCCCAGAAAGCCAGCTGTATCCTGGACTGCATCAAAAGAAGCATGGCCAGCAGGTCGAGGGAGGGGATTCTGCCCTCTACTCTGCTCCAGTGAGACCCCACCTGGAGTATTGTGTCTAGCTCTGGAGTCCTCAATACAAGAAAGACATGGACCTATTGGAGCAGGTCCAGAGGAAGGACACAAAAATGATCAGAGAGCTGGAACACCTCTCCTATAAGGAAAGGCTGAGAGAGTTGGGGTTGTTTAGCCTGGAGAAGAGAAGGCTCTGGGAAGACCTTATTGCAGCATTTCAGTACTTAAAGGGGGCTTATAAGAAAGATGGGGACAGACTTTTTAGTTGGGCCTGTAGCGATAGGACAAGGGGTAATAGCTTTAAACTAAAAGAGGGTAGATTCAGACTGAATATAAGAAATTTTTTATAATGAGTGTGGTGAAACACGGGTTTCCACCAGAGAGGTGGTAGATGCCCCATCTGTGGAAACATTCAAGGTCACGCTGGACTGGGCTCTGAGCAACCTGATCTAGTTGAAGATGTTCCTGCTCACTGCAAGGGAGTTGGACTAAATGACCTTTAAATATCCCTTCCAACCCAAACCATTCTATGATTCCATGATTCTGCAAAACCATACAAGAATAGGCATAGTGTAATTCAACTGACCTTGTATTACTTACATATTTGCAGCACTTAGTCTTTTTTAGTACACATCCTCTTCATTTTGATTGCTGTTTATTTCCTTATACTGAAGCAATATACATAGTGACAAATTGATTATGAAAGACATTCTAGTTCCTTTGCAAACTTGTATTTTCTGGAGCTTATGATGCTGAGGAAAAAAAAAACATTCTGGCCTTGCTACACACAGTTTCAGCTTTGAAGTACTCTTCTCTCTGACAATTAATTAATAAACAGACCACTACATAAGGACAAGTACACCCTTATAAATGAGTATATTTTCAGCAGATCAAACTTAATACATTTTATTATGCAAGTAAAAAACAGCTGTACTTAAAAAAAAAATAATTAGCAAGCATGTGCTCCCTAATGAGGACTAATTCCTTCAGCTTTCATAAATATATGTTTTTATAATTAAGATATAATTACCTGAAATGTTGTTCCTTTTTGCACTTTTCACTTTTTAAAGCTGCTAGACAAATAGGATTAAATAATCAGTGCTTGAGGTTTCGAGTATTTGTATGCTTGTTTCCGAGTAAACTGGTAAAAGTTGAAAGCATTGTTTGAGAGCTACCAGCTTTGTCCTTGGTTTTTGATGGGGCCAAGCAGGTCCACCTTCTTTTTCCAAATAGTGCTAATTATCAGAGCTGAAGATATGCACTAACATAATCGCAAAAACAAAACCTTCAGGCCTAGGTTAACAGACACATAAGAAGCAATTAAAGGCATTAAAATGAGGTTACCACTTCAGTTTGGAAATAGAGTAGCAAAGGGTTCTACATGTTCTACATTAAAGGCTGGGTTTGCTATGGGTGAAAGGCTTGATCAGGCTGGAAGCTGACACTGCTGGGCTAGGGCTTCAGGGAGGATTAGCAGGCATTGTTGAGCTAGTGAAAGACCTAGAATTACACTGACGTGATCCATGCTAATATTGGCTCCTTACATATTTATAAATTATTGAGACATGTCATTAGGCCTAGGTTTAGATATGAAAGTGGTTTCCTGACATGTGCTTTTGCTAGTATTTGCACTTGCAGAGTTTTCTGTACTAGGATTATAGTTATATTAATCTAGGAACAAGGTTTAGGACTGATAAGCTATGGTTAGTGCTGTCTTATTGGGAGCTGTTATAAGAGTTAGGGTTAATATTGTTGTTTTGGCTGACCAGACCCAGTTGACCTACTGTCACACCTGGATCCACAAGGAATTGCTGAGTTGAGTTAAACATGTTGCCATCATGTCAAGTTTGGAGAAGAACTGGAATTTGAAATGCTCTAAGTTGATGAGGTAGTGTTATGCTGAGATCATGGGACAGCTTCAGTCCTACAGCGACAACTTAATGGAGGAATGGTGGTATCTTAGGTAGTAAGGCTCCAACCTATCTGAAGATTTTTAAAGGAAAACTGACACTTCAAATTCAAACTGGAAATGAAACAGAAGTCAATGGGAATAATGTTTTTCTAGTGAGAAGTGTTTTGCCACAAAGAAATGATGAGATTCTGAGTCCAGCTTAATTTTCTGGATTGATCTACAGTTAGCTGATCCACTTTGATGTAGCAAAGCCATCAATCATGCAACTACCTTCCATATAAAATTATAAAATTATCACATGTCTTGGCAAGACATTAAAAAAACATGCAAAATACTACTGCTGTATGATAATCTAAAACTAAAGGCCTCCCTTTACCCCTCAACTTCTGCTCATTAGAAACCAACTTTCAGTTGCCAGCCTAAAAATGATTCCAAATTTTCTGAAGCTTTAATTTGTCCTTGTGGAACACTGTACCTGAACTCACATAGTTCTTATGTTCTCATTTTGTTCACCTGTTGTGCTTAGCCGTGAACAATTTAACCCTTCCAGTCATCTAAGACAGGTTCTCTATTCTGTAGATTCCCCTAGAAGCCATTTTCTGTACTTATTCATAGTTAAACTAGCTGTCCTGACAATGCTAAACAGTATCTTAGATAAAGTTTCATATGAGGTTTGTACAAATGGGGTCCCCATTTGAGTCCTTTTGCATGTATGGAAAAATAACTCTAGTAGAAAAACTAAGATTTATGTGGTAAAAACATGCCTTCCCAAACTTTGGAAACTTTCCTGAGGGGTGTGAGTGACAAGGCTTCCACACGTATTTTTGTTTAATATAACCACTTAAAAGATTATTTTCTGATTTTTTTCTTTAAAAGTTACCTGCAAATCTGGTGAAGTACACTTTTTCTCTGCATTACTGGGAGTGCAGAAGAATGCAGGGGTCCCCTGTTACATGGATAAAACAGTAATTGTTCAAGAAGTCTACAATAGCTTACACCAATTAAATTCTTAAAGTCTATTGAAACATAACATTAGCACTGCATATCACAACACCCACATAATTACATTTACCTTGATGTTTCTACTATTAGCCTGTTTTTGTAGGTTATTTTGCAGTAAAAATTCTCACTGTGATTATTTTTCACATACTCTCAAAACAGAACTATATTTCCACATTTCAGCCAACTCACTAACTGAAATACAGTTCATCACAGTGTTGAAGGTGCGATGAGTTTTTTTATTGACTACACAAGAGTTGAATAGCATGCCTAGAGATTTCAGTAACACGAAGGAGACCATAAAATGTTTTAGAGTGATCAGTTCCATTCAATTTTGCAGGATATAGTTCTTCAATCTAAAGGTTTGGATTGATCTTTTAAAACTAATGGGAAACCGAAGCTGAAACCGCTGCCGTTCTACATGTCCCATATATATCATAAATCTAGCTGAGAAGTTCTTCTACTTCATGAATCCAACCTCACTAAAATGAAAGGAGATGAACTACAGATTTGCCACTTCTGAAAATTCAATATGAATGCTCCATGCTGCCACCATTTCTATTGGGCTAAGTTTTCTCCGCTTCGAATTAAAGGTAGAGTGTTCTTTTATTCTACAGTGCATGCTCAAGGTGGAGTGGGGGTGTAAGTCTTTTAGGTCTTAAATTGAGTCGGTGGTGATGATCTTCCCCTGCTGTCTTTACCTTTCCCCCAGTTACCACAGATGTGCACTGACTTCACGCCCATTATCAACTAGTCAACTTTTGGCACCTTTCAGGGCGGGATGTTCCCTCCTTATTGGTCTTTTAATTCTTTGATGTTCTTCAAGGCCCAATAACTCCAGGACGCTAGCTTTTTTCTTTTCTGATGACAAATTATTGTCTTTAGACTACCAGCTTAATATACATACAAAGAACATCTTGCATAGAAATAAACAGATCGTTTCACATTTTTAGGTTATCTTGAACAACTTGATCTGCTTTTCTTTGCAAACCCAGCTAGAAAATACATTTCCAGATATAGTGCTGTAACAAACTGATCCTCTTTCATTTTCTTTCTCCATATCAAAAAATGTCTTCTATTATAGGGAGTCCATCCTGCACATTCCATGAAGTGTCCCTAGCACAAACTGATGCTATTCTCCCTAACTGGTGTCCTGGTTTCAGCTGGGATATCTTAGTAGATGGTAGTGTGTTTTGGATTTAGTGGGAGAATAATGGTGATAACACACTGATGTTTTAGTTGTTGCTAAGTAGCGCTTATCCTAAGATAAGGATTTTTCGGTATCCCATGCTCTGCCATCAAACACGTGTACAAGAAGCTGGGAGGGAGCATGGCCAGGATGGCTGACCCGAACTAAGGAGGGTCCACATGAACAAAGGGATATTCCATAACATAGAACATCATGCTCAGTATAGAAACTGGGGGGAGTTGGCTGGGAGGGGTGTATCAACTGCTCAGGCATCAGTCGTGGGTGGTAAGCAATTGCATTGTGCATCATTTGTTGTCTTTTTTTTTTTTTTTTTAGTTTTACTATATCATATTCCTTTTCATCATTATTATTATTGTTATTATTACATTTTATTTTACTTTAGTTATTAAATATTCTTATCTCAAACCATGAGTTTTACTGTTTTTTTCTGATTCTCATCCCCATCCCATTTGGGAGGGGCAGGCAGGGCGGGGTGAGCGAGCAGCTGCGTGGTGCCTACTTGCTGGCTAGGCTTAAACCACAACATGTGGTAAAACATATCCCATTTCAGAATTCTTTCAGATCTTTTTTCCCTGTTGCAAGAGACAGACACACTTTACTGCTTGCTTCAACAGAAAGGCTGTATTTTGCAAATGGGATTATAATGAGACTCTGTTCCTTTTACTGTTGAGATGGAGTGGAACTAAGATAAAGCTGAAGACAGCTTGATTTATCCTTTTTTTCAGATAGGACTATTAAACCACATTCTTACTGTACTCCTCTGTGTTAAATAATCACTGCATGTCTCAGTGAACCCAAGAAGACTGGGGCTGAAAGATCGCAAAAGGTCATGTGTACTACAGCCTTTGAGTCTGAGCCTGTGTTACCACCAACAAACTGAAAACCAAACTCTGAATTTGTGTAAATGGCAATTTGGTGACAAGCTGTGACAGCGGCAGTAAAGCAAATTGTGTGCTATCACAAGAGCAGAGATAGACCAGCAAGGATGAAGAGAAAAGGAACAGATTTGCAGAATAATTAAGAAACTTTTAATTGTTCAGCTGCCTTTGCACATGCTCAATACCCCAAAATCAAGCCTTAAGTAACTCACTCACAACTGCAGTGGGAATTCTCAGACCTGAAAAGTAAAACACAGGAATCTTTGCTACCATACTGTGTCATAAAAGCTGTGTTTGTGCAAGTGGGCTCTATAGGTGCCTCTGTATATGGGTGGAGAAAGAGTTACCAGACAACACCTGGATGAAGAGAGGAAACATACATGCTGGGAGACAGCATCTGAAAGCCTCCCAAGAACTCATAGTCGTCTTGGATCAAAAATTGGTAAGCTCAGGAGACCAAGGAGCTGCTGAACCTGTCCCAAGGCCTTCAGCACACACTGGCCACCCATGACAGGTCATGTAACTCACACTGCATCTGAGAAAGCAGGGGCTGCTATAGGTGGACAAAGACTACAGGGCAATATATATAAGCACACCTGCTGAAATGAGGGACCCTCTCTGTGACTTTGTGCACAGCTGCCTGGAAACCTGCAGAGTGTGGGTACCAGCCCTGGTTCCTGAGTGAACCACTGGGGTTGGCCTCTCCGCTGCCGCTCCAGTTGGGTGACTGCGAGTGTGTGCATTGCGTGAGGCAGTGACTGCATGTATGATGCAAACAGTTATCTGCAATTAATAGTAACAGTCTAATTAATAAAGTGTTCTAGTAACTGTTGGTTGTGAACCGATTCCTCCTCTGACTCTACATCACATCAGAGATATTTACAATACCTGGTACAAAAAAGCCACAAAACTAGGCGAGCGTCACCCAGATCTTGTAAATCTGTATTTTAATCCAGCTGCCAAAGTTTCAGGCAACAAAGCTGCTCAGAATTCCTTTGAAAGGCATCCATTATTGCATCTCCTGGTTTCTAGTGAGCCTGCTACAGACACGTTTTTGCATTATTTTACTGGTATTCATGTCTACTGGTTTTGGCTGGAACAGAGTGAATTTTTTTCACAGTAGCTGGTATGGTGCTGTGTTTTAGATTTGTGGCCAAGACGGTGTTAACACAGGCACATTTCAGCTATTGCTGAACAGTGCTTACACAGGATCAAGGATGTTTCAGTTCTTCATGCTGCCCCACCAGCGAGTGGGCTGGGGGTGTGCAAGAAGCTGGGAAGGGACCTGGCTGGGACAGCTGACCCCAGCGATATCCCAGACCATATGACATCACGGTCAGCAATGAAAGCTGGGGGAAGAAGGAAGAAGGGGAGGGGGGGCGGGATGTTAGGAGTTATGGCGTTTGTCTTCCCAAGTAACCCTTACATGCGATGAAGCTCTGGCTTCCTAGAAATGGTTAAACATCTGCCTGCCGATGTGAAGTACCGAACTAGTTCCTTATTTTGCTTTGCATGTGCCCACAGCTTTTGCTTTTACCTGTGAAACTGTCTTTATCTCGACCCCCGTTTTCTCTCTTTTGCCCTTCCTGTTCTTGTCCCCATCCTACTGCAAGGGAGCAACCGAGTGGCAGTGCGGGGCTCAGCTGCCTACCGGGGCTAGCCGACAACAGGGTAGTAAATCCAGATTTTTCCGATGTTAATTCGTAGAATTACCTTATTTAGAAAAACACAGAAAGTGAAACCCACATCGGACTTGCAAGTATAAATGAGGCTCGCCTTCCCTTGTCTTGCCCCATGTTTTCACCGGTCTAACGCTAACAGGCGCAGCCAGCCTGAATCCGTGTTCTTCAGGTAGAGCTGACGCTGGCTGGGTCGAGATTTCGTCTTCGGCGGCGCTGAGGGCCTGGGTTTCGCTCGCGGACACCGCTCTCCCGGCTGCCGGCGGACGCTCAGCCATTCTAACGCCGGGCGGCCTCCGGGCCGGGCTAGGCCGCAGGGCCTGCGGGCCCCAGAGGCCAGGGCAGCCTGCCCCGAGAGGAGAGGGAGCCGCGGAGACCGTCCCGCTCGGCCGCCATGGAGACGTCAACGGTCGCTCCCCCGCCGCGCGCCAGCCCCACCCCCCGCAGGCCTCGCGCCAGCCGCGGACCGCGCGGGCGGCGGGGACGACGCGCGGAAGGGGGAGAGGGAGTAGGCGGGGCTCGCGGGCGGAGCGAATGCGGCGCGAGGGCTGCCGGCCCGAGCGCAGCGGGAGGGGGGCGTGGTGCCGCCCGCTCGCCTCGCTCCCACCCGCCCCCGCCCCCGCCCCCGCCCCGGTGTTGTTGTCTCTTTACGGCCGAGGCCGGGGGCTCTCGCGAGATCCGCGTTGGCGCCGTGACCTCCATGTGAGAGCGGCGGCGCCCGGTAAACACTCCCCGGGGTCGGGAGATGGCTCCCGGCGGCGCCCGTTAGACCTGGCCGCGGCGGTTCCCGCCAGGCTCCGCCTCGCCCTGTGCCGTCCTCGGCGGGCTCGCGGCGCGGGCGATCGGTGAAGCGGCGGGGGGGATCGGCTCGGGTCTCCTTCGCTCTCCGCGCCCCCTCTGAGCGAGGACGGCGGCCCGGCGGGCGGGGAGGCTCGCGTCTGTTCCGCGGGATTTGAAAATCCTGCCCCACCGAGCCGAACAAAGGGCAGGGGGGAAGCGCCCGGCCCCCTCCCCTTCTCCCTCGCACGCCGCGGACGCGCTCCCGGGGAGCGGACTCCTCGTCCCCCTCCTGCCCCAGACCCCCCTCCCTTCCCCGCGGCTGGCTGAGCCGGTGGGAGGGCGCGCACCATGTGGATTCAAGTCCGCACCATAGACGGCACCCAGACCCAGACCATCGACGACCTCAGCCGCCTTACCAAGATCGAGTGCCTGCGGGAGAAGATCCAGGAGACCTTCCGCGTCAGCCCCGACCGCCAGCGCCTCTTCTACCGGGGCAAGCAGGTGAGGCGGAAACGCCCCTACCTGGGTGGCAGGGGTGGGGGCTTCCCCCTCCTCCCGCCCCGCGCGTCCCCTCTCGGGCTCGGCTCTTTGTGCGGCCCGGCGCGGAGGTCCCCCTCCCCACCCACGCGTCGTCCGCTGGCTCCGGCTTTTGTTTGCTCCCGTCCCGTCGGGCCTAGAGGGAGGTGAGGTGCAGGAGGGAGCCGAAGCGCCTGCCCTGACAGGAGGGCGGGGGAGCCAGCGCGGGCGTTCTACGCGCCCTCCCGCCCGCCGTTTCCACCGAGGGCGAGCGGGTGCCGGAGAGGCCCCTTTGTGTGTTTGTTTTCCCACCTGAACCGCGGGAGGCTCCTCCCCCCGCCCCTGCCTCGACCGTGCCGAAGTGACAGGGCGCCCGGCGGGGCGAGGAAGCCCCTCCGCTCTCCTCGCCGCCCCCAGACCCCGGGAGCGGAGCGCCCGGTTCGTGCCTCGCCCGCCCTCTCGCCGCCTCGGCCGGCGGGGGGAGGGGGCTGGGGGGAAGCGTCCGGCGCGGGCGGACCGCGGGCGCTTTGCAGGGCGGAACGCCGCCCCCGGGGCCCGCACGTGGCGGGGCGGGGAGAGGCGGCGCGAAGTGCAATGTCCCGTCAGTACCCGCTGCGGGGTCGGCGCGGCGCGCCCCTCCCCCGGCGCCGCGCGGCCGAGTAACGGTTTTCGGGGTCCGGCGGCTGTGAACCCCTCCCACCGCCCCGCGGGGGCGGGGTGGTGCCCGGCCCGCCGAGGCTGCCGCGGGGGCGGGGCGGGGCGGCGCGGGGTTGGTTTGCGCGGGCACAACTTGTCCTCGGCGCGGGGAGCGGTGTGTCACCGGTGGGAGCGGGGCGGCTGCTGCTGGCCGTCCGTCCGTCCGAGGAGCCGTTTCCCCCAGAGCGGCGAGCGGTGTGTCACCGGTGGGAGCGGGGCGGCTGCTGCTGCTGGCCGTCCGTCCGTCCGTCCGAGGAGCCGTTTCCCCCAGAGCGGGGAGCGGTGTTCGTGGGGTAGCTGGCGGAAAGCTTTCTGTGAGCCCGTACTTCCCCTCCACTCTGGTTCCAAGTGTGTTTTGATCCGAATAGGTTGCCTCAGGCTGCATCTTTGTTGCTGAAGGGTGTAACGTTTCCGGCTGCCTTACGTAAACTGGGGGGTGTACTCACTGCTTAAGTGAGGCACGGTTATTACCTGGTAAGGCAGGTATGGGATGCATGGTACGTTTCTGGGCGCCTGGCTCTTAAGATGCGCCTTCTTACAACAGATGAGTCTTGCAGCCTTTGCCTAAACTCAGTGATCCACGGCAGTGAGGTTTCTGCCTCAAAAGAGAGGAAGTGTGTGTCTTTACAAATGGGGGGGGAGTAGGAAACAGAAATTTAACTATGACTAGAAGGTAAGCATTGATGGCTAGGTGCTAAGCCTAGATTGTGAACCCAGTAGCAAATTAGTAGATTTTTGTGTTCTACAGATTGTTGACTGAGTGTTTGCGAGGACGTGTCTGCCGAGACCATTATGGACAATCTCACGTTTCCCTGAAGGGACCAAATCAAGGAACATCAGTCTTGGAAGTTGTGTAACCTGTTTAGGTTTGTGCTGTGCCAGCACACCTCTTCTTTCAGTGCAGAGCTTGGTGTGGGACACAAGGTTTACCCAAGGAGCAGCGATGATGAGCCTGTAGTGTGTTGTGCTTTTTCTATGTAGTCTGTCAGTGGCCAGACCAATTAGTTTGAACATTTTAGTGAACAGATGTCTTGCTTAAGAAAGCAGAACAGTGAAGTATTATAGCTGAAGTTGCCTAAATGAGCAGCATTTGTGAGTTTAGTACTTAGTTTATCTGGTTCAGGACACAGTTGGGATCATGTTCAGTGAAGAGTTGGAAGTTCTTTTTTATAGCTTCACTCACCATTTATGTCTATTTTCTTGCAATTACCATAATTCATTCTGAAGTCTCCTTGATGGTTATGGATTACTGTTCTGATCCCATGGTCCTAGTAGGTAGGAAAAAAGGTCAGAAGGATCGCTCTTGCCCAAGTAAAACTGGATGTTGAGAGACATGAGCAAATGAAACTGTAAACAACTTAAGCTCTCTCAGGGCTGTGATAAAATAAAAAATAGAAAAGGGCATTTAAGTTAAATGTGAGGTGAATAGAAAGCAGTATATGGAAGTGAAAACATGGAGGAAAAAAAGAAGTTTCCTTCATGGAAAAAACATGATCTAGTCCAAACTCTTCTCCTATTTTATCTGGTTAGTACTCAGTATGGGTAAATCTGTACAGTCTGCTGGTAGAACCGTGACTTTCCTACTGAGTACTGCTTACTGTAGTCTCTCTGGGAACTTCTAGAAATACTTGGACCTTGCAAGTGGTGGGTACCAGAAGACTGGCTAAATAACTTCCTTCCCTCTAAAAATGTGAGGTGTATGAGGTTATAAGGACACAGAAACCTAAGTGAGTGACTGCTTATGGGCTGAATTTCAACAACTTCGTGTTCTTAGCTTGCAGTAGAAAACAGCTTCAAGTAACATTTGGAGCTAGAGCTGTTATTTTGCAGTTCTTTAGAAGTGTCCATGTCCAGTTAATGTAGTTTATGTGGTATACTGTAATTTGCTGTTGTCTGATCTTCAAACACAAATGCAGGACTTTAAGGGGGCAGTACTTCACAGCCCTGTTCTTAAGGATTAAAGTACCCTAGAACTACTGATTAAAACCTAGTGTTGTGATTGATTAATGTAATACTTTGTATTACTATTTTTCTCTTGTAAAACCAGAAAAAGCACTACTTGGTTGAGCTGACTGCTTTCTGGTTTTTAACTGTTAACTGCCAGGAGGATCCACCATTCACATGTGATACTGAAGAGTGAGCAAGATAGTATTTCTCTGTAACTTGGTCTGGTCTGTGAGGACATCCTGGACACATTGGGGATCCACATTTCTGTAGAGCTGAATAACTGTTTATCAGCCAGAGAAGTTGAGTCATTCTGTAGATCGGGGCAGAACTTTCTGAGGAAAGGCAATAGTAGTGTATGCATAGTTCTTTACTGTGGCACAATAACCTAGTCTGCAGTTAAGTCAGCAAAGTCTATTGAACATAGAAACCCACAGTGACATCTCTTGCTCCCTTTGTTGAAGAAGTTGGAGTTTCTTGGAGGGACACAAATATTTCCTTATGCTGGAATAAACCCTATCTTAACCTTGTTCCACCATAGACAATTCCCATCTAATGCTTTATCTGTGGTGTTAAATGTTAACTCTGAGTAAACTCGTAAACTACAATGCATTATGTGGAGTTCCTCTAAAATTTAGAAAAGCAAGACAAGACAACCTGTCCTGTGGCAGCATACTCTCTGTCTATCCTAACTGGAAAACCTGTATAGCACTTCTTGATGAGAATAGAAGTTCTCAGTTTCATTCATGAAAGTGAAGGAGATATTATAGTAGACAAATTCTTGGCATCTTGACCTATAAGAGCAGATTTTCTATAGGACCAAGCTATAGTCATTGATAGTCATTGTGGAATTTCTAGCTTTCAGTTACAATGCTGGAAAAATTGAGCAGTAAAAATAGACTGAAGTTTATTTAAGTTTGAAAACTTGCCAGAGGACTTAAGGTTGTCCAGAAGACTGTAGGGGTGTTAATGGCAACTTGCGTTTCACATAGAACTAAACATGCACACTGTTGTATTTCAGCAACATGTATTGTTTACGGAATACAGAAAATAATATAATCTTGTGTTGGCTTCTTCCATCATCCTCTCCCATCCTGTTGGAATTTGAATTCAGTGAAAACTTGTAAATGGCTGTTGTTGTTAAAGAAACCATCATCTTAAGTGGCTTTTCCATAGTGCTTACCAGAGTCAGGGACGAAGGACACTGAAGCCCAAATATTTCTTCATAGTATATGTAAGAGGCAGTGACTGAAATTGCTTTTGAAGTCATTAATCATAGAATCATATAGGTTGGAAAAGACCTTCAAGATCATCAAGTCCAACCATCAACCATGCCCACTAATCTTGTTGGCGAGGAAGACACTCCAAACCTGTTTCATGGGAGACTGAAGTCAGCAGATGGAAGTGAGAGTATTGAAGCCAATTATTTGCTTGATGTGAAAGTTGTTGCAAATTAGGTTTATTTCACTAGAAGAAATTCAGCTCTGCTTTTATGCACAAAAAAGTATGGTAGTATGCATTGTGTTACTTAGCTGTGCAAGCTGACTCTTAAGTATAGTTTGTCACACCCATGCTGTAATGCCCAAGCGTTTAGGATTTTTTTGTTTCTGTAAATTTAACTGAAACTGTAGAGGGGTAGGAGGAGTGGAGGAACTTCAGTTTTGCATGAGAGCACCCTTGTGATAAAGCAGCCTCAGTGAAACACACGGTTATAAATCTGGCAATAGGACATGCCTTGGTTTGCCTACAGCCTTTCTTATACAAGACCTCTTTAACTTCTGCTGACCTGGGCTGGCATGTGAGCAGTGGATTGAATCTTGTGTGAGTTTGAGCTTCTAAGCTTCTGGTTTGTGAACTGTATGTTTAAGGGCTTCTTAATTACAGCTTGGGTGAATTTCCAGGATAGAAAAGCATTATTTATGGACTCTTTCCCTGAAGAATGGGTGTGCTAAACCTATTCATAAAATGATCAAGTTTCTTAATACGATCTCTTTCCAGATTTATTTTGTTTGGAAAATTGTAAACATTTTCAGCTGAAGCTGTCCAAACCCCATCTGCTTTAGGGAGAATCTGGGTGTGAGAAGTCTTCAACTGGAGCAGTTACATTTTATAATTTGGAGAAATAATTTGAAGAAGTCTTAGAAAGGTAATAATGGCCATTCTACAATGAAGCTGGTAGCAAGTAGCTCTGTAGCTTGGTGAGAGTCAGTCATGTGGAGTCTTCAGGGCAGAAAGGATCATACAGCATTCCAAAATTCCCAAAACGTTAATGGATTATACTTCGACCTTATCTGGCAGTAGGTTTGGTAGCCCTGTTTGCAAGTTTTTTATATGACTGCAGAAGTTGTTTACTGAAATCAGCTTCTTGTTAAATTTTTGCTGTACAACTACTAATGCAACTTGCCATTCCTCGGTACCATTGTCTTTGTAATTCGAAGCACCTAAACAAACTGAAGGAAAAGCTGAAGCATATGTGAAGACACAATAGTTTATACTATTTTGTATGTATGACTTCAGTAGTAGGAAGCTGAAAAACCATAATACAACCTGTAAGAAATTGCAGCCAGCTTTAAGGCTATATTTTCTGGCATGTATATTTATTAATGTATTCTAGTTAAGACAGTGTAGTGCTTGTGCTTTTTTAATTAATCTGGAAGCTCTTGGAAACTGAATATTTCTTTTTACATTAAAAAACAACACTGCAAACCCTTAGATGCAGAACACTGCTGATGCGTGGCCTACACTAAATGATCTCCGCTGGACTTGAGGAAAAAGGTAGTTGTAACACTGGATGGTATCATATGTCTTACTCTTAGTAAATTGTGATCTATATAGGTATCATAGTCTTAGAGACTCCCACAGTACTAGGCAGAAAGCATACAGCAAGAGGAACTCCTAGAGAAGGAAGAATGTGGAAGCTGTGGAGAATATGGAATTAAATGATGAGGATTTCCAGTGATGAAATGTAATCAAGTGTTGATAGCATTTATATTGGAAGTTATGAGATGATTCTCTTCTTTAAAAGCTGTTAAATGGATCTCTATTCCTAATCATTTAACTGTTAGATTATGTTAAAATAACTGCTCTGGTACACCTGGCTATTGTATTTACTTATTTTTTTAGACTTTTGTTGTTGATTACAGAAGGTTCAGATAATAACCAGTTCTTCATTACAGGTATCCTTACAAGCTGCAGACAGTCATTTGCTCTCCCTGGCACCACTGTTGCTGAACTTCAGTTGCCTGTGCTGTAGAAGTCCATACCATCATACAGGAGGTACTTGACCACTCTCATCTAAGCAGTAGAGATGGATGAGTCTTTCCATGCTTCTAAGGATTTCAGTGCAGCTTTATACTTTGACATATTTTTTTTTTTTTTACAAAAGTATCAGGTAATCCAAAATGTCAGACAGAAGATGCCATGAACTTTTATTTACGTAATTGAAAGACTTCTGAGAACTGCAAAAGAAGAGAAACCTTGCTGCTCTAACTTCATTTTCCAGCTAGAAGTTAATGAGTAAATGTTCCTTTAATGGGATTTAGAGTTGCATTCAAGAGGAAAATGTCATGTCTAAATTAGCAATTTTTTTTTCTGTATCTCACCCAGTGATAAAGGAAGAAATAGTCTTCAAAACTTGGACTTCCTATTAGAAAGTTTAACTTGGAAGAGGTGCAGACGTGAACCCTGTAGAAGTTTTGGCTGAGACTGAGAATGACTTAATCAAAAGATAAAGGTGAAGGCAGCCAAAGAATCTTTTCTTACAGCTCTTCACTTTCAGCTGTTTTCATGTTGGCACTAATCTTGTACACTGGAATCTTTTCTGGATTATAGGTAGTCCAGACCAAAAGGTAAAATGTGTTGGTAACCACCTGTGCACTCTGCAAATAATTTTGTAGTTATGGTGTAAAAACCCACTGTTTTGCTGGAGAATGTGGCCTTAAAATGTAGGCTTCTGTACTTAATATTGGTTACAGAACTTCAGAAAAAGTGTGAATTTCTTCTTGGAGAAGGTTAGTCTTGTTTGAGTATGAAGATGACCGATGTACATTTATCATGGTGTTTGTACTGAGATTGGTGTGTAATTAGAGACAATGTCAGCAGCAAGATTCTACAATTTCTTCTGAGCTTGTGTGGCTTTGTGTAGCATATGCCAGACTTCCTCTTATGTGTGGAGAGTTGAAGCAGCACATCATATTCACACTGTGGTATGATCAAACTCGATTGATTGTCACTATAATTGTAGAAAAGCCTTTCTCAGATACTGGAAGCTTCCATATTCTTCCTTCTCTAGCAGTTCCTCTTGCTGTGTGCTTTCTGCTGAGTACTGTGGGAGTCTAAGACTGTGATACCTATCTAGATTATGATTTCCTGGGAGTAAGACATTTGATACCATCCAGTGTTACTGCTACCTTTTTCCTTGAGTCCAGGGTAGATCATTACCTGTCGAATAACACATGTAAGCAGTTAAAAGGGAGTACACTCTCTGATACAAAGACTAATTGGTGTTACCTTGTTGGTGGGATTTTTGGTGGCATAAGGGTCATGTCTTCAAACATTCCTGTAGGCTGCTTTGAGATGTGAATCTCATGGCAAAAAAATGACAGAACTGAGTCTAATTTGGACCATAACCTCCAGACACTAATAGCTTGTTTGGTTACTGTTTTTTTAAAATGTTGTGATCTGACTGTATTCTGTGCTGGAGGGATCTAGAGTCTGTCAGAGAACTTCCTTGTCCAGATATTGTACCTACTCTTGTGTTCCATTATAATGTCATCACGCTAAAGAATACTAAGAGTGAATAAGAGCAATTATTTTTATCTTTTTTTTTTTAATTGATGAGTAAAGTCTTCTTCTTGAAGTGAGTGAATGATCTGCCATTTGCATCTGTTTATTTTTAACAGCAAGCTATGAAGTCCAAACTATTGAGAAATAAAAACATGAATCTTGGAGAACAGATTGTCAATGCTAGGACTTTTAATGAAACTGTGTAAATTAAAGTGCTTCTAGTGGCAAACAAGAAACATGTTTGTGAGACTCAATCTGTTTCTATTTGGGCTTTGCTTTCATTGAGGAGCTTGTTAGAAAGTCAAGGAGGAAAAGCACTAATAATGGTGACCTAGGGTTTCTTGGGTATTTCTCTCCAAGCAAGATTAAAGTTATTTCCCATTTAGTAAAGTAAACCTTTATTACAGTTAGTTTTTGCATGAGACTGATAGGTGTTGCTGTTTGGTTTCTATGAGGATCTTTGCTAAAAATGTCAGCTGCAATAAGGAACGGAGAGTTAGGAGAACATTCAGGAGCACCAAGGTGAAAACAGTATGAACAAGGTGTCTTTATGACTGTACAGTGTATATGCAAACCCTTGTTTAAAATGTGGAGATCATAGAATCATAGAATTGTTTAGGTTGGAAAAGACCTTTAAGATCATTGAGTCCAACCGTCAACCCAACACCACCGTGCCCACTAAACCATGTCCTGAAGTGCCTCGTCTATGTGTTTTTGGATACCTCCAGGTATGGTGACACCACCACTTCCCTGGGCAGGCTGTTCCAATGCCTGACAACCCTTTCAGTAAAGAAATTTTTCCTAATATCCAATCTAAACCTCCCCTGGCGCAATTTGAGGCCATTTCCTCTTGTGCTATCATAGTATAGTCAAGCCTGCATTTCAGAAACAGTCTTCTGTAGGCACGTGAGAAGGAGCCACTAAACCTTGTGGATGTGCAGTCTTTGGTTAAACATGTTTGGATGTGGCTACTTGCCTTTTTATTCTCTTAGTATAATGGATTGTCTGAGTGGAGTTTCATTGTGCAGGGCCAGGTATATCATTTTGGACCCTGAACAGTTCCTGATACTCAAAAAATGTCACTGATAGCAGCAGAACTGTGCTATGTGCAAGACGGACATGGGATGTTCTAGTAGGATGATCTCCAGACAAAGTATTTTTTGACAGAGCAGCCTGTATGGGAGCTGCAACAAGTACAGTTGAAACTAGAGTTGATTGAGGAGGAAGTGTATCTCTTGGAGTTGCAAACACTTTAAGACAGCACATATTAAACATTCCAATTCATATGAAGAAAGTAACCTTCAGTTATTGTGCCTACTGCTCTGAATGTGGTTCATAAATGAATTTAAAGATCCCAGAATCCTGGAGCATTCTCTTCAGATACCAGATATTCCAGGTGTAGGCGACAGTTTTCCATGTGGAATAAAAAAATAATTGTTCAGGTTCTCTTTCAGTTTTGAAAGTGTAAGCAAACTGAGCGCACTTTGTGAATGGCTGAATTCCATGAGCTGAGTGTCTAATGTGCAGTAAAGATTATTGAGATTTTCTTGACCTGAGTTGGTCCCATTGGCCCAAAACTCACTGTTACATACTTAAAAGCTGATTTTGAATTTTCAGTTAGGCATTTCATTACTAGGTGCTGGTTGGAGATGTGTTTGAATGCTTCTGTAAAATCATTAAGTGGAATTCACAACTCCGACAGCTTTCTCAGAGGCAGGAAAAGTTAGGTTTGTACATAAATCTTGAGATGGAGAATACTAGAAATTTTAGAAGTCCACTTTGCTTGCTTTCAGTGAGTACTGAGCTGCAAGTCACGGTTTCTTGATTTCTTCAGACTAACTTACTCCCTGGGTAACTCATATAAACAACTCTTAACCAAATTTTTTCTACTCAACTTGAGCTTGAAGCTCTTTACCCTTACGCATTTTCTGTTAAAGAAATTTGTAGGGTGCATGTAATACCTGTGCAGAATAAAAGATTGATGTCACTTAACTTTTCATCATACTACATTAATTAAAGAGCTCTTCTGCATTCATTATGGTTTCTTTCATCTTTATTGCTAGATGTAGGCACTGCTCTAATTCTTTGAAAAGAAAGCCTCAGAAGATGCTCAAAGGCACACTTCCATAACTGATTAAAGATCTAGATTGTCAAGTGGAATGGCTGGATTAAGGTGACCCAGGAACTTACTGTCCTGGATCACACTCTAAGATAAAAACAGTAGGTAATGTGTTCTTACAAGAGCAATTATGTGCGTTCTTGGGAGGTCTCTGTACATGCTGTCTAACCCATGATGAGCTGTGCTTCTGCTGGGACTTGTAGACAATTTAATGTGATAGTCATCGGTGAATTACTTGTTGGGCATATATATTTTTTTTTCCAAGTGATGTATCATACGGTACTCTGCATGATCATTCATGTTTGTCAAAGTGCAGCTTTTACATGCTTTTAAAGTCATTTGTGGCTTGATGTTACAAGACAATTCTTCTAACAGTGACAGTAGGTAGATACCAATTCCAGTATTACTTTGCTCTACAGCTACTTCTGTGTAGTAGTGTAAGCATAGTGTTGTCTTCTCTTGAAGTATTTATAACAACCTTCTCTAGAAGTATTTTGAAATTCATAGTGTCTATAACGTGATCTATGAAAAACATTTGAGAGATGTAATCTGTTTCTCCACTTACGGCTATTTAGTGTAGTGAAAGAGTGTTAGATACACTAAATCTAGCTGCTCTTTAGTGTCACTTAATTCAGAATATGTTAATGAAGCCTTAAAGGCTTTTGAAGCATGACAGTCATTAAGAAGAAGAAAAACTGAAAGTGAAATCTACTGCTAAGGAAACAAATGCATCTTTTTTTTAATGACAGTAGGATCAGTAGAGCTAGCAAAATTTCATAAATGAAATTGCCTGTTCGGTTATTTTTGCTTTAGTACATATTCTAATCACCCATTAAGAAATCATAACTGACTTGAATGAGATACAGCTTGATTATCTGGTACTTGCTTGATTACATTTGTTTCTGGTTTGCATGTATAAACTTGTGAATGACAGGTGTCCTTAAATGCTTAGTGAATGATTAAGTAAATATGTAATGTTTCTTCCTTTTCTTTTAATACACGGTCCAGGCAAACATCTTCTCAGGGAATCTTCTTAGCATCTTTATGCAGCAGAATGGGATGAAATTGTTTATATATTTATATAAGTAACTGTTGTTAGAAGTGAGCATACGACTGGTCAGCACCTGTGCCCACAAATTGCCAGACTGTTTTTGATGAAATTTTCAAGCTTTCTAGGTTGAATATTTAACTTGTCTGTGAGGTTATTTGGGACTCAATTTAGTAATGTTTTCATGAATGTTGATGACATAGTAAGGCAGGAAATAAGAGGTGTGTGTGGGGGGTGTTTGCAGGTGGTTTTGTTTTTTTTGTGGGGTTGGTTTTTTGTGGTTCTTTTGGGTAGGAAATACTTTATTCCAGGTTGGATTTAAAATGCTGGTTGTCTCTAAAAAAGGAAGGTAACAAGCTTTTTCTCCTAGTGCTTGTTAATAACCAGACATAGTGGCAGGTCCTGAGTTTTCTGCATCTGATACTGCTTTAATAATACAATTTGAAAAGTCATCTTACAGTCCCTGGTCAACTTGGAACAGAGTAGGAGATGTAACACTGGAGGGAGGGACAGGTACGCTGTAAAGTGATGTGCTGCATTAGAGTTCTCTTACTCTAGCAGTCTGTGATGTTATAGCCTTACTGGCCAAGATCCCCCTGTTATGTTAACATCAGTATAGTGTCAGTAATTCAAGAAACAATATCTTACAGTTCTTCTCTGCTTCTGTTGTGGAATGGAGTTCTTTAAACATTGATTGTTTTCCAACTTTGTTACTCCAAAGATTTCAATTCAGTGGTGCAATAGTGCTGGGTATAGGTATACTTGTCGATACACACATTAGTTCTTGCAAGTCAAATAGCCTGTGAACTTGAGTTTTTGTGTTTCTCTACTTTGTTCCTAGAAGAAGGCAGGGCTGCAGTCATGGACTTGGTCTAAATTTATATGGTTGCTAATACTCTGGGAATGTATTTTTTGCTCATATAAACAGGTGCTCTTTCTCTATCACACTGCCAAACACTACATCTTGCCTCATTTGAAGTGTGTTTATAGTAATCTTCTCTCTGTTAACTGTGCTTTCAGACTTAAGCATGACATCACTAGTCACAGAATAATAATAAAATACTCCTGCAAAGAATACTGATTATAGAAACAAAGCAAAAATCCCACAGCCACTTGGGCAGAGAACAGAATGCTAATTCATTATAAATTAGTACTGTAAAGTAGACAACTTTGCAGTCACCAGTTTATTCTGTTGATTGTTTAGTTCACGTTTATCAAAACTGACTTCTTTGATTCCTATGCATGAGTAGGTAGTCTGTGCATGGGCATGGGTGTTTGTGTCATTAGAGAAGGCTTCTTCTTACTCAGGGCCTAGCCTAGGTATGTCTTGCTTTCTGAACATGTTAAATATAACTATTCCTGGACAAGTGGCTTTTTTTAAGTCTTTTTTTTTTTTTTGCCTCTTTCTCATGCTAATGGGGAGGATTCAGTTGTGGATTGAAGATATAACTTATGCTGCAGTCATAACTGATGAACAGATCACAAAGACTAGACAGAATACATTTTTTTAGTTGAGTGTTAACACTGGTTACCTGGTTATGGTCAGTCATTCAGGCTGTTTAGATTTAGGTCTTCACTGAATTGGCTTTAAACTCCAATACCTCAAAATATTTTTTTGTCAGCCTGCACGTGGTGTGTCCTGGGAGAAAAGGATCAATGACAGTATTGCTTTGCTCTCACCTGTGTGTTGCCTACATACCTTCAGTCTACCAGGAGCAAGGTTATCCTTTTCTCTCCACCACATTAGCTTTCAAAAGATTTCCTTATACCATAGGATTCTAGAAATTGCACGCTGGAACCTCTGCCACAGCTTGTCCAGTCCAATTGGAACAGAAAAATGGAGCAGAAGTTATGTTGCCTTCAATAACATCCAATTTATTCCTTATTTAAGAAGTGATCTGTTTTGCAGATGTACTGCTGATTTTTAATTCTTTTTTTTTTTTTTTTTTTTTTTAAGCATTTTGCAACAAAAAAAAACATTTGGTGGGGGATTGAATCTTCAAAGTGGGCCTGGAGTAGTGCTCAGAAGCAGTAGCAGCTCCAGAAATGTGGATCTTCTCCCTGCCACCACCCCAGCCCTTTTCAAATGTATTACTGCAAGGCAACTATTTGTATTTTTGGGGGTTTATTTGTGCTTTGAATCTAAGAATAGCAGTTTTTAAACTTCTTTAATCTTAACAGCAAAAATACAAACTTCTTGTGGCATGAGAAGCCCCCAAAACTGGATTGTCATAGGACTGCAAGAACACTTCTTTCCCCTTCATTAAAGAGTTGTCAAAAGCATAGGAACATATGACATAGTGGGACAGGAAAGGTTACTTAAACTTGCTGGTGTGTTTTGAACTGGTTTGAAAACAGTCAGCTACACCGGTCATTCCCATAGCTATTGACGAGACAGCTGGGTCGGTTTCAATTACATTGAAACAAACTATGACTACTCCTGTTTACATATCCCAGCTGTGGGGTACAGTAGTTATCAGCAATATGGAGAGTAATTTCTTTTTACAGATCATACATTCATGGAAGAACTGATTCATTTCTTGAGTGTCAGCTTGTGTCTCTAAATGTCCTCTGCCCTTTAGAGTTGTTTTGAAAAAGCAGAGGGGTTGAAGGAAGGCACCTACATTCCACTTTTGTTTATCCTGAGATCATTTGAATGTCACAGGTATGTTAGTGAGAAGCTGGAGAATTCTCTCCCATTTCTTTATTTTTCTGTTCCTTCCTGCTCCCTACCTTTTCTTGTATTGATACCACCCATAAGCTCATGAAAACAGATCTGTTTAGAAAGATTCCTGAAACATTGATGTTGAAAATGGCACCTGTTCTAGAAAGAGGTCACATAACATAATTTTTTGTTGCAAAAGTAGTTTGGAAGCAGGTGGGAGTTTTTTTAGTCATGCATGTTTCTCTCCCACTGCAACGTGAAGTGAAACGTAACAAATCAAATTCTAGTTTTGATGTCCCAAAGCAATGTATTGTATTTCTAGGTAAATTAAATCTCTGCTTCAAAGATGCTGTAGGTTGTTAAGAGTGTTTAACTGAACAAAGCAGCAGTGGTCACTAGTTCCTGGTTTTCTTCTCTCCTAGCATACAACTTGGCGTTTTTTGGTGTGAGTTTCTCAGCTTAATTGTAGGTAGGTGAGATCATTGGGTAAAATAAAGATAATAAAAGGTAACTTAAAGCTGTGCAGAATGGGGCCCAAAACAATGTTTTGTAACTGTGTCCTATATGTGATTGAAATGTCTACTCCTATTTATATTCTGGTGTTCTGCAGGATCTCATTGCATCTGGAAATATAGTAGGGCCTGATGTACAAAGTTATTTGAGAGAGTGCTACACAGTGCATTTTTCTTCAGCTTTATAATAGCTTTTAAACTGACCAGTTAAAAGACTTACTTTCAGTGAATAACCCTGTTTTGATCTTGGGGTGGGGTTGGGGAATGGGGAACCTGGCTAAATCTGGAATAAAAATGTTTTTGAATGATCTCAATTTAGAAGATTTCCTTTAATAAACTTGAAGGCCTAGTATGTATTTTTGGTGTTGCTTCCCTCTTAAGTGTAGTTGCTCTTGCACAATACTTTCAGGTCTTAGAGTTTTGAAAAGTAAATGGAGTTGTATGTATATGAAGTTTTTTATATCTAGATGTTTTATTTAGAAAACAGTTTGTAAAATATTAGGGAAGTATCAGGTACTGCCTTCCTTTCTAGAAGAGATTGAGAAAGAGTGAATTGTGAAATTATGTAGCTGAAATGTACACAACACAATGATTGTTTATTTAAATATTCTCACATGTATTTATAGTTACTGTGTACGTGATATAAGTGGCAACATAGATCCTACCTGTTTTTTGACTAGAAAATCACTGCATTATCTTAGATGTTGATGCATAATTAAAAGGTCTGAAGTCTGTAAAGGTCTGTTTCTAATTTTTCTGATTTTTTTTTCATTGGATGAAACCATGGCTGCAGGTAACTTGGTGAGAGTTTGTTTTTGCATATACTTGGGTCGTAGGTTTTTATTTACCTGAAACAGATGGCTTGCCTCTTCTGGTCTGTACTGTTAGTAAAAGGAAGATTTGGAAACTACTGATGTACCTCAAGGTAGAATTTTATAAGTATATCTTTCTTTTGACAGCTAGAAGATGGACATACTTTATTTGACTACAATGTTGGACTAAATGACATAGTTCAGCTTTTGATACGTTCTGAATCTGAAGCTCCTACCACTGCTTCTGTGACAGATCAGGATGGAGAAGTCAATCCCTGTGCTCTTTCCAACTGCAAGAACAAAGTCAAAAAAACAAATAGTGGATCACCGAGTCAGCCATCTACATCATCTCGCTCATTTCTCATTGATCCTGGCATTGGATTGTACAAGGTATGTACAAACTTCAAAAGCTGGAAACTTGCTTCACACTTGTGGGTTTAATTTTATTGTTTAAAAATTTTATTGTATAAAATTATGTATAGTCATTGCTTTTTTTCATGATTTGACATAAGTCAAATTGACTTCATTTAAGCTGATTCTTGCAGAGTCACGAAAGTGTCTCTGTATCAAGCTCACTGGTGTTGCAGGTTTCAGGAGAGTTCATGAACTCTGACACATTGTGATCTCCAAAACATGTTCTCCAAAAAGTTTAGAGTACCTGTGAAACAGAAATACTTTTTGTGAACAGAAGCAGCTAATAAAAAAAAATAATCTGTGGAGAAGTGTAGCTTTTCCTGACTTATTTTTTTTCAAGCTTGGCAAATATTTGTTTTAACACTAAGGTGTCAGTGCTGCATTAGAACTAGATAAACTATGGAAATACACAATTTCTTTAAATTGTATGTGATGTAATGATTGTTGTTTTATTATAGGTTTTTTAGGAATCACCTATATCATATTCATTGTTAGTTTTGTACCTCAGTGATTTTTCGATATTGTCATGTAGGGTTACATCAGACTACCAGAATTTTAATTTAGACAGAAAATGGGCTGTTTCCAGATTGCTAGATCATTGGATATTTAGTAGGATGTGTATATATAGGGAATGGTAGCATTTTACCTCCTGTTTGGTTGTTTCTTTTACATAAGAAATATCCATAGCAGCAATCCTTTAGCTGGAAAATGTCCAAAATTACAGAGAAGGAAAAGGAGGTTGAGGCTACCGTACATGTACAAGTTGATTTCAGTTAGAGGAACACTGTTATTTAGACATGTCATCCTGATGGGAAACTGTCTTAGTTTCATGCAGACTGTTACTTAATATTTTAGGTATTAAGGACAGGTGGTAAGTTACTTCTCTATATTGCTGTAGCATTCTGTGCAGTGAGCTTTACTCATTCTCTGATGAATCAGGGAGTCAAAAAGTCAGTAGCTTGAATATGGAGTTACAAGTTTTTCTGTGCTTCCTTCTTTTACTTCTATCTCCATTTATTACAGTGGGAAAAAACCCAGTTCTTCAGCTCTGATGCTTTACAATTAATCAATGAGTGTAAAAGGTAATACGAGAAAGGACGGAGAGAATACTGGGGAGATTGGGAGGCCACAGATGAGTTGATCAAATGCTAAAAATTATATCAGATAGACTCTTCGCTCTTTTGTTTGGGATTAAACCAGAAAATAGTACAGGGAATGGTGATACTGGCAAATGTACTTGAGGAAATGCATTCTGTTAAGTTGGCTGGAATTTTTGTGATCTCTAATTCTAGGGACCTAACACTTTCCTCTTCGTTACCTGTGAATTGATTACTTTTTCAGCCAACCATATGTTTTTAATATATATAGAGAAAAATAAGGGTACCGTCATTGCATTGTTTGCTATTTGTAGATGACAGTAGGAACATATAGAGGATTTCTACTTACAGAATCAGGAAACTCTTAAAAATATGTTTTTAGCCAATAGTGTAATCCAAAGGTAGTAAACTTGTTTAAAAAAAGTCAATTTAAAAGGCCATAAACTAAGTTATGTTAGATGGCTAGATGGGTGGATGTATTTAATTATTTTGCAATTGCTTGTTTGTCAAACAATAAGGAATTGTCTAGTTACAGGAAGGAATAGTTTGTTACAATTTCTTCTCTCTGAGGAAAGTCCTGTGCCTCACTGGATCTGCATACAGAGCTAGACTCAGCAAGATACCTGTTACTTACTCCATGTTATGAGTAGTCTCAGCCTCTGTGCCCTCCTTCTCTTTCTGATTTCAACTACCAAAAGAAAAGGTAGTCAGTGTGGAACCTGTAATTTTAAGAAAAAAGAAAAAAAAAAGTGGTAGAGTTGATATTGGAAATAATAGTTAATAATTATTAAAGTATTGTTAGATGGTTAAAATAGTGGTTTAAACAGAGTTCCTCTGTGTGGTCATTGTATATTATGTAAATCAGAATGCTTTAGCTTGTTTTATATTCTACTTGTACCTGACATTTGATACTTAAATGGGCTCTGAAGGACTAGTAGTGGGTAGAATTATGTTCAACTCCTGTTCCTTGTTACTAACACTGAGAATTGTAAGTGGTGTCTCGTTTGAGAACTGGGGTTCCATCCCAAAATGGACTCAGCATGTGTGAAGGACACCACCTTGGCTAAGCAGAGTACCCATGGCTGATCTCCAATGCCAAAAGGAGGAATAAAAGACAGGTTACAAGAGAGGAGTTACAGTAACACTGGTTGATCATGCAGGAATGATATTAGAAAAGGCAAAGCTCATTTAGAAGCACGTGCATGTTTCCCATTCTGATTCTCACACAGACTTCATAACTTTTCATCCAGAAATCTCTGGCTGTAGTAAAAACATCTTAGCTGAGAACTCTTAACTAGCTGAGAATAAAAACCACACAAACTGAATCTATAATTAGTAAAATCAGGATTTGTTTAATAATGTTCACAAAGAGCTACTAATAACCCAGTTCTTAAACCAGTCACCAGTAACATAAAACAGTTGTCTGATGTTCCTCAGTGATCTCTGGTAATAATTATTTGCCCCTACTGTTTGCGAGGGTGGGAAGTTTGTTGTGTAAGTATGCATATCAAATTATGGAAGGATGCATTGGAGACAAACGATTAAGGGAGTTTGCACTGACTTTTTGTAGATTTTTAAATTTTTTTTTTTTCTGGATCTGATGATGATTTCTGACTTGGCTAACATGGCTTCTCTGGCACTTTCATAATTGGTCGCAAGAAGTAGCAGCAGATGGGGGAATCCTTAGTAGTGCATGTCTCACTCAACTGTGTTTTTGAGAGGAGGAAGTAAAGGAGCACTTTGAGCTACAGCTAATTCAAACACATAAGGTTGTGTAGGGATGCCTTCATGAGGATTTCTTCTAGAAGTTCTAGAATTCACTGTTCATGTTTAAAATAGATTGATAGATTTAAAATGAGGCTGTCCTTCTGTGATTTGTTTATTATGTGGCTGAAATTTTCATCCTGGTGAAAAACTGTACTTTGAATACTGTAGGTTTTAAGAATAATAATTTTAAAAAATCATGTTGGTATTTTACATGGGAGGAAGAATAAAGGATTGAGTTTTGGAGGCCATTTTAAGATGGTGAATGGGAAGAGTAAAATGCGAAGTGTTGCTTTCTTGGGATAAACTTGTTAGCTCAAACCACTGTCAGTTGCATTTTCAGATACCTAAGGACTCCTTCACTCTAAATACTAAATGTTATTGAGTGTGTTTTTTGGCTTGCTCCTGTGAAAGTACAGTAAGATCGTTCAGTTTATAGACACTAGCCTTTGGGGTTAGTAAGAATTAACTATCTTGTCTGCCACTGCGTTGGTACTTGACAAAGGCTGTAGCTTAAACCATATATATATATGTATGTATTTCATATTGTTTATTATAGATGTTTTCTATGGTATGGCTGTGCAGTAGTTCTGTTGTAATAATTTTTTTATACAGGGTCTACTGTTGATGGAAGTTTTCTTTAAATCTTTTTTTTTTTTTTTCCAGTATTCTCAGTATTATTAAAGGAACATCTGCTTAATTAGCCGAAGACTTGAGAAAATGAAACATGATTTAGAATAGTAAAATGGTTTGGTTGCTTAATACTAGTATTACTGTGAGTACAGAAGGGAGGAATTCTGGGAGATAGTTCCATTTCTTTCAGTCATAAGATTTTGGCTGGCAACCTTGTTAGACTTGTTTCCTCTCTCTCCTTTAGTCTTGAAGGGTTAAAAAAAATCTTGCAGGCCAGAAAGATAGAAGGTTAAATAATAATTCCAAGTTGGAGCCTCAGGAAAGTCTTTAAAACCCTTGGTTGTGAGCTAGTATTTTAATACTGTGTATGCATATTTTAGCCTTGAAGAACAACTGGTAAAGCAAGAGGAAAGGATAATAAAAAAAGATTAAGCTAACTTTCAGGTTTGAAGGGGGGGAAAAGAAGAAATCTAGCATTCCTTTTGGAAATCACGTACAGATTATATTCATACTACATTTTAATGAGGGATGAGTAATAAAATACTGAAAGTGCAACATATTCATGACTGCATGTTACTTGAACTTGCTTAAGCTCAACTAGTTACTAGAGTTGATTTTTTTACTGTAAAGTTAAGCAGTAGCATAGTAAATTGTCTTATTTATTTTTTTCTTAATTGGGATTAGAAAAAAATAAGCATAAATTCATTACTGAATTTTCCTTCTAGATAAATGAATTGGTGGATGCCCGTGATGTCAGCATTGGAGCCTGGTTTGAAGCTCATATAGAAAATGTTACCCGAGCAACAAAAGGACATAGGAATGGTAAAGCTCAAGGAAAGAGTGGTAACACTTACAAAAGGACTAATGGAAATTTAAGTCAAGATCATTCTAGAGAAAATGCAAATAAGTTGGACAGTACACCATCCACATCTTATTCAGACTGTATGGACACTGATGAAGAAGCTATTTATCATATCAAGTACGATGAGTAAGTGCTCCTGATACTATTTTGAGGACATCACATGTTGTTATTTGGTTTGTATAAACCAAGAATTTCTTGAAGAAGCTTGGAATCAAAGAAAGCAAGTTCAATATTGCAACCAAGAAAAAAATTATTAAAATATTTATAACACTTTTCAGTTGGATATAGTGAATCCATGGGGAGTAATGATATTTTTCATGCCTAAATACTTGTCAAGTATTAATTTCTTTGTCTTCATGAAACTTAAAATCCATCCTTATATAAGAAAAAGAAACTATATAACTGAATTTTTCCTGTGGGTTTTTCCAAGTAAATATTGTTTTAATTTTTATTTTTAACTATTCTCTGTATATTCAATTCCTCTCATTGGAGCTGAAGGAGAACTCTCATGAGAGTAAATTTTGTTACTTGATCTGGATCAATTTTATTCCAAATAGAACAATTGTGCACAAACTTGCAGGTCTGCACTTATGGTAAAGGTTTGTTATAGAGAACTTTGTGACTGAGGGCATGAAATGGATTCTGAACTGGAGAGAGGACATTAAGGGTGGGTTGTGGGTTTTTGTGTTTGTTTCTGTAGTAAAAACAAATTTCAGAGCCTGCAATGTGTGGGTGGGAAACCCTGAGTTTGGAAGGATTTCTTATTAATGAACAAGTTTTACACCACTTCATTTGCTTGAGAAATTGGTCCAGATTTTTTTTTTTAAATAACATCTGTTAAAGCATTAAGTTAAGCTTCTAAGCAAATAAAAATTTGACTTGAGGATTCTTAATTTTTGGTACTGAGGTTAGTAAAAATACTGTAGTTTGTGCAACCTAAGATTAAGGTAGAAGGCTGTAATGTATATTCAGTATTAACTAAATGTACATTTTCAAAATACGTTTTTAGAGCAGCTGTATCAACTTTAGTTATTTTAATACGTAGCTGTGAATCTGACTTACTTAATACACTTTTTTGTTGCTCTTCCTAGTAGCAGATACAATTTAATGCACTTTTTTAGCTATGTTAAGTTCAGATTCTATATCTGCAACTGTGTAAATTTTCTACTTAAAATGTCAGAGAATTACAAAGGTGGAAATAGAAATGTAAATATTTCATTGGATATTGTGAGAAATACATGAAAATAACTTAGTCAACCAGTATGATCAAAATGAAAATACTTTCTTCTGAATTTATATGTTTATTGTGGTGATTTCAAAGACCTGGCTTTAAGATTACCTAATTTTACAATAGTGTGGATACATGTAAGTTAGCCTTGGGCAACCATTTCTGAGAAACAGTGTTTGTAACTGTTGCAGTGAAATTATGTTACTCTTTTGTAGATATTGTTGGTTTTCATGAGTTAAAAGTAGAAAAGTAGAAAATGTTTCACAACAGGTCTGATTTTTCTTTGGCATATTCAAACTTGAAAAAGATTGATCTCTATTTACGTGGACTTCAGGATCTGCCTGTCACCTTTCAGCAAGTGGAGACAGTCTTTTTACTGTAAGATTATGTATAGCAGTTGTGTATTCCTAGCCAACAAAATTAGGTAAGGCACAAACACAATGTTGCAAGGTAGTGGTTGAAGTCACAGTTATTTACAGATCAGTCTAAGGTATTGGAAGTTTGAGCGTTTGGAAAGAAAAACTGTTGGAAGGCTTTCTGGAAAGTGAGACTTGTACATTTGTCAGTGATTGGGTTTTTGATGAATGTACTGGTACAAATCTTTCAAGGTCTCACTTTTTTTCTTTTAGTGTTACCTAACATGCATATTCATATGGTAGCTATGTGGGCACTCACACCACTTTGTTTTCATACATTAGTGTTTACCTCTGTCTGTAGACCACACATGTATCCTGTCACCTATATGCTTGATGTGGATAAATAGGGAGGTCATGGTGTGCTTTGCCACACATTCGTTCTCTGCTACAGAAATTGTTTCATCGACTTTATCTCTTCACTCCTGTTCTTCAAGGTTCATATTTTACTGCTAGTACTATCTTCTTCTGCAGTTAACTGTTCCTGGGTGTTTTGCTCTTCACGTTTGGACTGTGCATATTGCTGCCAGATGTACTTAGCATTCTCTAGTCTGTCCTTGCTGTGTTGTTTAGGAGAAGCTCCTTTCCCTTTTATCTTATCTCTTAAATAAGATGATTCTCTTGGGTGGCATAATTTCAGCTCCGCCTTGTCTACAACAGGTATATTCTTAAAAGATGTGAAAACACTTATTGTTATCCGAAACAGAATAAAAATGGCTTACAAATGGATGACATGAGCGTGGTGCCTGTAAAGCCATTAAAATTACTGGAATACATTGGAAGGAATATGTGTCAGAGGTGGACACAGGTCCACAACTTCTCAAATTGTCACTGATGCTCAGTTTCCAGACTGGTTCTCCCTCTGTGCCTGTTATATCCTTCCAGTTTGGAGAAAAACTCACAAAAAAGAAGGTTACAGTTGAAGGATATGTCACCTGTAGTGCATTGACTTGGTCTGCTCCAGCCCCTTCACTCTGATTTGAGGCTTCATTGTGATGAATAGTAAATAAAGTTTACTGTACCACTGTACCATGTGTTGTGGCAGACTTAGTCCTGTGGGGCCTTAGCCCCCCTGGCACCCCCCCCCCCCCAAAAAAAAAAAAAAAAAAGGCAACAACAAAGCAACATCCTCCTCCCCCTGCCCCAGTGGCTGGAACCAGTAACACCAGTGATTTTTACGTATGAGATACTGGAAATCTTTGCAACCCCATCTCAGGACTGGGTTTTCCATCATTATAGGCCCAGTTCTTGCAACAAAGTCCTCTAGGGCAGGCCTGTCTCACCTCAGTTGTCTCCAAAATACACAGATCCACGTCTTGACTCAGATGAAGGCCTGAAACTGTTCTTTGCTTTCTTTTCTTAGCTGTCCTGTGGGTATTCACACTGTATTCATTGATTCAGGACTGAGTTCTGTGTTGTTTGACACCATCTTATCTCAGAACTGCGTAGCTGGGAATTTTATCCAAAAATGAAACTTCACCTCAGTAATTTTCTTACAGACTGTGCTTGTCAGGGAAGTTCACCTTTAGCCTTAATTGCGTGACTAATTTATACTGGAGCACACTTGTCTCTACTTTGAAGATTTTTGGGTGTGGTAAGAAAATCTGTCAAAGAGCATGAAGAACTAGTTAAGAATGTACATCCAAAATGTGTCCAGAAATTGTGATGTGTTTACCCTTCCTCCACCAGTTTCAGTGAGGGATGATGCTGCCCTAGCCAGTGGTTCTGTGTAGTCCTGTGGCTCTGCATTGAGGAGGCTGGGTCTGTACTGACTTGCTTGTATGTTCCACACCTGATTCTTTGAAAGTAGTTAGAACACCATCAACAGATCTGATGTTCATCTGGCTTTGGTTTTCTAGCTGGAAACATTTGACAGTCCCATCAATGGAGAATCCAATCAATCATTAATTCTTCTTTCTCAACAAGGTAACTTTTAGGTCACCATGTTCTCCTAAGAACAGCTGTTCTTAAAGGATGAAGCAGGACTTGTCCATCCCTTAAGTAAGAAAGCTGGTTTTAGCAGTAGTGCTGCTAGATTTACATATCACAAGTTCTGTACAAAACTTAAAATACATTGTTTTGCAGTTTTAGGTTTGGTAAAACCCACTTTCTTCTAATCCTTCATTTCATAGCAGTGTACCTCCTCTGAGGAGCTATTTTCATTTGTTCCTCTCTTATTTCCACTTCTTGTTTAAATAGTGTAGTTACAGTGAATGTGAAATGGGAAAATATGACAGAGCTCTTCTAGCGAAGAGCATGATTCAGAGAAATTAACCTTTCTGAGCAAGAGCTTAGTTATAGTAATTTCAAAGGGGTAACTACCTTGTGGCTAAACAGAACTCTCCTACCAGCTGTGACTGCTACGGAGAGGAGGTACTACGTATCCCTCCTTGATTTTGTACAGAACAGGATAGCTGAGCTGTTTCTGTTGTGATTCCCGCCCCCCCCACCCCCCCCCCCGAGGCTGTATGCCTAACATTTAACTAAATTGCTGCAATAGTTGTAAGGCCCATATATTTCTGCAGAGAGATGGCTCTGTTTACAGAAAACTTAGTGCCATTTGGAGGAACAGAACTTCTCAGTTCCAGATTAAACTGAAGTCACAGTTCCTGATAAGCTCAAAGATGCAAAAGGCTTGTGGTGCTTGTTTAAGAGCCCTATCTTCATCAGTGAGGAAGAGACCAAAGTATCAGCTTTATCAATGCTGATCTTCAGTCAGTACCAATTCTTTTGGCATCCAATTGTGGCTATACACCTTTTGCCTGATAGTCCATATTCTGCATTCATTTTCTGAATACAGCCTTTTCCCTGGAGACAGCATTGTTTACAGGTGTGTTCCTGTTTCTACCAGTATTGTCTTCCTCCCCTTTTGCCACTTTATTCAATGTATTTCCATTTCGCCTTTGCATTTGTTGGTATCACAAAGAACCATTGAAGATTTGGAAGTCAAGGGTGTGCTATCAAGTTTCATACACTGCTGTCGTACATTTCTTTATTCTGCTCTGAGCAACTGTCTTTTAATACAGAAGATGATGATGTGAACCTGTCTTGAACAGAAGAAAGCTGAATCCCTATTTGAAAGGACTCATGAGGAATCCAACACATGCTTAGATCCTGAAGCTAACTGAGATAACTGTTGGTAGTTTCCACCACAGCTTGCTTAAGAATCACTTCTAAATCAGGAGTGGGATACTTCAGTAGCTTAGTGTGGCACCACGAGGACATGTCTGACAGTGCTGTCACACAAAAGTTTACCCTTTCCTCTTAACTTACTCTATTCCATATTTGTTGCGTGTGCACCACTGGATATATAGTCTACTTAGTTTCAGGCAGACAGTTCTTTCACTTTGTGAGTGTTAGGTTCTTGATGGTTAGCTCTTCTCTGAAGTAGTGGAAAGACTTATTGATTTGCAAACAAATGCTGTCTTTTCCTGTTTAAGTAGTTTGTAACAAAGGCCTTCCATTTGAGAAGGCTTTCAACAGTAGTCACAGGAAGGCTGGATGTTTCTGCAGCCTGAGAAATGTCAGTATGCCTACCTATATGCAAGTACAGATTTAGTATGGCTCAAGTGTAGGTAACTTTTTCAGGGTTGTCATGTTTGGCTGGTGATACCCCCCTTTCAGGTTTTATATCAATCAACAGAGAAGTTTAAATTAAATCTTGAGGTAGTATCTGCATGATGTGTCATAAAGAACACTGTGGTTATTTATTCTAGGGAACCAGATACTTTACCAAGAGGTATCATCTGTTTCCTTCATGCTTAATATGAGCTGTGGAGTGATGCCCTCAACTCTTTCAGATGTGGAAGTAGTATGAGGTCTCTGTCTCAGCCCGAGGGATGATAGTCAGGTCTGTGTTGGTTCTGTGTAGAATGTGTTGGATGTTTTTATGATCCATAAACATTTACCTGAATGTCTTTGATGCTGTAAAGAGCCTGTCTGAAAAGCAATGTGAGGTAGGATGGCACTGAGTTACATGCCCAGCCTGATTCTGGCAATTTAGGTAGCTAGATGGCCATTACTGTTAGTTATGAGGATTCCTAAAATTCCTATGAGGATTCCAAGTTCCTGGATCTGTGCAGACAGACATTAGAGTATTTCTAATAATAGATTTATTAAGAATAGATTTTAACTTTTTCTTCCCTAGGTCTTAGTGTTCCATTATACTAAAATAGACTTTGTCGTTGGTGAACAAGAGACTTTAACTTGATGGACTTAAATTTCCAAGTACATTACAGTTCTTGTTGTCCATTAGTGTCCCTCTTCAAGGAGAAGCTCTTTGGTTGATACCTTTTTTTGTCTGATGGATTTTGAGGATTATTATGTTAGTCCTTGCTTCTGTATCAGTATGCCATCTTTCAGTGGGTTTCCCAGGCTCCTTTCCTTGCACTTTAGTAAAGTTAATGTTTCTTCTGGGTTTGGTGAGAATACTGCACTGTCTGAGGGATCCTCATCGTTAATGGAGTAGAAAACTGGTAGTTGATGTTAACCTTCAGAGCCTGTGGCAGCCAGCTTGCTACTTCTATTCTTCAGCAAGGTGACTTCTCTCACTTCTACAGGGAGAATGACTGCCTGCATGTGGGTTTCAGTTTTGTGTTGTGGGGTTTTTTTTTATACTGCAAGATTTCTTTTGGGACCTAGTCTAGGTTTTGACTTAAAACTAAGGTTCAGACTGCTTCTGATTTTGGTTAGAAAACTAGTTTTCCTATATTATTCTCAAATTGTGTAGCTTTTCATAAGCTGGATAGAACAGGCATTGTACAACTTGCTTGGGACCAATTACTTCAGATGGTCCCTGTGTCTCTTTGTGCTGCTAGCTGGACAATCAAAAGATATGGTGATCTTAGAGATGGTCTCAGTGGATGCTGTTAATTTGAGTATCTGTTGCAAGACTGCTAAGGCAGACCTTAAGTTGCAATATACTTCAAATTCTGACATTATTAAAGAATGCCACCATTTTGGATATCTGTGGAATATTAGTACTAGCTATTGCATGTGTTTAGAAACTATGCTGTCCTTGGATGGGATCCTACAGTAATTACTGTGTAATGAAGAAATTGGAAACCCGCTTTGTCTGAACTGTGGGTGTGGGGAGCTACTGACTGTGCCTATAGACTGATGGAGGTAAATAGAAGGCATATGTAAGAGCAGCTAGTTTCTCTGAGGTATCGTTTCCATGTGCATGTTCATCATTTATCTATCCTGGAGCCTGTATGCTTTTGGGGTTTTCAAGCTAAGTAGAACCAACAGATGTTTTGTGCATGCAAAAGTCAGCATATAAGAATATGCCATCACCATACCTGTAAGCTTCAGTCAGTATGTCTCTCTCACGAGCCAGTTGTTTTCCATAAGCTGTGTAAAATGTCACAAAAATAAAAATTATTGAGGAAAACACCACAGTAATTTTAGACCCTCAGATCATAAAAGGAGTCCAAGAGAAGATTAGTATATGTGGTAGGTTGTAATAAAAGGGGACTGATCTCAGTGATGTTGGACTCCAGTGTTCCTAACTGTAAATTGAACTAATTCAGTTGTATCAGTCTGTTAGTGGTAGCTTTCATTTCAAGATGGAAGGTTTGCTGTTAAACACTACTAAAATGCATTGACCCAGCAACTCAATACTCCTGTGTTTTTCATTTTTGTTTTTGCTTCTGACTGAGAAGCATTTGTAAGACTGGCTGGCTTTTTTTACCATTTTAAGCTTATTTGCTTCTGTTTCTGAAGTGTTTGAGTCACATTAGGGGCATAGATGCCTCATGCTAGCTGAAATAAATACAAAAATAGGAACTTGGGCAACAAACTTTATTTGGACAGATGAGGAACAGTGCAAGATGAAAAAACAGTTTAGGAGGAAAAAAATTGGGAGGGATCCTACTTGAAATACTTCTTTTTTAAAAAAAATTTTCATTCCCCAGATCTCATCCTGCTCAAATGGAAAACATTTATTCCCATATTATTTCATGTTGTAGGGGCTTTGAAAGTCTTTAAAGTGCAGGAAGACAAGGTCTTCAGGTACAAGGGCAGTTCTCATTGTCAAGAATATTAGGTTTTTTTATTTAAACCTTTTTCTTACATATCTATTCTATTTATTCAGGACTAATCAGGGTTGCAGACAGTAAGAGAAGTTCACCTTGAAAGTGGTGTGAGGAGAAACAGATCCCAGTGAAGGCTAAAGGTATTACTGATCATCATTTTTATAAAGGGAGGAGACAAAATTTAAAAACCTCTAGGGTTTTTTGTTTGAAAGGCTGTGATAGCTTGGCACTCTCAAATGCTCTGTCCTGCTGTAGCCGTTATCCTTACCAAAAGAGTCTTGCCTGTTTCGGGTGAGTTTCATTTATAGTCCAGGCTGTCATTAACCTTTGAAAAATAATGAATTTACAAACAATTCTGCATTTTCTTTATAGAAGAAATAATAATTTTCTTTATATTAAAATTAGGATTTCACTGTATTGTCATAGAGGTCAATAATTTTAGTTGTGCTGTGTAAGTAATATGCAAGACACAGGTTGATAGTTGGAGAGCGCAGAATATTTTGAGTAAATGAGAAGAAAAGTTCTAAGTACTGCCTGGTCAAGAAAAATAATCACTTTCTCCTTGAAAGTGTCTGCTTAGCTGAAGAGATTGTCAAGAGGATAATAGTTTTAAACTTGCTATTCCTTTCTTCAGGAACGGTTTTAAGATCAGACTTGCTTAACAGGTATATTTTTCAGAATATTTTTAATGTGAAATGTTCAAATAAAGGTAGCAGGCTGGAATTTAATAGAATGTGTCTGAATTCACACAGGTGGCACTGTTGATAAACTGATTTTGGAGACCAAAAGACATTATAGGCCATTGTCAGATGAGGTGGCCACTGCGGCTTCCTCTTACCTTACTTCCCAACTATGTACATCTAATAGTTAAGTTGCATTGAATTTGATAGTTGTGTGACTGTGCAGTGACATGTTCTTGCTTCCTAAATATCTAAAACCTAATGTTCACTAAGTGAATATTACTGGTTTTTATGTCACTGATCCAGTCAAATGAATTTGCCTGGTGGCTGCACAATGGGGGCAGAACGGGGGGAAAAAAAAATCACTGCTCTTTGAGAGGTAGCTGCTTTGAGCAGCATTAGTGGAATTGCATGATGCAAACAGTTATGTTTTGTCTTCTGCAAAGAAATGCCAAAATACATCCCCTTGCGCACAATGTATTTCTCAAATACCCATTGTAAATGTGTTTAACTGAAATATTTGACCTTTTTCGTTATATACATCAAGCACAGGAAGTAGTGCTCATCAGGAAGGTGTATGCTGTCAAATTCCTGGCAGTAGTTGAAACAATTGAAGTGAGGAGACTGGGGAGTGATTTCTTCTGAAGGATACTAAGTTAATGGGTAGAAATATGAAGAAATGTTGGGAGCTACAAACCGTAGCTTCATTATGGCACCTGTTATCTTCGGTTCATGTTGGCTACTTTAAAATTTCAGAAGAGGAAGAGGAATGAGAGCTGTATCATCTGCTCAGTAGAATTGTATCGCAAGACAATCTTTTCCTAAGGGAGACACATTGTTTTTTTGATCTTCTGTCAGTAACAAACTTTTTTTGTAACTGGTGTGAGTGACTACTTGGAGCACCTCTCCTAGCTGCATAATTTTGTTTTCTAGTCTCTAATATCAGTGATTAGTTTGCTTACTCATTCGAAACTTTCTCTCATATGGATTATTAGACAATGTAAAACAATAGGAGACCTGTTAGGTCACATGGAAGTCTTCATTCTTTACATCCTTGTTAGAAAAAGAGTGCCGTTATGATGTGGCTGTCTAGGCATATTAGTTCAAACTTAAAAGTATTTTGGGCGAGTAGGCTGCACACTACTGCTCTTGATCTCAAGAATTCGATTCCTTTTAAGATACCTTGTCCCCTTTGCAGTGGATTTCCTGACTGCATAATCTGTGTTTTATAACCTCAAAGTGTTTGCATGTATTAGTCTTCAGGGTTTTCACAACTGGCATTGACTGTAAGGCTTTGATTTCTAAGGATGTAGACACTTTACGCAAACCAAAAAGGAAATATTTGAGGAGAAAATCCAGATGTTTCTTGTGCCTCTTTAGAAAGCATATGAAATGAAGGGAGGGAAGCTTTGCTGTCTGAGTAGTTGTTTGAGAGAACAACTGAGATGTCAACAGTTAAACTTTTGTTTTTTTCCTTTAAAACTGGTACTTGACTGAAAAAATGGTGTTGTTAGTGAGAATGTGATTGAACTCTTTCTACTTATTTATTTGTCTTTAATTAGCTGTAAGTGTTCTCCTTGCACAGTCACAGAACTGAACACCTGAGGAAAGGTTTTTCAAAAAATAAGTCTTTGTGTGACTTGTTTACTTCAATAGCTAGCACACAGGATGACTTGTTTTTCATTACATTCACAGTATTTAGACTCATTATTACAACAGTTTTGTATTAAAAATTCAACCTTACATGTATTTCTTACAGCTTCTGAACTTCTGTTTTGATACTCTGGTTCCAGTTTGTCGTCTTTCAGAGTATCCATGTTGTCCACAGAGTGCAATGGTGTAAGTCTAGAAGTTAATTTTTCTTAATACTCAGAACTGAAATCATTAGGGAAATGAGTTGTTTCTCTTCAAGCTATTAATATGGCTTCTCAGTGTTTAAGCTGCTTAATTCTGTAATTATTAGTTGTTAGGTAAAGTTTTCAAGATCTTGTTTATGTTCCGTGTGACTGATTTTTATCTTTATTGATATTCATTATTCCTTCCAGCCTGTCTCTTGAAATATTTCAATTTCTTCTTGTAATAACAAGTTATCAGACCCACGTGCCTTGTTATGGAAGTGCAAACGCATAGCTTTATTATCTCAGTGGACTTTTTTGTGGTGGTTTGTGGTTTTTTTGTTGTTTTTTTTTTCTCATTTGTAGTTGTGGCTTAGATGCTCTTTCAGTATTGTGTCATTTGCTTTCTCAAAATACTACAGCAAAATTATGCTCATTATTTCCTCAGGTAGCAAATTGTTGGGGGGAGTGGGGGTGTGAATGTAGTTTTTATTCAGGTTTACCTTCTTAATCATATTTACCTCCACTATGAGTTAATTCCTTTTTCTTTCTTCTTTTGTGCCCTTCTGTTCATTCATTCTGGCTGTATATTGAATAATTCTTTTCCGAGTTTGTTAATTGGGGAAAAACCCTATGCTTTCATTCTATTTATACTGGAAAATAACAGTTTAAGAAACTGCACATCTGTACTAACATTCCTTACTGTAGTAGTATGGAGAGGGGATGGGGAACTCTTCTGTTTCAAGAATTTTATCTTTCCAGTTTCAGTTGTTCTGGTAACAGCTGGGAAAAGTGTTAAAGGATATGTTGCAAGTTCTCAGTAAATTGAGCAGACTTGTGTATATTCTGACATAGAACTAATTTTTTTTTTTTTTTTTTGTATTTGAGCATTTTAGGAATGAGCAGATACTGACCATAGCCAAGAAATACTGGAATTTTTACTTCATGGATAATTCTTTGCTATGGAAACTGTCTGCATAGATGGAAATCTTAAATCCTTGCTATGCTAGTGTTAGAATTTAGTTAGAAATATTACAGGGAAATACAGTTTAATGATGAACGTGAGACTTCTTACGGGCAGTATTCACTGAACTGGTAGGATTATGCTTACTGTTATGATGTCTGCTTTTTTCAATATTAGGTGCCAAGTGTCATGAAGAACATGGAAAACCAAGAAAATGTCTACAACTGTTTTAAGTTTAAAGGTTGAATTGTGTCATAATCTTCATTTCAACTGTACCAAACTTAAGCTAGTCTGATTAGAACACTGCTGTGAAAATGTTTCTGTTTTCTCATGAGGGTCATTTCAGGATTTTAAAAGTGACTCAATAAATAAGAAAACACTTTCAGTAAACATTCATGGCTAACAGTAGTCCTTTATTATAGATTGCTGGAATGTTTTTTTCACTTAATTCTTGAGACTTGTTAAAAGATCATGTCTGTTCTCTTTTAAGTTTGGGTTTATCTACTCAAGTCCATGTATTCCCTTTTTGTGATACTATATTTAAATATTACTCTTGCATATTTAGGAGATTAGGTTTTAATTAATGTGGGATTTTTACAAATAACATTAAACTTCAGGAAAACAAACATGGAGATAGTAGCGTTTTCTAATGTGAGTGTGTTTCTTCCATACTTACTCAGGTAAACTGAGGTACATTTGAGGGCACAAGTTTACTGTGGCAGTATTGTTTACTTATTGCTTGGTATAATGGGGAATAGTGGTACTGTGCTTAACATATATAGTGTGACTCGGTGGTTTTGAGCCTAACTCAAAAGCTTGTGATAAATGCTGTTTCTGCTGCTCTGCCTGGGGTGTCAAGTTATGGACAAACATGAATGGTTAAGTATCTGCTAGCATTCACCAAAGTCCATGAAAGCATATTTCTATATGTAAAGGCACAGCAGCAAAACATTCAATGTCTGGGACCTGAGGCAAAAGAAAGGTGAATTCTGACATAGGAAATCTCACCTCTTTGTATGCTATCTTTTTTCTTCCAAAGTTTCTGAACTTAAGTTTGTGACTAGCCAGTAAGAGGAAAAATCTACTCAGTGAAGAGTCTGCCTTCCTTTTATTTCTTTGGAAAACAGTTAGTTTCTGTCTGTAAAAGGGGACCTTGGGGGTGTCTTTTGGTAAGTGATCTTATTCTAGTCATGCTGATAAGCCATCTCCTTTGTTTGCGTTCTTTCATCAGACACTTGCAAGCAGAGAGGTAGAGTCATTGTTAACAATGACAATCGTTGAAGTTCCTCAGCACTACAGTAGGAAAGGTTCTGTTCTGAGCTGTATAGGGATGGGAAAGATGACACAAATCTGAATTTAGGAAAAAAATACTTAATCATTAAGTAAAAAATACATTTGTCTAAAGGTCTCCCAGGAAAAACAACCTGAAGGAATTTAATTTTTAGAAGACAATAGATTTTTCTGATCAAAGTTAAGTTTCTATGAATGTAAACTGTTGTAAGTCACACATTTTGATGGGGGGGCGGGGGCAGGAGGGTGAGGGATAGTGGCACTGGAACTTTTTTAATGTATTGGTTGTTTTTACAATCCCACTGATCTCGTGTACTTCTCACTTGATTATTTCACTGTATACATAAATGATGTCTATTTTTTATCTATCATCTTCAGTTTCCTGATGTTTAAGCCCTATTTTTGTTTTGGAGTTCAACTAAACTGAGTCTTCATTTACTGTGTGCTGCTTGCTGTCTTGTCCAAACTTTAGGAAGGGTTTATTGTAAGATGATTGGAACTGACCAGTAGCTCAAACATAGCTGTCTTAAGATTTCAGTAGCCTGTTGTACTATAACTCAATGTCATTATTCAGGCGCTCAATAAAATAGACATTATCTCTAGTTGCTTTTTGCTTTGTCTTATTACCTGTAGCTGAATTTGTCTTATGGTTTTTGTGGATATTACAGTTATAACATTCATAATTATTATAGTAGAATTGTATAATAGTTCTTTTAAGGGAAAGCTGCATGACATAGAGGTAAAACCACAAATGTTAGCTTTGCAGTACACACTCAAATTGGAAACAAAACCAAGTAAAAAAATTTGGGAACTGTGGAGAGTTACATCATATGAAACTGTCATTTGGATAGTGGCTCAATCCCAAGCACCTGTCTTTGTATGATATAATTCCTGTCATGCAGATTTTTATAATTAGGATCTGAAAATGTTGGGGAAAAAACAATCTTTGGATTTAACTTTTATAAGTAGTTAAGGGTATGGTTTTTTTTACTTGGCCATTGGCTTTTCTAAAGGTACAGCCACTTCTAAATTGTTGTGGTTTAAGGCACTCTCTAGATACCTGCATGGTAGAGGACAAAGAAATGCCTGGAGATAGAATGCCAGGACTAGCCCTACCCCCCTGCCTTATCTGTAGTAGCAAACTGGTGTGTTAGATTTGGTGGAAGGCACAAAACAAAACAAAATGAACTTGTTTAAAATGTCTCCAATTACATCATTGGGCTTTCAATCAACTGTTTAGGGGTAGACATCCGGATTTCAGGCTATAGTCTATCAGAGCCTTGTGCTGTTAATGACACTAGTTTTAGTATTTCTTTGTGTAGTAATTTAGTAAGATACAATGTGTGATTTCTCCAAGACCTTGAAATGATCTTGTTCACTACAGGGAGGCAAAGTGACAGAGCCATGCTTTTATTAGTAAGAGTGGAATTTTGCCCTTATGATTTAACAGTGCTGTTTGATAAAGGTATATTAACTATAAAGCATGAGTGTTCTTGCTAAAGTACCAATAGTTGCTTAGTAGAAATGTAATTTACAATATATCTTCCTCAGCAATGTTTGTTAAGAAGGAAAAATGAATACTCTTAATAGCACTTGTTTATAGGCAGTAGACTTATTTTCATTTTCTCTGTTAAATTTGTACTGTGACCTCATCTAGTACTAGTTAAATGGTGGAAGATTCTTTTTTTGCTTACAGACAGTATGAGAAAGGAACTTCATTTTAGTCTAGCGTCTTACTTGTTACTTTTTGTAACAGGCCAGCTTTTTTCTGCAAGTGATGTTTTCATCACGTCCATATTGTGCTGTTTTTCCAGCACATGTGCAAACTATACAGGCTCTACTATCATGAATTATTGCCTTTATACAGAGGACTTAAGAAGGCTGTGGTGTTAAACTGAAAAGTTAATCTCAAGTCTTAAAAGCTTTCTTTCTTGGATTTTAGTTGTAGTGCTGTCAAGTATCACTATCTTAATTCTGCTAAATGAGTCTTTCTCAACTTGGAAAGGGATTGGAGCTCTTCAGAAATCATTCGTTACTCCTTGATTTTTGTATATGTGCTGTGATGGCATACACCAACACAGGAGGAATAAAGCAATCTCTTATAAACCCTAGCAATTTGTAGGTACTATTCTGTAAAATACTGCATAAAAAGTCACCAAGTTTCAGTGAAGAATAAATCAACCAAAATTTCTTAATTATGATTTAGCAAGCCATTAATTTCTTTTAATCTTACATTCCTTACTACATCTTGTCAAGAGAAGTGTATTGTCAAGAGAAGGGATGATTCCCACATTTCTTTCTGGATTTTTTTGTTTTGTAATTTAAAGGGAGAAATGTTTTCAATTTCTTAGTTCATGTATCTCATTGAGAGTCTTAGTTCTGTTTCTCACTTACTACATTGTGTAGTTAGACTTTTTTTTTTAACATGGTGCATGGAATGTGGACTTGAACTGTATTTACCACATGAATTTGATATACTATGTTTGTAGGGTCAAACTTTTAAGAACTGTCCTAAATGTGTTGTTACTGAAGTTAATGGAAATGTAACAAATGCATGAAACCAAAGCTAAATTCGAAATGTGCTGAGTTGAAAAACCTAGTTTTAATCTTCATTGCATTTTGTTGTCATTTTAATTGGAATATTGACTTTACTGGGAGCAAACTGGGGCCACGTGTGTGCCAAAACCTTAAACTTGATCGCATTCCAATCAAAAAGTCATCCAGTGCTTGTAGATTTACTTAATTATATAATTTTTTTTTTTGAGAGAAAACTCTTGGAGGCTGTTTTCTCCATCTGAGACTAGTCAAATTCCTGGTGTATGTTTAGATGAAAACTAAACTTTCAAAAGGATAGTAGGTCAGATTTTTATACTATGTTTCTTATATGCCCAAAGCACATTTAAAAACTTACACTTTTGAAAAATGTTGTCTGTGACTTACTTCTTACTGTTACAGAGGTTGTAATCATTACTGTTGTTGGTTTTACTTTTCAAGGTACCCAGAGAATGGTATAGTAGAAATGGACACCAGTAATCTTCGACCACGAGCAAGAACCATTCTGAAGTGGAGTGAACTAAAAGTGGGTGATGTGGTGATGGTTAACTACAATGTTGAGACTCCAGAAGAAAGAGGATTTTGGTTTGATGCAGAAATTACCTCTTTGAGAGAAATCTCAAGGACTAACAAAGAGGTTCATGCTAAAATTCTGCTGGGGTAAGATTTGTTTGACCAACTCATAAAATCTCTACATATCATATAAAGTATGTTTGTTGGGTTTTTTTGTGTACTAGTCATCACTAGATTAAAATTAATGTCATACTTTGATTCCACAGCTGTCTGAGTGATGGAATTATAGTGCATGGTTTTTTACGGTGTGCAGACATAGCTATCAATCAGAATTTTTACATTTCCTGAGATTGCTGGAGGCAGCCGTAAGGTTTCATGAATTATCTGTGATTCAAATTGATTAGAGTGTGTTTTAATTTATATTCCTTTATATGTTATATATTTATACATTTATATTAACATATATATAAGTTCATTTCTATTGAAAACTGAAAAATCTGTTTTCAGTAATTTTTGAGATAATTGGGAACCCCTAGGTCTCACTGAGTATTAGTCATCTCTGACAGTTTGAGAAACTCTCTGAACTGGCTAATGGAATTTTTTGAAGAGTAAAATATTTATGTGGGTATTACAGCTTCTGATAAGTAAAATGTGGAACTGTGGGACATGGGACTAATGAGTTTTCACGTGGCTGAACTCACATGAGTATTTTTGCTTTGTTTTCCTATTTCATTTAAAAAGTTGTGTATAGTTCTTTAGGAGCAGCGTTTTGGTTTTTTTTCAGAAATCCATATGATATTACTGTCAGCAAGCTGTGTGATTGCCTTCTTAGGGATGAACAGATGACCAGTCTTTATTGGCAGTCCCCTTGAGGAATTCACTGTAACCTTCCTCCTCCTTCTCATTAGCTTTCCTCATCCTTTAACATTATGCTTTTCTGACACAAAAGAACTAAAGGCAAATGGATCCAGTCTGCCACATCCATCCCTGCAGAAGAGGGGTTTGTGTGAGTACTTACATGTTAGGAGTGAAACCATTTTTAAAATTAAACTGGAACTAAAAAGACATTTCTTTTTACTTAAGAAATGATTGATTTAATGTTGGTATATCCCACACTTCATCGGTAGTATCATTGTTCTGGGAGTATATTCCTTAAAATGAATTGGAATATTCACTTATTAGTGTAGTTTTCTTTATGAGAAAGGAGAATTGTTGTATCTGTAGGAAGACATACAATGTAGGACATGGTTAATTGGAAGAGACACACAGAAGACTTATGATCAGGTGCAGTTCAATATTTTAAAATGCAGTCATATCTAGTACCAGGAAATAGGAAATACATTGACTTGGTAAATCATGCAAGTAAATGAAAATTTGTTTTGTGGATGGTTGTTAATTTTAGAATAACAGGCGTTTTATTAGACAATGTCAGTGCATTATGGTAGTCTTGTATTAAGTAAAGCAGGCATATGGGCTTGTTTTGTAGGCAAAACCAAAAAAACCCAACCTTCAAATGTAAAGCAAAAAAATGAATTACTAACTTGGAAGGCAGAAGAGATTAAGAAATGGAGGCCAGTCTAGAGAGATGAAGATTTTCATTGTAATGCATTTAATATTTGTATGGCATTTGGTGAATCAGAGATGGACTTCATCACCTTCTACAAACAGAACTGTCCAGATATCAGCTTACATGAAGTTCAGATGTCTGTTGACAACCTTACTTAAAACTCTTATCTGCATGGATTCTTTCAGAGTTTTTCCCATTTATTAAAATATGATAATCAAAATGTGTTTTACATTGGCAAAAGCAAGCTTATGATGGCTAATAAAAAATTCTGTTCTTGCTGGATGAAACTCTATAGGATAGTCTTTTTTTAATCTAAATAAGCTGATAGTTATGCTTCAAATTTGAAGATGGCAGCTTCAGACACCATGGGTACTGTGGCAGGTACCATGGGGTTCCCCATAGTGTTGACACTTACTGTCCTCTGAAAGGAGTTGGGGAGAAAAAGGCACAGTCAACAAGTATCTTATTCTAAGATGGTGAATTTAAGTCCATTTTTCAAATGGAATCTTATTTCAGTGGATTTTCTTCCTGACTAAGATTTCAGGTTTCATTTATATGCTGATAGGTTGTATACACTAGTAATCAACTAGTTTGCAGCAAGTAAGGCTATCTGAGCCTGCCATTTCTGAAATTTATCAAGGAATAATTCTGTATCACCTGTGCTACCTAAGTCATTCCTCTCAAACTTGTGCAAGAATCATGCTGCTGCAAGAATCACTTTACATTTCAGGTATGTTCATTTGCAAAATAAAAAACAATCTCTTAGTATTTCAATGTTTATTAATATATATTAATATACTAATATAAATATATAATATAATACAGAATATTAATTAGTTTAGAATTATGTTATAATATTTAGTCGATAATAGTTAATATAGAAGTATTCAATAATTTAAGGTATTATTGATATGTTATCATGAGTTCTTACCATAATGTTAGCATTATGGTAAGCATTATTACCCAAATTGTTTTAAATAAAGGTAAAATCTGTTTTGAATGCTTTATTAGTATATGTTAGTGATTGATTGTATTTTAATGACTAATTACTTGTGTACTACTTAAGAACAACCTTAGCAGGCAGTAAAGGGAGGCAAGAGTTCTTAGGATTGCTTCAGAGGTATTTGTGGCTTGGACTTTATTCCCTTTCTGGTATTATGTCAAAACAGGCTTTGTATAAAACAGTTTTGTATGCAATAGTTGAATGTTTGATTTATTGATCTTGATTGCTTTTGACAAAGATTTTGTGAAGCTGTTGGCACAATGGCAGGAAATAACAAGAACATGTACTGTTTGTGGTAATGCTTTGGAGCTGGTAGAACACGTGATGAGCACTTCTTTTTACTGTATTTGTTGACACGTGTGTGTGTTAGGTGTTACATTTACCAATGTCTCAGTCATAGCCTGAAGGAAATGTCCTGTACAGTCTGTCATCATCAGTTTGTCTTTTGGGAAACAGATACCCATTAGAGAATATTATCAAAGAGAGGAGTGAGACTGCACAGAGGATAAAAAGACATCATTATACAGAAGAATTGACCACACGTTAGTAATTCTCGTTTGTTCTGTATTTGCATTGCAACTGAAATTTGTCATTGCAGGATGTCTAAAACCTATCCAAACTGGAGGTACTGTGTCTCAGATACAAATACTAGGGAAACAGCGGTGCTTTGACCATGGAATGAATGTACATGGGCCTAGGACCACAGGTTTCCCATGACCGTGTGCATGCTTACAGTTCAGTATGGTCTCTGTGTGTGTGGTACCTCTGAACTGATTTTAACTAAATTCGGAGGGTGTACCTCTATTTTTGAACATCTTCTGTTTTTCTTTTTTGGGAGTATATGCTGTTTCATGATGAAAGCAGTTATTTGTAATCAGAGTAATAGGACTTGTCGTCTTTGCGGTTTAAAGGGCATGTATCAAATACCTGTTACTGGTGGGTAGTTGTGAGGCAAACTGTTCACAATTTATTTTAATGTTGGAGCTGGCTGACATGATTAAAGTCACCACACCAAATCAAACCGAAGTAGTTCAAATGGTGCTTTGTGTTTTCTCTGTGCTAGACTTCAAGATACAAAAAGATTTTGCCTCTTTTTTCCAAGAGGCAAAATCAGCTCTTACTTATCTTCAGTCAGCTTTTTAAAGTTTAAGTTCAGCAAGGACTCTGTCAATACCAAGACTCGTATTTTGTTTAAGCTTTTGGAGTTAAACAAGAATATCAGAAAATCTGTTTACTCTGCAGATTTTATACCTCTTTGACTAAGTGCATATTTAATGAATTTGAGGTCTTTACCCAAGCAGTGGTAATGGAAAGTTATAGAAGGGGTCCTAAATTTTCAGTTTTATATTTGTCATGTTTTAGGTCTGCAGGTTTTTGTGTAAGGCTTCCTGCTCCCAAAAAGGAAGGATTGTTTTGTTTTCAGATCAACCTCTCTAATTTTAAAATATGCTTATTATGTTTTTCTATGTAACCTGCTGGATCTGGGGCTTGTCTTCCTCATTTGAACACAATTTCTGCTTTTTATTTTGTTGGGTTTTGTTTTTTTTTTTTTGGTAGGATACATTCCTGTTTATCTTCTTTTAGACTCCTTCTATTTATGTCTGGCATGTTTTTGTTCCCAAAAGGCAGTATGATGTTTTTACACAGTCTTTATGCTACCTGTACAAATTTTACTTTTAGCTGCTTCTTTTACTTCTTTTGAAGAAGTTTTTCTCATTTATATTTAACTTCCAATTTTCGAAGTCATACGTAATACTTGTTTTTATAGCTTTGTAAACGTACAGAATTTAAACACGTTACAGAACAGCGAACTAACAGTGAAACAAGTCTTGCACGTTGTTCTGGATGCTTTTGAAGAGTTCTTGTGTTTCTGTGGATTTCTATCTCGCTGGTCCAAAAAAAAATGTTGTTGGCAGTTGTACTTTGTTTTGACACTTAGAAAAATAACAGTACCATATTTCCTATCCCTCTCAGTATGTATTGTGATAATCAACATCTCACAGTCCTTGTCATAATTTGTAGGTGTCCAATAGTGTAGTTCTCATACTGTGTTTCTTCTTTTAGGCCTGGAATTTCTGTCTGTGTGGTTCTATCCCTTATTGATGCCTGTATACTTTTGTGGTATAATTTGCTACCCAAAATAACTTCCCAGTTTATTTGTTTTGATGTAGCATCTTTGACTGTTGCTGGTTGATCTGGGAAGACATTGTTTTGCTGATATGTGGAATATTAAGAAGATTTACTTGAAGCCATTTTTAAAAATAGCTTTCATGCTGTATCAGCAGGTATCCTAATAATAAGAATTCTAATTGCTGAAGAACTCACCTGCAGCTTTCTTGCACAGACATAAAAATGGCATATTTCTTCTAGGCAACAAAACTTCTGAAAGGGTGAATTTGTGTTTCCCTCTTTCCTCCTCTTATGACTTCAGTGGAGCTGGTCACCTCCTTTGAAGAAAAGACCTTCTTTTGAATCAACACAACTGTTTCAAATCAAGATAAATTCTGATTGTCCAAGAAGCCTGCTGGGATTTTTCATGGTGATTCTGTAGACATGATGCTTAAAATGTCTTAAGCACTTCTGTGAACTGCTTTTTCCTAGCCTCTACAGCTAGAGTTGGCTCTTTTTGTGATACACAGCCTTAGGTAATAATCTTGTAATTCTTAACAGGAGTTACTCTAGTAATAGGAAGAGTATTTTGGATCCCACTTAATTATCCTGTTGGACAAAAGAACTCATGTTTGGGGTGGGGTGGGGTGTGTGTGTGAAAAGAATGATGTGTTTGAACATAAGAAGTGAAGTTTACTGGAAATCAAACTGTTTATTTTTAAATTCCAGATTAGGTTTTTGATCTTGCTTCAGTTGTGATTTCATTCTTGAGGAAAAACTCAAGAATTGGAAGCTACAATGGTCATGAGGACAGAATATTATTAAAGAGACTTTTGAGTAGCATACAGTGCCGCCTCTTACGCAAAAAAAAAAGGCATCTGGGGTGCAGGACAAACTGCCCAGAAGGTATTGGAACACACTGTCAGCTGCTGGGACTGGAGAAAGATTGGTCCACTGGGACTGGAGAAAGGTTGGTGTCCAGGATCTGTTGTTTTGATCAAATGTGAGAGGCAGAAGAATGAAGAACTATATTTGACTGAGAATAGTTCATGAAGAGAGCATGAACAGAGTGAATCCTTTAACCACTCACTGTGGTAATTGTCCTCTCCACCAAGGTCATAAATGAGATAGAGTACCTTGGTTCAGCACCTACGAAATCAAAAGCAGCAAGTTTAGAAAGAACTGAGAGTACATTTTGAAGGGTATTTGGCAGACTTGTTATTACAGATACCTTTTTCATGTTTCCTCCTTTGCCTTCTCTCTCTGTGGACAAAAAGTGCCATTTTACAAACACTCCCTGAATAGTTATAATGGCCAGGTTCTACACAAACCATAGCTATTCCTTCATGCACTTTATTTTCCTGCATGCTTTGTTTTCCTGCTATACAGAGGACAAATCTTCAGGAGGTTCCATTCTGCAGAGAGGAGTGGAAAGATTACAGTTTTAAGATTGCTTACCCTTAATTATTTTTCTTACATGGAAGAACTGTTTTATCTCTTGATGCTTCCCTCTTCCTGATTCTTAAAGAGAAAGCATAAAAAATAATTTATTTGTCCTTTGTGCCATATCCCTGCATATTGCCTGTTCTTAACTGACAATATGGAGAAACTGATATTTGATCGCTTCAGCTTGCTTTCCCAAAATGGAGGGAAAGTAGAGTAGGTGCTTGTAATTCATGTTGAGTGTTTTGGACTGTGAATATACTGTTATTTTGTCTTGACATTTCAAAATTTGAGTTGCAAACCAAGTGTACCTTACTAGAAATAGTGTTATCTCTCAAGCTAAGAAGCCCAGTTATGTAAGAGCTGCTCAGTCCTGCTGGTGAAAGGGTAAGACTGGAGGACAAATCCTCCCAAGAGAAAGGAGCAGGCAAATCCTGTGGATCAAAACCTGGTTAATTGCACAGCTCATGTCAACAGGCTTTTGGCTTTTAACACCATGAGGCCCATAACTGGGTTCCTGTCTGTCCCTGAAAGTCCTTGATCCTCAAGTGGAACAAGAGCATCTATGCCAACAGGCTGGCCAACCTGGTGAGTAGAGCTTTGGGTGGTGAAGGGACATTATGACCCATGGTTAAGGGAGGTATTGGCACGTGCATAGAAAGCAAAGTGCACAGAGTGTTGGGAACAAGAGGGATCTTCAGACTGGTAAAAGAGGGATGCCCATCTCAAGTGCATGTGTGCAAATAAGTACAGCCTGGGAAACAAGCAGGAGGAATTAGTTCTGCACATAGTCACAGAACTATGCCATTGTTGGCGTAGTGAAGACACGATGGGACAGCTCACATGACTGGAATCAGAGGTATATGGATACAAACTTCTCAGAAAAAGCAAAGATAAAGAGGACAGGGCTGCCATGACATGAAGAAGTTTGGATATAGGGAGGTCTTCAGTGGAATGTCAACAGTCTGGTTGAGAGCTTGTGGATGAGGATGGGAGAGGCTGAAAAGGATGACATAGTGGTGGTGGTTTACCCAGTCAGCTGAGGAAGAGGACAAAGCCTTCTTTAAAAGTCTCTGAATCGCAGGCACTGATTTTCATGGGGGACTCAAATTCCGTGACATCTGCTGGCAGGATAACACTGGAACGCAAGCAGTTAAGAAGCTATCTGGAGAATGTTGGGGATAACTTCTTAATACAGGTACTGGGTAGGTCAGCAGGGTGATACACATCTGGATCTGCCGTTTATTATCAACAACTGCCTGGAGATCAGATGATCAGTGGTAGCCTTGGCTATGCTGTCTGTGAAATAGTAGATACCAAGATCCTGATGGAACTGAAGAAGGAGAGCAGCTTAACATAGACTCTGGAATTTAGTAGAGCAGACTTCAGTTTCATTCAAAGAACTGGTTGATGGGATCGCATAGGAGGCAACTGTGAAGGGTAAAGGAGCTCAGCAGAGCTGACATGCTTAAGGAGAACCTCTTCCAAATGCAAAGATGGTTCATCCTGACACTCAAGAAATCAGTAGATGTACTGGGAGACTGGCAATGCTGAACAGGAAACTCATGACTTAGCTCCAATGCAAAAGGTCAGTATATAGGAGTTGGAAATGGGCAGTGTAAGAAGGAGGAATTCTGAACACGTAAGGATGGTGTTAGGAGAACCAGCGCTCATCTAGAGTTGACACTTAAGAGACATCGAGGGCAACGCAGAGAGCTTTTACCACGACTGTAGCAGTAGAAAGCTGAACAAGGGAAATAGGGATCTATTGATGAAAAAGACAGATGATTCAGTAGCAACAGACACTGTCTTCATTGCCTTACTCTTCATTGACAAGCTCTGTCTGGTAGCTGTGCCTAGTGAAAGCATTCAAGGAGTGTCCTCAGCAGTGGATGAGGACTGAGTCAAGGAGTGCTTGTAAGACCTTGACCAGTGCAAGTCCATGGGACCAGATGGGTTGCATCCAAGTATGCTAAGGGAACTGGCTGATGCTGTAGTGATGCTCCCCTGTACTATATTTGAAAAGTCATGGAGATCAAGGAGTTCCCTGGCAACTGGAATGCAAATGTTGCATTCATCTTCAGAGAGGGCAGTCAGCCTTATTTCAGTCTGAGCAAAACCGTGGGACAGTCCTCTTGGAAGTGCTGGCCATGTGAAGATGATTTGTAACGGCCAGGGTGGATTTGTTTCAAAGAGCAAATCATGCCTTAGAAGCTTGTCTGCCTTCTATGATGAAATGATTAGCTCTGTGGCCAAGGGGAGAGCAACAGATGCCATATACTTCAACTTGTGGCAGGTCTTTTGTCTGTGTCCTGTAATATCCTGTCCCAATTAGGATGTTGTGATCTGGGTGGATGGGCAATGAGATGGGTTTAAAAAAAGGTAAGATTGAATGATCAGGCTCAGAGGATAGTGGTTAATGGGTTGTACACTACCTGGAAGGTGATAACAAGCAGGGAACTGCAGGGGTGTATCCTGGACCTGTACTGTTCAATATCTTAAGCAACAGCGTGGCAGTGCAGTGCACTATCACCAAGTTTGCAGAGACACCAAATTGATGGAAACTCATGGGTAGTACTGCCAGTTGGAGGGACCTGAACAGGCAGGAGGAATGGGCTGACAGGAACCTCATGAAATTCAACATGGATGAATGCAGAGTTTTCTTGCATCTGCAAAGGCAGAGCCCCTTGCAGCACTACTGGTTGGGAAGTAGCTCTGATGAGGAGGATCTGTGTATCTTGGTAGACAGCAAGCTGAACATGAGCCAACAGAATGTAATAAAGGCTAATGATATTCAGGCTGTATGAAAAGGAGTATAATCAGAAGACTGGGGAAAGTGATTTATTCCCCTTTACTAAGCACTAGTTAGACTGCATCAAGAATACTAGATTCCACCCACGCCCAAATATCCCCCCCCCCAACACACAAAAGAGACACATAAACTAGAGTGAATTCAGCAAAGGGCTGCTGAGATGTTTGTGGGAGCATAGTGGTACATGGCAGGCAGACCGGAGATGGTGGACATAAATTGTGACAAGAGAGGAGAAGAAAATTGCTTCTTTCTATTGCATTCAGTAGCTTAACTTTTAAATTACTTAATTGTTATGTGTTAAAGCATTAATTGCTTTAACAAAAAAAGCGTAAGTACCAAGTGTTAAAATTTGGAATCTTTTGGGTTTCGTAACCATTTTGTAATTACTGTAAGATAAAAGTATCTTTTGAAGGTGAAGAATGGGTTGACTTGGATCTTCAGGTTTTTGTTTGTTTTCCCAGAACATAAACTATATCTTCAGTATTTGTAACACTACCCTTTCTCTAATAAACATGCAGACTTGGAACCACAGAGTCTTTTGACTTGCTTTCTAGAGGGTGACTTTTAGAAGTGTTTTGAAGCTTAGTTGTTCCCACTGAGGGAAGTAGTTCCAAACAGAAGAGGAAGGAACAGAAGAATAAGGCAAAGAGTGTGAGGAAAAAAAATTGGTGGTGAGCACAATATTAGGAAAAGCATTATGAAAATAAATAAAAAAGGAGTGGTGTTGAAATACATGTATACGTCTAAGAGAGTCATTGAGGATAGAAAGGAGCTCTTGAGACTGCTTAAGCAGGGTCAGCTAGAGCAGATTGCCTGGGACTATGTCCAGTTGGGTTTTGGATATCTTTGTGGGTGGAGACTCAACTTCTCTGGACAATCACTGTAAAAAGGTATTTTGTGCAGTCAGGGGGAATTTATTGTGTTTCTCTTTGGGCCTGTTTACCTCTTGTCCTTGCAGTAGACACTAGTGAGAGGAGTCTGGCGCCCTGTTTGTACACAAGGATAAGAGCTCTCTTCTCCAGGCTAAGCACTCCCATATCAAAGATGTTCCAGTCCCTTAATAATTTTTTTCTAGAACCACTCCTGTAAGCCCATGTCTGTCTTCCCCTGGGGACCCCACACCTGGCCTCACCAGTGCTGAGTAGTTAGCCTGAGGAATCTTAACCTTCCCTCTACCTGCTGGCAATGCTCTTCTTGATGCAGTCCAGGAGGCTGTTGACCTTTGCTTACAAAGGCACATTGCTGGTTTATGGTCAGCTTGTTGTTTATAAGTACCTCAAGGTCTTTCTCTACCAAGCCGCTCTCCAGCCAGCTGGCACTCAGCATGTACTGGTGCATGCTCTCTATGTGAAGGACTTTGCGTTTCTCTTTGAACATAATGAATTTCCTCTCTGTCCTGCTGTCCAGGTCACTCTGAAGGGTGGCACATGCATCTGATATTGGTGGCTACTTGTGATTTTGTATCATCTGTGAACTTGCTGAGAGTCCCCTCTGTTCCCATCATTTCAGGTCATTCATGAGATTGTTAGTACTGGCCCCAGGGTCAACCCCTAGCGTGCTACAGACTTGCCTCCAACTTGACTTTGTGGCATTGGTCATAATCTTGTGGATTCAGCCAGTTTTCAGTCCTCCTTGCTGTGCACTTACCTAACCCATACTTTGTAAGCTTATATGTGAGGATGTTATGGGAGACAGTATCAGAAGCCTTACTAAAGTGCATGTGAACATGTCCTGCTCTTCTGTCATCGTCCAAGCAAGTCACCTCATTGTAGAAGACTGTCAGGGTGGTTAAGCATGATTTACCCTTTGAAGGTCTATGCTCATAATTCCTGATCACCTTCTTGTCCTCATATCTGGAAAATATTTCCAGGATTATTTGCTCCATCACCTTTCCAGGGATTGAGTTGAGGCTGACCAGTCTGTCAGCAGATCTTCCTTCCTGAAGATAGGAGTGACATTTGTTCCCTTCCAGTTCTTAGGAGGGTGACTCAGTTGTCATGACCTTTCAAAGATGACTAAGAGTAGCCTTGTCCAGATGTCAGGCAGCTCCCTCAGCCCTCATGGGTACAAGCTGTTAGGCCTTGTATATGTCCAGTTAAAGTGCTCCATAACCTAATCCTCCTCCACTGAGGTGGTCTTCCTTGCTCCAGGCATTTCCTCTGCTCTCAGGGGCCTAGGATTCCTGAACGTTGGTCTTACCAGTAAACAGTGAGGCAAAGAAGGTGCTGAGTACCTTGTTCTTTTCTGTGTTTATTAATTATCATCAGGGGCCCTGCTATATTTAGCAGTGGGCCCACATTTTCTCTGGTTTCCTTTCCTGTTTTTATAGTTGCAGAATCCTTCCTTGTTGCCCTTCACATATCTTGCCAGATTCAAATCAAGGTAGATGCCAGATTCAAATCAAGGTAGACCGTGGCTTTCCCAACCCTATATCTACACAATTGGACAGGAATTCTACTGCCCCTGGTCACCTGCCCCTGCTTTCACCTCTTACACACTTCCTTCTTATGTCTTGAGTTTAGTCTGGGAGCTCCTTGCTAATCCATGCAGCCTTCCTGCTACCTTTGATTTCCTGCACATGGCGATAGATCTTTCTTGAGCTTCGAGGAAGTGGTTCTTAAATATCACCCAGCTCTACTGGACCCTTCTGCTATCCAGGGTTGTATCCTGTGGGATTTTTGCAAGCATATCTCTGAAGAGATTACAGTCTCCTGTCCTGAAATCCAGGGTTGTCTTGCTTTTTACCTTGCTCCCTCCTCTGAGGATCCTGAACTTCATAATTTCATCATCATTGCAGCCAACTGCCATGATTTTCATGTCCCATGACCAGTTTTTCCTAGTTTGCAAGTATTGTGTCTAGCAATACTTTCCTTGATCACCTGTGTCAGGAGTTTATCATTGCACTCCAGAAATTTCCTAGATTGTGTTCTGCTCTGTTGGCCTTCCAGCAGATACCAGGGTGCTTCAAGTTCCCTCTGAGAACCAGGGCCTGTAAACATGAAACTTCTTCCAGTTGTCTAAAGAAGGCCTCCTATACTTATCCCTGATTAGAAGGTCTATAGTAGGCACCTACTACAGTATCACCCCTGTTCTGTCTGCTAATCTTGACCTGTAAGCTCTTGACTGCCTCCTGCCCTGTCCTCACATAAGGGGCAAATCCCTCTCCTTGCCTTTCTAGCCTGTCCTTCCTGAAGAGCCAATCAATAACAATTTTTCACAGCACTCCAGTCATGTGAGCTATGCCACTATGTCTCTATGATTCTGGTGAGGTCATGGACCCACAGTAATTACACAGACTTCTGTAATTCCTCATGCTGTATGCATTGGTGTATAGGTGATTCAGGGAGGCACCAAAGTGTGCTGATTCCCCAGAAAGAGCATGAGAGCTTTCCCTGTAAGGCTCCTCTGTTGGCACTTCCTTCTTTACATCCTTACCCTTCAAGTGGTTGCAATTCTGCCTTTTTTTTTTTTTTTTTCGTTGATTGCTATGTTCTTTCTCTTCTGATCACCCCAAGCCCTTTGCTTGCCTACCCTATCCACAGTTTCCTCACTTGTCTGTTGAGGAATCTCTCCAACAGTTTTACCCCAAAGTCTATGAACATTTGTATATATCTACATAAAAATGAATAATAATGTCATCATCACAGCTTCCAAACATACACGTAAGGTGTAGAAAGGCTATATTACCATTATGCAATAGCCATTGGGCACTTAAATGGAGCATTTAATATCATGTACTGGTGAAATTGGACATTGTGGCACACACACTTGATGTAATTTTTCTGAAGAGAATTGGGCAATATAAGGAATGAAGACATTTCAAAATAAGCAGCTGCCCTCTAAATGCCAATTAATTAGGAGTTTTTTGCTCTGTAGGTCACTGTGTACTTTCAGATTTTCAGGAATTGTTGGTGAGATGAGATTCATCCTGTTCTGAGCAGGAGCATCCCTGGATGCTAAGCTTTAATGAAGAAGTAATGCTGTCATGTACATTCAAGCTTTGATAATCCATTCATTGCTAACTTTCTTGGCTAGAGATGTGGTTTTGGCCTTGTTTGAGATCAGTTCTTATTTGCCTTTGGTTCTGTATGAAACATTCTATGGGAAATGTCTTTGTGTTTACTATTTTATGGTGGATACCTTCAGATCTTTTTGTTGTTGTTGGTTTTAAAGTACATTTTTTATTTATTAGTATTATTTTCATTATTGTACAGCATACTTATGTTTCTGTGTTTAAGATTCTTCTTTGCAATTGTTTGTTTTCTGGAAGGTCTTTCCATCCTGACAGTATCCGTGTTGAGTTTTTGTTCTGAAGGGAGGTACTCCTTCTCATGTCTTTGTTTTTGAATTGAGATTCTCACTTAGTCCAGCTAGGTACACAGATTGGTCTCCTATAACTGTGTCTAAGCTCATGATGAGCGTGTGCTGCATCTGCTGTCAGAATTGTAACATGATGTAAAATCTGGATAGAAGCTTTTAACATTTTCTATTAAGAATCACCTGTTTGTAGCTCTGCCACTTCCTAGCGTAAAAGACCTTATTGACTAGTCCAGACCCCTGGAATGACATCTGGAGCAGACGCTTTGAATTGTTATGAGTCTTGCAGTTCAGTCCACAAATACATAGAGAAGTGGGCTGAGCTTAGGTGATGCCCTGTGATGCCGAACACAGCTCCTGTAGCTTTGTTTTTCACATATGAAGGAAGCCTTTGGGGTTCCATCTTTGTGGGTCTTCAACGAGCTCTTTTTACCTGGTTCTTTGGTGACATTAGGTCAAGTAGGAGTTAACATCTGCATGTTCGAGCCTGGATTTGGAAACTGGATGCCCATTTAGCATGGCAATAGTGGCAGCTACAAGCTTAACCGAGTTCAAGAAGGGAGCAGTTGTAGTCAGTCATTGCAGGTCGTGCCCCCTCCCCTGTTCGAGCCGGTGGCTTCCCTGCAGTACCATGGACAGGTCCCCGGGCGCCGCACGGCCGGCCACCGGCGGGTCTCCCGTGCTGACCCTGCTGGGTGGGTGGGTGGGTGGGAAGAATCGGTCTTCATTCGCTCCCTGTCTTTTACTCTGCCTCCTCAGTGGGCTTCATGGCACAGGGCAGAGTCATGCTCCTGAGCTACTATGGTAGATGGATTATTAGGTTTGTGAGTTGGTAATCTCTCAGGCCAGTGCTCCCCCCATTTCCCAGGTTCGAAGTTTATGCTTGCTTTTCTAATGTTCGTCTCCTTTACAGATCCCAGGCTAAGGAAAAAAGGATAGTCCCTGCATCCAAATCTCTGCTTCCAGAGTCTGGCACCATGAACTATAATACATTGCTTTGTAAATGCATCAAGCATTACGCCTACCACTGAGGCTTAAAAAAGTAATATCCTCGCTGGCTTTTGTGTGTATCCACAATGTGAATTTGTAGTTTTGGGAGTTGGGTGTGTGTGTGTTTTGTTTCCTTTGTTTTGTTTTCAAAGGCTTTAACAATTTGTATTAGATCAAGAAGTTTTTGATAGTAAGGTGTTCAACATATCCTGGGAAATAGGAGGGGGGGTTAATTTATTTTTTTTAGTCTTAGCACTACATATGTAGTAATAAAATCTTTGCATAGTTGAAAATTTGTCTCATGTCTTTGTCGTTATAGTGGCTTGTGTAATAAAAATAAATAAAGCTGAATTAAAAGCACAGCTAATACTGTCCCATTTTGTAACTGCATTTGTATTTTCATGATAAACCAAATGGGTGTGGAATATTCTGAAAAAATCTTGAAAATATTGTCTGTTTTTCTGCTTCCATACAACACAAAATAAGAGAACCTCTATGTAAATTCAGTGCAACCTAGCTGGATTTGGTCAAATTATCAATGTAATATGCTATCATCATGTGGGAAGATTTTATAATTTGCCTTTAAAACAAGCCTGTTAAAAATCAAATCTCCAGTCATGTTTGGTGAGGGTTGTTATTGTTTTATGGGTGTGTTTTAGCCTTTGTTTCATTCTGTGTAGATAATGTGTGTTTGCAGTTTGTTGAAACTGCAGTTTAGCCTAAGTTATAGTTCATGTTTAAATGTAAAGCAACCAGTAGTAATTTTCATGTAGCAATATTTTATATCAGATTGAGATGTTTTCCATTTAACATCTTTTGAAATATGCATGCTGTTACCCATATTTGCTTTAACTTCAGAACATTCTTTTGGCTGATAGTGACTTTGAATATATTGACCTGAACGTCACAACATAATTCTGTTTTTCAAGAGTAGATTTCTGTAGAGATTATTTGTTACAATAGCACGTAATTAATTCTCTAGCCTAATGATTTTAACGTATTTGTAATTTAATGTTTTTATAATAAAAGTTGATAAACAATTGTTCATGAGCTCAGTTCAGGAACAGAGTTTCTCGTGTTTCAAAGGCAAAGAAAGGTGTTTTTAAAACAGTTCTCCCTTAATAAAGTGTCTATTGAGTAAGTCAGGATACAAGTTCATGCAGTTGTTAAGTGTAAAAGTACCAAGTGTAAAGATGCAATGAAATGCTCGTGATACGTACACTAGGCATGAACTCTAGTGGCTCAACCGCTTCTAAGGGGATGATAGTAAAAGTTCTAACAAGCATTTTGAATGGTAATATTGAAAAGATTTTTTGTGTATTTTTGGAGAAGTTATCCAACTGTTGTTTGATGATGTGGGGGAAAATAAAGAGCTGCTGGCTGAAAGCTTTGCAAAAGCAGAATAGAAGCTGATTGATCATAAATGGGATGTAAACAAAGTGCATATGAAAAGATAGATGCTGAAAGTGGTAGTAAATTTGGTCCTGATTTTTATATTGTTTATTAACTGAATTCATACGTTTGTAGAGCATAGCCAATTATATCCTGTTAGGTTTTATTATGATTTTAGTGATTTCTCTGCTGACCTGGAAAATACCCTTTGACAGTAACCATAGAAGCAGACAAATGGATTATTTGTCTGTGGTAAACATGACTTGGTGTGAGTAAGGTTTTGTTCCTAGGGGGGCTAAAGATAAATTGTCATTAGATGCTTTTCCTTACAATTCTTTGGGTCAATATAACCTTTGTGTGTATTTTTTTAATAGCAATTTTCCCCCTGTTTTTATTCAGCATTGTATTTTAACTCTTAGTGCATGTTGAAATATTTTTCTTCTTATTTCAATATGGTAAAGTGATAAAACCAGAAAATTCCAGGCAGAGATCTCATCATTGTAACTGAATCTCTCAGACTGTAAGAACTGATAGAGTTTTCACAGTGTGGCAATTGTCATCTAGCAGCTTTTATTTCCTTGAAAGTTGACCTTTGAAATATCCAGGATAATGCCCGGTTGTCATACTTTTAGTCAGCTGTGATTATGTATGTCTATAGAGTGCTTTGCAGCCTGAAGGTTTAAGAAAAAGTCTGAGGGGAAAAAAAGTACAGATATAAGAATGTTCAGTTGAGGGTTTCTATCCAGCTATGGCTGACTTACCTAAAAGGAAAGCTTGTATTAGGAAGTCTGTTGTATTGAAAGCTCTGGCTCTGTTTTGGGATTTACCTTCTTTAAACAGTTTAGTGTACTTACATATGTGAAATACAAATGCAGTCCCATTTGCTATGTTTAATGTATAATTTGATTTTTTTTCTAATCTCATTTTTGGTATGGTAAGGTGAAGAAATGAAGAAAGGTTATATTTCTTGAGTATATTTGACAGGGTAATATAACCACAATTTTGTGAGATAACCATAATTTTTAAGACAAATGATGTGTAGCCTGATCATTATTAAAGCTATGGTATGTGTAATGTGGCAGAAGAATTAGTCTAAGAGCAACTATTTTTAGCAAATAGTCTAAGAGCAGAAATTTTTAGCTTTGGTAAGGGTTAACCATTTATTATTAGCCATCATTTGTCACAGTGGTATTTGATCTTCTTCTGTAGTTCTGGATATGCAGCTGTGGCATTTGTTGGAACATACCAGCTTTGTAAAGACATTTGGTAGTATTTGCTTGCTCCTTATGTAACTGATAGCAGAAAATAAAAGGTTTTCTTTGACTCAAATACTGGATATCTTTTAGGAAAAACTTAGTCTGAAAGTTACTTTCTGAGTGCCCTTATCCCAAAGGAAAAATAGGAGACGCCCGAAAGAGAAGGGATGTCTACTGTGACCTAATATGTGATAGAGAAATTATGAATTCTGTCTATTTTATCAGCTCCATCTAGATGTGGGAATAGTATGGCTTATGTCATTAGGATTGCAGTTCTATGAGAGAAGAACATGCTTCTACCAATTGTTACCTCCATGCAACTGAATTTATTTTTTTTTTGAGAGTTCTGTGTTTTCTAGTATTAATAAGAGGAGTTGTTTTATTTAACTAATTATATATAATAAAAAAAGTATGTTGTGCTTTAACACTTTGAGGTTGAGATAATATACATGTGACTTTTTGTTATAAAGTTGATGATAAAAATCCATGCTTCTGCATACTTCACAAAAACTTTTTGCTGTGGTGCCTTTTAGAATGCTAACATCATTGAACCAACTTGCAAATCTTTGCATGGTATCTTTCAAGAAAACAATGTGATAATCATTGCAGTTAAAAGTCATTTTAGTAGTTTAAATTGGCACCAGTGGAATTTACTCCTAATAAATATTCTACTGAGCGCAGGTTTGGCTTGTTTCTCAAAGGTATGGATAGCAGTAACACAAATGTCTGTAGATTTGTGAGTACAGCTTTATGGTGTTTTGCCACCTTCCCTCTTGTCTAAAGACTGTATGCAGAGAATTACATGTGATGAAAAGTTCTGGTTTTTTTAAACAACTACTTCCTAAATTTCTGGGGGAAATGCAGTATAAAAGAGGGTAAATTAAAGTAAAACAGCTCTAAACAATAAGGCAGTGTAGATAGAAGGGAGGAGATGTTGCAAGTTTTTCCTAGATGCAGTTTTGCTCATAATAGGCACAGCGTATTTAGACTACACACACACTGAAGATTTGCGAGATGCAAAAATTGGGGAAAAAACCACTCTGCAAATACACTGAAACTTATCTGGTGTACTGAAATTTGAGAATATGTCTGTATCCCATGACATGGGTAAAATCATGTTTGTAGCTGCTACATTGAGACTGTCACTATTGTTTCTTGACAAGGTTTTAACTTAATTAATAAATTATGCTTTAAATCTTCTGTAGATGCACATGTAGTTGTATGCTTACTAATATCCAACATATTCAACTTTATGAGTATTTTGACTTTTCTGTACAGATTTGCTTAAATTTTAAATTGTGCTTGTTTTTTTATCTTTTGCTTTGTAAGCATACAGATATACAAACCAATACACATTTTTTATATGAATATAGAATTTCATGTTACTTAGATGAAAGAAAGCATAATTCTATATTTTGGTTTTAAAATACATTCACAATTTTGAGTTATGTTAGAAATAAGTCCTAGAACAATCAAGCTGGATAGGCAGGCAAGCAGTAGTATAGCTAAGGAAGGTCCTAATGTAACTAGAATTATAGCACTAAAGAGTGTCAGGAGATTTGTTTTGTTTTGAATTTTAAATAATCTAGGACTAACAGAAAGTATAGGGCAGGTAAGAATAGCCTCTTCAAGGTACAGAAAATAAGCAGAGAAAACTTGATGGTCAGTCTGTATTTTTTAATTTGGTTTTCCTGCCAGGGATTATGTTTACAATTTGTCCTTTCTATATTTGAATGTATAGTGCTTTTATGACTGTGAATTAATGGGTATGTGTTATAGATAATTTAATTCTGCATGGTACTGCAGAAGAGAGAAGCTTCCACTCTCATCTTCCCTGCAGAGGTGTACTGGCACCCACAGTCCTTTTAGAGGGGTAGTTTTTCTTGGGAGTGCTCTTCTATCTGTTTCAGAACAATTTTCTAGTTAAATAGTTCACTTAAGGCACAATTTCCAGGTTTGGTTTAAAGTAGAGCTGCAGACTTGGTAACAGCTGGAGGATTTTAGATGCTGTATCCATTCACAGACTGGAGTGTTTCCATAACCTTATGTTGTCAGAGGAATACTTTGTGGTAACTGAAGCTGGTGTCCACCTTTCTAGTGTGGGTGGTTGGACCATGCAGTCTCATCCAGACTGAGGTGCAGAAAATCAAGACTTCTGTGTTCATGGCACTGTATAGAAACCTGAATAAATCTGAGGGGTGTTACCCACAATGGCCAGAACTGCTTTTAAGTAATGCCTCCCAGGGTGCAAATGAAGATTATCTTAAATACATTATTTTCCTGGTCAGGAAAACTAACTGTTCTCTATCTGATGGATGTATTTGCATTGATATAGCATTTGTATGTTCTGTTGAAATATCCCAAATCTTTGAAATTTGTTAGCATTTGCTGTTTATGCATATGAGCAACAATGGGGAATGTTCTCCCTCCAAAAACTGCAAAGAAGAAAAAGGGTAAAAATAAATACAGATGCCAAAGTAAACAGCTGTTGATACACTTAAAAGACAATTACAGTGAATCAAGACACTATCAGAGTCCTCTCAACACCACTCCATGGAGACCTAAACACTGCAGTGCTCAGGGCCACCAAAAAGTATTTCGTTGCCTGTGTTTTTTTCCCTGGCTTAGTTTTTTTCTGCCTTAGGTAAGTCAGCGTGTGGCAACATCCAAGAATTGGAGTCAGCACAAAGGAAGTGGTGGGAGCAAAGAGGTAGAGCAGGGAGCAACAGTTCCCACAGTGAAGCGTGGTGTTTCTGGAGGTGTTCTGTTATTGCAGTAATCCTTATTTAATATGGACCTAATAACTTGCTTCCCTGCTTGTCTATAGTTTGATTTAGTTTTGCAGCCTAGACCTTTTTATAGGTATATGTGACTTACATGATTTTCTTCAAAAGGATTGTTAAGTCACCTCTGTGATTTTTTTCTTCCAGATATCCTACAAATAGGGCTTAGAAGACTTGTTCACCTGCTTCAGACATATTCTCAGGCCTTTCTACACTCTAAATATTTGAAAGAAACATAGCATTTTAACTTACTGGTGGTTTTCACCTGGAAAATAAGTCTCCAGTGTGGCAATATTTAATCATTATCTTTACAGTTACTAATTTTCATTATTTCCCTGCTTCTGAAGAAACACTTGCAGTGGTGCAGTGCACTTCAGCTTTGCTTAGCAGAATCTCACGCAACCTCCATCAAATACTGAACAGTAACCAATACAATAGTTTGTTTTTTCATTCATAATAAAGCCTTCAAAAACCTGTGTAATCTTCACTCTTTCCTAACGTGGAATTAGGCTGACTGTGTGCTACTACTTCTCTATTATGTCCAGTACATCTAATGTCTATATTGTAAAGAAGAAAAAGATCTATTTTATTTCTTGTGTTGCAGGATGCTTACTGGACATTTTAACTACAAACATCACAGTCTTTGTAAAATGTTGAACTTTATCATCTTAATAATTCAAGCTATGGTATTTGTGGTCTGTATTAATGAATTGCCTGTGTGTCTTCAGATTTTGAAGTGTTTTTCTAGAACCAAAACAGACTGAGCAGTGCAACAGAGTTAGATTAACTTTTGAAGAGGAAGGTAGTTCAATAAACCCAAATTTCCTTCCGATTTTTTTTTTAATGGCTGGGTCTCACCCTGCAAGAAACAGAGCTCTCCAGCTAGTAAATTCCTTTCTCTCATGCTAAACTGCTCAATTCTGAAATCAGTAATGACACATGTGACTCAAAGAAATCAGTGAGACTATGTTCAGTAATTAATACTTCCAGTACAGGTTATACTGAAAATTTCTGCTTAGTTCTAGATTAGGTAGTAAATTGAAAATAGTGGGAGAACAGGTAATTGAAGAAGGCACAGTATCATCCTGAGGAGGGGAGAAAAGAGAGTGTTTTAAAACTGTTGGTGTTTTTATGGACTTTTTGTCCTTGATACATTTGCATTTGAATTAGAATTTTAGTAAATACAAAGAGATTATAATAAGAGGAGGTGAAAACATTTATTCTACATTTAATATTTCCTAATTCTTCTCTAGAAGTCTTTCAGCATCAGTGTTGTGGAGTCATGGAGTATTTGTTACTCTTCACCAAGATACAATGAACAGATTTTGCACTGAAACCTGACATTAACAGGACTACTCACAGTGGATAATTCAGTATTGTACATGTCTTTGCAGGATGGGGTTTTAGGTTTCCAAAGCACTTAGAAGTCATAGAAGGGCTTTTGAAGCTTTCTGTTGCTTTTCTTACTCTGTGGGTTCCAAGTAGCGTCTCTTATTGTGTCTTATAAGTCATGTTTTTGGTTCATTTCTGACACTATACTTCTATAGTAACGGTTGATATGCTGTATTTGAGAGGATATGATTTTGCCTGATGTGCTGTGTTCAGCCAAAAAAAAAACCATTTTGAGGTTTTACAAGTAGAATTGCAAAGTTATGGATGGCTGTCAGTGAGGACATACTCAGTTGCCAGGTAGTCTGAGGGTAACGGAGTAGTCTTTTCTTCATGTGAGTTTTAAGTATGTGTTTTGGTTTTCTTAGAAGTTACAGTACTAGACTGAATTTTTTGTGTGAATTGAGGTAAAGTATCCTATCAGTAAAGAAAAAAAGGTGCTAGTTATCTTCATCTCATTGCTTAGGATCCATAAAGTACAGATTCTAGGTCTGAGGAGCTACGTTGAATATGCTTTTTATTGTTTTTGTTTTTCAGAGGCCCGGAAGACACAATAAATGATTGTAAAATCCTTTTTATAGAGGAAATGTACAAGATTGAAAAGCCGGGAGCCTATCCGTTGACATTTGGGGATGGAGATTTCAAAAGTATGCTTTTTTTTAATTATTATTTGAATAGAAGTACGAATTGAATGATGCTTCTTTAAAAAAATAGAAGGATCAGCATACAGAGGTAATAATTTTTTTGTGTGTTCAGGAAAGTAATAACATAGAATCCTTTTTAGATTTCTGTTCTAAAATTATATTTACCGTAAGATGGCTCTATTATTTGACATATTCGGAAACTGGTAACAGCTTACTGCTATCAGTCATAAGCAGGGAAAAAGAGGAACAGCTTATAACATTCTAAATGAACTGTGCAGAATTAATTAATAGTCTCAGTTAAGTGCCTAGACAGGTGTCCAGGTCACCAAAACTGCTATTGCAATTGACGTGTCATTTAAACTTTTAATAAATTAATAAATGCCAAAGATAGAATCAGTCCATAATGATGCACTTTAACTCTGTCATTATGTCAGAATTAAAAATAAAAGATAAGGAACTTTGTGCCAAAGCTGCTTGTACCATGAAAAAAAAGGGATAATTAACATTTGGATTATTATTTGACTCTGCATGACCTTCTAAAAAATAACTATGCCGTACCTCCTCATCCTCCCCACAACGACAAGAAGGAGTTACAGGCAGCTTATCTAAAAAGTAGTGTGACATTTTATCCTAAGTCTAAAAATATATTAAAGTTAGGAGTGATAAGTGTTTGTGATAGCAACACTGAGAGGTTGGACTGCAGCTCTACTAATAGGTGTTAGATACTATTATATATTAGACTCCTGACTCCAAGGCAATTTTTCAGAACCTTTCTATGTAGCTCTCAGTGCCCAAGAACTAGTCTGTTTACTGTTTATTTGCCATCGTCTAAAAAATCAGTTTTTCAGAGGAGCAAATACCATTTGCTGTGGTATTCTTAAAAGTAAAAAAGTGAATTTCTGTAAATGAACTTCTCACAATTAATTTTTCATTTTTTGTGATTCAGTTTCCTCAGATTACTCAAAAAAAATTAACCATCCATTCTGTTTGTTTATTCTTGGTGTTATTAAAGGGGTTTTGCAGTATCTTAAAACATGTTTTTATTTAAAAGAATTGTAGTATGAGAAATTTAAAAATCTACGGATACTGTTTTGCATTTACATACCTACTTATTTTGCAAGTCTAATTGTTTATGAAACTTTATAAAGGGCATATAAAATTATTACAGTTCATTTAGTTCTTACCTGCAGCTACTGTGTAGTGAATTAATTTTTAGAATTTTGTGTGTTAAGGAAATGAATGATTACTATATTGCTGACTATACAAAATTGTCTAGAGTGGCACCATTTGATCTGACATGAGTGTTTATTTATCATAGAATCATTTAGGTTGGAAAAGACCTTAAAATCATCAAGTCCAGTCATTAACACAACACTGCCAAGTCCACCACTAAACCATGTCCCTAAGCACCACATCTTTTAAATACCTCCAGGGATGGTGACTCAACCACTTCTCTTGGCAGCGTGTTCCAATGCTTGATAACCCTTTAGTGAATAAATTTTTCCTAATATCCAATCTAAACTCCCCCTGGCACAACTTGAGGCCGTTTCTTCTTGTCCTATTGCTTGTTACTTGGTAGAAGAGACCAACACCCACCTTGCTACTGCCTCCTTTCAGGTAGTTGTAGAGAGCGATAAGGTCTCCCCTGAGTCTCCTTTTCTCCAGGCTAAACAACCCCAGTTCCCTCAGCCGCTCCTCATAAGACTTGTGCTCCAGGCCCCTCACCAACTTGGTTGCCCTTCTCTGGACACGCTCCAGCACCTCAATGTCTTTCTTGTAGTGAGAGGCCCAAAACTGAACATAGTATTTGAGGTGTGGCCTCACCATTCTGTACTTCCTACATTGATTACCACCTTTATTGTTTCGAAGTCAAGTTCTTTATTTTCACTTACAGCCCTTTTCCCCCTGTTTTGACAGCTGTTTCCTTATTTGAAACCTCTTTGCTTAAACTACTCACATATTGCTGTTTGTGTAGAGCTTTGCACCTTGGTGTAGGTTTTGTTTCATTCTGTTCCTGGTCCCATTTTTATTCATTTCAGGATATTGTTTACAAAACTTCATAAATAAAATGTAATGCAGAAATATAATCTTTAAAAATGTAACCCTGAAAACTTAATTGATCTGGCAATTTAGCCTTATTTCTTGTTTTGAACTGCTCTTTTTCTTGAGGCCAACATTCTCACCATCCTCATCATAAAAAAATTTCTTCCTTGTATCCAATCTAAGTCTACCCTCTTTCAATTTAAAACTGTTGCTCCTTTCCGTCTCACTACAGGCCCTGGTAAAAAGTCTTTCCCTGTCTTTCTTATAAGCCCCCTTTAAGTATTGAAAGGCCACAATAAGGTCTCCCCACAGCCTTCTCTGCTCCAGGCTGAACAAATCCATCTTGCTCAGCCTGTCTTCTTTGCAGGAGAGGTGTTCCATCACCCTGATCATTTTTGTGGCCCTTCTCTGGACCTGCTCTAACAGGTCCATGTCCTTGTGCTGGTGAGCCCAGAACTGGACACAGGACTCCAGGTAGGGTCTCACAAGAGCAGAGTAGAGGGGGAGAATCCCTTACCTCGACCTGCTGGCCACACTTCTTTTTATGCAGCCCAGGGTATGATTGGCTTTCTGAGCTGCAAGTGCACATTGCCAGCTCATATCCAATTTTCATCCACCAGTATCCCCAAGTCCTCTCTGCAGGGCTGCTCTCAATCCATTCATCCCCCAGCCTGTGCTGATATTGGGGATTGTCCTGTGCAGGACCTTGCACTTGGCCTTGTTGAACTTCATGAGGTTCACATGGGACCACTTCTCAAGCCTGTCAAGGTCTCTCTGGATGACATCCCTTCCCACTGGTGTATCAACTGTACCACTCAGCTTTGTCATCCACAAGCTTGTTGAGGGTGCACTTAATCCCACTATCTATGTCACTGATGAAGGTATTAAATAGTATTGGTCCCAGTACAGACCCTTGAGGGACACTGCTTGTTACTGGTTTACACTTGGGCATTGAGTCATTGGATGCAGACTGTCCAGTCTTTGGATGCTGCCATCCAACCAATTTCTTATCCATCTAATAGTTTATCCATCAAACCCGTATCTCCAATTTAGCAGCAAGAATGTTGTGAGGGACCAAATCAAAGGCCTTAGAGAAGTCCAGGTAATTGACATCTGTAGTTCTTCCCTTATCTACTCATGCATTCAGTCCATTGTAGAAGGCCACTAGATCAGTCAAGCATGATTTGCCCTTGATGAAGCCATGTTGGCTGTGTTTAATCACCTCCCTGTCTTCCATATACTTCAACATGTCTTCCAGTAGTTGCTGTTCTGTGACCTTACTGGGCACTGTGGTGAGGCTGACTGGTCAGTAATTCCCAGGGTCCTCCTTTTTACCCTTTTTAAACCAGGGTGCAGTATTCCTTTTTGTCCAGTCACTGGGAACTTTCCCTGACTGCCATGACATCTCAGATATGATGAAGAGTGGCTTAGCAACTACATCAACCAATTCCCTCAGTACCCTAGGATGCACTTCATTGGGTCCCATGGATTTGTGTATGTTCAAGTTCCTCAGGCAGTCTCAAACCTGATCAGTGGGAGGGACTTCATTCCCCGAGTCCCTGCCTTGAAGCTCAGGGACTTGAGAGGTGTGAAAACTGAGGCAAAACGAGTACCTCAGCCTTCTGCATGTTGGTTGACACTAGTTCTCCTGTCTTATTTATGGGGGCAGAGAGGAGGATGGGGGGGCAGGTACATTTTCTTTGATCTTCCTTTTGTGACCAACATACCTGTAGAAGCTATTCTTATTATTCTTTGCATCCCTTGCCAAATTGAGCTCCAACTGTGCCTTAGCTTTCCTGATCCCATCTCTACACAACTGGGCAGCACCCCTGTATTCTTCCCAGGATACATGTCCCTGGTTCCTCTGCCAGTCCATTTCCTTCTTATGCTTCAGTTTGACCAGGAGGTCCTTACTCAGCAATGCTGGTCTCCTGCACTCCTTGCCTGATGCCAGAGTGACTGAAGTCCCGTAGCTGGATCAGAGCCTGCGAGCATGATGCTTCCTACAGTTGAAGTAAGAACACCTCCTCAACAGACTCCCCTTGATTGGATGGCTGGACTAAACACCAATCATGAGGTTTCCTTTGTTGGCTTGGCCCCCAGTTTTCACCCACCCACAAGCTCTCGACCTGTTCATCACTGTTTTTCAAAGACAGCTCTGTGCGATCAGCCCATAGAGGGGAAATTGCCCGCCCCTCCTTCCTTCCCTGTCCCTCCTGAATAATTTATAGCCATTGATTGCAGTGCTCCAGTCATGTGATTTGTCCCACCAAGTTTTAGCGATAGTGGTTAGATCATAGTTTTCCAGCTCCTCAGTTGCTTCCAATTCCTCCTGTTTGTTACCCATGCTCCATGCATCAGAGTCAAGACATTTCAGTTAGGCCATTGACCATGTCACCTTTTTAGAGGAAAAAGCCCTAATTCCTTTGAGGCATTTCACAGGTGTTTCCCTGTTGGTTCCTAATACATCAGCAGCCCTCAACTCTTTGTTACTCAAAACTCATCCCCTTTTCTCTCTAAGTCTAGTTGCTTCCACCTTTGAAGATAAAAGTATTCTTCAAGGTCCTCCAGAAAGACTGCAGATACAGCACAACACTTCACATTCCAGTCCCCCTTTCTTAGAAGACTTTCAGTCTGGAGTTTCTCTCCACAGAGATTTTACACTGATATCTTATCCATGTGGATCAAATTTTCTGTAAAGTCTATTCAGTTGGGAGGGCAAATTTTGTCTCAGCAAGAAGGGGCTGGGATTTCTGCAAACCCTTAGCCATTTCTTTCCTTCTCAGTACACTTAGGAAAAATGCAAAAGTATACAGAACTCTTCTGGATACATCAGGGATCCACCTCACCTTTCTATTAAAGAATCAACTCCTTAAAGAAATACTTACTTTGATTCCTTATGTTATTGAAGCAAACTAACTTACAAGGAGCTGTAAAGCTATAGAGCTTCTGAAGGCAGCAACTTAGACAATGATTCATGGTGAAGAAAAATAAAAAATAAAGCTGAGAAAAGATGGAAGCTTGTCCTTGAATATTGTTCTTTCATGCTAGTCAAAGGAACCTGGGGTAGTTCTCCATGATTGGGGTTTGACAAATTCTGATATCCCCTAAAAATGTGTCAGAAATGCAGCAGTCCTTTTAATATGAAAAAATTTCTGTGTTTTCCTAAGGGTTAAAGCTTCCATGGAAACAGGCAGTGTTCTCTTAAATATTATTTGTTGCTTGTGCCCTTCTCTTTTTGTCTAATATGCTGTCTGTTCGGCATCTGTGGAAGTATCTGATACTCATGCTGCCTCCAAACAGCTGTATGGGGCTTTGGGTTTGGCGGGGTTGTTTTCATTTTTGTAGTGGGGCTGCTCTTCAAATTCCTTATTAATGAACTTGCTTGTGATTTCCTGGTGTCGTGGTTTAACCCCAGCCAGCAACTAAGCACCATGCAGCTGCTCACTCACTTCCCCGCCCCCCCCCCCCCAGTGGGATGGGGGAGAAAATCAGGAAAAGAAGTAAAACTCATGGGTTTAAATAAGAACAGTTTAATAGAACAGAAAAGAAGAAACTAATAATGATAACACTAATAAAATCACAACAGTAGTAATGAAAGGATTGGAATGTACAAATGATGCGCAGGGCAATTGCTCACCACCTGCCGACCAACACCCAGCTAGTCCCTGAGCGGCGATTTCCCGCCCCCACTGCCCAGTTCCTAAACTAGATGGGACGTCCCATGGTATGGAATACACTGTTGGCCACTTTGGTTCAGGTGCCCTGGCTGTGTCCTGTGCCAACTTCTTGTGCCCCTCCAGCTTTCTCGCTGGCTGGGCATGAGAAGCTGAAAAATCCTTGACTATAGTCTAAACCCTACTGAGCAACAACTGAAAACATCAGTGTTATCCACATTCTTCGCATACTGAACTCAAAACATAGCACTGTACCAGCTACTAGGAAGACAGTTAACTCTATCCCAGCTGAAACCAGGACACATGGACATACTCAAGTAAGATTTTGTCCCAGAGAATGCAAGTGGTGTTTTTTGATATGGCTAATGACTTTTGTGTGTTTTTGGCAAAGATTATAACACAAATAAATTCGTCTGTCCTTATCACACTGTCCTTCTAGGCCAGTTGCCCTTTTGAGTAGACATTGTCAAACATTTCAGAAGTTCCTCAGATAGTTTGCCTATGGATTTACAAGAAAATTTGCCCCAAGTGTTGGTATTCCAGCTGTTTCAGTTCCTGAGCTTCTATAACTTGTGGTTATTTTTTCCTTCAGAATGGTGCTTGAAAGAACATTTTCTGGCCACTCTAAACTTTAAGAAAAATAATCTATTATCTCCGGTGTCTAGATTCTCCAGCTTCCTACTTCCAACTCTGAATGCTCAAATAGTCTTTCTGGTTTTACTTGTCTTCTGATTCAAAGCCAATTACTTCTTTCAGATAAAATACTACTTCCAGGGAAGTTTGGAAGTACTCTGTTAATTATTGCATTAGACTAGTTTAAGCTCAAATTCAGTTCCATGGCATTTCTAGATGACTTTTGCACAGAATATATAAAAGAATTTTTTTTTACTTTCAATGTTGGAATTCTTTGGGCTGTGATCAAGTTCTCTTCTGAAGTCTCTTATTTCTGTGGACCTACTCCTTATTTAGACATTTCTTCTGTAAGTGTTAATTCTGCTACAAGTATTCAGTGTTTCTTCCCTCTCCTCTTTCATTTCTATTTTAGGCTACTCAATGTTTTTCTCACGTATAAAAGCATTTTTTCCCTGATTAAGGAACCAATGCCAATGGTTTTGTTTCATAGTGGGGCTCATGGGTCCAAATTTCCAAGTGAACTGAAACAGGAAGTTAGTGTTTCTTTGTGTGTAAACTATACTGCTGCTGTGAAACAGCTGGTGATTTGGGGTTGTCTGTGGTCTCAGACTACTAATTGTTCTGTCCAACTGTAAATTTAATTTAAGGGGAAGAAAGCTGTTCCAAATTGTAGTTTCATCTTTACTTGACCATAGCCAGTTATCTCACTGGAATTTCCTCATGGCTGTATTTAAGAAGACTCCAACAGGAGATTGTGCAAGGCTCCATCTGTAGGGAGAGTGTGCAGGTGGCATGTTGGGAACGGGTGGGGAGAAAATAAGAGAAGCTGCTGATTAGATGTTTTCTTTACTGCTTGTTTATACAGCAGAAGAAATCCTATTAGCCTAGATAGTCAAATACCTCATTGTAAGGTAAAAGCATTTTCAAGAGGGCAGTGTTCATGTGCAGAAGTAATTTTTTCCTGTAGATACAGTATTGCCCTTTTCTAAGATACATGGCATTTTTGTTTTTTGTTTTTAACAGGAAAAAGTGGCCCTGAATGCAAGCACTGTAGGGCTGATCCAGATAAGGAGTGCCGTTTTTGTTCATGTTATTTGTGTGGTGGAAAACAGGATGCTCACATGCAACTCCTGTGTGATGAATGTAATATGGCTTATCATATATACTGCCTGAACCCCCCCTTAAGCAAGATACCAGAAGATGAGGACTGGTAAATATACAAGAATGATTTACTTATCTATATTGACATTCTATATGCGGTACCTTTTTGTTATGTGCACCTCATGAGAGACAATACTGAAGAATATTTTTAATTCTGCTGTGGTTTTCATCCTTCTACTTAATGTAAGACTTATGTTTTCTGTCAAGGTAATTCTTTTAAATCATTCACAAAGGATTAATAGTAAGCTTTAATGACCATTATGGAGTTTCAAAACTGGTATGTTTATTTTATTAATTATGATCATTATGATCTTCTGGGACATTATCTGATCTGATTGTGTTTATCAACAGTGGTTGTTCCCCAGCCTTTTGGTTTTGTTCAAGCTTCACTGCTTGAACAATTCTCTTATGCTCACCCTTCTCTTTCCCTTCATCCTCTGTCCCTGTTGCTGCCCTCGTGCCCTTCTTGTGTCTTCTCGTTGCCTTTGCTCCATTAATTTCTCCTGCTGTAGGAGGACCACCACCTTGCTACTCTTCATTTCTACTATACCTGGTTCTGCCAGCAGGAAAACCAAGCTAACTGGCATTGTTAAATCAAGATAATTGTATTTTGAAGTGAATCTGCATGGACCCATATTAGCAGCCCATTAAGTTATCTTGGGCTCTGTACCATTTTTTGTCTTTATTAGCTCTCTACAATTTACACTCTTCGTATTTATCACCCACCTGTAACTTACATGAGATGCTAACCCTTTATAGATAAGCAATAAACAGAAATTTATTCTCATAAAGTTTTCCATTACATAGACAGCAGTAAAGGTTCAAGATGTCTCTGGGTACATTTTATGGAATCTTTTTGGACGTTGTGATTAAATTTTGTGTAAAAATCTGTGTAAGTGTTTTGGAAGTTTTAACGTTCTCTGGAAATAAATAACTCAATCTCCTGTATTTTAGTGGATGCCATAGTAGGTTTGTTTATTGGTCAGTGCCTAATGGCCTGTGTGGTTTCTGGGGCATTGTATTTTTTCTGAACTCCTTCTGTATTTATGCCAATGTGTGATTTAATGACTGAGACCATTAGCATCAGTAGGTGTTTCTCAGTGTGTACAGTTGGCCACAGGGATACTGTTGTTGGAAGTTGATCTTTTTCACATGAAATTTGTCCACTGGCAAGAGTTGTATTCACTGTTTTTGGAGGAGCTGCTGGCTTGAAACACTACATAAAAAATATTTTCAGTACCTACTAGAAATATGTATGGGTCTTTGGAACTAAAAACAGCATTTATTTGAATATTGTCTGTCTGCCTTCCGCTTCTTGCATATGCAAAATGATTGCAGTATTTATTCAGCAGTGTTTATTACACCGCATATTAGTCTGAACTATCCACAAGTTTTCTACTGTCAAGGCAGACTGGTCTTCTGTGCATGACATCATCTTGCTTCCTACTACTTGTCAACATAAGTGAGTTAATGTCACATATTGGAAACCATTCTCAACACACAATCAGTTTATTACTGACTGCAGCCCATAAGCAGTATTCTTACCTGATTGTACCCGACCTTTGGAAATAGCAGCTGAGAAGTTTCTTTTTGACTTCCTTAATTCAGAATATTCAATGAGACCATCCGTGTGGAAGTACACATCTGTTCGGTCTATCCATTCTTCAGTTGCCCCTTACTCTTAGAACCAGCTCTAATCTAGTACTCCAGTAACAGTAAAGTTCATCTGTTTTCCAGTACTAGTCACAGGAAGGTTTCTGATAAAGAAAATATACATGCCTCAAATCAGTGACCTGCTCCCACAAAACCCCCAAATCCTTTGTTCTACCCTGAAAACAATTTATTCTCTCTAGTTTCTTGTACACCCTCAAATACACAGAAGGCTTGATATGCACATCAGGATACTGGTACTGAAATCTCACCGGTTGTTAGTGTCTCTTTGGTTTAGTTATCTAAGGTTGTGCTAAGGTTATCTTGGTCTGCTGGGTGCTTCAAATGATTTTTCAGATTAGGTATTAGTGTTCTAGTCTTCACTGCCACCCATTCTCTTTCTAAAGCTTCTTATGAAACATTCTTATGAGTTATCCTACATCTATTTCAGAAGGCTACAGAGAAAGTTTGAAGAACTGAAGTTTTCAAAGTGTAGCCATTACCACTCAGATCTCCCTACCCACTCCCAATAATATCACTGTAACTGCACTGCATAGGGCCCCAGGACTCTTTTCCTCCATATGGAAGATTTGATTCTCTGTAGACAACCACACAAGGATTAAATTGATTGAGAACATGGTCCCTAGAGTCCCTCAGGTCATGTGTTAAGTGCACTTTTAGACCCTTCCACTTACATTTCTGGCCAAAAAATTATGAATTTCCACAAGTAGTAGATGTTTAATTCATATAATTAAATTGTCTTGAAAAATGGCTGTAAAGCTTTTTAACTTGTTTTTGTGTGCTGTGTAATAATATGAGTCTTAAGATTCATTCATGTAAATAGACAGCTGCATCTGTGGGTGGAGTAACTTGGTGAGAGAGGTACTGTTATGGAACTGGTTTGTGAAGTTAATTTTGGGACACTTGGTGATGCCAGCCCTGTGCAATCTTAACGCTCAGTCGTCTGTAGAAGGAGTGCAGTTGCACGGGGCAAAGCAGTGTCTCCTACCAAAGAAGAGACCTATGTTCTCCCTTCTTCTTGCATACTAGCAAAGAGTTGTGGCTGTCTGATCCTTAACTTCTTGACAGATTTTGTTTGTTTTAGAAGTGGAAGAATTTCCATTTAGTATTTTTACAGTGTAAAATTTGGCAAACTCTGCAGGGGCTAAGCCTGCAGTTTGGGAAAGGATGATGAGTTTCTCTTGCGGAGATTAAGCTGCTCTATATGCAAAACATTATTTAATATTCCATATAAAACTCAGTTTAAAAAATATTAAGGTAATACGGTTACCCTATCAAGAAGCAGGGAATGCCTGCTTGTGAATTTGCATTATGTCTTGTTCCTTCTTTTAATTGGTCATTGCGTACTCTTTTTTTTTTTTTTTTTTTTAAACAGCTGTAATATCATTGAAAGTCTTAGTGTTAGACATTTTCAGCATCTTGTATTATTTTAAATTTCTTTTTATCTACATAGCTTCATGGTCTTAATCGTTCAACACCTTTATTGACGTAGTGAAATCTGTTCCTGTGGACATTAATCACTAATTCTTCTATTCATATCCACATACAAATGTTAATTAATAAATCAAAACCAGCAGCAGTAGTAGTAGTGGTAGTTATCTAAACTAGGTTATCAATCTAAGTGTAGATCAGGCTTCTTCCACTCGTGGCATATGGACCAAACCCAGCCTATGGGAGCCAGAAACATAGACAATTGCCTTTGCATTGGCATTCCTGAATGGGATAAAAATGTTATTAGAAGCAGCAAAAGGACAAGTGTACTCCCTTTCTCTCTCTGCTGTAGTTACTGCATACAGTATCTCCTACTTTCCTACCAGGATGTCTTTGTGGTAGCTGGAATGAGTCTCAGCACTACGTTCCAAGTGGCTTCAGTGCTGTAGAGTGAGTGAGTGTGTCCATGTATGTGTGTGTGTTTCTACACACATTACATGATACCTTGGCTGTTTTAGACATTCAGTTGTCTGCAGTGAAATATATTGCACTAGAAGCAAAAAATAAGGGTAGAGTGGGCAGGACGTAGAAACAAACCATGAGTACTGGTTAATAGTGTACTCTAATCTCAGCTGTCTTCTCCTTTACATGATCTAAATGAAGGAGGACAGAATGAAGAGAGAATGCAGGAGACATGGGGACCTCTCACATATCATGTGAGAAGGAATAGTTAAATGATTTGCCTCTAGCACTCTACCTTCAAAGATTCTGAAATGCCCTTTTTTAAAAGTTGATAGTATTTGTTCATGTTGGGTTCATTTTTTAAGCCATAGGCTTCAGCTGCTTAAGACTGGTATATGTTTGCTAGCTTGAAATATTCGGTCAAGATAAACAAATTGACACTATTTTGGCTACAAGAAATGTATTGCCATTATTATGAAGTAATTGAGAATTTACTAAAACCTTTTTTTAGGTATTGTCCTTCCTGCAAAAATGATTCTAATGAAGTTGTAAAGGCTGGAGAAAAGCTCAAACAGAGTAAAAAGAAAGCAAAGATGCCATCTGCCAGTACTGAAAGCCAGAGAGACTGGGGCAAGGTAGAGTGTGTTTTAGAAATAGCTGTTACTCTGATTGTTCATGTATGTGCTACATCTATAATCCTACTTATATATGCACTACACAAAATTCAGTACTGGGTTGCACAGACGATAAGATAATGTTTAATCCTGCCCACTATCTACTGGCAGTTAAAGAAGTAGAAGAATTATTAAGGTGACTAGAGGTAAAAACAAAAAAACCAACCCCCAATCCCTTCCCTAAACACATAAACACATATTACTTAATTAACATTCCTTTTAATAATTGTTAACATATTTTAAAGTATGTGTTTGTTATAATGATCAGTTTTCTTGATATCTGCATTGAATTTGCAAATAGTATTCTATATTATAACACTAATTCATTTTGTCCGATGTATTTTTAGGGCATGGCCTGTGTTGGTCGCACTAAGGAATGCACTATTGTTCCTTCAAATCATTATGGACCTATACCTGGTGTTCCTGTTGGGACAACCTGGAAATTCAGAGTTCAGGTATGTTGTTTCAGTATTAGCTGTGGTTGAAGTAAGTAACAGTAATAATGAATGGGTTGGGCACTAAAATAAATTTAGATTCACAATCACCATTTTCACCAGGACTAAATAAAGCCAATACATTATGATTCTAATATTGGAAGTGATGCCGACAGTAGTGAAGGTTGAAGTATACTGATTTTACAATACAACTTAATAAGAAGTCTGTTGTCATTAGGATAAACAAATTTCATATTTTAAAATTCTAAGTGGGATACTTAGTGAATAAAGTAAAGTAATTTCTGAAGTGCATTTCACATGAACTGATTATCCCACTTAGGAGATGTAGACTGTAGATTTTGAAAATGTTAGATGTTATTGCTGTAAAGTGAGTTGCTGTTGGGTTATTTGGTCATACGTAACAGATGTCCAAGCCTTCTTTTAGACCAATGAACAGCTTAAACCAGTGTAAGCCTGTACTGCTACTGAAATTAGCTGTCCATTCAGCCTTTGCTGTTTCTTGCACTGTCTCATTTTCTGTTGCAAATATTTCTTAGGCTCTATGATAAAGTAGATTGGTAAAAAAACCTGCCAGAAAAATAATCCCAGCTGGGGTAGGAGGGGAGCTAGTTTTCCCAGTTCATTTCACATTTTGGTTATATAAGCGCAGTGCCAATACCCAGAGGGGCGGGGAGGATGGAACAGCTTCATTTTGTTACGGTACAGATTTTTTGTGGTTTCAGAGTGTCCAGCAAACTGCAGACTTCCTTCTCCCTCAGCCTTATTGGATAGTACTGATTTTTGGTCTATCTTTGATTTTTTTGTTGGTTTTAGTCAGGGAAATACATACTTCTTTATTTTCAAAATCAGTTCTTTGTGTCTTGCATGTGTAAATGGTTGTAATTTAATGTTTTCCATCATATTTAGAAGAATAGAAACAGGTTTTTTTAAACTGCATGAGGAGTGGCAAGCCAAGAACCAAAAGCCTCTTCTGATTTATTTTCTGAACTTCTCATCACCTGCTTTCTCATGAGAAGAAAACAGATATTTTATTATTCAATTGGTAGGCAGTTTTCCTCTGATGGCAGTGTCTTCCAGTACTGTGTGAAGAATTCTGGATTTGGAAGGCCATGCAAGTTTTGAGGCTGATATGGTTAGCAGCAGGCATTTTCCTCTTAGCAACAGTTTTCAGTTTCTCTCTTTGGTAGAAGTCACAGTGAAGCAGTTGAAACCTAAACTAGTTCTTTGATCCTTTCTCACCTTCATGTCCATTGTCAACAATACCATCAATACAAGGCTTAGATGAAGCAAATTAAATTTTTAATGTAATATTATGCTGTTCATCATACCAGTGATTTTATATGAAATGACTTGATTAAGAGGAAAATTCAATTTTGATTCTTTGGGATATTTTATTGACCTCTCCTGTGTTTGAAGAACTTTTTTGTGAAAGGAATTAAAATAAATAGTTCTCTTCTTGTTGGCTTCCAGATTAAGTAAAATCTCATAAGTACGTGTAGTTTCTAAAATCACTTACGCAAACTCATAACCTCAAAATCAAGTTTTATTTTCACTGCTTCAACAATAATTGAAATTATTAGTTCGCCCTTTTGTAAGGAATTCCATTAGTAACACAAAAGCTAATAGTTTTCAGACCTTTCTAGTGCTGGTAGGAAAAAGGAACAGAATTAAACTGCTTTTGTTAGAAAATTAGTGCTAATTTTTATATATGTATGTATGGACTAGACATTAAAAGGCAATTACCATTTCTGCAGAATTACTTAATTTTGGTTACAAATTAAATACTTTGTACTTTTTTTTTAGAGATTGAAATGCTTTCTACATAAAAAGCTAAATTACACTTTTGTTTCTCATATGACTAGTCTTTTGTATGAGAAATGGTATGAGAAATGAGTTTGTCTCAGCAAATCTATGAGAATTTAGAGACTGTAGTTTCTTTACTTCTTATTTGCATAGTTTTTTATGACACAAACTCACTTTTCCCTAGAAGGAAATTGACTAAGTATTGCTTCTGGAGAGAGCATCTGAAGAACATCTTTGGCATGAATTACTTACCAGAGTTCACCTTTGGGGTGAATCATCTACCAGAAACCTAAATTTAATTGATAAAACCTGGACATGAAAGAAGGGAGGGAGGAATGAATGAAAGGATGTTTGATAGTGGGGCCTTTTTATTCAGCAAAGTCATAAATGCTCTGGAAAAATCAGCAAATAACTGATAAAGTTAGGTGAGAGTGCTAAGTTGTGGATAGTAAATGTGGAGTGGGGAACAGTTCTAACTATATAATTTGTAAGGGTCAGGAAAATAAAATATATTATTAACAAACAGGATCATTAAAGGAATGGAATGGTTTTCATTCAGCTGGAAAGACTTTTCATTCTGGAAGAATGTTGAAAAGGTGGTGTAGTGTAGATGGCTGCAAAATGATGTACAGTATGAAAAAAGTGATTAGGGACCAATACACATACTTTTGTAATGCAAAAGGGGGTCATCAAAAAAAAGGTCAGCTGCCCACTTCAAAATGAACAAAAGTAGTACTCATTCATATGACAAACGGTGCCACTGTGAACTCTTTTCTCTCTTAAATACTGTGAATCCAAAAGTTTTTAGGAATTCTGAGCCACAGACAGCTGGGTGCTGAGAAATTGTGCAAGTAAGTTATCATTGTGTCCTTATGTAGTTTTCATACTGTGCACAGCTCTTGTCTATTACTAGAGACAGCATTTCTGGCCAGCTGGACCTTTGATCTGATGTATTGTATTATGAAAGTACAAGACTATAGCAGAAGAATGTAAACTTACATGGAAGTTGCTTAAAAGTTTAGGTTTGGAAAAGGAGTTCAGGAGTCAGAGTGGCAGAATGAGAAAAACAGGCAAAGTCAAGGTCTGAAGGAGGGTATGAAGGTAAGAAGAAGGATCCTAATTGGTTTTCTGCTGGGAACCTTCATTCTATCAATAGTATTTTTGGCATCACATACTGAGAAAATACAGAATTTAATATGTAGCCTCTTTTTTATTCATATAGGTGTTTTATTTTTTTAATATAACTTGGTAGTTTGAAAAAATTATTAAGTAATTTTCTGTGGGAGAGATGTTCCAGCAGACTTTAGTGATGTTGCCAGTTTATGGTACAGCTGCAGTTCTCAGGTGGTCTGTTTGTGGCTTAGTTGCACATTCATTACCAGAGAGTTATCCTGGTTGGAGAACTAGCTTATGATCCATACATTGCTGGAATGGCTTCTTGTGTTTCCTTAGGCAGTGTGATAATACTCCTCTGTGTTGGTCGCATACTGTTTTACCTTAATAGTACCTGACATAATAATCCTTACACTGGTCACTGTGACCTTCCTTAGTTAAAAATTGTAAAATGTTACCAAACTGGCAGATCTCCATCTGCTTTGGTTTGTTCTAAATGGCTGTGCAAGTGGAGTATAGCAGTGAATACAGTCTTAAATACTGCTTATAGAAGGAATTGTGGAGATTTTTCCCAAAGAAGAAAATGTACCTTTATATCTTCTGGTGCCACCACTGTCCTACGTTGTCTTTCTATTTTTTCGGTGTCCTTACTTTTGGGTTTTTTTCCTTAAAAACAAGTGGAATTCTTACCTTTAATTGCAGTTTTACATTAACTATTTACACAAACAGCTCTGTACAATATTTTAAGCAGGAAGTTGATTGCTAAAAGTGATTGTAGATGACTGATTGTTTGAAAAAAATGCTAGAAACTGGCTTTTTTCTGTTACCAGGTGAGCGAAGCAGGTGTTCACAGACCACATGTGGGTGGCATCCATGGGCGCAGTAATGATGGAGCTTATTCACTTGTATTAGCTGGAGGATTTGAAGATGAAGTGGTATGTCATTTATGCAAGCAACAGTTTTGCTGTTCTAATGTGTCAATGTTTGTAAAGATAGAGTTATGTTTGTTGTTGATCTAAAACTAATGTTTATGCAAATATGACGGTGAAAAAAATAACTACTACTGATTACAAACTGAATAGTTTTTAGTATTTGGGGGAAAACTGTGTAAGGAAATCTTTCTTAAAGAATGTTTATGCTCATACTTAAGCAAAATATGTCAATTACAGCTGGATTTTACATTGTTTAGGGCAGTTAAATTTCAGTATACTTTTGGAGTCTGAATTAGTATTATTTAAAATCTGGTAGGGTAATTATGTGCAAATAATATATTTTATGTTCTGCTTTGGCCATGATTTTTATTGCTTTCAAGACAGATGCCTCTTCATTTGGGTTTGTTGTGTTTCTAAATGCGATACATTTATTTTAATGAAGCAAGAATAAAAGGTACATGTTACTTGATTCTGTGAAGTTCTGAAGGTTCTTGACTCCTACTTATGAGCACTTTCAGAACTTCTTAGGAAGGTATCAGTATCTTGTGTTATGATCCCCAAAGGCGCTGGAAAAAAATTCTACTTTGATGTTAACATCTAAGTAATGCAATGAAAGCTATTATGCTGCTAAACAAAACAGTAACTGCATCCAACTTTCATCTCATGATGTTGACCAACATTTAATTATGAATAGATTGCTGTTTTCTGCAATTAAATAACATTTACACAGGGTATATCCCTTCCTGCAGTTCTGCTCCATCAGGTGGAATTTTGAATCATGCATCAGGTGAAGGATAAAGCAGTAAGCAATCCGTTTTTTTAAAACATGCATAGCTGTTTACCACAAAGAAGGCGGCACTGGAGAAAGAAATAAACCTCTGAAATAGCATCAGTACGTAGTGTATTCTTTGCCAACAGCACCTACCAGCTGCTGCTGCTGCAGAGCATTGCCTCTGAAGGAGTCTCTTTGAAAAAGTCACATGAGGAGGTACTTGGTGTTGGGATACATTATTACGTCCTTAGAGTCAACCCCAACCCAAGCTCTAGGACCCTTAGCCAGTGGACCCTAAGATCACTGTTGCTCAGTAGTTGCACCTGCTATTCTGGGGTGCTGCAGACTCCTTTTTTTCCTTTTTGGTTGTGATACTGATGTCCCCTTATTTCTGCTGCTGTAATTATTCAAAATATTTCACAAACTTAATTGGATCCTTTGCATGTCTTTTCCAGTTCACCTAAGTGATGTTGGGATCATGTGTTTTTGTGGATGCCTAAGTACTGTCATAGTCTAGATGACATACATAATTTTGAAGAGGCATAGTTGGGGAGAAGTATTGCAGAAGATGCCCTAAAAATTTGTATCAATGTCAGCTTTTTTGCAATTCTCTAATCTAAGGACACAGGACAGAAATATTTTTTTTTCCAGGTGCATTTTTGGAATTAGTTTTTCTTTAGTTCTTTTTTCATATACTAGATTTTATTTCCCAATTTATGTCTTTTCCCTGGTTTTTGGAAAAGGTTGAAATTAAACTCCCGTACAAATATCCACAGAAAAATCAAATTCTGTACTTATAAGTATCCTAAGTATGGTATCTTATTCCCTAAATGAAACTTTTTAATAAACATTCAGATAAAATCCTCTGATCACATCTAGTCACTTTATTGTATGACAACAAGAAGAGAGGTGAGTCTTACTTGAATTTTAGTGGTATGACATAGGTACTTGTGTATAAATTTTTACAAAATTGAGAAATAAATACATTTTGGAAGACTTTTATTGTATGTTTAAAAACTTTATGCACTATTTATGCACACTGCTGACTTGCCATCTTAATGCTTTTCTTGTGGCTTTAAATTAACAGTTCACTATTGAGGTAAAATAATTGCAAAAATGTATTGCAGGAAATAGAATTCACTTTCTAGCTTTCAGATCATGCCATTTTTATGCTGTGCCTTTGGAAACTTAGAATCCTGCAGACCCAGACTTGCCTGCAGCTTTGCTCAAGTTGGGATGTTCTGGATGTATTGGAGAGCTCAGTAACGACAAGTTCTGTCAGTACAGGATTTACCCTCAAGATTGAGAAGGGGTACAGTCATAGTTTACAAAATGAGCATTGGGTGAAATTGTTTTGTACATGAAGATTAATCTGATTCTTAATTACATGCATATAAAATGTTTGCACATTAATCTCTCTTTGTAAAGTTTAACCTTGAATTTTAGTGACAAGTTACATGGCTTACCTATTTAAGATACAGTATTACACTAGTTAGCTTTAGAGTCTTGAATATGTTAATATTGTTAATCTCCTGGTCTTGTTCTTGATAGAAACCATAATAGGAACATTAGCTGAAGAAATTGAGAAGTTTTTCAGGAATTTAAAATCTAAGAATTATTTCAGAATAGAGTAAAATTTAAAAACTAGATATTGGACATTAACAGTGATTGTGCAGTCACAGTGTTCATGATAAAAGTATTTTGACTTGTCTATTTGTCAAATCAAGTAGCTGAAGAAATTTCACTTCTGTGTTGAAAAATTACCCTTCTATTTTGTGTCATTGTTATGTATCGGGGTTAAAACTGCTGATTATTTTCAAAAGTTTCGAGATCCATGTTTCTGTTGGGTTGAGGTAGTGTTGTAAAGATGGTCAATTAATTGTGTGGTATGCTTAGTTTAATCTGAACAAAGATTGTTTCTTCTTTAAGTGCTTTTGCATATAGGATCATACGGGAAATCTCTGAAGTGAGATTCAGAATCTCTTGGAGAATAATATCTGCTGTGATCATTCGCATCCTCTTGTAAAAGATTCTGAGAGTATAAAAGAGAATAGCATCTCTAATGACTCAGAAGGGACCCCAGGCAAATATACTCATTGCTTAGGTTCGTTGATATTTTATACCAAACCCATTCAGTGCCTGGAACACAGCATTCACAAACCACTTCATGAAATGGCTTGCTGTCCATTTTAAATGTTCTGTGTCTTTGCATTAATCTTGTGTGTGGGTAATCAGTTCCAAGGTGTCAGTATAACTGTTACTCCACTTGTTTGAAATAGTCCAATTGCAAATAAACAGTATTTAGCTCAGTAGACTTGCCTAAGACCTGTGATGATGATGGAGCGTTTCAGAACCTCTGCTTAGTGTGCATTGCACAGTGAAAGCACTTGATCAGTTCCACCAGTGCCAAAGGTGCAGTGCCGGTACTGTAGTGAATTGCATACTTAAATGGCTTTAAATCCAAATCAAGTGGCAGTAGGAGCCTCATGTCTGAGGCATAGTGTTTTATATCCAAAGGCCATTGCGAGTTGCAGTTTACCTAGATATGTGTGTATGACCTGCTGCTTTATTAACCAGTTTGCTGGGTTTACCTGAGTCATCCGAATCCATTGTGAACCCTGGTACAAAAGAGATGTAGTATCCTATATAAATTTTCTGGATTATCATGCCATGCTGACTACGTTACCAAGGGAACAGTTCCTTTTCAATTTTCCCAACTCTGTTCAATAGTATGGAGAATCCAACATAACAAGTTCATTACAGCCATTACACTGAGTGTCTCTCTATTGTGAGTTACCTGGATTGAGTATGTAGCTGAAAACCTGATGCTTAGCACCATGAAACTTGCTGTTTTCAAAAGCTGTCACATTTCCAAGGTGTAAGCGCCCTCCTGGTTTGGGACCCACTTGGAGCTCCAACATATGTGAAAGAGTTCAAGTATCTTGCTATATGATAGCTACCAAATATCTTCCTTTTCACTCAGATGTGTTATTTGTCCACTCTTCTTACCTCTGATACTAAGGACATACTTGACATAATTTGAAGGGCAGTAGTTTTAATACTACTTACCAGTGTTTCAGATTTGCAGAACAGATCCTATTCTGCAACAGTCTCCTCTCCATCTGTTATTCCATATTGTTAGCTATCAGTCCATACAAAATGCTAATTAATGCTACAATGCTAAAAAATACCTTTCTTGCATTATTTTCTGAATTTCATTGTCTCCTCTGTACCTGCATTATATGAAGAATTACCTTCACATTCTGAAAAACCTTCCTTTGTTACACAGATGCTTTTTGTCATTTTTCACTGCTAGCACTACAGCTCTCAAAGTAGTCTTATCTGCCTATTTGTCAGCTTCTTTCATAATGAGGTGTGAAATCTGTGTCTATACTGCCCCTATCTGTGCTTTTCCAAAGTTAATTTGCAGGACTTTGCATATCTGATTGTTTCTAAAGCATTGAGGAACCCATTTGACACAAGATAAAGCAGATTAAAAAGCAGAAATTAATGTTGCCAATGCTTAGCAAGGCACCATTTCGCTCTTTTTTACATTTCATGCTTTCCAAGAAACATTCTGTCTGGCATAGTGCCTTAGGTCAAGGATGTAGGCCTTGGTTTCTGTTTGTGAATGCCTAACATACTGAAATTTTTTCTTTCTGAAATTCATGCATTTTCAAGAGACAGTCATATTAGTGCAACATATGGAGTATCATCAATCTATTCCCTTCATAAAATTCTGAAGGATCAGCATAATTTACTAATCTTTGTTGCATCAAACCATGGGTTTCTTGCTGGACTTAATAGATTTTTCACATGAATGCTTATAAAAATTAATTCTTATGATATTAAGCATTTATTTAAATACAGGAAATGAAAGAAGGATTAAACTAACAAATTCTAATTATATGTATAGAGATAAATGAATGTCAAGTAGTAAGTGATGTCTTTTAGACAGGCAAGATTTTCCTTGCCTTGCTTTAACTAGGATTATAGTAGGCTAATTAAATTACTCATACAGGTTGCAGGATTTTTTGCCCTCAGAAAAACAATCACTCAGCAATCTCTAACAGGTAGGTAGTCAAAAATAATTGTAATTAAAAAATGTTGTCTCAAAAACCTGTTGTACCTCCTAAGTAATGTCCCATTACAAAAAAATGTCTTTGACCTGAAAAGGCTTTCTGTGTGTTTTATCTTTGGTGAACCTCATTTGAAGTCGGAACTGATATTGAACAGAGCAGAAAATAATGAATCCAGATTGGGTAGCCTGAATTATTTGCATATTAATGTTTAGTTTAAAGGTCTGGTGGTCCACCATTTTGGCACTGAACATGGAAAGGAGTAAGAAAAACCTCAGAAAGTGCTGCACATACAGTAGTTGTCTAGTACTTTCACTTGGGAGTTATTTTTCAAAATGTTGACCTACTTCCATCACCAGTTAGCCACCTGTTTTGAAGCTGTCTTACTTACTGTTCAGATTTTCAGACTGGCTAACACTAAAATGGTTAAATGTTTTCATCGTGGTGGAACATGCCACGGTACTGTCAGGTTCTTGCTGTCAAGGGTGGTTGTGGGGAAGAATCAGAAGCACTGATTATGATATATTCAAGCTTGCACTTAATGCAAGGGGGTTTTTATTGATTTATAAATTAAGTGTGTAATTTAGCCCTTCCTTTTTTAATTGGCAGCTTTTACTGCAGTGCTAAACCATGAAATTATCAAAAATAAATCAGGCAATTGGGCAGATAGACCAATTCCGTCAGCACTTATGTGCATACAGACTTATGAGACTTTAATGGAGATGAATTATGACATGATTCAGTTTCAGGTACTCCCACTACTAGGGAAAGAAATTCCTTTCAAATATAATTGTCTAATAGTTAATATTTGTCTTGAATTTAATAACTTTATTTAAAAAGGCTTAGTGCTTTTTTATTTTGCTTTGTCATATTAATCAAAATCTTATTATTCTATTCATTATGTTTTACTGAGGTGAAACTGATGAATCGAGGCGTTGATGAACTGATGAAATTTTGGGGTTTCTTATATCAAAAAAGCCAATGAGACTTCGTTGTTGTTATTGTTCAGACTGAAGATTGAAGCTCACTGTGGTGGATTGACCCTGGCTGGATGCCAGGTGCCCACTAAAGCTGCTCTATCACTCCCCTCCTCAGCTGGACAGGGGAGAGAAAATACAACGAAAGGCTCGTGGGTCGAGATAAGGACAGGGACATCACTCACCACTTACCGTCACAGGCAAAACAGACTCAACTTGGGGAAATTAGTTTAATTTATTACCAATCAAATCAGAGTAGGATAATGCAGAATAACAACTAAATCTCAAAACACCTTACCCCCACCCCTCCCTTCTTCCCAGGCTTAACTTTACTTCCGATTTCTCTCCCTCCTCCTCTCCAGTGGCACAGGGGGACGGGGAATGGGGGTTGCAGTCAGTTCATCACACATTGTCTCTGCTGCTCCTTCCTCCTCAGAGGGAGGACTTCTCACACTCTTCCCCTGCTCCAGTGTGGGTTGTCTCCCGCGGGAGACAGTTCTCCATGAACTCTTACAATGTGGGTCCTTCCTGTGGGCTGCAGTTCTTCACAAACTGCTCCAGTGTGGGTCCCTTCCACGGGCTGCAGTCCTTCAGGCACAGACTGCTCCAGCATGGGTCCCCTGTGGGGTCACAAGTCCTGCTAGAAAACCTGCTCCAGCATGTGCTCCTCTCTCCGTGGGTCTGCAGGTCCTGCCAGGAGCCTGCTCCAGCATCGGCTTCCCACAGGGTCACAGCCTCCTTTGGGAACCCACCTGCTCCAGCACGGGGTCCTCCCCAGGCTGCAGGTGGATATCTGCTCCACTATGAACCTCCATGGGTTGCAGGGGGACAGGCTACCATCTCACCATGGGCTGCAGGGGGACAGCCTGCCTCACCATGATCTTCACCACAGGCTGCAGGTGGATATCTGCTCCACCATGGACCTCCATGTACTGCAGGGGGACAGCCTGCCTCACCATGATCTTCACCACAGGCTGCAGGTGGATATCTGCTCCACCATGGACCTCCATGTACTGCAGGGGGACAGCCTGCCTCACCATGGTCTTCACCATGGGCTGCAGGGGAATCTCTGCTCTGGCGCCTGGAGCACCTCCTCCCTCTCCTTCTTCACTGACCTGGGTGTCTGCAGGGCTGTTTCGCTCACGTATTCTCACTCCTCTCTCTGGCAGCTGTTGCTGCTCCCCTGGTTTGGTTTTTTTTCCCCCTTAAATATGTTATCCCAGAGGCACTACCACCATCGCTGATGGGCTCGGCCTTGGCCAGTGGCAGGTCTGTCTTGGAGGTGGCTGACATTGGCTGTATCGGACATAGTGGAAGCTTCTAGCAGCTTCTCACAGAAGGCAGCCCTGTAGCCCTCCAGCTACCAAAACCTTGCCACGCAAACCCAATACACTCATCTAGAAGAAGTTTGTGTTCATAATAGCGTACTTTACTAACTGATCAATGCAATTTTTATGTATATGTTGGGACCAAACTTTGAAATCTGAGCATAATTCAATGAAAAGCGAAAATAATTGAGTGGTATCTTGAGATAGCTGATATTCCAGTAAATTGAAGTAGCTAATGCCCCTGTCAGCTGCTGTATAAAAGCAACCCATAGAAATAATGTCGTTGAACACTTAGGTAGAATTCAAAATCTTACTTTCTTTGTTCTCCATTATCTCTTTGTTAGAGTTACAGCTGATTATGTAACAACATTGAAATAGTGGAGTGTGATTTAATAAAACTGACCATCTGCTTACGTTGTATGTCTGAGGCTGACTGGCTTATAGTACTAGAGCTTCAGGCTCATCTTCCACTCAAATGCCCCAATATGAGATACTTACTGGGTCAATGTTCCTGTGGCTGAAGTTCATTTGCTCTATGACATGATCAAGCTTTAGACAGGACAGTTAAGAAGTAACTTTATGGAGGCAACATAAGAAAATGAGACATACAGAAGGCATTAAGAGAAGACAGAATAACAAAGGTTTTACTAGCTGTTGAAAGAATGTTTTGGTGCAAGAAAGTTGAATTAAGCTGTGGAAAGCAGAAGAGAAATGGCAGAGTTACATATTTTGAGGTAAGAAAATGGGTAAAAGGTAGGAAGAAGGAAAAGAAGGGAAAAGATAAGATTGTTTTAATAGCCTTTTTGACAGTTATTTTAAAGAAGTGAACATTTTAAAAATCTTATTAAAGAACATACAGACATCAATAATTCCTTTGACCAAATGTTTTCTTGAACTGTTGAATGCAGAATTTACAGCAGTATCAGCATCTTAAGCTCTGCTTTCTGATCCTCTTGAGAAAAAAAATAGCTTTCCGCCTTTACCTGTCACATACAGGCTATCAGTCGAACAGGTATGGGTCGTAGGAAGATCCTGCATTGTCTGTAGATAGACTCAGAACTCAAAGCTATTGAGAAATTGTTTTAATGAGTCATTACTCATCAAAAGATACCAAATAATAAGCTGTGTGAATATTCCTGGCATATTCCACTTTCAAAGTAATACTCCATAACCACGATGGAAATAGGTTCTATAGGTCTCCCATTAGGTCTCCAGACTACCAGTATCCCCATTTTACTTACACTTATCACGGGCTGTATTCATTTCCACATTTTTTCCACTCTTAAGAACTCTGTGTCTGTGCATCACTTACTCTTGCCATTCTAGATTTTCTGTCTCTGCAACCACTTACGTAGTCTCATGGTGTTTCTTCCTCCCCTTGTTTAGGAGTTGCTCTCATATCAGAGGTTCAAATGTCCTCCCAGTTTCTCTTCATCCAGTCCAAATCAGTGCCTTATATGGCAAGATCTCTGTCATTTTCCTCCAATCCTAGGAAATGTGTGTCTTTGTTCCCTGCAATCCTTTTTTTTTATATATATATGTCTGATGTGAAATAAGTGAATGTTGTTCTTCTGGGAAGCAAAGCAGAAATGACCCTTCCTTACACTGGGGGGTATTAAAAGATGCCCTCTTCTTGTTACTTGACCTGTAACAATTGTGCTCCATAACTGTTCCATTTCTCCTCCATTTTCCTTCCCCTGGATTACCAGTTTCCCCCAAATCCATGTAGTTTTGCCTATTTATGCATAGAACACTTGGATAATTAAGGAGAACCAAATGTAACCTATCAACCTATCAAGTGTGGAATCTATTCAAGAGGTGAGCATGTGTGCATAGGCCTTGTATCTGTGCTATCTTCAAGCACAATGTCATGTGGTTGCCTGTGGTTAAAGAGTATCACCCAGAGAACCACTCAGTCTTTCTCTGAAGTCACTGGAAGTTTGATGTTTTTAGGCCTTTAACATTTAACCCATTTTTCATAGAAGTGTGTTCCAGTAGTTAATTATGAATACTGTTTGCATTTATGCCTTCATACTTGGTTTTTTGGCTTAAGTCTATAGTGATTTGTCCTTGATTTATGTTTGTCTGTTATGCCAAAAAAAAGTCTATTCAGTACTTTCTTCCAATGAAGATTGTTCTACCTAGTTGGTAAACAAAACCATTTGTCAAGAACCTGTCTTGTCTTGTAAATAATTTTCTCCGTCTTGCTCACATATGTAGTGTTTCTGTCTTTTCTTTATTTTTTTACATTCTTATATATGTGTTATTTCAATATTTGTCTCAACATTGTGTTCTAAAAAGAGGGAAAAATCACCTTCCAGTTTCAGTTCATTTCTGCTTATACATCAAAAAACCGCCTTAGCACTTTTCCCCACTCTGCTATACCATGAACATGCATTCAGTCTCTTCTTTGTTATGAAACCTAAATCATTCTGGATTCATGACTTTCCAAGACACATCTTTCTGGTTTTCTGAACTTGGCACAAGCTTCTTATTCAGTGTTAAAATGCAATTTGTTTGAACGGGCCTGATTCATCAAGCAAACCATCCCTATTCATCATATTATTATCACAATCATCCTTGTGTGATCTGCGCATTTTGTTTGTCTTGACAATCACTGAAAAATTGAACATAGCTCAATTCTGTGATACCTGATTTTATACTATTTACTTTACATGCTGTCTTATTAAATAGGTCTTGTCTTGTTGGTCTTTCATACTTTTGAAGTTGTTTCATATATTGTCCTCATACAACATCATTCTATTCCTGCTATTTTTTAGAGGTTCATTGAGCAGAGTAAGTAGACTGTTTTAAGAAAGGAAATACCAGAGTTTATGTATGTCTTTGTTAGGTTTTGAGTATTTTTTTAACTTCATAGCACTTGCTTGTTATTATGTCTAGATAAATTTTGACTGAGAAATACTCTAATACTGCAGCTGAATTTCTGTTAGGTTTTCCCTACACAGAATAAAATAAAAATAATTTCTATAATTAATCTATGGCCTTGTTCAACCAGCATTTCTCTTTCTAACTTTCTCTTTTTCTGCTGTTGTCAGTCATGAAATATCTGTAACAGTCTTGCACTGGATCCTTAATAATGTCAGACTTTTAATAGTGGTAAGAAATTGACTGAATTTTACTACTGCATACAAGTATGTTCAGATTTTTGCTATAAAAATTCATATAAACATTATTTTCCTATTAAGTATTTATCTTCAACTACTGCTTCACGCTTTGTGCAAAATTTGCATCTCCAAAGATATATCATATTAATTATGTTTGTAGAATATATATATTTCTAGAAATGCTTGTATTTGCCAGGAGTAATATGAATTTTTGTGATACATTTCCTAAAGAAAGCAGCATTACTGGCTTTACTTATGTGTATGTAGATTTTGACTGTTTTCATGGTTCACAGTAAAAGATTCTATCAACCTTCCTTTGATTTAAAGAAAATTCTATGTAGAAAGTATACTACAGAATTGTATCATCTTCCAAAATGCAAATCTAAATGAGCTTAAACTCTTGCTAATTCAGAAGAGCTAGGATTATTACTGCATTAAAGCACCTGCCTTGTACATAAGGCAGAACTGTTTGTACTTATTAACACTTAGCCCCTTGCACAAGGTGAAGTGATCCCTCCAAAGTATTTATTATGTATTTTACAAACATGATATTCTTGTAAACTAAATGAAAGCTCTCGAGCAAGTAACCACTTGCTAAAATGTGTTCTCTTCCTCACTTTTTTTTTTCTTTCCCCAAAAATAGGATTTTAAGAGATGCAAAAGTCCAATTTTTTAAGGCGGGCAATTTTTTAATAAGAATTTTCTGGACAATATGTTCCATCCAGCTGTGCTAGCACAGCTACTGTAGGACAGTGACGCTGAAATTTAAAACACATCTTTTCATGCTTTGGATTATAGTTTTTTTCTGTCTGAGTAAATAGAACAAATGAAGTCACATTTTTTGTAAATTGAGTTGCTTTACTTTGGAGTGTTAAAATGAAGGATAATCTTCTTGCGCAGGATCGAGGAGATGAATTCACTTACACTGGGAGTGGGGGTAGAGATCTTTCTGGCAATAAAAGGATTGGAGAACATTCATTTGATCAGACATTGACACATATGAACAGGTAAGTTTTGAAGATAAAATTAAAAAGTATTCCAAAACAAATAGCTGGGTTGTAGTGCTTTAATTTAAAACTAACATTTTGCAATATTCATTTACTCTTGTACATGCTGCTTTTGTAAACAGTAGTGCCTCTTGCTGCTAAGAGGCATTTTATCAAGCATTATGTTTTGTTGATTTAAAGAAACACACACCTCAATGAAGTATGTTACTGTATTCCTGGTGCAGCTAGTAGTCATGTCTCTGGTTGAAATTGTCCTACAGTTTCCTTCAGAGGACTCTGTTTTAATTTAATGAGAAGTTTGTCAAAACTCTTAGGTGGAAGTTTTCTGTTCTGGATGTTTCTTTTTAAATTTCTTCTTCAATGGGTAAATAAGTTACAAAATTTAAGTAGGAAGAAAACATGTTCATTTTCCCATGTTAAAAGAAGTCTTTCCTATTTTGCTAGCCTTTTCTTCCATCATAGTTTTCTATGAAAAGCAAGGAATTAGGGTGTTGCTTTATCAAAAGCAGGTGCTTGAAAAAGAAGATATATGTCCAAAAGATTAATTAGACATCTGCTTAAAGTGTTTTTACATCTTATAAAAGCCTGCCTGAATGAAGAGATCTCCATCCTTTTCTGTTTCTAAGAGCATAACCTGTTAGGCAGCTACCACTTAACAACTGTGGGATGCTGATATTGACTGAGACCTTTTCTTTGCTAGGTCTGCTTTTAGATATGATCTGCTCCTGTCTAGCAGAGTGGAGAGGGATTCTTTCAAGCTTTTTGGTGGTGCTTAGAGGAAAAGCCTGACTTGGCTGCTGAGAAAGGGAGGGGGAGAGAGAGGGGGGACATGATGTGAACAAGAACAAGGAGGGAGGGAAGGTGGAAGTAAGTTTAAGTAAAAGGTTTACAAGCATATTTAGTGAATAGAGCAAACCTGTTTTGGGAAACAGAATTAAAAGCTGGACTCCTTAGTCTCAGCATTTCTCTGCTCTTGGCAAATGAGAAATGCACTGACAAAGCTTGTCGTGTAGCTTTGCAGGCATTAGTGCTCATGGAGTGTAACAAGGTGCTCTCAGTTACTGATTTTGATACAAGTTTTCAGGCACTTTGATAATGAAGATTATGATGATTCCCTGTAGTTGAATCAGTATTGGTTTTGCTTGTCCAGATATTTTTCCTTTTTTAAGTTTTGTTTTTACATAAGAAACATTTTTAAAGTTGGCATTGTATGCCTGTCCCATACTGTTCTGTACAATGTGGGTTTTATACTCATACCATGGCTGCTTATAAACCGTATTATTTCTTCCATTCTGAGATCCATGGTTTGGTTCGAGTCTGATGCTGAAGGGTTTTCAATCCCAGGTCAAATCAGGCTGTGGTAGTAGAAATACTGTTCATTACATCAGCTTGGTCTAGTAAGTATTCATACTGTCTTGCTCCAGGTTTCTAGAAAAGGGTCTTTGTGTCGTTAGTGGATAAAGGGGTTTGCTCGTCCTTGAGTTGGCTACCATTATTTAACTCCTGCTGTGAGGCAGTTTATGTATTATGTGAGACATTTCAGTTACTTGGAGTTTTTTGGATGATTACTATGTACTTTTTTCTCTGTAGTGTTTTTCATCATATTCATTACTTCTGCATACACAACTTAAAAAGCCTTAAAATCTGCAGTTAATGGGGAATAGCGATAGAAGTTTGCCTTTTGTTACAATTTTCTTTTAATTCCCTCAATGCTATTTAGGGATGGCTTATTTTTACAAATGAAGATTATTAAATCTAAAAGGATTGGTTTGTTTTATTTAGCAATATCAGCTGAGTTTTCATCTGGAATCTTGACAACAAACTATTCTGTGTGCCCATATTTTTTCCTTACCATCTGCAGTTCTTAAAGAATATACTGAAAAGTTCTATGCTGCTTGATAAAGTGTAATTAGATAAGGAAAATAGATATGACTTAATTACATTAATTCTCAAAAATCTGTTGTGTGAAGCAATCTAGTTTATGAAGGTTTTGACTCTCTTTCTAGGGCATTGGCCCTTAACTGTGATGCCCCACTGGATGACAAAAATGGAGCAGAGTCTAAGAACTGGAGAGCTGGTAAGCCAGTCAGAGTAGTGCGCAGTTCAAAAGGACGGCGAATCAGCAAATATGCCCCAGAGGAAGGCAACAGATATGATGGCATTTACAAGGTATTCTGATTTCTACTAAGTGCAACATAACATTTTTCTTCAGCTGTTTTAAAAAGTCTCATGTGTGTTACATTGCAAATTCTTCATTATTACTTAAAAGAAATAATTCCTTTTTCTGTATGATAGCTTTTTAGCCTTAGCTTATTCTGCAAAGAACTGAAATGAAGTTATTCAGAGCAGTGATAATAGAACATAATCCATAATAGGATATATAAAATTAAATATGTAATCTATTTATAAGTGCTTACTGACCACATACAAAGCATATTATAAACCATATTATTTCTTCCATTCTGAGATCCATGGTTTGGTTTGAGTCTGATTCTGAAGGGTTTTCAATCCTGGGTCAAATCAGGCAGTGGTAGTAGAAATACTACTGTTCATTATGTTAGCTTGGTCTAGTAGGTATATATGGTTTATATATATACTGAGCAGACATATTATGTGCATATTCATCCCTGGAAATCTAATTATTTCCTCACTTCTTCCAACTATATCCTAGCTTTTTGTGCGTTTAATGACTTCTCAGCATCTGATATAAAGGTGTGTGCCTTTTAAGAGCACTGTATTTATCAAAAATTCAAAAATTTTTTACCTGAGGGAAGAGCTGCTGTACAATAGTAATGTATAACTTAGTCTTCTCATTTCTTCTTGAATAATTAAAGTATGACTACATGCATGTGTTTGGCTTGTGATGAAATAATGGCAGAAGTTTTATATTGTTCTTTAGGTGGTGAAATATTGGCCAGAAATTGGCAAATGTGGATTTTTAGTTTGGCGTTATCTTCTGAGGAGAGATGATGTTGAGCCTGCACCTTGGACTTCAGAAGGAATGGAGCGGTCAAAGAAACTGGGTCTGAGTGTACAGGTTCGAATCAGGACTTGCAGAGTTGGTTTTATTCTCAGTTCCAGTAAACGAATTCCAGAAATAGAAATCAGTTAAATTAAAGCCCTGGGTTTTTTTCTTGTACTTCACCGTGACAGGATCTAATGCCAAAACCCACTACAGATTATCTGCAGACTGAAAGAATCCTGTAATAGTGGCACAGTAGAAGGAAGGGTGGATGAACCTTTCAGCCTTAACAGTGAATTGCTTTGCATATGTGAACTGGAAAATTAAAGAGTTTGAATCCAGTTTTGTGATCCTTAGGCTGGAAAGAATTACAAGCAACTATTGTTATAGCTGAGTCTGAGAAATCAAAAAACCTGTGCATTTTTATGTATTTTTCTCTCCATGTGACTGTGGATTTTGTATAGATAGTGTATTTCAGGCGCAGAAATAAACTGACCCATGAGGACCTGGACATTGCAGAACCCATGAAAGATGGAAAGAATTAACATGCCGTTTCTTTTCTCAGCAAGGCAATGGTGTATCTTACAGCATACCATCATCTTAAACTTTGCCTAACTGATTTGTGTAGTTGTAAGGGCATAGATCGGGATCTCAGGTTCCTTTTAATACAATGGAGTCTGAATTAGATTCTTTGACTTTACTATACTTTCTTAATAATAGATACTAATTTAAATGTTTTCTGCATCATGTAGGAATTTAAAAATTATTTTGTAAGTTATTTCAATATGTAATCACGAGGTTTTAAAGTCTTTTAGAAATTAGTCTTGTTGGTATTTGGGAATTCCTGTATGCCAGTGGGTTTTGTTTTAACTCTATGCTTTTTTATTTCAGTATCCAGAAGGTTATTTGGAAGCCATGGCTAGTAAGGAGAAGAAAGATAAGGTTAAAAAGCAAACTGTGAAACAGGAGCCAACCAGCCAGAGTAATGGAAACCAGAAAAGGACAATTGATGATGGTATTTCTTTTTACTTTTTTAGCATTTATCAGTGAAGTCTGTCATATTACGTTCATTAAGCCAGTAGCATGAAAACTTTGTGGAAGTCTGAAGTTATTTGGAATACTAATGTAAATTGATAAGTACATGCTCTGTAATTAAGTAGTAGTGTAGGGATATTACCTTATTTACTACTCTTGCGGGTTTTTTTTTCCTCTTAAGCTCCGTAGTAAAATGAAGTCTTCTGTGCAACTGTGTGCTGCAGTCCAGAACAATGCTGAACAGTATGAGCTGGAGTAGGGATTTGATTGCTACATTTCATGGGTGTAATCCATGTTTTAGCCATCTAGAAACAGTTTTGTCTTCCCCTTTTATTAGTTTAGACTAACACTCTGTCGTTACTCTGTCTGATGGTCATAATCTTAAGCAGGTATAGAGGAACCTACGAATACACCCAAAGCCATGAGGATGGGGGATGGAGGGAAAGGAGAGGCTTTCCAGCTGACCCAAGAGCAGCAATGGCTGATTAGAGAAGACTGTATGAACCAGAAACTGTGGGATGAAGTACTTGCATCACTTAAGGAAGGACCAGTATGTTTGCTGCATGCACAGTTTTTAATGTTTACCTTTTCTTTAGACTGTTAGGTGAAATCTTGAGTCTCTCTTAAAACCTAATGTGCTTGTTGAACTTTTGCTGAATACAGACTGTGTCTGGCATTATTTTTACTTGTAAGACTTTGATTTCAAGAAAATAATCCTCACTTGTACAATTTGCTATTGATGGCTCAGTTTACACCTGCATAGTAGAGATCTTTTCTCGCTCAAAAAAGCATTTTGGAGTTAGAAGTGGCTTTTTTTTTTGTTTTCATTTTTGAAGTGAGCATGTTTTCTCTGAAATTATACATGTATTTTTGTGCTGTGCTGATGTGAGGAATCAAACATAAAGAAAGGTGGTTCTAGTCATTCCTTTCTGTTGAGACAGAAAATAACTTTATGATGGAAAATACAGCTTACTTGCTTTGTTTAAGAAGATAAAAGTACTGTTATCTTCAAATTTAGATATGAAATTAAAATATTTTCATCCAATCTAGATTATCCCACTCTGTAGAGAGTGAAACTTGAGTAAGAGAGAAAATACTTTCCTCCCCCTAAATGTCAAGAAGATAGCAAGAATAGCTTAAGATTGAAGAGACTATAGACACTACTATAAAAAAGTCCACAAAAGGAGTATGTCCTGAAATACTATGTCTTTCAGAGATAATTAGTCTTACCAGTGTCAAGTTCATAGTTATTTTAGCTGTTTTGCAGAAGAAATCAAGGCACTAAGAAGTTAAAATAACTTGATAAAACTCAACTCAGTGAAAACCAAACCATTATTTGGAAAATGGGTATCTAAAAATGGACATACATATTTAGTTTATTTGAGAATTACCAGTGGCTTTTTACGGTGCTTCTGTAACAGAAGAAGCATCTATAACTCCCTGTTTTTCCACTTACAGTACTAGTTTTTGCTGTAATGCTGCTGCAGTTGTCTTTGTGTAGGAAATGTGTAAAGTTATTCGCTGTTATCTGTCTTCTGTCCAGTGTCTGTAATGACTAGAAGGAATTTAAGCTCTTACAATTGTGCATGATGACAGGCAATAGAGATACGTGTTTGTGAAAAGGAGAAAGCAGTAATTTAAATGTGGCTGAGAAGTCACTTTTCTACAGATTCCTACCCATGATTTTGGTAAGATTTCCGTTTGGTTGCCCCTAAAGGCAACAGGAATCACTGGTAGTTTTGGGTCGCTACTGTGAAAATGTAAACCTAACTTCTTGAAACAACCACCTTCCCTTTTAACTAAATAAAATGTGGTTTATGATAAATCTGGTATTTTAAAAATTATCACAAAGAACTGTATTTTGATTACGCATAGATTTGCTTTTTTTTTCTATACCCAAGCTTGTATTCTTGAGATACTTGGAGATCACTGACATGCCAGAGATAAGCTTGCTTGTCTGTGTAAAACACCTGATATGAATGTATCTTGAGATTCCTCAGAGATGCCCTGAGAAACTTTAGAAACCAGGGAGGCTGAGTTACACACTGCAGAGAATTTGACCTGAGGAGAGAAGAAGCCATTAAGGTAGCCATAACCCATAAGCACAGGAGCAGGTGCAGAAGTGGCTTTCTTAGCAGAAGTAATTCCCTTGGCAGAGAAGCAGAGATCTTTCAGGGACATGCAAATTTCTAGCAGCAGTCACTAAACAGAACTACTGAATTTTCTGACCTACGCTAACAGTCATGAGGGGCCCTCCAGTCTGTTTCATTTTGTTTATAACAGTACTCATACAAACAAGTAAATAATCTTTAAAACATTAGTTCTCTGATTTGTGGAAAAGCAGGAAAATTAAACAGCTATGGACCTGCTTCCCGATTACTTTTAGAAAGCTGTACTCATGGGCACGGAGGACTTAACTTCTGGAAGTTCATCATCTTTCTGTAATAAGTGGCATTCATGAGAATTGTAATAGAGTTTGTCTTTTTTATTCCTTTGCCCTACGCTAGAATTTTCTGAAGAAACTGGAACAATCCTTTATGTGTGTCTGCTGCCAGGAGCTGGTTTACCAGCCAGTGACAACAGAGTGCCTCCACAACGTCTGTAAAGTAAGAATGAACTTGGTCATGCTCTGGGCTGTTTTCTTGGCTCTGAGACAGCAGTCATCAAAGCCATATGTATTTTAGAAAGACAATAATTATTGCCTAACATTCTGAGCAAAAACATGCAACAAGTTTGCATTCAGTGATTGCTGTGTAACCTTAATTTTATGTAATAAAGAGTGGAAGTATGTTTAGTATAGTTCCTGGTAGACATAATGAATGAAGTTTACCATTGCTGTCATTCCTTTGTGATCAGTAGAATTACACTAGAAATTGATTTGGTCCAAGAGCTAGATGTTGGTACAGTAACACTAATTTAATTTTACATAGGTAAGGAATAAAACCAGATTTTATAATTGTGTAACACTTAAGAGTTGTTGAAAGGATGCAGGGTAAATACAAGAAAATTATTTGGGCTTATTTGGAGTAAATTATGTTACCTTGTTATTCTTGGCATTGTTTATGTTTGGTAGGAGGGCCACAGGAGTCAATTTATAACTCGTGTATCTTAAAATCTTGATCAGTTGGATATAATGTAAGGAGTTTGGAATCGAATTTGTACTAGAGTTAACTTCTGTAACACAGGTGTGTACAGAATCCTGTGCTGAATTGTACGTATTTCAACTGTGCCTGCCATACCTAGCATTTCTTCCTAAGAGCCTAAAAGGACTCAGACTGTTATCATCCTAGAACAATATCTGATAATGCAAGTTCAAAAAGATACGTATCACTCCAGTAAAAATTGCTGTATTGTTATGGATGGCCTGCATACATAGAATGATTATGGCTTCTTAAAAACCAAAAAGTATTATGAAGGGGTTAATATTCAGAATTGTGGAAATTGGAAAACCATGGAGAAGAGAAAGCTGAATGGCAATCAACTCACAAAGCACAGAATTTGAAGATGTCAGTAAATATTTGCAAATACAAAATAACATCCAGTTAAAGTTGTAAGGAATAGTTTGATAGTAAGCTGCTATTGCTGTTTGGGCACAGATCTGCCCTGATAAATTTCTGATACTCGGCTTATGTGCTTGGGCTATCTGCAGCCTGTGGTAACATAATAAGAAGGGCAGCATAGAAGCTAATGTGTTAGAGATTGTATTATTCCACATATGTCTTTAAGGCTTAACTGAATCTCCTCCAATGAGATAGATGGAGATTATTTAAACAATATACCTGGTGTACTCACCTTCCTCTTGAAATGAAGGTCTAGAAAACTGTAGCAATCTAACCGTGAAGCTAGAATGAAGCTGCAGACATGGCTGTGATTCCCAGGAAGGCACTAGTGGAAATGAAGGGGAAATCTCAGTAGTGACTTAATTCCTCCCAAGCTCGATGTTTCACATCCCAGCCCAGAGCAGAGTTCCTTTGTTAGGACATTTTAGACATAGAGACACAGGTGAGCACCAGAGAACTTCATAATGACTTTCTTTTTTCTGGTAGTACAGCAGATAGATTACATCTTTGGTTTATAGTGATTCCTTGGTTTTTGCTGGGTTAAGCTGTCAGTCTAAAACAAAGTTCTCATAATTCACTTCTCTGTCTTTGTGTGTCCTAGAGTTGTTTACAGCGTTCCTTCAGAGCTGAAGTCTTCACCTGCCCTGCCTGCCGCTATGACCTGGGAAAAGGCTACACCATGGTTCCCAACAAGATACTGCAGACACTACTGGACCAGTTCTTCCCTGGTTACAGTAAAGGACGATGATGTGCTCAGATCCTTCCGTACTTCTCCCAGTGACTTTATAGACAGTAAAGGAGAATAAATATGGGAAATTCAACAGTGGACCAGCCAGCTTGATGGGACTCAATATATTGTCACATTTTGAAGCAGCTAACCCTCTTCCCCTAATAGCCATCTTTTTGGTGTAGTGAGAACTCTAATTCTCAGCTGTCTTTTAACATCAAGGGTAGTTTTGGCCAGTTAACAAATAGTTTTTAAAGGAGAAAAAAAAAAAAAAGAAAAGCCTCAGCTCTTACTGGCCTAGCTGATGCTTAATTTATGATTTGTTTTTTTGTAACTACCTCAGGACAGAGGAAAATAAATTGTGGGGATGACAAAAAGTTAGTGAAGTTTTAGCTACACACTGCCTCCTGAATATTAGTTGTGCCTGGTCCATGTGGTTTGATTTACAAAAAGAACCCCAAACCAAAACAAAAACCCACAAAAAAACAGCAAAAAAACAGAAACAGCACTTAAGCCAGCTGGATTAAAGAACAGCAGATTCTGTGGTGTGCATAATCCTTTTTTGTCTTTTTCTTCTATTATGCTGTATTTTTTTGCAAGAACTGGCTGATTTTTAGTCTATTTTTGTGAGCTTCATTGTGCTTTTCTTGTATCTTATGCAAGTTGACTACTAATGACTAATGAGAACAATATGAATGCATTGTTGCTGCATTAGTGTAAAGTGATCTGTGTTTTTTGCACTTAAAGAGGGTATTCAAGACACTCTAGTTGTGTAAAAAATATTTCATATAAAAAAGCCACTTCTGTATTAGTTAAGCTGTATGCTTTTAGTAGGTCTTGTATCAGTGGCAATACATCTACACGGCATTGAAGGCAGTGCTAGCTTGGAGAGGGTTCAAATCGCTTCATATTGTGATCTGAAATTTTATATACAATATATCCCCCCCCCAAATATACCTTATTAAATATTTTATGATTCAGAAAAGTTGCTAATTCTGTTGTTACTATTATCCACTTATTTAGATCATAACATTTTTAAAGAATTTTTTTCAGTTTACTAAATGCTGTCTTTAGGTGGGCTGCTTATTTTTCAGACATGCGGGTTTATATTCCTTAACTCATTTCTCAGGAAAAAAAAATATTAAGAAAAAAAACCCAACCACCTGGCACCGATATCCATGGGCTCACACATACTCTATAGCAGTGGCTGTCATGTAGCTACTCTGGTCTCTACTGAGCATTTAAAGGAAGCTTGTCAGTGCTCAATCCCTGTACCAGAGTCAGAGCCCGTCCTACCCCACTGGTGTTGGCGGTGGTTGCTGCCAGAGCCAGCCTGGTGCAGCTGGGAGCTGTGGGTGCTCTGCACAGCCATCAGTCAGAGATTCCCACCATAGGCATGGGGCTGCGCTGACAGCCCGTAGCCTGCAAAGTAGGCATATATAGAAGTATATATGGAAGTATGTAGGTTGTTCTCAGTAATTTTAGATCTTGCCTTTAGCCTGGAGTGGTAATGAACCGGTCCTTGAGATGCACATGGCAGTGCTGTTTTTTGTGGCTCAAAATTAGCTTAATGGCTTATTCACTTCATCCGAAGTAAATAACTTCTTTCTCTACCCACTCCCCCCACCCCATTCTACTTAGGATTTCAGTTGCATCCAAAATACATAATGCTGGTACTGTCTCTCTAGTCACATATCAAAAAAACAGGTGCTGCTGAACAGTTTTGAAAGATTTAATGCATCAGCTTTTTCTGTGCTTACTAGAATGAGGGTTCAGCCTCTGTTCAGTAGGTGAATTGGTATTAATTAGTGTTAAGCATACAGTTTAAAAGAGTTGTAGACAGATTCTTATATCCTGTTGAACTTCTATGTTTTACAAAACGGGTCAGTATTTTATGGGGAAAACAGATGTAATTTTACCTTTGTAACAATCATTGCATCTGTGCAGTAAGCACTTAAGACTTGTGGCCTTTTACCTGATAGTTGAGTGCTGTGAAATATTTTATACCATTTAATGGGTTTTTTTCCATTTGATAGCTTTTAACAATTAATTGATGAGATAAATTTGTCGGTTTGAGGTCAACAATCGGAAGTTCTCTGCTTAATACAAATATATGTAAACCAATTTTTTAATACAACTTCTCAGTGACAGACACAATCAAACAACATGGAACTGCCTTTAACAAACACTAAAGTAGCTTGACAAAACTTTGTGGAGTTAGAGTGGCAACACAAAAAGACCCTACTTTCCTCACACTGTAAGTCTGCAGTGTTTTTTCACAATTCCTGATGCCCTTAGTGCTGTATCAGTAGCTACTGAAAGATGCCCTTTTCAATAGTAAGTAAGTTCCAGAGTATAAAATTCTAATTTTCTTCACTATGTATTTAGATGTCTGTCTGTGTAATTGGTGAGAGGATCAGTTTTATGTAAATTTGACTGGGAACAGATTAGAAGAGGCTCCTGTTTTAAGGTCTGTGTTCTGGTTACTAAGTAACTGAGTGTGGCTTTGTGTGTAGCAGTAGGGCTTTGGTCTCAGGGTGCTGTAGGTATTCTTGGAGGGCTAGAGCTAAAGCTGTGAATCAGTTTTTACACAAGCTGTAGACTTAAAAGACAAAGCAGGCCAAGTTGAGTGTATTGTATAAACCAAAGCCAGTATCCAAAACAAGAGATCTGAGAAACTGTGGAAGGAGAACACTTTGTTAGACAAGATCTAATTTATACCTTAGCAGTTCACAGTCTGTTAGAAAAGGTGTTTCATGCCTTCTCTGGAATAAGAGGAGAGGATTAGATGGAACTACAAGGGGAAATTGATGTGATATAGAAAAAAGTTAAGTTTGTCACTGCTCCATAAAACTGATCATTCTAGCTCATTAAAAAAAAATCAGACATTTATTTCAATATTAATCTCTGCCAGTATTTTGCTTTATGTGGAAGCTGTTAACTGCTGTGGCAATTCTGACAAATCAGAACTTTAGCTTCATAATTTCATACCGCACTGTTGGATAAATCCAGCTGAAAAACTGAAATCCAGAACATGACAACACAAAATTCTGACCAATTTTATTAGAGTACTAACATTGGTAGGTAAAAAAAACAGCATGAAATATTAACAGTAGCAATGCTAGTGGTAATATGAAAAGTAAATTAAACAATCTACTTCATCTTTTTTTACAAAATATAAACAATTACTCCTGCAGTTAATATTCATTACTATTGCCTTATGCATCTGTACCTTTTCTACTTTTTTTAACCATATCTTCCATGGCACTTAGCAAATTGGGTGTTAATTGTTAAAACTTTAGCACAAAACAGAGAAAATACTGAATCAAGGCAACTTCAACAGCAACTGCTCTGGAACAATCACATTTTGTTCACACCTAACATATGATTGTATTTACATTTTAACTGAGCAGTGATTCAATTAACAAACATGGTGATTATCCAAAATATACACAGTATATAAATCCCCTATCAGGTCTGGGAGGAAAAGGCCATCCTGATGGACTCAGTAATCCAGGCAGCTGGAAGCAGTCTTATGAAGATGCTCTCTTCTGTTCAGAAAAGGGAGATTCATAGGCTTCCATTGGTGGGCAGGTACAAACCAGATGTTGATCTCCATATATGTCATCAATGCGAGCAATTGTGGGCCAAAACTTGCTTTCAGGCTTCACAAATGGCTAAGTACAGAAGAAAAAACAACTATTTTAATTTTTCTACCAAGCAAATCTATGTAATTGTAATAGACATTAGAAGTTTTAAGAATGACAAATGCTAGAAAAGTGGATTTTTTAAAGTGAAGTCATACTTCAAATCTATTTGCAGTCCCTGAAAGTTAACAAGCATGTATAATAGAGTTGGCAGTCAAAAGAATATTTAGATTTTCAAAAATGTATAACCATGTCCTCTAACAAATGCTTGCAAAGAAGCAGTTGTTGTAGGATAAAAGAAAACTATGACCCTTTGAATAACTGGTTCACAGATAGGAACCAAGGAAAAGTGGAGGAGACTACCAAGACCTGTGCTGTTCAAGATAGTTGTAATATAACATATAAAACAAGGTGGCAAACTTCACAGGTGCAGTTAAATTCTTCCTCTTTGAAACAGCACGAAGCAATAAAATAGATGCAGTTCAGTTTTAGGTGAGAAAAGTTAGTTACACATATATTTAGCTGTTAAGATTGTGGAAGCAATTTTATGGAGTGCTCTGAAGAAGTCTTATGTATCCAGCTCCAATTTGACTTTTAATTGTAGCAGACTCACATTGGTGTGGCTTGCCCCATGCTGGCCATGCATCTTGTCAAACCCTCATCTAAGTTCTTTGGAGCACAGCTTTGAACGTCAGGATATGGGACTCTGTTTTGGGAGCCCCTGGTGCAGTATGTCAGAACTGAACGGGCTGTTTCCAATAGGAATATCCAATATTGAAGTGCTGAGATTTAGAAGACCGAGTTTGCACTTCATGTGTAGAGATATTTTTTTTAAGATCTTTTCTCCTTGTCTTGAAAAACAAAACTAATGGAACTACTGTAGAGCTTACACACATAAAAATTGAGCAACAGTAAAAATGGCTCTGAAGTTTTTATTCTTACCACATTTTTCATCTCCAACTGACCAGAAAACCACAGAGCAGAAAGCGCATTTATGTATTACCACACCACTAGGATCCAATTATTTACTCACCAGTGGGAATGCTGCTACTTCTCTGGAATAAGGACGATCCCACTTGGAAGAAGTGACACAGTTCAGAGTATGTGGTGACATCTACAAGCAAAAAGACATCTTTAGGACATGAAATCACTAAATTCAGTTGAACATACCAGTGTGAACCCTCTTTCAAGTTCATATTACTACATACAAATAACTGCTGTCTAGAGAGTCTCTTGAGAATACCATTCATCTGGGAAAAAAAGGCAGATTTAAAACAGAAAGCGACTTAGTATCTGGGTTTCTTCCAGTTTGCCTGAAGATACTACCCAAGGTTTGAACATGGTTCCAATTTTTCACTAAATCCCCCCAATATTTAAAAAGTTAATACAGCATTACAAGAATTGAACAGATCTTGAGCCTATAGCAATTCCATGCTGCAGTTGCTAAAATAATTCATTCAATCTTTATTTTACTGTTAGTTTTAAGGTCATTCCATTTCCCTTCTTAAACCAGATAAATAAGCATCTCCATTACTTTGAGATGGCCTCAAAAATTATAGGTCATATGCTTGCATAAATAACTTTCTCTGCTCTCTCAACAAAGGCCAGACTTCTGACTTGAAACAGTCAAAATTCAAATTTTGAAAAAGTTTAAGGTTTCTAAAAAAGCCAAATTTCAAGAAATTCATGTGTTCACTGTTGCACATAATTATTTTTAAGTACTGAAAGACCAGAAGCAGGCTTATGTAGTCTCAAGTAAGTCTCAAGGGTTAAGCTGATGCTGGTAACTTGCTCTACATGCCATCTTACCTTTAGTGGGTTAATTTGGGGGTCCATCCTGCCCTCCTCTATTTCAGCAATTTCCTGTCGAATACTGATCATTGCATCACAGAATCTGTCCAGCTCTGCCTTGTCTTCAGACTCTGTTGGTTCAATCATAAGTGTCCCTGCCACTGGCCAGGACATGGTTGGAGCATGAAAACCTGATAAAGAAGAAATCATCAGTCACTGACAATAGGTTATGAGTTAATATATGCATTAGCTAGCAATTGATTCACAAATGCAGCCCTTTCTATAATCTTTACAGGACTGAACTCATTGGTAGTGTTGGCAGTGTACTGTAGAGGTAAGAGACTTTTCAAGTACCTTAGTGTTTAACACTGAAGGGTAATGCCATTGTCTTATTTACAATACAGTTACACACTGATTTAATGAAACACTCTTAAAAGTTGCTCTTTCTGCTTTGTTACTTTTCAGCCCAAAGTATATTGCTGCTTTCCTGGGTTATTTCTGTTCCTGCTGATCACTTCAGTAGAATTGTTTTGTCACTTTACCTTCTTATGACAGGCTGGATGGCAAAGTAAGATGTATAGATTTCTGCACTCATAAACAAGATAGAAAGAAAAGGTGGTCTCTCATTATTCCCTTCCAGCACTACTGCTAATTACAGCCTTGTGACAATTGTATTTTGGCTACAGAGGATGGAACTTTACTAAATTTATCCATGTAACTCACCTCTGTACCTACTGAAAAGTCTACTTAAAGTGATGCATGCTATTTAAGGCCATAGCAGCCCACTTACTTAAAACAAGCAGGAAGGATGGGATTTTTTGGTATCACAACTGGGCTCTGGATTATTTCAGTGACCAGGTATTACTGGTTAAAAGCACAGTTGCATAGGATCAAGCAGTTCTGTGGGTCATCTTGTCTGGCAGCCAGAGTAGCCACGATCAGGTTCTTCACAGCATGTGTACAAAACTGCCTAAACTGTATCAGGATGGAAGCATTTAAATCCTATTATCTTACTTCAAAACTCTTCCCCCCCCGCCCCCCCCCCCCCCCCCCCGTTGTTGGAATCTTATTAAGCTCTCGGCTCCAGCCCACTCGCTCCAATGGTTGAGTCATGTAATTGCAAATTTGAAGGGGCAGTTTACAAAACTGGGGAGGTAGCAGCAGATTTGCATCTGCAACTCAAGAGATGCAAATATCTCTCTAAGCCCTTAATGAACATGGTAAGACTTGAAATGATTGTGACAGGCTCACCATCCATAAGCACAGGACTAGAATGTTTCTGGCTCCCTTTAGAAGAAATCTAGGAAATTCGTATTTACACTGCTATTTTTAAAAAAAGACATTTGACTTACCATAATCCTGAAGTCTCTTAGCAAGATCTACAGCTTCAATGTTTGCTGTTTTTTTGAAAGGTCTTGTATCCAAAATGAATTCATGGGCTACATAACCTGTAAACAAAAAAGTGTACCTTATGTTTACCTACTAGGAAAATAACACAATCTACCAAGCAGTCTATTCTGATTGGTTTTGTGGAGAACATGGCAAAAAGACAAATTAAAACATATCCACTTGCACAAAACCTCAAACCTGAGAAATTATCAGGTAAGAGATACACAACTCAGTATTTGAAGACTGGCCCTCTGAGTCCCAAGTCACATTAAGAAGAGTCCTCACTTCCAACATGAGAACTAGGAAAGGGTGGCCAAAGTAGCGCCTACAATTTACAAGTACTCTAAAAAATAACTGAATTTGTCAGTAGCCCAACACCATTTGGGTCTTAGGCTTGAATTAGCCATGTACAAGATAATCGGCTTCATGTTATGCCACAGAAAAGCTCCAATCTGCTGTTATAGAAAGGCTAAAGACATAAGTTATCTAAATTTATATTCATGATCCTGGAGAACCTTGTTCCATTTCATTGCTGAATCCTTCAAAATTTGCAACTTCCATTCACTTCTGTGAGGAAATAATATATTCTCTTGAAATGCAACCTGCAAGTTTAGCCAGTGTGTACTCCATTAAATTTAAGACATATCTTTTGAAGAGCATACCTATTGTACTCAAATGTTCTTTGGTGCTATTCAACTTAAGCAAAATAGCATTTTCTGATAGTTACTCTACTGTAACAGATAATTTTTTCACCTCTTATTCATTACTTCTGTCCTGCTGCAAGACTGGAGAGCCGCAGAAGGGAACTAGAATGTAGCTAAAATATTTTGCATTGCCAAGGGGATTTTCCCCCATCTCACAAGGGAGAATAAGGAGCGGAAACGAGAGAAATTTGTTGGTTTGGTTTTTTTTTTCCACAGAACGTGTGTAAGGGAAAGCACAGGTCCAAAAATTGCTTCCAGTTCTTAAATTGTTGTGCTTTTGGTTATTGGAAATTTGGAGGTCTCAACTTTGTTGCTACTCCTTTTTCTACTGTTCATTACTCTGCTACTAGACTTCAAGGAGAACAATCTGAATGCCAAGGTTGACTCCATCTTTTGTCATATTTTCATCTAATTACAAACAGGCATTTTTCTTCTACTTCTAAGTATCTCAGTTTCATTGCAATACCTCCACAGAAGCAGCATGGCAGGTTATTTCTCTCCTTGTGAACAACGTGAAGAGAAGTTTGAGATGCAGCTGTCATACAGCATTAAAAAAGAATCATATCGCAAGCCAACTTGTACACTAGGAAAAAAAAAAAGTCAGCTTTGTAGAAGAAAACATTGTCCAATACTTGCCTCTTGCTCCTCTGAAAAGGATTTTGTAGTGCTTCTCTAGCCTCTTTGCCATATAGTTTGCATTTAGTATAGCAATCTCAGAAGCATGTTTCAGACCCTTTGCTCCCATTGTCTGAAAGAGGAATAACATGAAGAAACAGATCTAAAAACACTCCCAAGCAAGCTAAGTGCGTTCATGTCCTGGCAAGCATGATAGACAACAGCACCTTAATGCATCTGCGTAGTTTTAAGGCAGTCACACTGCTATTACACCTTTCCACCCTACACTCACAGAAAAGCACTGGGATTACTTGTGAGCAAGTTTGGTATACATAACTTATGAGGCTGCTTACTGTGTAAGATTTTTTGCTTGAAGTCAACAAGTGAGCAACCCAAACATTTCCTCAAACTGAGAAGCTCTGAAGTGAATAGAAAAAAGTGAGCAGAACTCAAGAATGTCATCAGCACACTTGTAAGAGCTGCACATGCTGCCTGTTGCCATCCTTACCCCCAGGGAAAGCATCCAGAGAGCTGCCCAAGAATCTATGTATGCTGTCTGTACAGATTATCCCAGCAACTCAAACTCTGCTTGCCCGTATCATGTCACAGATGATACTGTCCATTAGCAGAGACCAGAGCCAAATGAACACAGATGCACTTATTTCTGTGTTAAAGCACAGCAAAAGAACAGTGCTGGAATTGAGCTGTTGTTTCTTAACACTCCACTTAGAAGTCAAGTTGGCAAAGACAGCCAAAACAGCCTTCAAAGTAGCCCCTTTAGATAGGACAGTGTAAACAGATGACACTTTGCATTGCAAAGAAACAGCTTCCCTTAAAAAATCACTACAGTTTAAATATTCTGTAATAGGAACCAGCTTACAGTCACAAGTGATTTTTACCCACAGCTGAAAAGCCACCATGGAAGTTGTACCAGCTCATATTTGCTCATTTCAAATTCCTGAAGAGCTGGATTCTCTGGGAGCGGAAGGTTCCATGGTTAGAGTATCAAATGGGCTACAGGCTACTCTGAATAGATGCTGCACTTATATTTGCCATTCCAAGTCTTTCTTTCACTGAAGGCTTTAAATGTTGCTCAGAGTCCCAGCATGCCCTCTTCTCAAACAGAATTTGAATCTACACTCATCTCTGTTAGCTGAATACTTCCATATATGTAACTAAATATTTGCAGGCTTATCACTAAATTGCAATGCATTAAAAAATTACATAGATCATGATCCAGTTGTCACATATGCAAAGCCAAAACTAAGTTCAATTTTCAAATTCAGTAAAATCCCCTGGAATTCAAGTTCTTATTGAACAGATTTTGAAAAGTTAAATGTTACATACAGGTCAAGTATAACAATACTGCAGCATACAACCAAAAATATTCTTGGAAGAACAGTAATTACCAAGCAGCTTTTAACATGAAAATTTAAATGTCAGAGACAGTGGAAGGGCAAGCTTGGTTGCAGCTTTCTGCCTTATGTCCACTTGTCTCAAGAATTATTACAGACAAGAGACAGAAGAATTAAGCAGGCTGAATAGATACAGCAGTTGTCCTGCCATCCTTCCCTATTGCAACAGATGGCAATAGGCTGTTCCATTGTCCTGCCAGAAAACAAGGAGGTTCAAAGGATGTAAATAACCTATGACTGTCCCATAGTCATTTCAGTCTGTGCCAACATCTTGTGACAAGTTGCTCTTAAACCTGTTCATGTGGTTCCAGTGGTCCTCAGACTTGTTGAAACAGAAACAGACCCTCAGCTGATAGTCCTTATAAAAGTCTACACACCTTGATATACACCCAGGAAATTGGCAATATAGCACTGGAACCCCAAGGTGCAGCACTGACAGTACCCAAAGGACATGCATCCTTATCCAGCTGTATTTTGATGACAGGGTGGGTAGGCAAGTAGGGTGCCAAATGTTTCTTCCTAAAACAAAAACATTGATTTTAGAACTTAAATGTGTGTTCCTGTGTTACCATTTCTAGACAGTTTCAACCGTAGCTTCTCTTCACCTTCCTTCTAAACACATTCCTCCAGGAAGTCTGGAGAAAGTTTATTAACGTAACTGGTGATAATGGAGGATGACACTCAGTCTTCATTCTATCATAAGATACTCATGCAGCTATCCAAATCAAAATTTTTTTTTTTAAAAGAATGAGATTATTTTCTTCTAAAGAAATATGATTGCATATAGAATAGATTCATGTAATTCATGTACCACTTCTGCGTTCTGGACTACATACAGTATCAGCCCTCAAAGTTCACAGGTCATCTCTGCATTTACTCAGAAAACAGACTGCTGAGCAAGGTCTACCATACACACTAAAGGGCCAACATGAAAGTCAGGGTTTGGGAATACATGTGGACCTCACCATTCATGAGATCAGCACATGACAAAGAAGGACAAAAGTTTACAAACAACAGTACACCTTCCCATTCATGGCTCTGTACTTAAGCCAACCATGATTCACTAAGAGATATTTTTTTTTAAAGAAAAGGCTACTAAAGAGATACCCACACTCCAATTGGTCCCATTCCAGGTCCTCCTCCTCCATGGGGAATGCAAAAGGTTTTGTGAAGGTTTAAGTGAGAGACATCAGAGCCGTAATCTCCAGGACGACACAGGCCCACCTGTGAAGGGAATACTCTGTTTCAAAACATTCTTCATGTGCCATTTTAAGACCTATTACTTCATTTAAGAAAAATAGGTTGAAAAAGATGTTATATGTTTTCCATTTTTCTTTAATGTGATGCATCATAAGAAAGAATTGATGCAAACAATTTTTTTCGGTAGGAATTCCTACTCAATTCTGTAAAGAATGTCTTTGACAAAGATCAGGCAGACTAAGCCAATTTCAGTGTACATCTCATACATTTTATAACACATTTCAGGCAAAACCAGATAAAAGATAATTATTTCCACCATCTAATTTTTATTATTGTTCTTGGAAACCTCACCTCTCCCCCCAAACACTGTGCCATCTTGTGAGGAAGCTGTGTTAAGGTCTGAACTGTGCTATTTTTATTCCAAGCAAATGTACACTCCCAGTTGTAATAAATCTGCCCCTGAGATTTTGTACCTGGGCATTCATATTTGCTCCATCTAAGTAAACCTGGCCTCCATGTTTGTGAATCAGTTCACACACATCTCCAATCTCCTCTTCAAACACACCATTGGTGGAAGGGTATGTGATCATGATGGCTGCCAAATTCTCTTTGTGCTTGTCCACCTGGTGGCAGGGAAGGAGAAAGAAAAAAGGTCATTGAGGCTCCTAAAGCTTCTTAAGAGCAGATTTCTACAAAAATCTGTAATTGAGGTCATCAGGTGTTTTACAGGTAAGAAGCAAATCTATCGGCAGGTAGTCTAAGTCATTTACAGTCAGCAAAAGACACTGCGCTCTTTCCTTCAGCAATACTTACAGAGAAATAGTATTTTCTCAATAAATCAGAACTTTAAATCAGAGAAGAAGGCATGGTATTAAAAGATACATGTCTAATAGTCACTTCTCGGACCTTAAGACAAGTCAAGTGACACATCTGGCCTTCAAGGTAATGTGATTTAATGACCATCCCCCTGCGTTCAGCAATACAGTTCTATGACTACCATAAAAGCCTGCTGAAATATGTGTTTTTGGAAATGTGTCCTGCTAATCCCTTGGGTACCCAAGATTCACCTGCAGCCAGTCTACTCAAAAAAGTGAAAAAAGTTGCCTAGCAACACCTTCTCCAGCAGAGGTGGGCTTGAACTTCGCTAAGCAAAGGCTAAAGTGCCGTTTCAAATGCTTCATACTCATGAACATGCTTCATTCATTTCAAATACTAGATGTAGACCAAAAAGGTCTGCTATAAAAGATCCTACTGTGTAGAAAACCACTCTGAGCCACTCCTGCATCAAAGATCCTCAAATTAAAGGAAATCTCACAAGTGCCACATGGTAGTGCCTGAGTGAGCAAAAAAAGCAAGAATTACTTATCCTTTTCAAGCATGTATTCACTATTATTGCCCTATTTTCTCTCAAAGAAAAGTCTGATTCAGCTACCAACGCTATTACCTGTAGAGGAGAAGGAGTATTCCTGCCTTGAGAAGTAAAGATAATTAAATACTCGCCATTGCTTTTAAATGGGAGATATCAATGCTCCCATTTTTATCCACTTCGATTGGCTGAATCTTCATCCCCGCCATTTGTGCACTTGCTGGATTTGTACCGTGAGCAGATTTAGGAATAAGGCAAACCTTAGAAGGAAAAAAGAAGCAGGGGCTAAAGTATAACTGGTTAAAAAGTCTTAAAGCATTATGGTCTATGCTCAGCTACAAATCATTATCAGAGTTTTCAAAGGGGATCCTGAGGGAATGTTTACTGGTAAATTTCCACTTGTACTGAAGGATGCAACTCAATTTTCTTTGAAGAAAAGCCATTCAAGTATCAGCATCTAAATACTCATTAGGAAAGTAAAGTTTCATTTGCTGCATAAATCATATTTAGGGCTGAAGTTCCAGAATATTATCTCAAAAGACTCACATTGAAAATCCTCTCCTCTCACCCCTCTTTTTTTAAAGGCTAATTTTTTTTTACAGTAATCAGTCTCCATATGAACAATGACTTGAAAGGAAAAACTATCTAATTCCAACTTCCCACTACATCTTCAGCTGACTTCCAAAGCATTTTCTTCTGTATTCCATTCAGAACAAAAATTTAGACTGAAATATTTCGGCTATAGCTAGAAGTTTCAGACAGCTACATACATGCTTGATATAGTTAATTTAAAAAGAAAAAAAAGAAGTACTTTTACTTAAATAAATGAGGTTCTTGTTACTAATAGTTAGGAAAATGGAGCTCAGGATATTTCCAGACATTTGCTAGCAACTCCACCCCTTCTAAAGATGATAAATATACCTTGTCTAAAAAAATCCTTTGCTTCTATTCAATGAGTATATTGAAACATTTGGCTATTATAATTCTCTTGGAAGGATTAAGTTAACTAGGTGTATTAAGTAAGTTACTTAAACTTAGCTGCATTAAATAACTAGCAGTAAGCTGCTTTGTTTTCATGAGAAACTGCTTGCTGGTCTCTACCTCATATTCCACAGAGATGCTGAGACAAATATTAATACTTTAAAAGCTATTTCAAGGAACCAACCCAACTGTCTCAGCACCTGGGTATTTCATTTTCTTGCAGTGAACTGTCAATGTTTTACTGTGCAGCTGTGCTGAAAGGAAACATAGGGATTACAGCCCCAGTGCTGGGAAGCACTGTGGCACATCTGTGGTCATTTTAGCTGCACAGCAGAAATGTAAAGTGAGTCTAGATTGCCATCCAGTCTTGCTGAGTTGCATCTGCAGCTGCTGGTTACAGAAGTTATTGATCAGGCAAAAAAGTGGACAGATGTGAGCTGTCAGTTAAAGTAGATACTTTTTTTTCTATGAGACACCACCAAATCTGGATGCTGGGATTGACAGACTTCTGGTCTGGGTTAATCTGGCTCTTCTTATATCACAAACATGCAATCATGTCTCCAAAATGAAACTTGCTACCACCAACTTTTCACATTTACGTATTTCAACCTATTTCACTTCCAATCAAACTTATACCTAAAACCTACGATTAACACAGCCCTTCTTCCAGGCATCACAGCTTGTTCAGAAAGCACCTAAAGGAACAATATTACTTTCAGATTTTTCAGCTATAACTGCCTGCCATTAAGTAAAAATAAAGAATTCTCTTTAAAAGAAAATTAGAATTCAAAATTCTATTAAACATAATGTACTAGTAAGAACTGATTCCTCTTTGGGGTTAACTACAGTTGTATCAACTCTCAGGTTTACAAAAACTCTCTTTTGTCAGGTTACAATGGTATAGCTGAGAAGTGACTCTTTGAGTTCAAAGTTTCAGGTAGTTAGTATAGAAGAGAATAGAAATCAAGCCTTTAGACTTGCATTACCAACTGAAGATGATCCTCAGTGAATCAAAACTGATTAGCATTATTCAGCTACAGTTTTTGTCGCCCTTGTGAAGCAAGGTTACCTCCATATATCCCATAGAAATTTATTTGAAACAGTTTGAATGGACAAGAACTAGATGAACCTTGAGACTTTTATGAGTAGCTACCAAGGCATACCAGAGGCTTGTCTGCTTCTTCTGTCAGGAGTGGCTATACTTGAACCAACTGACATTATAAGCAATATAAATTTTAGATAATCAGTTCCTGTTCCCCCTGTAAGTGAAAAAGCTGGAGAGGGAGTGACATACCACCTTGAAAAAGCAAAAAACTGTCATTGCCCATTTTCTTCTGAGGCATGGACATCTGGGCCTAGATCCATCTCACTGAAGATCTGTATCACTGTCTCACATTCATGATTAGCCTGTGTGATGGCTTAAATTGTTAGGTCCGCCCATTGATCATGAGCCCATCTGTAGGTTTTAGGTCTCTCCCTAAACCTCCTGATGTTTCATGGGCCCACTGAGCTATGAATAACTCATCCTTAAGTTCCCAGTCCAGGTCTACCTGAGTCACTTCAATTCTGGCAGCCTGGTCTACCTGCTCATTGTTCTGGTGTTCTTCAGTGGTGATGCCCTTGGGCTTGTGAGCATCTGTATGACATATCCCTTTATAGTAATGCTTTCTACCTGGGCAGCAGTGCCTTGCTAGAAGGCAGCAGTCCAGAAGGGTTTACCTCTGTGCTGCCAGCTGGTCTGTTTCAAGTGATGCAGTCACCTTCACAGGGCATTTACCACCATTCATGGGTCAGTATTAACATAAAGTGCTGGCTGCTTTTGTTATTCAGCTGTCTCTAGGGCCAGCTTCTTCAGACTGGCTCAACTTGCCTTCTCCTTTGATGGCTTTGACTACTTGTTGTGTAGGATTCTGCACAGCAGCCTTCCACTTCCAATGGTTTCCTGCAATGCAACAGGATCTGGTAAGCAGACCATAGTGCTTTTCATCTTCTGATAACTCATTATATGGTGGTACTTCTTTTGCATGAGTCGCCTCTTTGAGTGATGCTCTGAAATTTATGCCTTCTGATGAGTCCGTGATCTTTTTCAGGATTCCTAGGCAGCTGGGATTCCCCATCCAAGCCTGTTGCATGACCAACGCTACCCACTTTATACAGTGTCCTTTGAACATCCAGTACAGCACAGGCAATCATGGTGCTAAGAGGAGCTGTGCTTTTGTACCAACTTCTGAAGCAGCTCAGCCCCCCTCGTACACTACTAGTACCTCTTTTTCAGCCAGAGTGTAGTGGGCCTTGGATCTTCAATACACCCAGCTCCAAAATCCTGAAGGCTGACCTTGCATTGCTCCAGATGTTTTCTGTCTGAGGCTCCAGTTGAGGCTGTGCTCCCCAGCTGCAGTGTAGAGTATGTTTCTCACAGCTGGTCCCATCCAGATGGCCCCAAGGGCTACCACACGAACTATCTCCTCTTTGATGTGTTCAAAGCCCTGTTGCTGCTCAGGGCCCCACTCAGAAAAAGTTCTTCTTTAGGATCACTCAATAGAGAGGGCTCACAAGCTGACTGTAACCTGCCATACACATGCATTCTCCAGTAATCCACAATGCCTAGACAAGTCTGTGTTCTCTTCTTGCTAGCTGGTGGGGACATAGATATTATCTTATTGATTGCAGCCCCATGGGTGTGACGTTCATCTTGCTTTTTTAGTCCCAAGAACTGGATGCCTTGTGCAGGTCCATTTACCTTTCTTTGGTTTCACAGCAAAACCAGCTTTCCAAATGACCTGGATTATTCTTTTCCCCTTCTCAAATGCTTCCTCTGCTGTGTTGCCCCATACAATGATGTCATCCATGTATTGCAGGTGTTCAGGGGCTCTACCCTGTTCCAGTGCAGTCCGTATCAGTCAAAGACTGATACGTAGGTAGGGTTGTGCTCCAGCCCTGGGGCAGTCATTTCCAGGTGTATTGGACACCCCACCATATGAAAGCAAACTGTGGCTGGTGCTCTGCTGCTAAAGGGATAAAGAAAAATGCTTTGGCAATATCAATTGTGTCATACTGCTTGGCCACCTTTGACTCCTGTTCATATTGAGTTCTAGCTTGTCCCACACGGCAGCACTCAATGGTGGCATCACTTTGTTCAGGCCATGATAGTCCACTGTGAACCTCCCCCCCCCGTCAGATTTTTGCATGGGCCTTATGGGACTATTTAAGGGTTATTAAGTCGTGCTTATCACTCCTTCGCTCTCCAACAGATGAATCAACTTACAAATAGTAACCAGGGAGTCTTGGCTGGTGTGATACTACCACTGGTGCACTGTCACAGTAGCAACCAGCACCTGCTGTTCTTTGTCATGCAGCAACCCTACAATGGAGAGGTCAGGCAAGGTAGACAGTTATTTAGTCTTCTTTCTGTCTGCTGTGGCTACACCAAAGGCCCATCAGTACCTTCTTCAGTCCTTGAATACCCTCTCCTGAGATAGTCTATTCCAAGGATACATGGAGACTCTAGGCCATCACAACAGGATGCTTCTGCCATTTGTGCCATGTTAGGCTCACCTCAGCCTCCAACACAGACAACTGTTGACATCCCCGTCACTCCACAAATCCAGATAGGTCCCGCCCCCTTCTACCCTGATAACATTATGGTACACTGTGTACCAGTATCCACCAAAGCCTTATACCCCTGTGGATCCAATGTGCGAGGCCACTGAATCCATACAGTCCATTAAACTTTGTTATCCCCTTCTCCACCTAGCCAGAGGCAAGGACCCTTTAATCCTGGTTGTAGTATTCACTCTGACTCCCGTGGCGTCAGACCACAAGTCCCTTCACCAAGCTCAGGAGGAGAGGCATTTTCAGCCCTTATTCTGTGTCTGGGGGACTGCTGGATGCTTTCCACTGTCTTGGCAGCAATTAGTGCGGCAACCTTCTGGGTTGGTCCCTCTTAGTGGCTGTCTTCCCCCGCAGTTCAGGTATAAGTGCTTCTTGCTTCAAGGTGAGTGCACTATCCCTGTTCCTTGTGTCCTACCCCAGCCACGCAGGAAGAACCAGAGGGTGCCATATGGTGTGCACCTGGGGCTCCCTTTCTCTCTGGCAGGGGGAGGCTGACTCCATAGGGTACCCTTGACAGCCAAGACACTTTCTGTGGGGATGAGAAGTGGAGGCATTATCTTTGAAACACCCTGGAACCGGCAAGACAGTCTCTCCACAGTTGGTATCTCAAGATGTGGCCGGTCCGTCATCACCAGTCAGTTGGCATATGATACTGATGCATCTTCCACAGACCTCCTTTACATGGCCCATGAGTACTGGACATCATGCAGATCTGTGGAGACCTGTTTGTTGTCCAGGTCACTGTAGACTGCCTCTGCCACTGCTAATTCTCTTACATACTGAACACCTTCCTCAGCAGGGGTTTAATTGCCTCAGTAATTGACAAGAACACCCTTGAGAGGACACCTCACACTCAACAGGAACCACCTCCAGAGGCTGCAGATTGTCAACTGTCTTCTGATTCCTTTGTTGATTCCCTAACAAGGGATCCCAGCTGCTGGGCTTCTCTGCCCTCAATTCCTGGCTATCCCCTTCAGCATCCCAGCATTTGAGCAACCAGGCAGCAATATGCTTGCCTGGCTGGAAGCTGTAATTTTTCTGCACATTTTGGAGCTTGGTCAGTGTTAGGGATGGGGTGGTTTCTGCCTCTTGGATGACTTCTATCGCTTTCTCTTTATGTTTCCTTGCCAAAGGACTGGCTTCCTGATCAGACCCTTCCTCCTCCTCCTCCTTTACTAATTGATGGTACAGTTCTGTTGACCTCCACTGCCAGTGCTTTCTTTTTACTACTGGGGCAATCACTGTGGTTGAGGTTTGGGTCCCTGTCTCAGCCATCATGTCCTTGGAGGTAGAGGCCCACTTTCCCTTGCTGCTGTGACAGTGCTAGACAGAAGCTCAATAGGCACAGGTCAAGCCCCAGAACAGTACTAGAAGCTGCTGGGTCTCACTGAGGTAGGCAATGCACCCTTCCATCCCGTAGTGTGCCAATTCAATGGGATTGCATGCCTGTTCAGGTGTAAAATCCCAGGTTATAGGAGGTGATAATAGCGCTAGGCACCTGCCCAAACCCTCCTACACACCCTGTCACCCAGGGATCAACTGCCTCAGGGCACGTTTCTCTGTCAGCTCAGCAACAAGTTGTTTACTCTTATGCCAGCACCAAACCAGGTTCCACACACCCAACAACAAGCCAACAATGTTAGATAATAGGATCAAACATCTTACACAAGGATGTACAAAAAACTCAGGAGCCCACGCAACAGAGCTGGACACATCAATCCCAGAGGAGAAGAGGGAGGTGTAATCCCTTGTTCTCTCCACAAGGTAGCTCATGCAGCACAGGAATGGCATCACAGCCAGGGCCGTATGCCAGTCCAGGCATACAGCCACTGCTTTTATCAAAATGTTTCCAAGCACAGTGAAATACATTGATAAGCAGCACAGCAAACAGCAAAAGCCAAAAGCAGCCATTAAAAAGCCCTAGACTCTAATACAGAGTAAAGCAAGCAAGCTTTGTGACCCACCCAGGAGCCAGCCAATTAACAAATTAACATGCTCAGATCAAAACTGTCATTACCTCAAGCCCCACACTGGATGCAAAAAAGGACTGTGACAGATTGACCCAGCCAGTGGCCAAACACCCATGCAGCTGCTCACTCACTCCTATCTCCCATGGGATGAGGAGTAAATAGAAGTAAGGTGAGAAGACTCGGACTGAGAGAATGACAGTTTAATAGAGAAAATGAAAGCCGCGTACACAAGCAAAGAAGCAAGAAGAGGAATTAATTCATTACTTCCCATGGCCAGGCAGATGTCCAGCCACTTCCTGGAAAGCTGGGCCCCAGTACACGTAATGGTTGCTCGGGAAGAAAAATGCTGTAACCATGACCTTCCCTGCTTTGTCCTCCTTTTCCTGAGCTTTTATTGCTGAGCATGCCTTTATATGGCATAAAATATCCCTTTGGTGAGTTTGGGTCAGCTGTCGTGGCTGTGTCTCTCCCAGCCTCTTGCCCACCCCCAGCCCTCTCTCTGGGGGAGTACAGGGGGTGGGGCAGGGCAGAGTGGGAGAGAGAGAAAGCCGTGACACTGTGCAAGCACTGTTCAGCAATAGCCAAAACATCCCTGTCTTACCAACACTGCTTTAGCCACAAATCCAAAGCACAGCAACATGTGGGCTGCAATGGAGAAAATTAACTCCTCATTCCCACTGTCCGAAAGAAAGACTTTTAAGATGGTACCCATGATCCATGAGGGAAGCAGGGAATACAGAAAGCTTGTCACAGACGAGCATACACAACCTAGTTTCCCTCTAGGTGAGTCCCAGCTGCTGAATCAACTCTTCTTTCTCCACTTCCCACCCAAAGCTCTTTCCCACATGAGTGTTGACACTTACAGTTCTATGACGTTCTCCTTTTGCATTTAAATAAGCTTTGATTGCAGCCAAACCTGCATACTCTCCTTGGGCTCCACTGCAAGAGGAATACAAACCCCATTACACAAGCATACAAATCAGAAAGGGCCAGCTCTCTACTGAAACTTCAAAATTGTCCAGCCCTAATCCTTCTCAATAACTTTAGGCAAGTGTCAGCAACTTAAAAGAAGCACATCCCATGGGTTAAATTACAAATAGACAAGCATTAATTAACAGCTCCTGCCTCTTTTGCAAACAGTCGATGAAAAAAGTTATGCCATTTTATGTGCTTACATTATGATGTTAAATCCTTTTGGTGACTGAGCTGATCCTCAATTCTGCACCTAGCAGGGGACTGTGTGCTTGACTACAGAGAGGCAGACTAATACTGAAATGCATAGTAAAGTGTACGCAGTGAAACAAGAACTCTTTTGGTGATATCCTAAGTGTAAAGTAAGTCCTTGATGCTCATTTTATATCAAAACTACTAACAGACATAAACAGGCTGCAGCAGTACTCATTCAGATCTGCTTTATCTATTTCAGTGACCATGCAGATCCTAGGCATTCTTCCGTCAAACCTAGTATTACCTAGAGCATCATATATCAGTTTCAACAATTATATAGTTGCCAGCTCATACAGCTTACTCCTATTTCAAATCTTTCATTTTAGCTCATAGGAGGGTATCAGTAACATCACCATTTTAAGCAAGCAATGGTGGAGAAACCAGCCTTCATAGAAAGGAAAACATGGGAAAAAAAAACCATTAATAGAATTAATACATTAATAAATTAAATAAATAAATTAAAACATTAATAAAATAATAGAAAAGACCATTAAAGTTTTAGAAGAGATGAGACAAAGTAAGGTTCTGCAGTCTTGAAAAAACAAATCTTGTTTTCATAACCTGGCATTCAAGGCTTCTCTTTATCAAATTTAATTTTAGAAACTTCTTTCACTTTTGGCTTGCACATTTTCTTTAGAGATAAGTTTTTGGAATCATGTTAAGGAGCAAATGTTCAGGAAAAATTTCCTACCTGTTTGGTTGGAAGGAGATTTTGTCATAGCCAGTAATCTCACATAGGTCCTTCTCTAAATCCTTGAAAAGCTGCTGATACCCTTGAGCTTGATCCAGGGGCACAAAAGGGTGGATGTTGGCAAATTCTTTCCATGAAATAGGCTATTAAAAAAAAAAAATGTGCTGCAAGGAAAAATTCTGCAGACAACTCTGTTTTGTTGTTGAACTCTATGAAGGAAAGAAGCTGCCCTGTGCTCAAATAAAAATCAAACAATTCTTGTGCAGCAAGACAAGTTCCCAACCTCATTATAGGATGTGGCCTGGCTGAACATAGAGCTTTGGCTGGAACTCAGGTAAAATTAGGAGAGTTTATGACCTTTGGAAGAAGGGGCAGGCAACTCAGGAGGACTACAAGAATGCTGTGAGGTTACACAGGGAGAAAACTAGAAGGGCCAAAGTCCAACTAGAACTTCATCTCGCTACTGCCATAAAAGATAATAAAAAATGTTTCTATAAATACATTAGCAACAAAGGAGAGCTAAGGAGAATCTCCATCCATTATTGGATACGGGGGGAAACATAGTGACAAAGGATGAGGAAAAGGGTGAGGTACTTTTAATGCCTTCTTTGCCGCAGTCTTTAACGGTAAGACCAATTGTACGCCAGGTACCCAGCCCCCTGAGCTGGAAGACAGGGATGGGGAGCAGAATGAAGCCCCCGTAATCCCAGAGGAACTGGTTAACGACTTCCCACACCACTTAGACACAGACAAGTCTATGGGGCCTGATGGGATCCACTCAAGGGTACTGAGGGAGCTGGTGGAAGTGCTCACCAAGCCACTTTCCATCATTTGTCAGCAGTCCTGGCTAACTGGGGAGGTCCCAGTTGACTGGAGGTTAGCAAATGTGACACCCATCTAGAATAAAGTCTGGAAGGAGGATCTGGGGAACTACAGGCCTGTCAGTCCAACCTTGGTGCTGAGGAAGGTTATGCAGCGGATCATCTTAAGTACCATCACATGGCACATATGGGACAACAAGGTGATCAGGCCCAGTCAGCACGGGTTTCTGAAAGGCAGGTCCTGCTTGACTAACCTGATTTCCTTCTATGACAAGGTGACCTGCTTAGAGGGTGAGGGAAAGGCTGTGGATGTTGTCTACCTAGACTTCCGCAAAGCCTTTGACATTGTTTCCCACAGCATTCTCCTGGAGAAACTGGCTGCTTATGGCTTGGATGGGTGTACTCTTTGCTGGTAAAAAACTGGCTGGATGGTTGGGCCCAAAGAGTGGTGATGAATGGAGTGAAATCCAGTTGGTGTCCGGTCACAAGTGGTGTTCCCCAGGGCTCAGTTTTGGGGCCAGTTCTGTTTAATAACTTTATCAGTGATCTGGACAAGGGGATCGAGTGCACCCTCCGTAAGTCTGCAGATGACACCAAGTTGGACAGGAGTGTTGATCTGCTTAAGGGTAGGAAGGCTTTACAGAGGGATCTGGACAGGCTGGATCGATGGCCCGAGACCAACTGTATGAAGATCAACAAGGCCAAGTGCTGGGTCCTGCACTTGGGTCACAACAACCCCATGCAACACTACAGGCTTGGGGAAGGAAGAGCAGCTGCAAAGCTGCCTGGCAGAGAAAGGACCTGGGGGTGTTGGTCCACAGCTGGCCAGGAAGGCCAATAGCATCCTGGCTTACACCAGAAATAGTGTGGCCAGCAGGACTAGGGAAGTGATTGTCCCTTTGTACTTGGCACTGGTGAGCCCGCATATTGAGGTCTGTGCTCAGTTTTGGGCCCCTCACTACAGGAAAGACAATGAGGTGCTGGAGCGTGTCCAAAGAAGGGCAACCAAGTTGGTGAATGGTTTAGAGGACAAGTCTTATGAGGAGCGGCTGAGAGAACTGGGGTTGTTTAGCCTGGAGAAAAGGAGACTCAGGGGAGACCTTATCGCTCTCTACAACTACCTGACAGGAGGTTGTAGTGAGGTGGGTGTTGGTCTCTTCTCCCAAGTAACAAGTGATAGGACAAGAGAAAATGGCCTCAAGTTGTGCCAGGGGAGGTTTAGATTGGATATTGGGAAAAATTTATTCACCAAAGGGTTGTCAGGCATTGGAACAAGCTGCCCAGGGAAGTGGTTGAGTCACCATCCCTGGGGTATTTAAAAGATGTGTAGATGTGGCGCTTACAGACATGGTTTAGTGGTGGACTTGGCAGTGTTAGGTTAATGATTGGACTTGATGATCTTAAAGGTCTTTTCCAACCTAAATGATTCTATGATTCTATGATTTCCAGTAACATTTTTTTTCAACATTCAGAAGATACTTAAAAATCCTTAGTTTCTCCTTCTAGGTCACCTACACTTATGTAGAGCTGTGGGGTTACAGGGAAAACAGGGAGGAGTTTGTGGAATACTACGTAACACTCAATTTGTTCACACAGTTTTGTTGCTATCCATTTTAATTAGAAGGGAATATAGAAGACAGAAAACAGTGAAGGGAGAAGACATAGAGAAGGCAGTGAGAGAAAGGGGACAAAGGAAACCTAGTGAAAGATCAAAGTGAGAAACCAATAGGGAGAGAGCAGAGGAAGCTCATTCAGAGTCAAAAAGTAATTCGGTACCCAAACAGCCTAGCTAATGCTCTGCTTCATTTGCTACCAGCTAGAAAAATGAAGATACTTGGAGACTGCAGCTCCTCACCTGGACAAAAGGCGTGCTATCCTAAGAAACAGCAAACTGACAGAGAAGCATGAATTGCCAGTCCCACCTGACTCTCCATATTTCTGAGGATTTGACTGTAAGATTTGTAATGTGGATAGAAGTTAGGTACTGCAACACCACATGAGGGAACAGGATGGTGATAACAAATTCCAAAAATTACATTCATTATTTTTTTCAGTAGGGAGTCTTCAAAGTCACTCACTCTCCTGCTGTTGTTGCACCCCTACTGTGCTTTTTTGAGCTTTTTTCCTAGCGGAGAAGGGAGCTGATGACTTTAACTACTTCTGAAATTGCCTCCTCAGCTGCAGTGCTAGACCAAAAGCAGTCTTTACTTCTCTGCAATGACACTGGATAGATAGTTTACTCATGTGGGTCTCAAGTAAGATGGGATTATTGCAACTTACTGTAAGTTCAGCTGAACTATTGAGCTTCATTGTGCAGGACCCCTAAAAATACAAACACATTTGACAGTATTTATTGAAATATATGAATATGTACGTAAGTACCTAATTTTTTTCTCTGTTTGATAAATACCTACCAAAGGAATCATGCTGTGAACAAGGGAAATATCTTTGTTTTCTAATCTTTTCAGGTACCGCACGATATTTGTCTCAGAGTGATAGCTGGAGAACACAAAATGTGGTGTTAAGGCAAGTAGGTTAGCTATACCAGCTGGTTTGTCTGTGCTTCAACATAGGAAAATCCATAAAAAAGAATTAAGGCTGAGGATAATTTTTAATATATACTAGATACTTCTTTCCAAGTCAGTAGTGTACGCTTGCTAATAGCAATGTGGATGAAAAATGCCTATTGTCATTCACTCAGAAATGCTATCAGTAAAAATGGAATATAAGGGCTCTACTAAGTCTGATGATACTATGTCCTCAAATTATAGCTTGTACAATGTAGCAGATTAACGGAAAAACACATCCCCCATGTGAGCATGAGTATTGTTCATTTTAAACATTAAAGATTTCTAAAAATGCTAATAAATAGATTATTTCAGAGTAATGAGTTACTGTGTGAATACAGCTACAAAACTGTCCTCAGCTGACTCCAGTATCACTTTTGAAAGGAGATACTTTCAGATTTCATTAAAATACCACATATACAGCAATTTCACAAACCTGTTGAAAACCTGATGTGTCAAGAATTTGGAAGTTCTCTTAAATGGGGTGCTAAGGATGCCTTTGGTTTCCTCGCCCATACTCTCAGCAATTAGCTCCTTTGACACAAAGAAACATGGAGTCAAATACCTTCATGGAAATTTCTCTTTTCACAGTCAATTTCTATCAGAACTAATTTATACTACCAGCTTACCTCAAGATATAATCAGGTCTTTAGGTAAAAAAAACCCAAAACTTCATTAGCATACATATCTGTATATATCTAGCATGACAACAGCATTATATTAAAACTGAGTACAGATGTCTCAATAGTCCGCATCTTGGAAGTATTGCCGCTAATTACTAATGACATGCAACAAAAATTCCAGTGGGAGAGAAATAATTGACCACCATGTCCTAAGCCTCACAAAACAAGTAACAGCCTAAATGCAAGGTGTCAAAGCTGGCCAAAAGGACTAAGTGTCACAATCAGAAAATGGCATTACTCAGTTACATAAATCACTGTTACCTCATGCTGCCTCTTTCTTTAAGAGAGGATCTGAAATTCTCAGTATTTAACAAATGGTCATCATATAGACAACCACTATCCCAGGAGCAGTTTTGCTTTTCGTTAAACTTCTGAAACATTCAGATAATTTAATCCGTATGATCTATTGACTACTTACAGCTGAAGACTCACAACCGAAAATCCATAATATGTCATCTAGGTCCTTCTCATTTACAGTTTCATCAAGTGATACTCCAAGCTATGGATAAAAGCAGCAGTAATTGCTCAAAGCTCTTAATTCCAGATGCATAGTATATTTGTTCTAGTCAACCAAAAATATTCCAGAAACATAGGAGGAAAAAAAATATAATCAACCTACCCAACAGTATGTGAATATCACTTCATTTTTGTAACAAATCCATAAATCTATTTTACTATTTTATTTACATAAAATTTTCCTATTCCTACTTTGCCCCTGCTAAACCATCCAAGCCAGATGGCTCACAAGCTTCAAGACTTGTGACCTCACTTCTAACATTTCTAAGGGTTTTCCATTTAGCAGGAAAATTGCCCATTTTGCTAGACCACCACCCCCATCCCATTTTACAGAACATAGTAGACTTTGCCAAAAGTCCTTAGTGCCTACCAAAATGTGGTTTAGATTTCAATCTGTCTTTAAAGACTGCCACAAGACCTGAATTCTGGAAGTCACCTTGCATTTCATCATTAAGTTTCAGAGTCTCTCCAGTCTAGCCCTTTGTGGCATATTTAACATGAAACAATTAGATAATCTTTTCAAATAGACAATAAAATGAAAATAGAATTATTATTTCTGGAAGTTCAGTACATCACTTAACAACTTCATTCTTCATATTTATATTGACTGATATATGTGAGCAAATGACAAGAAGTCTTACATAATTTTGTTCTGTTTAGCACATATAATGACTAGAAACTTAATGCAGAAAAAGTCATGCTACAAAATTTCTGAAAGTTTTAGGGAGTTGCTTACTCTGCCATCACTATAAATCCGAAAATTTATCTTTCTAAGAGCTGCCCTGTCCAAAACCTCTTTGACTGAGCATCCACACGTGATTGTCAAGGTATCAAAGAACAGATCATGATGTAGTTTATGACCAGCTCTTCTGAGACCTATAAAAAACAGTAAGTTAATTCTATTAGCTGTATATGGTATTGATTGCTTACACAGTACTTGCATAACAGCACTATCAATCTTGTAAATAAATCCTTTTACATAATAAAGGAAAACATTCCCTTTGCCTACAGAGCAGCAAACCCACCAGCTTTTTAGCAAAATGTCACTACTCATGAAATGCATCTAAATCAGATTCAGACCTAATTAATAATGCAGATTGATTCTAGGGAAGATCCTTCTGATACATCAGATTTCTAATATATACAGTAGCATAATTGGTATATGAATGCAATAAGGACAAAATCACAAGACTGGAAAGGAAAATTTTATTATATAAATGGATATTAACCATCATGCAGCTTGCCATAGCAAAGTTTAGAGTCTTAGTGCTTTTCACAGCAGCAAAAGGTCTTCCAGCTAAGCTGGCAAATAAAGCATGGATAATTATGGCAATCGTTCCTCAATTCCCAGCATCCCAGTTCTGTATAGCTCCTTCTGACAGCAACGATAGTCATGCCAGTGAAAAAAACCTACCAGACCACATGGTCAGCTGCAACCATTATTTTCTGCTACAGATTCTATGCTTTCGGTCAGCTGTTAAGCTTTAGGATTTCAGTGTTCATAGCAGGTATGATACTCCATCCAACTTAACTGATATGTTCCTATTTCTTTAATCTCATTTATTACTTATTTTTGCTATGTTATTAATACTCTGTGCAGATTTCTGTGTGTAAACTAGGATGGTCCAGTAAGTGAAGTACAGAGCTTGCAGCTGGAAACCAGCATTTGAATCTTGTCACCTAGAGACATGCTGTGTAGACTTCTGTTAGTTTCCCAGAGAAACAGAAGTGACGCTTGCAAGCTCATATCACATAGATATCTAATCCTTGGATGTCATTATCAGAATTACACAAAAACATCAGCTATGAATTTTGTATTAAAATGTTCTCTCCAGAGTTGAGAAAACACACATCAGCTGGCAAAAAACCCCCATAAGTTTATTTAAGAAGGTCTAAGTATTTAAGAACAGTTTCTGCAAACATTAAACACTCACCTTCAGCTAAGATTAGAGTAGCATTGTGTACCCGTCTTGCAATATGCCTTAATCCATCAGACCCATGGTATATACCAAACATGGCTGCCATGTTAGCCAGAAGAGCCTAGGATCCAAATACAGTTTACGACATCATTATAATCATCATCATCATCATCATCACCATAATCATCATGATCATCATCAAAGATTACTTCATGTTAGTTTAGTGGAAAGTTTCTTTAGCACCCAGGGACAACCACATATCCTCAGCTAATATTATACTTGATTACGTTTTGCCTACAAAATAAAAGGTGGGAAAGGCAAATACTTTTAGGAAGCCGTAAGCACTGATTATGAATTCAACGGCTCTTGAAATGTAACTGTGTCAGCAGTTAACATGAACTTAAATTCATCTACTGCAACAAAGACGTTTGAAGACTCCCGAGTAAAGTTAGTCTCATAGGAAATGCATTGTTCAGGATTGGTACAAAATATACATGGGATATCTCAGGAATACTAAGTAATTAAGCTTGTTTTAATATATAATAATCCCTCCTCAAAATCTGCCTCAACATTAAGAGTATGAACAAAGCATTGATAGGAGCAGAAAAAATTATGAACTTGTCTGGCTGAAGGTCTGTGGAGGCATGCTGAAGATAATTATTTTAGATAATTACTTACTTAATCATGGTATTTTCCTGTAAAGATAGCTTTTGGCAATGTAGTATTTTTGAATCAAATCACATAGATAAGAATATTAGTTGTGACACTTTGAACAAGTAGTTTTAGAATTTAAAAATTGATTTTTTTTGCCTTGAGTGGGCAATTTCAGATCATTAGAATTCCCTTCCATTTTATTAAGAAATCTGTCTCATTCATAACAAACACAGCACTACTCAGTGGCGTTCACCCTATGAGACAGATGGACTCATGTACAAATTCAGGGCTAAAGTCTTTATTAAAGGAAGCAGATATTAATGCCCGCTTTTCAAGCAGGGTTCCATTTTTCAAAGGACTCAAAACAAATGCACAAACACCAGAATATTTCAAAGTTCTTCATTTTTCTAGAAAAAACTCTCAAAAGTAAAGCTAACTCAAATCACTGTGATGTTAGGACTATAATCTTATGGTTTAACTTGTTCCTTTCTACTGCTGAAAATAAAGTATGACAAGTTACCTGTGCTGTGCAGATGTTGCTGGTAGCTTTATCCCTCCTGATATGCTGCTCTCGTGTTTGCAAAGCAAGTCGGTACACTTCCTTTCCATTTGCATCTCTAAGTGACAAGTGAAAATGTTGTTTCTGTTACTTTAAAATCACAGTAATTTAAGGCATTAGGCTCTATGCATGCTAACCTGAAACTAGTTATTTATCCTCAGAGACAAAAAGTTGCTGGAGAGAATAAAGCATAAGTCAGGACAGCTGTGATATCAAACAGAGAGTGAGACTAAAGTCTCTAGATTTTTATTTACATCATGGCTGGACAATGTGTCTGGTCAGGTAGAGCACATAGTGAATTTTCTAAGCATACTACACCAAAACTTGGTATTTGCCTTAAAATGCCACAGATTATTGCAATTGTTTTAACCGAATGGTAACCCAGAACTTAATCTGAACAAACATGGAGAAGGCAGCATCTTTTCTAATGACATCAAGTAAAAGCATGTTGAGTTTGTACATAAAAATAAACCATCCAACAAAGCTGTATGAAATAACTGAAAGGGCTCTGGCCAATCCATCCTTTAAGAGGCCCTTTTGTAGGGTTCCTAACATGTTAAAAGTGGAGACACAACAGCCAATCTAATATCCTTTAAAACTATGAAATCTTTCAGAACAGTCACAAAAAGAAATGGACAAAATATGTACACATATATAAATATATATATAGTACATATGTGAGGGTTTGAATAGCTAGACTACTTGCCTCAAGTACTTGCACACCAGTTACAAGATATTTATATCATTTTTACTCCAGCAGTTGTTTAGGGATTTTGACTATACAGCTGAGTTTATCATCAGTCCATCCAGAGAGACCACACTGGCAGGCTGGAGAAGTGGGCTGACAGGAACTTCATGAAGTTCAACAAGGGGAAGTGCAAAGTCCTGCACCTGGCAAAGAACCCCATGCACCAGTTCATGCTGGGGGGCCACCCAGCTGGAAAGCAGCTTGACAGAAAAGACCCTGGGGGTTATTGGGGACACCAAGTTGAACACAAGCCAGCCATGTGCCCATGCAGCAAAGAAGGCAAATGGTATCCTGGGCTGTGTTAGGCAAAGCTTTGCCAACAAGCCAGGGGAAATGATCTCTGCCCTCTCCTCAGAGCTAGTGAGGCCACATCTGGAGTGCTGTGTCCAGTTCTGGGCTCCCCCATACAAGAGAGGTATGAAGGTACTGGAGAGAGTCCAGTGAAGGACCAGTAAGATGTTGAAGGCACTGGGCCATCTCTCATATGAGGAAAGTCTGAGAGACCTGGGACGGTTCAGCCTGGAGAAGAGAAGGCTTGGGGAGGACCTCATCAATGTATATAAATAAGTGAAGGGAGGGTGCAAAGAGGATGGAGCCAGGCTTTTATCAGCAGCGGCCAGTGACAGGATCAGAGGCAATGGGTGCAGACTGAAATGCAGGAGATTCCTCCTGAACACGAGGAAACACTTTTTCACTGTGAGGGTGACTGAGCCCCAGTAGAGGTTGCCCAGAGAAACTGTGAAGTTGCCATCCTTGGAGATATTCAGCAGTCATCTGGACACAGTCCTGGGCTACTGGCTGTAGGTCACCCTGCTTGAGCAGGGGTGTTGGACCAGATGACCTCCAGAGATCCCTTCCAACCTCAATCATTCAGTGGTTCTGTGATCAAAAACTTAAAAAAATCCACAGCAGAAAGCTGCCTTGAAAAGTACCATAGCTTTTTCCATTTTAACATTTTCTTTTCCAACTTTCTTAAGATGAAGCAAGATGAAAATAGATTCAAAATATTAAACCAGGTATAGTCACAAAATAGCAGTAGCATGACCTTGATAAATAGAATTACTGTTCTTTTGTAAAAGATTGTACCAGACTTCTGATCAAAATCTGAACTGGGAATCAGATTTCAGAACTACGAGAAAAGCCTAAGGACACCCTTAGAATAAGCAAGATGATTAAAAATGTATTTGAAGGAATATTACTACACAAATGAAATATATCTAAGCTTACTGATAACTGTTAATGTCATTAGTTATTTTGGTTACTGAAGTACTTCTGAATAGCTTCTCTGCCAAAGATATGCAGGTTTTCCAGTGACAATTACCTTGCATTTCTTCTATTCCCGGCTAGACCTCTTCCCAAAATTCAAAATATGTCACCAATAACAAGAACTAGAGGTAAGTTTTTGCACACTGTTTCTCTGCTTTGTTTAAGCCTGACTAAAATGTGTACTAGATTAAGTTCCTTCTTGATTATTTGGGAGGTTCACTGAATTTTCTATTTCTTCCCATTTATGTTTTTAATGGCTGGATGTCAGACAAAAAGGCATAAGATACAGAATAAGCAGAATAAGTTAGCTTGCAAAGCCTCATGCTCATGCCATCACAATTAATCCTCTGTTGTTTTGGTTATCTCTTCATCCCACATTGCAGCAAGCACTATAGACAGTTCACAGCTTCATTCCAGACAAATGCAATTCTTTAAGCTTGCTTCCTAAAAATTGAAGGCAACTTTTATTCTCCCAGTTTTCAAGAAAAAAGGTGTTCAGTACAACACCACAGTTATTCATAAAGGCTGCACAAGATGTTCATAATGTGTTTTACTTTGATTTTCCCTGAAGATACCAACAGTGAAGGGAGCCCTTACCTTGTAACGCCCACCATTCTGCCTGGCATCATTCTCACCAGATTTTCCTTAACAGCAAAGAATGCTGCATGGGGTCCCCCATAGCAGAGTGGCACGCCAAACCTCTGGGAGTTACCCAGGACAACATCTACCCCAAACTCTCCAGGAGGCTTCAGAATACAGAGAGCCAGAAGATCAGTAGCGCAGCAGGTGAGAGCCTGAGAAGAGAAGTGCACAGAGCAGTCAGCCTCTTTTCTGAAGGAATGGTGTTTGCATGGGAGCTAAGTTGGAACAACAAACAGTTCCATATCACTTGCACAGAGCTAAAGTGCAGTGGTTGTAATGGTTGTAATGGCTATCAACTGCATGGAGCCGACTAGTAATACTTTAGATGGTATCTCATGTAACACTTAGTTTCTATGACTATGGCTATTTGATGCACCAGATTGAAATCTGAGACAAATAAAATTTACTTCACCCCGTTTTGATGAGCTCTTTCAACAAGTTCAGAGAAGTCTTCCACCTTCCCTTCAGTGTCTGGATACTGAAATAATACTCCACTGACATCCTTTCCACTGAAATCCATCTCATGGGGTAATTTGATCTCAGTAATAACACCCGTATAACTGAAAAACAAGAACATGCAGAAGACAACAATATTCAAACCATTTCCTGCCTCGGAGCGATACTCAACATGATGTTTTCACGGACTTATAAATGACTTTTCTCTCTAACATACAGAGAATTGAACCTGCTTTGCAGCACTAAACATTGAGAAAGTTTCATGTCATGGTATATAGTAATGAAGAAAATTGCATTTGATATGATCATCAGAAATATGAAGCAAAGCAGAGTAGAGGATGCCTAAGCTACTTGATATCAACATTTTGCTGCTTTAGCATGTTTAACTTGGAGAATCAAGTCATATTTTTAGCAGATGGTTACTTTAAACTGTAAACTTAAAATGGATTTAGCTTTCATTACAAGAGAACTTTTGCTATCTAGGGTAATTAATTTCCTAGTTAAAAAAAAATGACCAGACCGAATTCAGTAACCAAATGTATATATTTGTGCCAACAACTTAAGAGGAAATTAAATATTTTCTTTTTATCAGATATTTAGTCTCTTTTTAAACATCTTTAATTACTTTGCAGTTGTATTTGAATGGAAAAGTAGAAGCAATGCCAAATCTTAACAGATTTCTGCTTCTATGTTGCAAAGATAGCATAATCCTATATTCCAAAAATGTTAGGTATATGGTGAAGAGACACAGATGAAAAATGATTCACTGTAAGTGAAAAGATATGGTGGAAAATGGAGAAAAACATTACTTTGCTCTAGTTTGGACCACTGCTATAGTTTGGGGGTGGCATCGGGCATCTACATAGAACCTCCTTCTTTTGTTGTGCCTGTTAAAAAGAAAAGGAAAAAAAGAAGGGTTGCATATCAAGAATATATTTTTTCCATGGAAATAAAATTAATTGGTTTTCTAAATATAGAGTTTTCCTAAGTTAAAAGGCAGTTGTAAATTTTGGTTATCATAACCAAATTAAGTGTAAGATTGAATGAAAGTTCTAATCCATTTAAAATAGGAAAGTTCATTTCAGACAGTCAAATGAGATTCATACATGACAAAAATTAAAACAGACTATGAAACAGAAGAAGGCACCAACTTAAGAAGCTGCAGGAATGCCTCCACACACACATACTCTTTTAAAGGAATACAACTGTGGTCTTTAATACAGATTCTCAGTGTTGCCCTGGATAACCAAACATGAGCCATCAAAATAGTAAAATGGAGACTAAGACAATTGCCTAGTTTTCTCTGGTAAACATGATTTTATGTCAGACTGATGCTTTAAACAATTGAATAGTTACAACACAGTCACTGCTGTGTAATGTCCTTCCTGATATACAGTCCCGCAGTGACCTTCAATCATCTCTCTGATTTCATTTGATTTGCAGATCCCTTTCAATTGCCCCTACAATACAGATCCCCAAAAGTAAATTTGGGTATAACAGTAACAGTTTCACTTTTAGCAGCTTAGGACTGATCTACTTCACTGGTTTATAAAGTTTCTTTTAACCACTAGTGGAAAAAAACAATTCACATCATCAGTGTTCATGGACACAAGGGATTCATGCCACAGACTATTAGATTATGCAATAAAAGCTCCTTGGCACCCCCCAGAGGGGCAATGGCAGGTGGGGGAGCCCAAATAACACCCTGTTCCTGCTGGTCCCAGGCCCATCACAGGAGATACCAGCCCATCAGAGACCCATCTCCACCAGCACAGAGGAGCACAGTGGCCCCAAGGCAGGTGGGAATGCAAATTAATTAATTAACCCAAACAGACACATTGTCTCCCTGGGGGGGAGACATTATGGGATGCAGGGGAAGAGCATTTTGGGATTGCAGTGGCTTATTATGAGATGTTTAGAGGAAAAGGGATTCAGCTAAGTGATTTTGGGAGGAACAAGTGTAAGAAAATAGAGAGCTAAGGGAGTAAACAGGGCCAGTCATATATAAATGGTTGCTTTTTGATGAACTTGCACCCAACTAGTACAGTCTGTCCTCTCTTCTTGTTAAATTCCTTTCTGATTGTTTTCATGGGTGAGTGGACTCCATATTCCAGGAGTGGTGGTGGATGTGTATGGCTGTCTGGGTGCCAGCAACTGGAGTCAGACCATGGAGGATGCACATGTCCATGGTGCTGCAACTGGAGTGACCGGAGTGACTGGAATTCAGTGCCAGCAACTGGAGCAGCACCTCAGCCATAGTGGCCCGTGTGTCTGTGGTGGTAGGTGTGTGTCTGGCTGCCAGCAGCTGGGCTGGTACCACAGGCAGGGCAACTAGACTCTCTCCAGTAGGTCCATCTCTTTCGTACTGGGGAGCCCAGAACTGGACATGGCACTCCAGGTGTGGCCTCACCAGTGCTGAGGAGAGGGCAAGGATCACCTCCCTTGACCTGCTGGCAACAGTCCTCCTAATGGAGCCCAAGATACCATTTGCCTTCTTTGCAACCAGAGCACATTGCTGGCTTGTGTTCCACTTGGTGTCCCCCAGGACCCCCAAAGGCCTTTTCTGCAACGCTGCTTTCCAGCCTGCCAGCCCCCTTCATGTACCCCGTATGCCTTGGGTCGTTCCTCACCAGCTGCAGGACTTTGCACTTCTCCTTGTTGAGCTTCACAAGGTTCCTGTCAGCCCATTTCTCCAGCCTGTCAAGGTCCCTCTGGATGACAGCACAACCCTCTGGTGTATCAGCCAATCCTCCCAGTTTTGCGTCATCAGCAAGCTTGCTGAGGATACACTCTGCCCCATCATCCAGATCATTAATTGGACTCAGTGGTGCCCCTGGGGTACACTATTAATAACTGGCCTCCAACTAGACTTCATGTCACTGATCACCACCCTCTGGGCCCAACCATTCAGCCAGTTTTCAATCCACCTCACTCTCACCTCATCCAGGCCAAACTTCTTCAGAATCTCTGTGAGGATTTAAGGGAGACTGTCAAGGTAAGCAATACCCACTGCTCTCCCCTCATCTATCAGGCCAGCCATTTAATTGTAGAAAGTTATCAAGTATGACTTCCCCTGTGTGAACCCATGCTGGTGACTCCTGATCACCTTCTTGTCTTTCCCATGCCTGGAAATGGTTTCCAGGACTAGCAGTTTTTCCATCACCTTCAAAGGACTGAGGTGAGGCTGACCGGCTGGTAGTTCCCTGCATCCTCATTCCTGCCCTTCCTAAAGATAGGGGTGACAATTGCTTTCCGCCAGTGCTGAGGCACCTCTCCCAGTCACCATGACTGTTCAGAGATAATCAAGAGTGGCCTTGCAATGACTTCAGGTGGTTCCCTCAGCACTCATGGGTGCATCACATCAGGGCCCAAGGACTTGTGTATATCCAGTTTGCTTAAGTATTCTCTAACCTGACCCTCCTCCAGCAAGGGTAAGTCTTAATTGTTTTAGACTTTCCCCTGGTCTCTAGGTCCTTAGGTTTCTTAAGGCCTTAGACGTCTGAGTTACATTCACATCAACACTGTGAACTTCTCCAGGGGCTTAACGACATGGGCTATAGTTGCTTAGTGATCTGCTCAGTGAAAAGGCCACAATCAACTTCAACCCACTCACCCATCCATGCCTACTCCACAGAGATGCCTTTCAAACTCCAAAATTCCTTCATGCTGTGATTTAACCATACATTTAAACATAGTACCTGTGACATAATTGCATGGCTTCTGCAGCAGCTGTCCCCTCATCCAGCAAAGACGCATTAGCCACATCCATTCCTGTGATATCGCATACCATAGTCTGGTAATTCAGCAGGCTCTCCAGCCTGCCCTGGGACACCTCAGGTTGGTAAGGAGTATACTGGGTAACCCTGTAAGAAAAGAATTCTGAGTTTGGGTCTAGGAAAATAAATATGTAACAGAATTATGCCCATATGTAACTCAACTATGTCATAAGAAAAATAAGTTGTAAAGCATAACTCACTAACACGAAAGTTTGTTAGAAAACAGTTACTTTTAGAAGGGTGTAATTTATTTCTGTCCTGGAAGCCTGAGAATATTTTCTCTTCTGGTACTAACTTGGCTTTTTACAGCAGAATTCTATTTCTCCATTTTGAAAAGAGAAATCACTTTTAAAATAGAGGTGTGAGTGCATCTTGGGGAAGGGAGAGGGAAAGTAGGCACTGAGTGTCAGAATGTTTAGTCAAGTTACAATATCCAAATGAAAATTATTAGTTCAATCAAATCTAGGAATTGCCATTATCTTTCAACACTGTTTCTGAAGCCCTTTCCTTGCCAAGTCTTCTCCACTCTTATGGGAGGAAAAGCACTTGGCATTTCACAGGATCAAGCTCAGAAATATGCAACTCCTTGTGAAATAACATTTTCCATACATGTTAGTGAAGGGAAGTGAGACTGATGTGAGTTTTATCTGTTGTCATTTGGAGAACAAAACAGTAGAGGCAACATAACCAATTCCTTAGAAAAGGCAAAAATCTAAGGGAAACACTCTATTATAATGAAAACAAAGCAGCATGCATCCAGGGATGAAAGGCAAGAACAGAGATCAGACTCTCCTCTCACAGCTGGAAATTTGGGTAAATTTGGATAAATTTGGGTAAAATCCCTGGACTGGGAAATATTTCCACAGTCACTCAGGACAGACTTTATGCCAGTTTGAATTCAGACTAGCAGCCAGAAACAAGTGATAAGCAGGAACACTCGTGGCCTCTGTTTTCTAGCAATAGAAGAAAACAACAGTTTGTTTCCTGGGCACTAGTAAGCCCTAGACTTTTGAAAAATTCTTACGGGTGAAGGTATAATCTTTAAAAAGAGACTGAAGTATTTGGAAGCTCGAGTCATGTAAAGTCAATAGAAGGTGAGCAACAGAGATTTTTAAAGAGCAAGCTGCAGAATCTGTGGTATAGAGCAAGATGAGAGGAGCAATAAAATAGTAATGCAAGAGAAGGAAGGAAAAAAGTCCTGAAGAAGAGAATGGAAGAGCTAGAAAGAAGGACATAGTAAGTGAACTCAAAGTGTAGTATATGATGCTAATGTATTTACTAATGTCTATTTAAATGATATATCTGCTCAAATTTTTCACGTATACTATTCAGTACAGTGACAGAAAGCAATAGCTATATATCAAATTAGATAAATATTGATGATTTTCCCAAATATTGAAGGTTTTTCCTGCTTCTTAGCCAAGTCTAACACTAAACTACTTATCATTATATACTTGGCTGCATAGTTCACAAATGAGACCATGTCCTGCACAGCATGCAACATTGCTCGTCTCAATAGCAATAATTTTTTTCTCCACGGCTGCTAAACCCAGTTTTCAGTTTGTCAGATAAACTTTCAATCTGGCAGTATAAAGGTTTGTTTTCTGAATGGTCCCCCTGCCCACTCAGCTCTCACCAATAAAAAGTTATTCCCAAGTCCTTTGCATGAACAATAAGTTTTCTTGTTTAATAAAAGAAACTCCTCTGTACTTGAAGTTAACAGTCTTACTTTCTCATTTTATTTCAGCTAAAGGCCTTTCTTTTGCATTATAACTTGCAGGAGGAACTAAAAGCAGACTAATAAGAATTAAAGCATTGAGATTAATTGAAATGCATTAGAGAAATATGACTCAGTGCAAGAAAAAAAAAAACCAAAATCAAGAACCATTGTTTAGTACTTGCCAGAATAATCAGTTAACAGAAGTGAGATTTTAATTAAAGTTGAGCACACTGGCTTTATTATTCATTTCAACAAAAACATTGTTTCATTAAACCATTACTAATTAGGGGCTGATTCAAAATGAGAAAGGTAGAAAAAAAAGAAAAGTCTGTAGTAGGGAAGCAATACTTCACATTAAACTTGGCTGCAAATTTTGCTAAAGGACATTGAAGTTGTAGCTGTTCATGTGGTGCAAAATTCTCTATTTTGTTTTCAAAGACAAAGCATCTTTCTTAAGATATGAGCAATGTTCACAACTCCTTACTTGATGAGAACCCCTTTCTTAAGATTTTATCTTATATAATTAAAGACAGACTTTGCAGTGAATGCTTCAAAGCTGACCAATCAAATCAGTTACCCAGGAACCTATTAAAAAAGCCTAAGAATTTCCACTCATAGTTTATGCTCAAATGATTTTTAAAATTTTTTCATATTGTGTAAAATAAATAAATAAGTCTATTCTTAAACTTCTACAAAGTAGCTGCTAATTTGATGGTTCCCTTGAATAACCTCAATCCTACCCCACATAGTTGGGCTAGTACACTAAACTACAAAACAGAATTAATGAAGCTTTGTGATTTTAATGTTATGGTTTTGAATGGTAAAAACAGTCAAAGTAAAACCAACCAAGTATGGAAAGGATGGGAAAAAATCAACAAAGAAATACTGAATTCCAGCATTACAGCAAATTCCAGTGCATGAAGCTTAACAGTTGTACAGGTGAAGACACCTTTCATAACATAAAAACATTTATTTAAACACTTTCTTTTTTTTTAGAAGGTTGTTTGGCACTGTCTAAGCATCTAAATATTTTAATATAATAATTCTACTTCTCCACAATTTCTTTAAATAAAACAGCTGGCTTTAGTCTGCACTCTGACTTCTGCCTGCATCTATACTACATGTTACGTAATTTTTAAAAGCAATTTAAAAGTAAACTCTTTAAATGTAAAAGTAATTTCTGAAGTAATCTTTTACATAAGTCAAATCTCTAAAAAGCACACTAAACCATCTCTCATTCAAATAACTCCTCTCTTCTGCTTAGGTTTGTTCAACTGGCTATTCGACACATAATTCAAGTCCAGTACCAACAACATTAAAATGAAAAGGAAGAATTACCATCGTGGCAAGGAACACAGCTACAAACTGCCTCTCGTTCAATCAAACTGGAGGCAAATATGATCTCCAGTCAGCATCTATTCTGACCAAAAGTACTTCTGCAGACAAACGCTCCCAAGCTAATGAAGGGTGATAGGTCATGACACAAAAGAAACCTTCCATGAGATTTTTGTGGCATCTTTCTTGAGCCAGTGTCTGACCTTCAAGAGTCTGGTAGTAAGTGGCTTCTGTTTTTGTAGCTTTTATAACTCTGCTTGAGTTCAGTGTTTCACCCTTTGCCTCATCCTAGTCTCAAAAATACTTGTATGAATACCAACTTTAAGATACCGATGAAGGTTTTAAAAGAAAACCTGGCATCAGAGCAAGAAGTATTCAGGAAGCATGCTTTCAGCCAAAAGCTAGGCCATTCATCAAAAGACCTGGCTTATGAAAGAGCAGAAGCTTTTGTACTTGGGAGTTGGATTTGTTCTAGATTTAGCAACAAACCAACAGACTATACTTTAACTGCAACATTAACAATTATGGCTTCTTTATATTAAAGTTAACTCTTGCTTCCATGCAAAGATTCAGAAAACTCCCTTATCAAGCAATATCAATGAACTAGTTCTTGATTAATATTTGTAGGTGTACAGTCAATAAGATCTAAGACTAAGCCTAATTTATTTCTTAATACACAGTAAGTTCTAGCAAAACAGTTCACCATATATCTTCCTTAGTGATTTTTTCTATACTTTGACTGAATCTCTGGAAAGTTAATGTATTCATAATCAACACAATACTTTTATCTTACAAATTCTGTTCTTGCAGTTTTAGACGCCTGCAAGACTAATCTTATGCAATGGCAGAGCTAGAATTGATTTGGATTTCCAGTTATACAGAATATTCTCTTTGAGATCTGACAATTAGTAAGATGAAACAAACTTAAAGTAAGGACAGAACACTAGTAGAATTTAAAACCAACATATATGAGCCAAAGAAAAAAGGTAGTTCATACATCTGACAACACTGAAAAACTGAGCCTGAAGTTCAGTCTTGAATACATGAAATTTTTAAATTATCTGACTTTTATGGACTGGCCATCAGTGTTAAGGCCAAAAGTGAAACAAGACAAAACAAAAAAGCTGTATTTAATTTAAATAGCACATATATAAATATTGCAGTGTAGAAAGATACTAGAGTAAAGATATACAACTAGGAGCCAGCCAACTGCAAGCAGTTCCATCCAGCCTGTAAAATTCCCAAATGCCATACTGTATATATAGTTCCAGACACATCACTTGGCACTTTATGCATCTTTGAAGAGCAGTTATAAGGGTGTTCCGAAAACAGTGTCTTACCCATCGGCTTGAGAAAGCTGTGTAAGGGCATGGAGATGTGCCAGTTTCCACTCAAAGCATAAACACTGAATTTACTGCCAATTTGGCATGCTTTGTAGTTGCTTGTGCAGCTTTCTGTATCTGGTCTACAAGTAGAAACCAGCTGCATAATGTTTATATCAGATTTTTGCATGCTATGCAGTAATTTTCAGAATGCAATGCATAAGTGTTGAGTGCTAGTAGCCAATAAGTTTAATAAGTTACACTACTGATGTAAAGATTGCAGGTGTCCTTGGTACAGGTACTTTATTCTTGCATACTTAATGTCTGGGGGCAAAGAAATCAAGTGAACTGTACTTTGGAGACTTCTGCACCATGCTCCATTGTATGGTATTAGTGTGACTTTAAAGGCCTTCTTGATTTTCAAGGCCTGATAGGTATTTTTATCCATTTAAGCCTCAAAAATAAATGCTACATTGTTTTGACGTATATGTTATTAAGAAGCCTATATGTAAGCTGATTTCTGAAACCAAATATTCTTCACATCTTCAGTTATTCATTTATGTTCATGGCAGGGCACAGAATTAATTTGGTATGCTACTAGGGAAAGAGCTCAGCACACTGGGTGTGAAAAAATTTAATGAATATGTTAATATGGGTACACAGTGTAAGGACTATGCATGCATACCAGCAGACAGCTGACAGGTATTCATGCATTTGAGGGGTCTGTGCTGAAAGTCACATAATTGGTGGTATGACCCCAAATAAATCCTTCTGTCTGTACTTTAGAGTTGAGATGTTCTAAGGATAAAGTAAGTAACACATTGTCCTGCTATTTATTTGTTTGGAAAAACAGGCTAGTATTTTTGCTAATATTAACTACATAGTGCATGAAAAATACTTCTAAGACTTCCACCCCATGTTAGCATGGAGTTGTTAGTCACAGATTCCTAGGAACAAGGAAGTGTTAGCAGTCAGCAACCAAGAACAAAAAGAAATCTAATACAAAAAATATGGGATACTTGTCCGCTACCTTCTGTGACTAAGTCAAATCCCTCATGTAGGAGACTGGAATTTTAACTGCAGCATTTCAGGTCCACAACATAAATTCTCCTGCTTGTTCTCTAACTTTCAGTCAAAGTGTTATTTGGATAAAAAGTTACCTAAAAAGTATCCACCCCAATTGTTTTGAAATAGCTTCTTTCACAAATACAGAAGTAGTTAAAATGGGATTCAGACTTAAAAGTACGCCTGTACTTTTCTAAAGCTACCAGTACAAGAAATTCCTGAATGCTGATTTCCCAGGCACTTACTAGTGCATAATTTTAGTCAGACAGTTTTATCTCTCAGTAATTAAGCTACACACAGCTTTTATTGTGAACAAGATATTATAGATCGTTGTCCAAATGCTTTGAACAGTTTTGAAACTCCAACAGTGTTGAGTATTTTCTTAACAGAATCTGAGATTTGGGAATACTTTTGGGGTGATTGTCTAAAGAAAGCAGAGAGGGTCAGTAGTCTCATTTTCAGTTGAAAATACATTTTGTTGTAAACACTTTCCTCCTAAAATCTACTCCTTCACTTCCTACCTCCTCCTAGCAAGTCCAAGTGTCCTAAATAGTGTGAAGTCCTTCACCTCAGTGTTCACAGACTTCTACAAACAATCTTTTATAAACTTCCATTGTATTCCAATGCAAGCCTTGCTCTAATGAATGCCAAGCAGTGAGAAAGTATGAGTCACGTGAGTGGCAGAATTGATCAGAAACAATAAGCCTGCACTTGCAGCATTTCCCTTGGAGCTGCAATGTGACGTGTGCTAGCACAGAAATTGTTACACACTCGGTAGATGTAAGGAGAGGTTTGGTTACTTAAACAGCTTCCATAAAGTCTGTATAGTTACTTTTGCACACACGCACACACACCTACACCCTCTCCCCCACAAACATTTCAGCCTTCACTTTAGCCATCTAAAAGTTTAGCTTTTAGCCATCTAGTTTGACTTTACTGGACACTCCAAGAACAGATTTCTGGATAGACTCTCCCAGTTGTTGCATTAAAACTATATAATTTTTTAGGGTTTAAAAATATGCAGTTCATTTTGGTCCATTTACTTTTTAACTGTTCTTATTTTTGCCTCTAGCAATTGATTATTTGTTTTGTGGCACTGTACTGAAATATTTAGATTGCATATGTTGCAAAAAGTGGGTGGGGATAAGGCCAAATAAAACTTTGTATAGACGTACTGCATAGAGTCCAAACAGTGCAACTTTTTTGTCAGTTCAAAAGTTTGAGATACATATAAAGCAGACAAGTCTAAAAATACATAGACTTGGAGGTCTACAGACACATAGACCCATTTATGGCAACCCAAAGTACAAAAAATATAGCATTAAGTAACAATGGCTTTTTACACTGACTAATTTGACTCGTTGATTGGTTGGTTGGTGTTTTATAAATATATATATATATAAACTTTCAATACTGCTTTTATTAAAATAAAAATTACTCAGTAATAAAGATGACAGTTATTATTTTAATACAGTATAAAAAAAGGGTGTTACTGACTAGAGATAAGGGAATTTCTAAACCAAATGAGTCAATGCAGGGTATCAGTGGCACTCAGTCTGTTGGAAACTAAGACTCCACATTAAATTTAGTTTTTCTGTTGCATCATTTCTGAGTTACAGTTCTTTAGAGAAATGTCAATGCTAAATGAGTATTTATAATCAAGTCTTAGTGCCTTCGTCAGGAGAAGTCCATCAAGACACAAAACCCTATTATTATTTAGATTAATGAAATTCATAATATATAAATCAATGCATTGAAATATTTTCCTTTTTACATTTAAGTAAAAAAAAACAAAACACAAACCAACCCCACCCCCAACCAAAACCCAAACCAATAACATTCAAATTCAAGTCTGTCAGATAGGCTGTTCTTTTGCTTGTCCCCAAAAAAGAAATGTCAGCTGGGTGATGAGAACAAGGTACAATATTCTTAGCCTCTTCATAAATGAAATGTCAAGTATTGCTGTCTACCTGTTTTCAACAACCAGTGAATTATTTGTTCAGACAAGAACATACTTTATGGATACCCATTAAACTCTTGAAGGTCTCTGGTTTAAAAAAAAAATCAAGGAAGAAATACCAAGAGAAAAGCCTTTAAAAATTTTAAGGCTTCTTAGTTCCTCCTAAGAAAACCATAATCAGAGTATTGCATAATATTTAACTACCTCCATCCAAAATTGCATACACCAGTGGAGGAGGAAGCCAATTTAAATTTAGGCTGAAGTTAGAAAAAATTACTTTAATTTAGGAGTTAAGTCTGTATACTTCCTTAAAGCAAACAAATATTCTTGTTTTAGTTCATAATAAATAGGAGCTGTGAACAGCAGTCACAAAATCAATGAAATATTTTACAGAAAAGCATCTTCTAAAGTCAAAAGTATTCTTCTTCCTCTCTAGTTTCAGCATGAACAACACATTTCCTACACTTACACATCAGTATCAAATATATGAAAGCCTTAGTCAAAAAAATACGTTTGGTTTATATTTTTTTATGCTTATTCATAAGATGAACTTCAAACATATATTTATACATATGCATTTAAAAAGAAAACATGGTACATTACCATCCTGCATTCTCCAACAAATTCCGTGCAATGGGCTGAGGCACTGAGCAGTTGTAATAACCCATGCCTATATAAGACCTCCATATCTTGTTCTTGCTTGCAATATTGTATAGAGTTTCAAGGATTTCATTTTCACCTAATTGAAAAGAAATTGTATCAGAAAACTACAGTTACATATAATGCTAACAGTTTTTAACTGAAATGCCTTGTACCCGTGTGTAAAAAAATTGCAACATGGATGATACAAGTATAAATAGTAGCAGAATAAAGTGCAAACCAAGAACAGTAAAGATAAAAAAATATGCTTGTAAAATATTCTGGGAAAGTTTAAATTCTGCCAAATTCTGGAAAATGCAACAACTGAATAATAACGGTGTTTCAACTAATGTGGAAGCAATAGTGAGAGAAACAGCTGTAGACAAACAGCTTATAGACCCCTTTTTGTGCTAATGCAATATACATTCTGGGTCTCCTGCACATGCACTAAAATATATCTTGGAAGGCACCTTTCATTAGCTAAACCTTGCACAATCAGCACTGGATGAAGCCATAGCCATCCACAAATATGATTTAGTGTTTCTAACAGAGCCATATTTGCACAAACGGGGCTCACAAAAAGAATCCAGGAGTAGTTTCTTAGGGTTAAAAAGAACTGTACTTTCTTGCATTCTCCCTAAATAGCTGATAAAATGGAACAGTTCCTTTTAATTCAATTTTAGTATGCTTCACCAGTTTATTTAAAAAAAAAAGAAAAAAGAAATAACAAAAAGTGTGAATACCGTATTTCTAGATTAAGAAATTCCATTTAAGATTAACTTTTAAATGAATCTGCTGATCTAGTTTGGAGAGATTACAACAGAATGCTTTTGAAGCATTCAGACAGAAGGCATTTGCCCTCCCTCCCCCAACCACAGTTTCTTTGGTCTTGCTTCTACATAGTTCTCAGTGTCCTGAAGGCTATGCAAAAATCACATTCAGTCAACCTGTTCCTAGTAGTCAATGAATAATGCTACCCGACATCTGCCAAAGGGAAAGATTTACAAAATATTTTAGTACCTGAGGATGCAGAAAGATGGTCAGTAGGCTGCCTAAGATTAGACAGAGAGATAGTCATGCCCAACCTAACAGACCTGGGTGGAATTGGACACCAACCTTCTTAGGGGAGGGGAGATCTCCTCCCCCCCCGCCCCAATCTGACCTCAGAAACTGCTTTACTGCGGCAGTTGCACGAAGTTCTGTTCATTCTGCATTGCAACTTGAAAATCAGACTTTGGAATATAAGGCTACAAATCACCAAAGCAGAATGGCTTGAGCCCTGGATGTCTCAAAACCTATTTTCTCTCTGTAAGTTACTCAGCAAGAGAGATCAAGTCAAAGTTAATGTTCTGGGATCTGCTGGCAAATAATTCTCTAGGTTTTGAATTCATTTCTTCCACAGCCACAAACAAGGATACTATAACTTTAGCTCTGATTTCAAAACTCATGCCTCCTCTTCCTTTTACTCAAAGTGTTACTATTGCATTCCATGTGTAAAAATTAATTTTGTAAAAAAATGTTCTGGTTTTCAATTAATTTCTTCCAGAGTCACATTATACCTTCCACAAAGTTATTTTTTTACTGATCTTTAGTTCTCACTTCAAAGTTCATTTCTTCTCTGCCTTTTACTCAGTGTTACTATTAGATCTAATGTATAAAGATTAATTTCTTGTTTTCAGTAAATTGCAGTTTTTCTCAAAACTCAAAAGTCATGTGTTTATTGAACTCAGCAATGTCCAGGGCAAAGTTTCTAAAGCCTAGCAAGCAGCTCCACTCCCCCATACTCCTCCCACACAGTTTATTCCAGATAGATGGCTTGTTTGTTTAAGTGAGAGTTTTAACACTGTAGAGATCTTCCTCTATCATTTGCAAACCAAAAATTTGATGAAAGACAGTTTGGGTGCAGTTTGGGAAGGAGGGTTGTATTCTTGCAGAATTCAAACATCAATGATTTTTTGAAAATGGTAATGAATTTGCTTGTTTAACTCCGAAGGCAGTTGAAGGCAGAAGCTGACTATCATATAAATTGCTTGGTAGCCCAACGTCACACACAAATAGCACAAATACTGTACTATGTGCCAGATAGCATTCCCTTTGTTTGCCTGACTGGATATTTCTTCTAGAGAGTCATTTCTGAGCAAATATAGCTAACAACTACCACATGAAGATGCTGAACTTCCGCTAGAGCTCTCTGAAACAAACCAGTTTCCAAACCGATCCAAGGCACTAAGCAAAAAGCCTAGTGAGACTGTAAGCAGCTTAGGTAGCAATTAAGCTTAAGAGTAGAACCACATTCCACCTAGAAGAGCTGCACTGATAGAGCCCAACACAGAATATATTTTTAGTTATTACATTTTTATCAGTTACACTACTAGTTTTAATCAGGGTGGTGAACTGCTGGAGGGCACTCTCCTGCTACTCCTGCTTCACCTCACTTACCCTGCTCCTTTGGTCACTACAAAGGGAACAGGAGCAGTACAGCTCCAAGACACATGTCCCGCATTTGGCATGCCTGTTTGAAGAGACCTGGGGTGAACAGTTCTTCCCCTATGCCTTACACTGCCTTGAAGTTGTTCATCACATCATGTCTTTAGGAAGACAGCCCGTAAGGAATTGCACTCCAGAGTAACGGAAGTCAATGGTCCCTGATTTGTCTGTACAGCCTGGCTTACCTAAGACTAAACATAAGTCCATGTAGATTTATGATTTAATTTTTATGGATTCAGTGTTTGCTTTACACTGACAGGGTTCTGAATTCAAGCAAAACTGATGTAGTCAAGGGTGAGGGAAATTAACACATATGTTGGCATCCAAAGACTGGAGAGCAAGGGAATGAAACCATTCTTAACAGCATCCCCAGCACTGACAGGAGGGGATGGAGGAGACATAGCCAGGCTCTCCGCAGTGGTGTGTGGTGGGGGGCTGAGACGCAGCGGCACAAGCTGAAACATGAGAGGCTCAGGCCAGAGATAAGGAGAAGCCTTCTCCCTGGAAGGACAGCCCAGCAGTGGAGCTGGGTCTCCATCCCTGGGGGTTTCATCTTCCGACTGGGTGAAGCCCTGAGCAGCCCAGTCTGAGCCCACAGCTGAGCCTGCTCTGGGCAGAGGCTGGGGCTGGAGCACTCCCCAGGTCTCCACCAGCCTGAACAGGACCCCATGTCTCTGTCAGTAGCTGTATTTCCCACTCCATCAAGCTTCATTTTTAACACTGTATTCCCATAATATTTGTGAAAGGGGTCTAACACTTTACTGGTCACTCTGTAAATAACTAACGCTTGTATAAAGGCAGAAGAATGCTAACCACATGAGTACCTTATGTTTGTTTTAAAATTAATTTTCAAATCCAAAATGAAATTGCTAGGTTTCCAGTTTGGTCAACAAGAGTGTCACCAAACCCAAAAAATTACACAGACTTTTTCTGCTGTATGAATTACATACCTTGGAGTATATGTAGTGGAAACAGTGTATTCTTGTAAATATTTATTTATTTATTTAAAGCTAAAACACACGAAGTCTAGGATTTTGGCAAATTTCAATACATATGATTGAAAAAACACAACTTGCAAGATGTTGTGTTGGGTTACTGATTTTATTTTTTTTAAATTCTCCCTAGCAACGGGTGAAATAAAGTTGTGATATCCAAAATGGGGAAGTAAAACAGAATTTTAAAAAATTGACTATGGTTAAGAAATGTTTGGAAGCTGGCCATAATGCTCAGCTATTTGTTTCCAGTTTTCTAAGACAACATGGTTAAAATGCCTTTATCTTGAATTCATTTTATTGGGTGTACACTATAAATTCTTTAAGAACCTTGTTCAGCAAAAAAAAAATTGCCAGCTAAGGCACTGCAGTTGATCTTTATTCCCCTCATCAACTCATTAGATAATATGATCAAAACCAGTACCCAGAATAAAGTTCATTCACCTTGCAGTACTGCTGTCTCAGAACTGTAGAGAAAATTCACTGAGGCTCCCAGTAGTAGTTCTGTGAGGACACTTCATTACTGCTATACCCAGAGGTAGAAAAGGCAAAACATATCACAAAAATAATAAGAGGGAGTGAATTATCAGTTTACAAAATGATAATACCGTTATTTCTGCTAGTGTTTTTGTGGTTAGCACAGTAGATTTGCCTTGAACTTGTGAGATACCTACAAAATAATATGGTACCCAAAAATGAGAGAGAAATCAAGACAGAAGGAGCAGTTTGAGTTATACAACTTAAAACTCATAACACAAAAGGGAGGTGACTATTTGTTTGATATCATTTTGTTCACATTATGTCAGGTCTTAAAAAAAAAAAAAAATCTAGCTTCTGAGATCAGAAGAAAAAGTAAAAGCAGAAAAGGACTGGGCGTGCTGGTTGACAGCCGGCTGAATATGAGCCAGCAGTGTGCCCAGGTGGCCAAGAAGGCCAACAGCATCCTGGCCTGTATCAGAAATAGTGTGGCCAGCAGGAGCAGGGGGGTGGTTGTTCCCCCGTACTGGGCACTGGTGAGGCCGCACCTCGAGTCCTGTGTTCAGTTTTGGGCCCCTCACTACAGGAAAGACATGGAGGTGCTGGAGCGTGTCCAGAGAAGGGCAAGGAAGCTGGTAAAGGGTCTAGAGCACAAGTCGTATGAGGAGCGGCTGAGGGAACTGGGGATGTTTAGTCTAGAAAAGAGAAGGCTGAGGGGAGACCTTATCACTCTCTACAACTGCCTGAAGGGAGGTTGTAGTGAGGTGGGTGTTGGTCTCTTCTGTCAGGTGGCTGGAGATAGGACGAGAGGAAATGGGCTCAAGTTGTGGCAAGGGAGATTTAGGCTGGATATTAGGAAAAATTTCTTTACTGAAAGGGTCGTTAGGCATTGGAACAGGCTGCCCAGGGAAGTGGTTGAGTCACCATCCCTGGAGATCTTCAAAAAACACGTAGACGAGGCACTTCAGGACATGGTTTAGTGGGCATGGTGGTGTTGGGTTGACAGTTGGACACAAAGATCTTAGAAGTCTTTTCCAACCTAAACGATTCAATGATTAAGGAAGCAAGATCTTCAGAATAGTTGATATAAGAAAAAGGGGATGAATGAATTTCTCTTGCTTTAGCAATTAATTCAATCTCCATTAAAAAAAAAAAGAACCATCATGTATTATCGAAGCAGAACAGTTCCAAAGCACCGTCAGACATGTAATAACGCTGCAAGACAGCACAAGAAAAGTTTCTGTTCCAGGTGCTGAGTCCGACCAGAAACTTCCCAAAAGACAGGTAGAAAGCCAACACCATCTGTTGCCCTGCCTCCTCCTTTCACTCAGGCTACACGCACTCACCCAGCCTGCCTGGGCAGCAGAGGCAACCCAAGGATGCTGTGAGGAGCAGAAAGCTCGGACGGGCTGAGCGGCAGCAGCATGCCTGCTGGTCTCTGTCCTACCCCCAAGGCCTGCTGCCTTTGGAAAGAAGAACAGCAGCCTGGAACTGCTGAGGAGCAAAGTGTGAGAGCCAAGTGCCACCGGTGGTAACGCAGATTCCTGCACCACTTGTAGCAACACTCTGGAGGATGACAATTACCCCTGCTATAGGCGTTCAAAGCATACAGTGTGGACTCCAGCAGCAGGGAATCCGAAATGACTAAATCAGCTCTAAAAATCTGACTGACATTAGGAGCTGACGATAAACTCATCCAGAATTATTTTTTTAGTGGCATTTTAAATACAAAATCGTAGTTAAAGTAGATTTAACTGCATGAAGAGCAGTTAAATTTGAAGATACAAATAGTCTTACTTACAATACAACTGCTGCTGAGCAATTTTGCTTCTAAAAATGTTTGGACTGGAGACCCAGTTAGTTTCTTACACAGATTTTATGAACTAATGTTTACAAATTTCTAAAATTTGAGAATGTAACTGGGAATACTTTGGAAAAAAAATCATGGCAGAGTTTGTAGACTCATTTTTTTAATTCAAATCCTGAGCAAAAAAGCAGAAACACATAATATGTGTACAAAGCCCACCCATTAAATAAAGATGGACAAGCAATAGCGGCACTGCAGGGATAACTACAACTGATACAGACAGTAGGTTTGCAAGGATAAAAGAAAGAGGATTACTCTTACATAAGATGATCTGTTCTTTTACTTAAATCGATCAATCACTACATACATGCTAAAGCACCTTCAATACCTATACCTAAAGAAAAGCCGATTGTTAAAGTTTACTTACTGTGACAGGGGGGAAAAAAAACCCCTCTGTAATACCAGGTGATCACAATTAAGTATCAAACAGATGTCTACCCTTATAAATATTGACTGAACAGAAGTTACATGTCAAAACAACATTTTCCTGTAAGTATATCTACAGAAAAAGCTGAGTGTAAAAAAGGCCCCCTTCCAGAATTAGTTGAGGTACAGGACAGCAACTTACTGTTACAGGAAATCAGACATTTTTCTGTTTCACCCCTACTGGCTTTCAGTGGCATGTTCAGGTGGTTTTACAACACCATCAGGGGGCTCACGGCAGCAGGCACTTTTAAAATGGCTTTTTTTTTTTTTTTGGTCAGAAAAGGGACACAGATAGTTCTGTCATACTACCTACCAAAGGAAGCAACTCATTTCAGAAACCTCTTAGCACAAGCTACACTCCTTCTCTCCTCCATCACTGACCATGTCTGTACAAGAAGAGATCTACCAATACAGGAACACTAATAAATATTGAAAAAGCATTTCTAGTGTAGATGCACTTGTACCAGCAAAGCTTAGCATTTACCAGAATGGCTTCTTCATTCATACATGAGCAAAACAAATGTCCAGTTAAGGCTAGAGGCTTTCTCTCTCAATATATCATGTCCTTCAGAGAAGTAATGAAGCTTGATTCTTCCACTGAAAAGTAGGGCTGTGCTAAAATGTCCAGGAAAGACAACGCATGTACAAAAAGTTTATGCTTCTACTGTAATCAAAGATTTTATTTACGATCATATGCAATACCATTTAAAACAGCTCTTTAACATAAGCTGCATCCCCAGGAGGATTTTTTTTTTTTTACTGCTATTGCATACACACAGCTGATTGATTTTCTTTTAGACAGCTTGTTATGTTACCAAGGGAAGGATCTGTAATGCAAAACAATCTTACTGCCATGCTTAATCAAAATTTGAAGATATGCAGATACATCAAATGTACACATCTGAGATGAGGCCTAAAGCTATGAAAGTTTAAAAAAACCCCACAATTATAATTGCAGAGACCTATGGTACTCACCCAGATGTACTATTTATGGTGAGTGCATGGTTTTCTTGGACTGCGTATCTAATTCTATCTGTAAGCTTGACTTCCATGAGACTTCAGTGCAAGCTCAACTGCGTTTCCCAATACAAAGGAGTAGGTCAAGCATAGCTGATTTGTTCAGCTGCGCTCTGACCTGTGCAGTCACTGTGATTATGTTTTTTAATTGAAGTTATACAGAAAACTGGAAGTGTATATTTAAGCCATTAGGAATTGCCGTATTAAAAATTTTATAAATGCTAAAGCTGAACAACACATTTTGAATGGCCTTGCCCTGTTCTCTCATTGCATGTATGAGTTTGGGAGATGGTGGGAGCAAAATTGTCTTCATACACATAAAAAGAACATGTTTAAAATAGGATACAGTTCTCTCAGTATCTCCCTTTAATACAAGGGAGATAAATAATATACCATACTCACATAAGAACTCCCACACTGGCGACTGGAAAGACAGTGTTATCTCTAATGGTAGATGAACGAGGAATCAAGTTTTACTCAGACTACAGTGTCCTAGGTACAAGACTTTCAATGTGAAGTTGCCCAAGTTTTAAGCTGAGGCTTTTAACTTAACTTTTACAAGCTGTGGAGTTTTCTGCTACCAATGCAGTGGAAAACTAGTGACAAAAATCCACACATTAAATAACAAAAGACAGTTTGTCACAGTGGCTGCAGAAGGAAAAGCAGCAGTGTGCAGAAAAAAGTTTTCTGTACCTCATGCAAGCACCTCTTTTGAAAACTCACTGCTGCATGCCGTGCAATGTGAGACTCTGCATCAGTCACATTCTTTCAAAGTTTACTCTAAGCGAACAAGAACAGCATAGCAAGTGGAGCAAAATGCCAGTGAGCTAAATACACTGTTAGCTAATGAGGTCCTGCTGCACATGAGAACTTGCATACAACAGAGCATGAACTAATGCACAGCAATGTTGGAGACATCCACTTCAAAGTTGCTATGTAAATCAGCATGAGAACACATAAAACTACATCAAGATTTTGACTTAGGTTGACATCATCAGTTTAGTTTTCAATAATGTACAATTATTTTAATGCCCAACTGTACTGTGCCACTTTTATGTGTGTTTTAGCAATGTAAAACTTCATAAGAGTATCATATACTAAAAAAAAAAAAAAAGCCTGAAGAAAGTTTTTTAAGAAGTCGTTATTAGTGACAATCTACAATTAAGCCCTCTCATAGACCTAAAAATCTAAAAAGTTATTTTCTCTGAGGTTAAATGAAAATCACTCATCAATCAGGGAGTACCTTGATTAAAATACATTAGTCATAGGAAAATATGCAATCAATACTTTCAGCAGCTATACAGACAGAAGAACGTGATTACATTCCACTTCTCTACCCTCCCCCCCCAGCCCATTTTAATAAGATGGTTAGTTACCAAAATATAAAATACCACTGTACTAATAAAACATTTTCAGAGTAGAAACTTTCAGTCAATACTGTATCCCTCCTGGCTAGAATCTGTCCTTTCAGGCTCTAGTTTCCCTGGCTGTTCATTGCGGCGCTGCCTCTCACACGTGATGTCATCTTGGAGTAACCAGATTAAACTGGCCGGGAACCTCACCGGAGCTGCAGGCCTGAAGTTTACACTCAAATTACAGCGCATGGATGAGCAATGAATAAAACCCAGCGAGAGGGATCAAATCTTCTACAAATCAGGCAATGTTATCTTGACATAAATACAAAGTTAATACTGATGTAATCGACTCCACTATCTGAATGGCCACTGAGGTTTGTTAGTTTCAGTGGAATTGTTTAGCTAGGTGTGTTTTTGAGCATTTCTTTCACTCACGGGATTTCCAGCACGATGTTCACAGATATCTGTCAAGATCGCAGTTACACGGATAGAAATTCTGTGCTGTGATTGCTAACTTTAAAAAATGTTAATACCTAAAGAGTCATCAAATCACATCGAGTTTTCTACAGCAATTTGCTGAATTATTGTAGTGCCACAATTGCTGGCTCAGATGTTTTGTATTCCTGCAGTTCATCCAACTCCCTCCATCAGATTCAGAATGCTAGCCGTGAGTCTACTGTGCATCCGTTATTCGGAGACACAGGTTTTGCATGTTATTAGAATACGCAGGTTATTACGGGGGCGGGGGGAGGGACACAACAACAAAGAAATCCTGCAGAGACGTAAGAGCCAACAAAAGACAGCGGCCCGTTTGAAGCTAGCAGTCCACACTCAGGGGACGATTTTTAGCCACATTTTTCAGACTCCTGGGAAAAAGTGATGGGGCTGTAGCACTTGAGCTCAAACGTGTTTTTTAGGGGCAACACCGGCCTGCCACCCACGTTTTTCCCACCGGATTCCGACACGAGAGCAAGAACTGCAGCAGCCGAACTACGCTACCGAGTTAGCCTGCGAAGGCTGAAGTGCCGGCGGCGGTACTTAAGGGTACTTAAGGGAGCTACGCTCCCTAAAGTCTTATCCTGCACTTCACTCCAGCTCGTTACACGTTTCACCGGGGACAGGCGGGGGGGCGGGGGGGGGAAGGTAGCACCCCAAGTCCTCCCCGCGGGTGCTGGCGGCCGGAAGGAGCGGTGGGGAGGGCAGCGGCCGGGGGGGGCGGGGCGGTTTGGGGGCACCCCGGGTCATGCGGTCACTTACAGACGTGGTCGTCCATCCTCAGCGGCCTCCGAAGACGGATGCTGGCCGGGACGGTTTTATCCATCAGCTCCTCGACGCTCTGCAAAGAGGCGACCGCACGCCGTCGTTAGCTCCCCCCCGGCCCGGCGCAGCCCGCACCGGGAGGGGACCAGCCGCGCCGCCCCCTCCGCTCCGCCTGGCCCGGCACGGCCCGGCCCGGAGCGGGCACCCACCTGCACCCCGACGGCTCGCAGCATCTCCCGCTTCTCCCGCTCCCGCGGCCCGATGTGCCGCCGGGAGAAGTCATCGTGCCGCGGCAGGAGCTGCTCGATGCACCGCGCCGCCTCGCCGCCGCCCCAGCGACGCTGACCCCCCGACGCCGCCGCCGCCGCCGCCCGCAGGTGCCGCGGCGACCCGCGGGCCGCCAGCCGCCCCCACCAGCGCCCACAGCTCTGCATGGCCCCGCCGCCTCCGCCACAGCCACAGCCGCCGCCGGCGGGCAGCCCCGCTTTGTGCGCGGGGGGCGGCGCGGCGCGGCCCCCCACCGCCGGCGCCAATGGGGCCCGGGGGCGGTGCCGCGCTCGCCCCGCCCCGCCCCGCCCCGCCCCGCCCCGCCGCCACCTGCCGGCCGCCCGCCCCCCCCCCTCGGCGGGCCGCCCCGCTCGGCCCTGACCCCGCTCCGGCGGGCCCGGCCGCCGAGCACCCCGGGGGGCGGGGGGGCGCGGCGGTGGGGTGGCAGGCCCTGGCGGAAACGGGACTTTCCTCCTCCGCGAAAGCCTCGCCCGGGTGGAAAAAGGGCTCCTGCCGTTCTGCGGCAGAGCGTGGGCTCGCTTTCAAGTCACTAGCGTTTGGAGGAGTAACAAACACACGCCACTTTCTATAGCGGTTGCCGGGCGGGGGCGGGGGCGGGGGAGCGGTGTGTGGCAGCTTTATTACGGCTTTCACTTCTGGTGGTGTTAGCCTTGGGGAGCGGATTGGTGAACCGCCACCCGCTTTTCCCGCTGTTTCAGTTCTGCGTCGCTGGGGATAACATCAGCATAGCTACAAACTTGAATCTTTGTTTCTATCGGCAGGACAAAGTGTAGCAACGTTGACGACATGTATTTGTGTCAACACTTAAGTAGAGCAACAATGAAAGATGAAAATATATTCCCAAGATAGGCACTGATTTCATCTTAATTGTATCACAGATTTACTGCCTGTCTTCTGAATTTAATAACTGATCACTACTTCTGAACCTAAAAATGAATTTGCTTTGCACCAAAGACCACCGACTCATGCAAGCTCTCTGTTTCTGTAGTAAACGTGGAGTTACTCCTCTGATACAACCCGAGTTATCTAAACTGTTCTGTTATGCTGGAGCAGGGTCCCATAACTTACACCAGTGTGTATTTGGAGAAAGACTGAAGTCCCTGGTTTCAGAATGAGAGAGCCCCAAATTACACACTAAGCTGAGACGGAGCTCACTTCAAATGGCAAAGGTGTTTGCTGCAAGGGTTTGTGACATAAATCCAATATTGACTTCAACAGATTGCTATTCAGAGATCATTATATTTCACTTTTCTCCTCTGTAACTTGCTTCTTTATAAATATGATCATAACATGAAGGAAATTAAAACTTTGCTATGACTTTTAACTTGATGTAATGTAGCAAGAGTGAATAGACATAGTAGAACAATATATTAAAACCATGATAGCAACAAATTAATTCATGTTATGAGTTTTTACCTAAACCAATTTCTTTTTAAAGCACTTCCAAAGCTCTTGAAAACAATTTGCAGATTTTGTCCAAATATTTTTGCAGAATTTGTCCAAATAGTAAGTGTTCCTTAAAAATTTCTCCTTTTGTCTGGCAGGTAATATTGGGATGATATTTCACACAAAATAAGCCATTACAACCAGCTCACCTGAAACACTAACTTTGATAGAATTGTTTCCTCAACGTGGGGCCAGAGTTTTATTGTCACCTGTAGTGCTGTAGGAAGTGAGGTCTGGAGGGAAGAAAGAAGCATCCCAAACATCCCAAACCATGTACTTTCTATCCACATTTCTGGCTCTTCGAGAACTAAACCCAGTTTTAGTTCAACTTGAAAACTATGTGTGGGAGGAGGAAGACTGGAGAGAGGTACCCGTGAACAAGGCAGTAGTGTCAAGGTCGCTTGCCCACTTCATCTGGAAAGCACCACACCTGGAGTGGTTTGTTAAGCCACTCTATGGCTAAAGTTTTCTCCTTCAGAGACTCAGCACAGACTTCGCTTAGCATGGGCTATATGTAATCACTGTGGCAGGGATACAAGCTTGGCTTATGTGCTTGATCCATTAGCCAGCTCTCTAGCAGCCTCCTGAAAGCTGTATTATGGCCTTAAAAAGCAAAATAGGAATCTTGAACAAGAGATGTAATAGAAGATGAAGCTTTGATGTCAAATGCCAGTAATGCTTTGATGTCAGATCAACAAAACCTAGCTAATCTTGTAACTTCAAATAAATTGTTCACTTCAAAGTACGTAGCCAACAAAACCAGCTGTTTTCTGCATGTACTTCAGCAGAAAGAAGGAGGTTTCATGGAAGAGAGGACAAGATTGAGAACCAGTGTCTTGCTATTAAAGCAATTTGCACAAAGCTCAGAGATGTGTATGTCTTGGCCTAATGAGCTGACATCATGTGAGTTGCTATGCAGCTGCCAGGGATATCAGTTTTGTTAGATAAAGCACAAAACTCTTAAGAGGAATGCCCTATATCATTTAAAGTGACACGGTATATGTACTCTCCTTAACGCTGATATTTTTTAGCTTTATTTGAATGCCACAGTAAGGACAAAAACCCTGCAATCTGCCTTGACTCCAGTCATGATTTAGTTAAAAACCTCTATTGCAGTTCTAATACTACAGGGTTTATGGGTGGTGTTGGAAGTACCATTCTTTGCTCCTTTTAAGCCACAAACTATTGCAATAAGAAAATTGTGTTGTATTCTTTTAAGATTCACTTCAGATCCCTCCTATCACCCAAAGCTGGAAGTCTATTCCAGCTGATACACTTCGCTTCTGTACCACTATATCAAAAATATGTAGATAATACTACCATGTTATCTATAACAATAGCCTATTTCTGACACTGGCCAATTACAGCTACCCTAAGGAGAAACACAAGACTAGGACAAAAAGAGGTGCTGATACCACTTTGCAGTATTTCTACAGTCAGTTAGCATGCTGGGATTTCTGCATTTAGGAGTTCTTAGTGTGCTTTTTTTCCCCAAATTTGTTTGGCTGCCAACTGAAACCATGTAAACTGTTAGTGGAATAAATATAACAGCTGATCATGATTTAACTCCAACCGGCAACTAAGCACCACACAGCCACTTGCTCACTCCCCCCTCCCAGTGGGATGGGGGAGAGAATTGGGAAAAAAAAAAGTTAAACTCATGAGTTGAGATAAAGACAGTTTAAAAGAACAGAAAGGGAAGAAAATAATAATAATAGTGGTAATAATGTTAGTAGTAATAAAAATAAAAAAAATAATAAAAATAATGAAAGAATTAGAATATACAAAACAAGTGATGCACAATACAATTGCTCACCACTTGCCGACTGATGCCCAGTCAGTTCCTGAGCAGCGGTCCCCAGCGAGGTTTCCCCCACGGTTTATATACTGGACATGATGTCATATGGTGTGGCATATCCCTTTGGCCACTTTGGGTCAGCTGCCCTGGCTGTGTCCCCTCCCAACTTCTTGTGTCCTTCCAGCCTTCTTGCTGGCCGGGCATGAGAAGCTGAAAAATCCTTGACTTAGTATAAACACTAGGAAACAACCAAAACCATCAGTGTGTTATCAACATTCTTCTCACACTAAATCCAAACCCTAACACTATACCAGCTGCTAGAAAGAAAATTAACTTTTTCTCAGCTGAAACCAGGACACAGGCTACTATTCAAGAGCAGTCACTTTATAAACCTTTCTTTCTCAATCTACTATTCCTTAAAGTCACGATAAGTACTCATAATGTTAAACACATTGCAACAAGCAAAACAAAACAAATCATGCATGTAACAGTACAGACTAACTCCGTGCTTATGCAAGATTTTTTCTGCAGAAACTCAACAGAAAGAAAGGTTTTAACAGTTTAAATTACCACTTCTGCTGCCTTTTCTAAGAACATTACTAGCCATCATCAGTGTTTTCAAAAGTCTCTAGCAGATCAAGTGAGGAATTCCTACCAAATGATCTCTTAATGGCCATGCTTATTTTAAGTGTCAATCCAGATAACACTTTACCTTTCTAATCATGAAATTATCTTAAAATGCAGGGGCACAAGAGGTGCAGTGCCTCTTTCAGTTTAGCTGTATCTAATTCAATATTGAAGATCATCTGAATTTCTACCAATAATTCTTTGGAGGGTTTTAGAGATATATATAGAGATATATATAGATATATAGATATAGAGATATAGATATATAGATATAGGTAGAAAGACATATAAATATAATTTCCCACCACTGATACTTAAATATGTAAATGAAAACAGATTGCAAACATATTTCTATGCATATTTTATACATATGCTTGTTATCAAATAAAACATTTTAGTCCGTAGATAATAAAAGGTAAAATATGCAGTTGTTCCTACTTTTGGGTTTGTACTGCAAACATTGCTACCTTCTAATTTGAGACATCTTTATCACAGTTTTTTCTTTTCAAGAAATGTTTAATCTGTGACATGATTCTTTGCTCTAAAATAAGATTTAAAAAGCACCATGGCTGTCATTACATAAAGAACAATACAGATGTTTACCTAGTATATCAAACCAGGAATTACTTAATTTTATTCCCAAACTTACTATTTAAGTGAAGTAGCAATATGTCATACTTCTTTCACAAAAAATTACCGGTTGCTACCAGTGGGAAGAAAATTACTTCTCACCAGTGTCCCTGCATATGCCAGTATTTACTGAGTGAGGACTGAATTGCCACCTGTTTGGTTTTTTGATCCCTTTATACAAGTAAAATTTAAGAGCTCAATGAATTGCATGTAATATGTACCCAGGAAACAGTTTTCATGTCTCTAAACCTAATAGAATAGTTTCATGACATGTTCTTTTGATACCCAAGCATCAGAATATGCAGTAGGATAGGCAATGTTGTGTTGAGGGTGGATAGCCAGCCAACTACATAATGCAGCCGCTATTGCCAAAGAGCCAGGAGCCATTTTTGCAGTCTTTACCCACTATTATTTTTTCACTGACCACAGCTGGATCATAAAATAAAATACACATTAGTACATGAGATAATACAGTTGATGTGGTGGATTTCTCGTGGATCACAATGGTTTGGATTTAGGGCTGCCATCCTCCACAAAAGACTGGGTAACATCACACCAGATGGCACAGTATCATGTTGGTTCTTTAGGACCTGTAGTCAAGCTTCCTCAATGAGATGTTTGCTATGTAAACACCTTAATGTTAGATTAATATATATTCAAGCTTTTAAGCTTACCTTTAACTGACAGTCCCTTATTTAACTGACCATCCCTGGGTGACAGTCTTTTAGTTGTTCTGAAGTCAGAAGTATGCCTGCACATCGATTAGAGCTGACACTTTGTGAAATTTCAAATCTTGTTTGTTTTCAGTTATTTGATAAACTAGAACTACAGTGAAACTGAACTGTGCTTCCTCCCAAGGAAGCGTTTTACTCACATACATATCCATGCCTTTGGCATCTTCAGGGTGCAGCTTTCATTTTAGTTGTGTTCAAATCTCTCCCCACAGTTGTGGTGTTGGAAATATAATCCTTAACAAATCCACTATGTTCCACACTTGCTAAGTCAATAGGGCAGACCTAGAATAATCTACAACTCCATATCAGAAATCTCAAAGTATATTTCATGTCTCAAAGTAATGATCATTAAATATTGGTACAACCAATTGTGTGGAATCATATGCATTCCTCCTCTTCAAAGTGAATGTAGCAAGCAAAACTATTTAAGCTCTGTATACATTTCTTGGATATACACATACAGATGCAGGCAGATATATAACATACTGCCTTTCCTATTGATGTTTAAATATTCAAATACACGTTTCTTTTTCTTATCAAATAAATTATTAGTATGATTGTTTTGACAAGGGAGAATGACACAGAGAGGTCTGATAAGGAAGTACAGGGCTGTGAAGAAAGGAAGGAAAGGAGAACAAAAATAAGTTAAAAAAATCCCTAAGACTTTGGAAGAAGAGACACGCGGAAAATAGGAAAATCTAAGTATTCTTGATTATTAGCCTTGCAGCAAAGTCCTTCCAACCCCATTTCTTGCTTGGGCAAATGGCTGAAGGAAGCAAGTGTCTGAAGGTTTTTAAGGTACTAGGTGTTAGTGTGGTTTCTCCATTTTCTCTGCCAGGGAGCAGCAAGGGCCTGCTGTTCCCTCAGACCTGGTGCTCCAGGAGTAAAAGGTGACTCCAGAGCAGGCAGGGTTGTCCCTGGCATGGGGACACATGGTCCCACAGGGTCTGGTCATAGCAGGGTGAGCCAGGTGCTGGTAGCAGGGTCCCTTGGCAGTCCCAGGCAAGTGATGAACCAGGTCCATCCAGGGACTCCAGACAGGAGCAAAAGGAGTCGAGGCCAGAGATAGACTAGAGACAAGGTTTCAGCTTGAATCTGAAGTCCATTCAGCCCGCAGGGCTAGGAACAGTGGACAATGGGCATCCATGGGACCCATCTAGGAGACAAGCTAGCTATCAGGTAGGTTTGAGGTACATCCAGACAGCAGGGTCAGGCTTGTCTGGAGAGCAGCACTCCAGCAAGATAGCTGAGGGCCTGGGGCTGAGGTGAAGTGGAGACCTGGGGCTCATGGGCAGGGTGTGTGTGCCCTGGGTGAAGCTGGTCAGGGCCAGTAGGTCCTACAGGTGCATTTGGGGCCCTGACTTCTTCCTGTAACAACTGAAACAACTGTGTGGTTAGGTAGGGACTCTCTGTAGGCTGGCTTTGCCCACAGGCTTTAGATTATTTTAAAAACTCCTGAAGGATTCCAGTCCTCTGGCCAAAAAAGTCTCTTAACCCTTCAACACAAGTCAAACCTTTTTTCTGCTCCACCTCCTTTCATGTTTGGAGTTGCGGATATCCACAGAGGAGATAAAGGGAATTAACTCCAAACATCACTGGTTTGTTGTCCATCTGCCACCTTGCTCCCTCATGCTGTGACTGACTGAACTGACAGACATCTCTGTGACATGGCCAAGCAGGGCAGCTGTTGCTTCATCTCCATGGCAAACACCTCGCTTTCCTGAAAACTGTAGGATTACAATCAAATATGTGTTTTGGGTTGTTTTTTTTTCCTTGTTATCACTGCCATTTCTAACAGATATATTTGTCAAAATCTACTGTTGATTCTTACAAACGCCTACCACTGTCCTCTGTAAACCTTCCAAAGGAGAAGGCCAAGAGGACCTACACCGGATTTCATACAAAGTCAGAATTATTTGCTGCTGAGTGGGTGATTTTCTAGTCTTTCTTTTTGTCACTTGCTCTTTTTCAACTTGGTTCAAAGGTAAGCTTGATATGCAAATTCAGTTACTTAATACTGGATACGTTAAGCCTCTTATCGTGTTATTCGTGTCCATTGGCTTTTAGACATTGAATATAGCTATATGATTAGACCATTGCCTATGCAAATACTTTATATCAGTAGATGTTATCTATTATGAATACCTATGTAATAGACATAGCATTGCAAGAATTTCTCTTGCCCAATCTAGTTTTATTAGGCAATAAAAAGTTCTCTCTGGCACAGAGAGAACTGTATACTGCTGACCCTAACAGGTGTATCATGACGACATGGTACTGAGATATTCTTTGGGAAATAAACATCTGTCCTCTCTTATTCTTATCTAGGAGTTAAAGGTATTATGCAACAGAGTGCGCAGATTTTGAAAATTCAGGAAGTCTAAAAGGTTGTTTTTCAGAAGACTCACTTTTGCATATTCATTTGTTATTTTTACATTAGAAACGGAATTATAAACTTTGTTTGTACTTCAGAGAGCACACCAACACAAACTGCTGAGATGACAGCTTCAGCAAAGACTTAACTTTTCTTTCAAAAAAAAGAACTCGGATCCGAGATGTCTGTCTGGATTTTCAGTTCATCACGTGTTAATGAAACCAAACTTTAGCTTGACAAACATTGAATAAAAATCCTCCCCCCTTTGCAAGATCAGGTCACAGCTTCTCATCTTTCAGTGTTTTTTTCTTTTCCAGAGTTTGAACAAGATCCCTTAGCAATAGCAAATGAATTACAAAGCCATTTTCCTCTGCTCTGTTTGAGGTAAAGTTTTAGGAAGTCCTTTTTACAAATCACAGAAGCTCCAGTAAGGCCATACCTCTTTCCCCTTTGCAGCAAAAGGATTTAGGAAGAAGGGATCCTGCAGTTCCTTACACTGCAAAGCTTCTAGGGGAGTTTCTAAGTTCTCATCTGCTTAAAGAGGACTGCTGCTTCCAGAGCTGTAATGATTTCTGATTTTAAGAGATTGCTTAAACCAGTTCTGCAAATGCAATAAGCGATTTCATCAAAACATACTTTCTATCGGGTTCTAAGTGGCCTATAATCAGTTATGGCATTTGTTCTATCACAGCCTAACTATACCTACATATACACAGATTTGCCCGTATAACTGTAGATGAAGTTTAATTTTTTGATTGAATAAATCTAAGATTTCATTATACCAAGTTCAGCCTAAAAAGGGGAATGCTTTTCTTGGCTGAATAAGTTTAGCTGGCCCTCTAAATGATCACAGAAGATGAATGTCGCAGTCCGTACAAGGTAGGAAGCAGGACTGCACAACCAGGGTAGGGGAGTGAAAGAAATGCAACTGGTTCTTCTGAAAACCACCCAGCAACTGCTAAGGTTGGTTCAGCTATCTCCCTGAAGTATGCTTGCAATCGATTAGAGTATCTGACATTTTACAAACTCCTAATGAACGCAGGTATGCGAGCCGTTAAACATAGACTAAGTTTGAATCAGCACTGAAGAATCTGGCTCTGAAATCAAAACTGAATAAATACTTTAATGTTACATAATGTCTTAGTTATATGTTAACTTAGAAAAAGCTTGAAATGTTGCAATGGCCTAGTTCTGGTATTACATATCTTTTTGCGGCTTCTGTTAAAAAAATGCAAAGTAAAACTACCAAACACTGCTAGAATATAAGCTTTTAAAGGGATCAGTTCACATACACTTACTAGAGGCTTAGGACTCAGACATACCTTCTCTAAACATCCCAGCTACAGCAAGCATGCTTTACCTTGGGATGGGATGATCTGACCATGACTTGCCATTCACTTATGCTCCCTGAATCCCTCAGGGATTTCACATGATTTGTACAGCCGTGATTCTGCAGCTCTGGCCAAAAAGCCATGCAATAATGTTGGTTCGGTGCAGTGCTACATTAGCATACTTTGCCTCTGAACAGGACTCTTTAACATGATAATGAGCCTCAACTGATTCAGAAATTTGTTATTTAGTGCAGTATGGTGAGGCAAAATCCTGATTCAGGTGGAGAAGGAACAATGCTCAGACTTTGAAGAGCGACTGAAAAGGCAGACTGCAGCAAGAAGCTGAAAAATGCAGCTTGGTATATCTACTTTACAGATCAGTCATTAGGAAATGCTGGTTACTGTCAGCATGGTTTATGTGGAAGGAGGGTGGTGAAGAAAGAAATTGGTGAGAGTAGAAATTGAGGCAGGACTGACCAGTGGTGAAGAATAAGAGAAAAGAACTGAGGGGAAGTTCGGAATAATAGCACTGAGGAAAAAAAAGTCAAATAACTACCTATTTGCCTAATAAGGTGTGTGTCCTAGGAAGACAACAGTGACTTTAAATATTCTACAAATATATTCTAATGCAAATGTCTATGGACTAGATTAAACCTGTAAAGGAAATCCTAAATCTTCATTCATTTCATGATTTTCCATGTTTCATTTTGTTTGGATGTAAAATATAGCAGATAGATCATAATCTGTAATTAAAACAGCATGGCAGTATACAAGGATGTGTGAAGATGAGAAATCTCAGATGCTACTAACAATTCCTTTGCTGTATTTTAACATAATGATGACATAGAAAGGACCCACTATCTCATATAATTTTCTCATTACAGCCATTCTCTCAATGAATGACATGACAAAATGTTAACTAATAGATGAGCAGAAACAAGGGGGAGTTGAAATTTCCATAGTACTAACATCTGAAAACTATATAGTTTTATATTACACCTGCTCTTATAGAACACTATACCTGTTACCCATGGATTAATCTGAAATGTGTATCTTGATTTTCCAATGGACACTGAGTTAATTAAGATCAGTCTGTTAATTTGTTACTGTAGAGATGAGAACGTTAGAGATCACCATCTTCTAACAGTGCTAATATATTAGACTGCCTAAGTGTAAATATTTAAAATGTATCTTCTCTGTGCTTATGTTTACCAATTGCAAAATGGCATTATGCAACTCTGTCTTTGGCAATCTTTTTAAAAAGCTGAAATAAATAATAGGATCAACTCACCTTTACTTTTCAGTTGATTAAAGTTAACGTAAACCACAAACAGGGCCTCTGACAATTTTGCATAGGGAAAGAGCACAATCACATTTCCTCATCTGAATGACAACTGCTTTTTAAAACAGTGTGCCACCACAGTAACCTCTGCCATGTGATCATAAGGAGCTTCCAGAAACAAAAAACCATGATCCTCCTTACTGCTTCAACAGGACACTTGCCCTCTGTTCATCAACATCAACTCTAGGATATAATTAAAACAGAAATATGTCTTTCCAAAGAAACAGTCTAGGCTCATTTGTAGGAAAAACACCTGGCAAGGAGCATTGATTAATACAGTCTGTACCTTCTTGCCTAAGCAATTTTTAATCAAGGTAAGCAATATGCACTGTTAAATGGGACTTAGTACTCAGAAGCTCTTAAAGTAATAAAATGCAATACTGGCAATGAAATACAAAGACTAGATTCTTTCTGCTTCCTTGGTCATATCTCATTGTATAAACTCCTTTAGTCATCTATGAAATAACCAAAGAATTAAACTCAGGTCACCCATTATTAAGAAGCAGCTAGCAGAATCTGAAAAATTACCTTCCATTTTAAATTTCTGACCAGTACCAAGTAACACGTGTCATATTTCTCTAAGAACTTTTTTTTATAAACTAGCCTGAACATTTCAGTAATGACTAAGCAGAAAATAATAGAAGAAATGAAATGGACAATGGATGACGAGACCTGAAATAATTGCACAGAGTTAAGAGACTTTAAAGCAGTATAATGATCTGCAGAGCAAGAGTAATTGACCATGAAAATGTATATAAGTAAAATTTATGAACACAACAATTAAATATTCAATAAAATATATGGTTGTCCAGTGAAAAATAGAAAATTTACAACAGTCTGTTTACCTACAAAAATCTGAGAATCACAGCTCTAAGGGTTCTGTTTCTTTCTAAAATAACTTTACTCGTCTGAGGTTTTAGTCCCATTCAGAAGTCAATGCAGCTACATCCTTGATAAGAACACAAAACTTTTAATGACTCTCCCTGTGGGTACCTTAGGCCATTTGCATAAATTTATTTGCTGTCCTGTAAAATATGATATAAATTATTCACTAGCAAATAATGTAAATCTGGTATTTCTTTTTCCAGTTCTCATGAGTAAGATTCTTTGTAATCTTTTTGCTTAAGAAAGACCCACTAGAGGCCAACATACTGTCAGTCATATCACTGAATTTAATGAGGAACTTGACACTCATAGCAAGAAGTAAAAAGTTAATGTAAAATCTAATCTCCCTTGTCTCCCTCCATCCCCGTCCCCCCATGTCCGTCCCTGCCCCACTGATGATCCAGTCATATTTCACTATATGCTTCTCTGCCCTGCAGAACTTGGTGAACTTGTTTCGATAGTGGATTTAGAAGCAGAACGCTGTTGGGTTGTAAACTACTTCCTGCACCCTTCTTACAGATTGAATAAATCCTAACCCTCTTCATGATCCTTGCCTTCTGATAAATCTTAGTATTCTTCTTTGCCAGTTTTAGAGGGCTTCAGGGTGCTAAAGGGCCATGGAAAGGCCATTGGGATGGAGTGAAAGAGGGGTTTTTGTGGGACTTTTTTGTGACAGCTTCCCTAGTAAGTAAATATTATCAGCATGTGCTTGGGCTTGTGAAAGAACAAAATGTTAAATTTGAGTGTCACTTTGGATTGATTCAGAGATATATACAAATAGTTCACAGGGCAGTAATGAATACCATGCCAGTTTTAAAAATAACAGTAAACAGTGTGAAAAACATTTGTTTCATAGGTGTTTTTAGAAATAGCAACAATGAAAAGCACTATTTTAATGCTTGCTGTCTTTCACACTCGGTCAATTTTGTTCTGAAATGTGGCCAATATTTTCCTGTTTTGGTTTATCCAGGACTGTTGAATGACCCCAATTTTTAGTTAAATAGATACAGAATGGGTATTTAGTAGGGGGTACAGATATTTCTATTTATTAGCAAAATACCTTTCTTTTACCTCTCTACTCCACAACAGTCTCTGAAAATGAAATTGTTACCATACTATCTTCCATAGCTCAGATGCTTTTTCCAAAGACTCATATTCTATTTTAACAGTCATTTCACTCACATATTAATTGAAGTACAGTACACTATACTGCTGCTTTTTACTTTATATGGAATAGAATATTTTTCTCTTTGTAGATAGTTACCAACATATTCCTCCCCCCCCCCCGCCCCGGCCCCAATAAAAAATAAGCTCCCCTCCCATGATGGTCTCATGTGCCAAGTACAACTTGTTTGCCATGCCTTTATACCTTTACATTCTGTAATGGACACGGTTATGTTGTCCTAACTCTCTTTAGCTCTCTAGATCAGCCAAGCAGTCGTATGGTTTGTGCTAGAGCCCAATGCAACAGAATTGTTCCCAGTTTCTCACAACCCAAGAGAGGCTGCTATCAGAGTATGCAGTTGTCTAACTATGCAAGATTAAACCTTTTCCGTAAGGGTGACATTTTCTTCCACCAGTGTTCATAACTTTTGGTAAAACTTACATGCCTATGAAATGGACTTCATTATTAAAATTTGAAGTTTGTTGAGCTTCAGATGACAAAAAATAAACAGGCAGAAAAAGTATTAAAAATAGCCATGAGTTACAAACAGATAATGGGAAGAGGTGAAGAAATCAACTAGGCAAGAAAGAGATTTAGTATTTGTACATTTCTACCCAGAATAACAGGAAGGATACTGAAAAGATTTTTCAAATCCTTCTTCCTTCTGGCATAAACTCTGTCAAACAGGGAAGTTACTTGCTGTAACAACCTTTTCCTATAATTAGTGCTTTTGTGCAGGAATAGCAGATTGGTGCTCCATCCTCCAAACTCTGTTCAGGCTTGTGATCAGCAGACACACCACATGGCAGCAGGCAGGATCCTAGAAATCAGATGATTTCAAAAACTTGCCTTCCATGCTTGATCTGGGAAAATGAATGTACTAGCGCATTTCAGAGAGTCTAGCTTCTACAAATTATAATTATCCTTGTCTTAGTTCTTTCTTTCTTTTTTCCTCTTACATACCTTTCCTTTTTCTGCTTCTTTTGATTTCTCTGTTCTGCTCTCCTCTCTCCATTTCCCTTTTGTTTTCTTCAAAGTTGTCTTTTAGAGCAGCTTTCTCCTTGCTTTTTTATATCCTTTGCTTAATCACATTTATCTTCTTTCCTCCTTCTTATAGGTAGAAACACCAGCCTGAGACCTCACTAGGCACAACTGTGCACTCTTTATTTACATTTTGTCTTCTGTTTTTATACGTCTTTACACATAAACTACTTACTAGCTCCCATTTTTATATTCTAACCCTGTGGATCAAAATAATGGCACTGATTAAGCCACCTTCTTCAAAACCATGGGCATGGATTTTAATGCACATGGGTCTCTATAGAAATAACTATAATCTTTGCTTTTAAAACCCCCTTATTTAATAAGCAATACCTAGCAAGACTAGTTATGATTACTCTGTTCATCTTCTGTTACTTGTGTTACGAGATTTCACTAGCACTTTGTTATTTGAGAAAACTAGCTTTAGTGTCCTACTGTACCATAATACTGTACTGATACATAATTCAGCATTACAAATTTTTTTGAAGAAGTCAGCTGTAAGTTATTTGTTGATGAGACATGAATAGTCTTACCTCTAGCACTGCAGTATCTCACTATTGTCAAGAAAGAGGAAACTTTACCTTTCCTTCTCTTTTTTCCACCTCTTCTTCTCCTGTTCTTGTTTGTGAATTTCCTCCTCCTTCCTTGGATGATAAACCATTTTATCTTGCTAATTGTTCTGGAAACCATCTTTCTTTCTCTGGATTAGTTTTCTGCTTAGTTAATGAGTTTGATCAGCTAACAAAGAAGTCTAGTGAGTGGTGCGAGTGTCTCAAAGGGGAAGGAGTAGCAACAAGCTGTTAGATCCACACACATTATCCATTGAAATTGCAGTCTTAGTGTTAGGATTTCCATATACTATAAAACTTATATAGAGTAGTAACCTAAATTGCCTGAAGTGTCTCTCAATAGTTTTGGCTGGAGCAGGGAAAATGGACTTTATTGTACAGGAATTTTTATTTTGCCAGAGTGAGACCCTCAATCACTTGAATTTCATTCTTTGTAAAACCATCTGTAAATTAACCTGAAAACTCTTACTTAGAAGATATATGAAAACAAGTATGATTCATTCAAGAATTAATTTTTTTTTCAGCATTCCTCCTACTCCAGAAGGAAGAGAAATATATAAGGCAGGTTCATGCCAACACACTGGAGTACACTGTTTCACAGCTTCATAAACTGTAAACCACATGCCTTGCCATTTGCTCTTACACTGCCAATTAGTGTAGTCTGATGACTACTATACATCTGATGAGTGTCCAGTTGTGACACTCATGAGAGCTGGTTGCCATAGCTGTCAAGACCTAACTTGTATTTCTTTTCACCTTCAAGTAGGGGAATGCAGTCCCTTCTGGAAATGCTGGGGCAAGGTCCTGGAATAATTTGATTAAGGCTTACAAAGCATACTCAATGTTACCAGTGCCTTGTCAGTGTCCCATCTGTTTGTAAGCTTGCCTTCCTTTTTTTTCCTTCTCTATTTTTTTCTGGCTTACCAAGTTCTTTGTGTGGATGCAACTGCAAATAAGCAGCAATGTTGCAGGGTACAGCAACTGTTATTACGTAGGAGTGTTTACAGCAATTTGATGGGGCGCTAAGAATGCTGGGGTTGTAGGATGTTAGGGAAGATGGGAAACTCACAGCAGCTCATTTAATTTCTGTATAAATTCATAGTGTAATCATGTGACATCTCTCTCAGCAAGAACACCAAAAAAGGAAAAGAAAAAAGGTATTTCCATCTGCAGCTGGATACAGTTAGCAGTACTTTTTCTAAAGAATGTAGGAATTCCCAGAATGCCTTTTAAACTAGAAAGCAGAGAAGCACAGCCTACAAGTATAACAGGACTTAGCTTCCTTTTATCCAGTTGTGGTTGTAGAGTGTGACACTCTTTTCATTAGTCAACAGTATTTCCCATATTGTTCAGGCAGTTTACCTCTGATTTGAAGAGAATTGATTCAGGAAAGTGTTATTTTAAAATTTATTTTTAAACTTTGTAAAAAGAGTTTAAGAGACAAACAAATGAAAAGTTGTACCAATAAAAGGATGCAGAGAAGAAAAAATGGACAATGAGAACCACATAACCAGCGACGGCTTGAACTTATCACTATTGAAAATGAGAGATCTCACACACTCTTCTGTTCACACCAGGTGCCTAGTGCTTTTGCGACATCTCTGTGCACTGAAAGGTCCCTTCTGTGTATTGATTCAATCTCCCAATTTATCAGAAAATTATCTTTTTCTTTTAATCACTTTAGCAATAAGCTGAGTCTGCTCAGATGGGGGGTCTAGTAAGGTCCAGAGCTGATGCGAGGTAAGCGATAGAAGAAGCAAGTGTGCAGGGTTGTGTGTGTGGGTGCATGTAAAAGAGAGGCGACCTCATCTCAGTAGGAGCAAGCTGGTGATCTAAGCCGTGTTAGGAGAAATACCCTGTATTCAACACAGACGCCACCCACTGCCCACCACATTTAGGAGGAGATAGCAAAAGATGACACTGAAAAGGCTCAGCTTCTGTTTGGCCATGCCTTTCAAATGCATAGAATGTCACATTTCATTATCAAGCTACATTTTGGAAAGCACAGTATTTGGGTGCAGTCCAACATAAGGACTTGAACGTGTGTTTTAGTCATCTTAGTGCTTTATTCTAATTGGCTTACCACACCAGTGCTACAATTATGTTAGGTGCACAGTTCCCTCCTCACCTTCTTCCCTCAGGTTAATACTCTTCACACTGTTAGTCTTGGGCTGAAAGAGTACTTCAGGATGTTTACTGCAATACCATATACCATTTCCTACATCTGTCACCCTTACTAACATTGTGTGCTTCTCTGTCACTCACTGTTTCCTTCCCTTTTTTCTTCATACTAAAATATCCTGTCAAGTACATTTGAGCATCTATTTGAAGCATGCGCTCTTCTGTACATGCTTTAGCTGTCTGATGTAGCTTTATTTCTAATATTTGTAGACTTTATCACTGTGTAAAATGGTGGGTAAATTTTTCCTTTTTGCTATTCTTTTTAGTATGAGTAAAGCCAATTAATTGCATGGATGTCTGTGGAAGAACAATTTGGCTCAATGCCTTTGACTTTTAGCCGTTAAAAGCCATTCTTTTTTCAGGCATAATGATTAAACCAAAAGAAAGTGATTGCACGGAACACATCAGAAATTGAAAAATGGGGATTAGCTGGCGCCACAGCTCACAAAAGAATTAAGAGACAACATTGTATGACCCAAAGCATTTCACCATCTGTACTTTGCAACACATGGAAGAGCACACTGAAGTGATAAAAGGGACACAAAGAAAAAAGAATAAAAGGCATGTTAACTGTGGTTCAGCTGGAAGAGAATATTGCTTGTAGCAATAGGCTCTGACATCAAATGATGAATTTGCTTCTTTTAAAAACCAAATAAAAGGTATGAGCACAGTAACACTAAATTAGCACTGTGTGCTTTCAAAAACCTCTATAACCAGCTGGCTTACTCATTTTAACTGAAGTTCTAATTTGAGATTCTTGTCCTATGATTAATTCTGTGATATCCAAAGATTTTGATCTGGTTAAAAAAATGAGAAGCTATGCCAGCTGTGCAAGCCCAAATAAAAAGGGTTTGTCCCAGAAAAAAAAAAATTAAAAAAATCTGCATTCTTCATTCTTGTTTGAATATTCATTTTCACCTTGTCATTACCTTGGGATTGTCTTTTATGCATATAAAACTCTCAAAGCTCAGTGAAGTGACATAGGTGATAGAGAGAAAATGGGCAGATACTGTGCTTAAAACTTCTTCTTCTCAAAATCTCTTCTCAGAGGGTAATTCCAGAAGCAATCCAATATTTTGCCAGGATTTTTATTTATATCCATGACAGAGGGACTATCTTCTGTTTTGAATACATCTTACTGGGCAGCAAATGGGAATTTAGAGCTAAGCTGGTACTCTGTCACATCTTGCGCATTTACGTGAAAAGGTAGAAATGCAAGAGAACTAAGCTGATGAAAGACTTTCACTTTTGTGGAACTTATCTTTCTTATCTTTCCTTGCATGACCTCTGGATTGGGGCCGTCACTGATGTCACTCAAGCCAAAAACCTTGGACTGCTGTCTCTTAAAATGTCATCATTACCCTGGACAGATGTTTGAAAGTCCCTTTATGTCATAAAAAAACCAGAACAAAAATCAAGAACTTGCTCTTTGGAAATGTTGTATGTTGATACATGTTGTGTCAATGTCCAGCAGATTAGTATATATAGTCCACCATTGCACAGTGAGGGGGAAAAACAACAATAAAAAACCCCCAAGCTCTGCCCCCCATCCCAACTTAGTGTCATTACAGAAAACCGTCCTATTGCAGTACTAAATTGGCACATGAAGGTTCACAATCTCTTATCAAGATTGGGAGTTCACATGGGAAGGAAGAGTAATGTGATTGAAAAGTAAAGATATGGAATGGGTATACAGAAATAGAATAATAAAAAGCAATCAATGTAAGAAACTGAATTTTTAAAATGCTATGAGAACAGAAAGACCAGAAAAAAAGATTTTCAGGAGTGTTCATATGCTTTTTTTAAAAATGGTATTCACAATGTTCCCTCCTACTGGATGTGTTTTCCTTTATAACCTGTAAATCACTTGTGTCAGCCTGCAACTACTATTTATTCCATGACTGATTTTAGTCTTTTCTATTTAACAAAGCAACTTTGTCCTTTTTTAATAAAGTCAGAATGTACCAAGATGAGAATAATAGTCTGCACATCAGAAACTTTCCTGGTTTAATCCTTGTTTGATTCCAGTACAGCAAATGTTATTCTTTACTGTTTTACAGACAGAAAAAACAACATATAAAAATTCAGTTGAGTATCAGGTGAAGTCAGTAAGAATATTTTTTTACTTTCTCGGGTACTCTGATGTTGTAGGTATTATTAGAGCACTATTAATGGGAAGGATAGCCGAGTCTAAGGACGACAAAGGCTACGTGAAACCACGTGTGAGGCCAAAACCATACTAACCTTGAAGGGCTGCTTGGTTGACACATTCCAAGATCTTCAGGGTTTCTGAATTCATGTTGCTTCTCAGAGCTGTGACAGCATGAGTGCTTTGGATTTCATTAAAAAGAGAAAACCCCAACAAATGTAACCTTGTAAAGAACTGTGTACACTGAAAATAAAGCAATGAAATTATAGAGTATCAAATTAAAATCAAGTCAAAATTTATTTCAGTATTTAGTTACATTACATTAACTCTCAAAATCATCAATCTTTAAAACTGCAAATGTAAGACGATTTATCCATTTCATGATCATTCTGACTACTCACAAATCACAACTTATGTACTAAAGGACTCCACATATGTGAGCTGAAGTTCGCTAAAAGTTTTACTATTAAAACCAAATTATTTGATGTTTGATACAAGTTCTCAAAGGCAAAAATGAGATTTCTGGCTTTGTATTCCTTTCTTCTACAAATGTGAACCTTTTATGTCTTCCTATAAGATACTATAATTTAGAATTTAAGTGAACAATTTGAAGTGTGGCAACTTCTGATTAGTACAAATTGCATTTAATTTCCAGTTTCTCAAGGATTTTAAACTCAGAGCAAATTCTAGAAAATAGTATTCTGAGGCAATGCTTTGGGCTGTGTACACTTGGTTAATTTTTTTCCTTTACACTTGTTCTGTGCAGTGAACTGAAGGTAAAGTTATTTCAGCTACTTCCTGTATTATCACATAAAGGGGTTTTAAAGACAAAATATGCTAGAATAACCAATGTAGGTGGTGGGAGCAATGCCTTTTTTTTTTTTTTTTTTAAAGAAGCTTTCTTGATTTCCACTTACAATCATGGGAACACTAGACTTCCCTTCAGGCTGAGTTTTCTTGTTAGTCAGCTTGTGGCAGAGTCTAGATCCATCACATTTTGGGGCTTTCTCAATTTGAAAAAGCTAAATTTGTGGTCTGCATCAGGCCAACAAATGTTTTCTTTTGATTGGAGAAAGTTGCCAAACTGTTAGTTTCTCCACTGCTTTTGGAAAAAATACAGTAGTTCATTCAAACCAATTTATCTTCATGGTTTCAAATCACTTACAGCAATCACACAGGCTAAAATAGAGTTTCAGCTCTTTCATGGTATCCTGCAGTCAGTATTTGCCCAGTTAGCGTCTAGTGTTTCCTCTTGGTTCCTTCGTTACCCTTCTTGGGCAGAGAAACACTCTTCAAGACAACAGTGAAAAAATCTCTTTCATTCATCCGCTCAGTTAAAAAGGATAGAATGCCTTTCTGGATGAGGGCTTTATAAAGGATCCCATTTCATTTTTCTCAGTTCAGTCCTCAAATTAGACAACTGCAAAAAAGGACAGTGATGGTTAAACGCCACTTGTTTGCAGGCTCATGTTTGCCAGAGTCTGGGTGGATCCAGTGGACAGTTTACAGAGGTTAAATTTACCGTTTGAATGCAAGCAGTTAGATTACTGACAGAACCAAGCCTTACTGTCTTTCTGTTGTGTGGCAGAAAAGACCCGTTAACTGCTTGTGGACAAGATAAACAGAGGATAAAGGCTGCCACCTATTGCATCCTGAAATAAAACAGTTTCTGCATACAACAAAAGACCATGCTGGCAATCTAATGACAGAACAAAATAAGTAAACAGGGCAGAACTTTCTCATCTAGGGGATGTTTAAGGCACTAAAGTAAGAGTGCTTTTCTTCTGGTGGTTCCAAGTTCAGTGCTCCAGCCATGTCTGTCACTTTCACAATAAAAAGGTTTTGGCTTCCCTAACATGTAACTTTTTAACTAAGCGGGATGTGTCTTGACTCTATGCCTAATTTATAAATTGAAAAAAATTTCCTTTCCTATATTTCAGTGGATATTGGCATCAACAAATCAAATTTGTGGCATGTATAAAGTACCTGGGTGAGGCATTTAATTACAAGATGTATTTGCATCCTTTTTAGGGTAAGATTACATACATTAATTCTTTTATTTATTTACAGTGGAGGGAAGGAAAAAAGTCTGCATTTCTTGTCCTTGTTTGAAAATTCATCTCCAACTTGTCATTATCCTGGGATTGCCTTTTATGCATATAAAACTCTTAAAGGTCAGTGAAGCCACGAGTGCTGCAGAGAAAATGGGCAGATATTGTGAAAATTTTGACTCGGAACACTATTAAAAATAGGTCAGACAACTAACTGTACTGAAAGGAATGCAACTTCACTGACACAGAGGGGACACAAGGGGACCTGATTATGTACTGTTAATTTTCCAGCCCTTTTGCACTACAGTACAATCAAGATTCTTGACCATCTGTCCAGTACTAGTGGAAATCAGCATTACATTCTTCACAAAACTGACAGCAAGAACATGACCAAAGAATAATCTAGTGTCACCAAATAATGCGATGTTATTTCATGTTTGCTCTTAGATACTAATGAACCTTTGACTGCTCTGCAACTGAGCTGAACTGGCTGGGAGACCAGAACTTGGGCCTCTGAGACTTGATGCTTGGGCAGACTGGCGATGCATTGTTCCAGCACTATGGCCCTGCAGAGCCCATGAGCATCCTTTAACCGATATGGTATAGCCTCTCTATTTTATCCTGATAAATTTTGAGGAAAAAAAAGTTATTGGCTGGAAGGAACACTGTCTGGATAGGTAAGGTTTTTAATGAAAGTGATCAATATTAAATACAATGAGGTTTCCTCTATGTTTAATATAAAATGTAAAGAATGAATATAATAAAAATAAATACTTCATATGAATTCTCAACTTAGAAGATCTATTTATGATTATCTAAGCCTGGCCTTTGTAACAGGTGCAGAGATATTCTGAGAATTTCTACATCAAGCCAGTAGCTTTTGTCTGAGTCGGAGCACTCAAAATACTTTTGATCTGGATATAACGACATTAATGGAAGGAGGCTACCTACCGACTATATCCCTGGGTAAACTAACTCCTCATTTGCACTGTTACTGTTTTTACTGTTCATCATTCCCAGTTTAAATATGCCTAACTTTGTATGACTGAAATGTTTAAAAGCTACAAAGTTCCATAAGTGAATGAATTTCCATAACACGATGAGATATAAGCTTACCTATTGCTAGCAACAATTTTAAGATGAGGATATGACGACAGATGTAACACTGACAAAAGATATAGTTAAAAAAAAAGTTATGTTTCCTCTGTAGTCTACACAACCTATATAATGCAACATTGCTAAATTGCACACTATTAATTAACCATACAGTAACAGAAAGTTTCAGTCACGATTACATTCGAACAGCCAGCACGTCGTGTCCTGGTTTCTAACTCAAAGCAGCGTAACAGAAACTGCAGCAACCTGCACAGTAATACTAGGAACATGGCAAAATTTCTCTCATTGCCAACAGCGTCTCTGCCTTGGGCCAGTAGCGCTTTGCTTCTGGTGTTTGCTGCCATCTCATGTATTTTAAGCGGTATTGCAGTGGATTTCTACAAGAGAATTTTTTCTTCCTCAAAAGTGATCTTACCTTCGATAGCTGTGCTACTGTCACGTTAAGCAAAGATGCTGCTTAAAATTCGGAAAAGATTTCTTAGTATTATTGCTACACAATATAGAAGTAACCTACATTCAAAACCAAAAATGATATATTCTGCACCAATTTGGGTGAAATACCATGCAGTGACCAGATTTTGGCTTCCCAGTATATGAAAGACATTGACATACTTAAGTCCAGTGGAAGGTCACAAGCTTGTCAGGGGCTGGAGGATATGACATATGAGGAGTGACTGAGGGAGCTGGGTTTGTTCAGCCTTAAGAGGACAAGGCTTCAGGGTGATGTTATTGCTGTCCACCATTACTTAGTGAGAGGGCATAGAAAAGATGGAGCCTCCTTGGAAACACACAGTGATAGGACAAGACAAAATATAAACTGCAATACAGGAAATTCACATTGTATTAAGTAAAAAAGTTTTCACGATGAGTGGTACAACGTCAAAACAGGGACTCAGAGGTGTCATGGAAGACAAACTCATAGCTTAAGCAGACATCAACTACTCAAACAGGAGTGGCTTCTGACGTCTGCCAAGGGGGGTGAAAGAGAGAAGATACTTACACTATCATACAGCAGAAGGGCCATTTTTTGGTCAGAAGCTTGGGCTGCCTAAATATGACATCAGCAACTTAAAACAAAGGCGAAAGGAACTTACCAGCTACATCCTTTTTTCTTAGTGGCTGTGGTCATATGACCAGGGTTTTTGTTCCTAGCCAACACTAACCTAAAGGCATAGCCCAAAACATGAAAGGCAGGAGGAAGTGTGGAAAAGCTTACTTAAGCCTCAGTAATAAAAAAATTCTTCATGCCAGCGAGAACAGATCAGCAAATTCACAGATGCTTTGAGATGAACCCACTAAAGTAAAGAATGTGATCACTGAGTACTGAAAGCAGTGTGCCAGAGCAGTTTAATAAAGCTAAAACACTGATCTGTTGACCATGTATAGCTACATAACTATTCTGAAGAAGGCCGGTGTCCTTACTTCCCTCTAGCAAGACAGAAGTGCTAAGCTACTGGCTTTGAAAAATGATGTCAAGGCATAGTTTGCCACAATTGCAGCACGATGAGGGTTAATGTTCTCGGAGTACCCACCCAAGAGTCCGCCTCTTGGGAGTGGTGAGCCAGTGGCTGGGAGAGGTGTATGCTTTGGCAATACTGTAACACCCTCCGGGCACTTAATGACCTCACAGAGGCTTGTAACCTGAAAGACCAGGAGGTGTGGAGAGGTGCTGACTCAATACTTTGAAGAGCCACTGCTGTACTTTCTCTTTAGCTAGCACTCAGTACGAATCTTAAGAGATCATGTTTGAAAACAATCCTAAGTCATCAATCTTTTGTACTTTATAACTGAATCAATGAGCAGAAAGCAAACTGAATGAGAAACTGCATTCAACTGCACTGTTTTCCCATAAGCATTGAATAAACATTTTCTTCATCACCCCAAAGGCTTGAGGAAGAAAGCAACTTCCTCTGTTTCTCCTACTTATAGTCAGTGAATCAAAATTCCTTTCCTTAGGCAGATGAGGATGACTAATTCTAGACATTGTGGGGCACAGTGGTGCTATACAGAGGTATCTAAAGATACAGTTGCATGAGTTTTTCTTGGGACTGAGGATAACACAGAGCATACACAGTACTACTACCATTTAATGTATAGTACTGTGTCCATGTTACAAATATTCTGATAAGTTAAAATTTTATATATAAGCTGGGTTTGATCAAAAGGTAAAGACTGTAGAATATAGGGGTTTGAAGCTCGCAATGTAGTCATCGAAATTTAGGAACATACAAAATGTGCTGTATACAGTCATAAGAAAATAAGTATTGTCTAAAATTAGTTAACCATAGAAACTTCGACCGATTTGTTAGTTTGTAGTGTTTTGTCCTAAGAAACTAAGAGAGATCGTTATGGACCTTAGTTCTGTTGCTTAGAAACCCCACTTTGATCAAGATTCCAGTTAGTGGAATTAAGTAAGATTAACCAATGAATGTTTTAGTATAAGAATATTGATAAGGTGGTGTAACTGAGGGCCAATCACTAGAAACGTTAAATTCAAGAATTAACATTGAATGTACTTTTATGTAAATCTAATACATGATGGCGAAAATCATACTGCACAGAATCACATACGAGAGGTCAACTATTGGACAAAGTGAGGAAGACTATGGAAGACCACCAGAGGGCTTCTGAAGACCACCAGAGACATCACCACGCCTGCGTAAAAGGGACATTTACATATGCTAATGATTTATCGGACAGTTGATGATTATGTATGACATTTCCCAGAAATTTAGTGAATATGTATAACAGGTGTATATTTAACCTGCATGATTAAACCAGACAGGTGCACACACTAGGTGGAGTGATCCCCTGTGTGCCCAGCGCTGCAATAAAGAAGTGCCTGCTTCTTAACTTCTCATTGCTGTTAAGGAGTTTTATTCCGGATTTTGGCAACATCCAGATGACAAAACATGAAAGCGTCCGAGCACAGCAAAGTTATAGCATTAGTTAGGTTCCTTTTAAAAAAAAAAAATCCTGTATTTTCAGGTTCCGTTAGTACTGAATAAAATCTTTGTCACTTAAAGATAAATTCAAGCCTAAAGTAAGGCTTAACATAATAGGTATGCTTGAAGAAGCACATCTAAAAAAGACTTGTCCTTTAGTTATCTTTTGGTCATTCTTCACTACTTTCTTGAACGTGGCAACCAGAAGCTAAAACGAAAGGTAAGCAGAGGCTACTGATTATAAGAAAAATCAAAGCACATCACACAGTTAAAAAAAAGACATTTATTTTAGCAGCAACCTGTGCAGTCAAAAAAATTACGCTGTACTGTGGCACTTTAGAAAGTAAATGCATGACGTGCAGCACTGAGGGGCTTAGTCACCAAAAGCACCGTTCAAGGTTTGGAAACAAAACCACGTTCATAGCGCAGTACTGACTGGTAAGGGACACGACGGCGTAGAAGAGATCAGGATACCCAAGCCGACCTAGCGGCTTGCTCCTACGGACCAGAAAGGTCTCGCCCGTTGAGTACCGCTGAGCTTGACAGACCGGCTTCGCCGGTAAGCTTGGGGCTCGTGTCCTCCTCGCGTGCCTCCCGGCAGGTGCCGCGGCCGGTGGAAGGCCAGGCCGGCTCTTCGTCCAAGAGCAGACATGGCTCAGGGGCGGCTGGGGCAACGGAGGCAGGCCGGGGGTGCGCGGCCGGGGAGCCGCCGAGGAGGCGCCCGCTCCTCTCCTCCCGCCGCCAGCTCCCCCAAAGCGAACTCCTCCCCCAGAGGGACGGACCGCTCGCTCGCTCGCTCGCTCGCCCTCCCTCCCACCGGAGAGGCGGGCGGCCCGCACGCCTGTGCCGTGCGCGGCCCGGCCCCCAGCGGCAGAGCGCGCCGACGCCACCTGCGCCGCGACGGCCCCGCCTGACCCCTGGCGGCCACGAACGACGCGAGCCGCCGCCAATCCCCGGCCGCCACGCGCACCCGCGCGCCACCGCCGGCAGGCGTTGCGCCGCGCCAGGCGACCGCCCTCGGGGCACGTGACCACCGCGTGTCTACCCATCCCTCAGGCCGGCGGCCGCCACGCCTCGCGGGGCGGGGAACGCGCCTTACCCCGCCCGCGGCCGCGCTCCACCCGCAAGCACCGGCGGCTCCGCCCGCCCTCGTCACGTGACGAGCGCGCCGCTCCTCCGTCACGTGTTCCCCCCTCCCCGCCCGGCCGCCGCGCTTTCCCTGTGCGTGCGAGCGCTGTGCGCATGCGCAGTCAGCAGCTGTCATCCGCGCAGGGAGCGAGGGGTCCCACGGGCACGGGGAGGAAAAACCCCGAGGGGACCGGGCAGGCGGCGGCGGCCGCCGGGGGGGAGCGGAGCGGACCTGGCCTGGCCTGCCGCCGTGTCCCCCCCTCCTCCTCGCCTTCCTCTGACTGCGGCCGCCCGCTTAACTCTCTTCCGGACAGGTGCGGGGCGAGCTCCGAGCCGGGTCGGGCGGCGGCGGGCTGGCGGGGAGGAGGCGTGCGGCGGGGTGCGCCTGGGCCGGGGGCGAGCGGGCGGACCGGGTCAGGCCGGGGCGGGCGAGGGGGTAACGAGGATGAGTCGGGGCGCTGCGGGGCAGGGCCGGGGGAAAAAGGGGGTCGGGGTCGGGGTCGGGGTCGGGCTGCGTCGGAGCGCGGGGCGGCGGCGGGGCAGCGCGTCTCGCCGGGCTGACCGCGGCCGGGGCAAGGCCGTGGGGGTCGGGTGCGAGGGGCAGAGCGGCCGCCGTGCCGCCCGGCAAGCCCTCCCCGCCGGGGTGCGTGAGGGGTCGGGACCCGGCCCGGCCCGGCCCGGCCGGGAGGGAACCGGTCCGCGGGCTCCGAGTTGCGAATAGGTGGATGGCGGCGGGGAGCGGGCCGGGGAAACGAAACCGGCAGGTGTCGGAAAAACAGGTCTCGCGTTCCCGGTTGTGGCCAGCGATTCTGGGTCAGGGCGGTCGGTGGAAGCTCTCCACCTGAGAGGTCAGGCGGTTTCCCCGGGTGTTCGAAGCGGGTGGTCAGAGTAGGCTACAGCGTTACCTCTCTCTGTGTCTCTCTGGGCTTTGATGAAATGCTACGGACTTCACGAACAGCCTCTTTTTCTTGCAAAGTGCAGCCGCGCCGATACAGCTCGTTCGTTTCTGCGTGTCATTAAGGCGTTGCTGGAAGTTGACGGTTGTAAAGTGTTAGAAAAAGACTTTGAAGCTGTCTTCCGAGTAAAATACTCAGTTAAGCGTCGGTTCCACGTCGGTCTGTCGGTGGTTAGAGTGCTCCACCCTTTCGGAGCCAGTTTCGGGGCTCAGGGCTTTATGCCACGCTAATAGACTTCCATTGGTCAGCCTTCTCTCTTCTGTACTTGATTTTAACTGGCAATCTGAAAAGCAAAAATATTTTTTTTCTGCTAGGTGAACTGTGTTAGGAAAAATACTAGGTGTCCCTGTGTTTTTTAAAGGTTTATACTAGCTCAGAGTATAAACGGCATTTACTTTTTATATTATTAAGCTGCAGATTTATGATTCTCTGCACTCTTTTCTGAGACATTAACAACAGCAGCAACAAAAGTTACCTGGTGGCTACTAAACCAGCAGTTTTCTAAGCTGAAATACTTTCTGTGAGAAAGAAACTTACTGGCAGCCTAATGCAGGCTATTTTTTTTTACCCTACAGTATTTTTTGTTCAGGTTCTTCATGAACCGAGAACATGAAAATGACTTGTATAAAATTTGTCTTGGACTTTACGCATATTTTTCATTGTACTGTGATAACTAGCTGATGGTATTGCTTCAAAAAAGCACCTTCCAAACACAAGACAATGGAAAGCACAAGCATGATTTGCTTTTCAGTACTTGAGATGAACCACTGGGATCCATGCTTATCTTGCTCTCAACTTTGGTTTGGAGTGGTGCTGATGCTATTGATTGCTGGCAACTGATGGTTTTCTTTTAGCTAAGTGCAGATGCAGATGTGCGTAAGAGCAATTTATTTTCTAGGGACTGACCCAGGAAACAGTATGTCTCATCCAAATACGCGGACGTGATTAAATAGCTGTTGGATCAGAGTTAGAGCCAGTGTATACGAGGGGAAAACCTTTAGTCAGTGTTTGTTTAAAAAAAAAAAACCAACCTGGTTTGGTCTCTAATTTTTTTTTTAATGGTAAATATGATGAAACAGAAAACCAGATTCAAGTCCTGTAATTTTTAGTCCTTAATTACTGATGTGTATTGAGTACAGAATTTTTTATCTCTTGGCCTGATTTCTAAACAAATTAGGTAAGCAGTTCTGCACCAAATCTAAATACACAGTTACCACAGTAATGCATTCAAACTGGAAAATTATGTTGTTGAGTGCTAATTATTAGAATCTTCCTAAGCAATTATGAACAAGCACAATAATTATTAAAAAAAATTCTGTGATTTCATACCTAACTTTATTAAAAAATATTGGATTGAGTAGATTTAGGACTTCCTCTATTTAAACAGCTCTGGATTGGTCTACGTCTTAGTTCTGCAGTTAATTTGCTTTGAAGTTTTCAGTTTTTTCCTACAGGTGTCTCTTCCTGGGATGTGTTTCTTCAGCATGATGCTGAACAGAATGTGAATGGGGTATATGGTGGTCTCAGCTGTGGTCAAATTTGTTTCATGAAGGTGGTATTTTTATCCTACTGCCCCCCAACATAAATAAAAAAAACCCCAAATACATTTTGAAACACGCTTTTAGTATACACGGAGCTTCAAAGAGAGCATGTTTTACTGTAATTCTGCTAATACAAGATATTTTCAAGTTCTCTGAATGATCACATGAATGGTTCAAAAGATGTTGTTCTGAAATGTTAAGATTTTAATACTTCACTAGAAAAAATATCCATAGTCACTGGATAGATTAATATTTCATACCTCAAAATGAACAAGTGATGTGTTGTGTTCTTTTCTTGATTTTCACTTAGATTCATAGACTGACTCATAAGATTTTTTAAAAAATGCAGTATTTTATACTTGGAAGATGGTAATTGTTGTGTAATCAAATCACATAATGAAGGTGTTCATAACAATTTGCTGTTCTGAAGTCCAGAGTGCATTATAAACTCATATTGTATTTTTGGTATATAAGGATTTAGGGTGTACTTCCGGTTTCTTATGTGGCATTGTATATTATAATTCATTCTGTTGTAGGCTTGCATTTTGCTCCAACTTTATTTCACTTGCTTAAAATTGTGGAGTTACCCATAGCGGCTAAGTTGTTAACTTTGTCTGTGTGAGTAGTCCTACTATGGAGTTATGCAAGCACTCATTTTTATCCTTATTCTGTTTACATCTAACATTTGCAGGACAGTATATTTGGGACAGTATACTTAGGACAGTATACCCTAAAAACTGGGGACAGTATATGTAAACAACAGATTAGAAAAATTGTCAGGATTTTTAATTTAAGGTGTTGAAATTGCAAGAGTTAAAATTCAAAACACATCTTCTTGTGAAGACTGAATATTGAAAAAAATTTGGTGTCTAATCAGTTTTGCTTTCTGATTCTTAGACATCACAGGATACTTCATTGACTGTTGCAGATATTATAGGGGAGTTTCACAAAACAAAAATGGACCAGTTCCTTTGTGACATTTTTGCCTGCAAAATGTAGAATCACTTGACTGAGGCTGTTATGATGTAGCTTAGTGGACTTATGATTTCTTGCTGGGTTTTCTCTAATAAAATTAAAATACTAGTTATTAGCAGGTAGTTTGTCTCTAAGAAAACCTAGATAAGTACTCCTGTTCATAATAGATGCTGTGTGACAAAAATTACTATGCTGAGTCAGGTTTTGCTTCATTTTCACAGTTTATCTCTTTGCTTAAAACATAATTTATAAGTTGCGAAAACAGTAAATGAACCTATGGCTTTGGAGCTGGATAAATTGTTTATAATCATAAACGCTTTTGAAAAAAAGAGTGATTTTGATTTAAAACTAAAATTAAAATTACAGAAATGTGTAGAAATCTGTAAACTGACCTATGAATAAAGGTGTACAGAAAAGAAGAGTTTAACAAACTCCCTAAGTTTTAGGAATCAAACACTTCATGTTTGGGTTTGATTTTAGATGGAAGTATTTGGAGTATTTGATTTGAATAAGTGATGACAAATATTTCAAAACTGAGATCAGTAAAAATGTCTAAAATATGGACAAATATTAGGTAATAATAGAGGAAAAGCTTTTTCTTAACTGATTTGTGGCCTTCAGATTGTAGGTACGGCTTATGTTTGAGTTGGTGAAACTTCTAAGCTCACAATGTTCTTTTGTTGTCCCTGTGGAAGTATCTTCTGGATTTTTTGAGATGCAAATCTTCACAGGTTCCTGCTGTACAAATGTTAGCTATATAGTTTACTTTTCATTGAACTTTTTGCATTGCGAAGTGATATGATGTGCTAGAGCTGCAAGTTCAACAGAGGCACAATGTCAATTCTTTCTTCTTGTTCCTTTTGTATGTTATAATGTTGTGGATTACAGCCACATGTTTACCAGATACCAGTTTGTGAGTTCATTTTAAAGTGGTCTGCCTCTGGTATTAAATGATATGCCATATCAGTGGCCTGTGATCAGTTTGGATTGAGGAGGCTTTGGTCATGCGAGCTGAGCGAATGATGCTTTCTTCACTGCTGTGAGCATTATAGCAGACCACAGAAGCGCAGTATGACTGTACTGTGCATGTGCTTTTTGGTCCTCTGGTTCACTTCAGTGTGTGTACTTTCAGTCATAAGAGCAGAAAGACAAGACATGCATGGCTCTTCCCTGGCCACGAGGTATTGGGTCTATGGTTATTTAGAACAAGGTGTAAGGGCGGGGGAATTGCGTGACATCTTTGAATTACGAAATATTTTTGAGAGGGGAGATGCTCACTGTGAAGGCTAATAGTAGCTAGACCTTATCACAGGTGCAGAAATATTGTTTCAGGTGTGCCAGAAGCAGCTTTAAGGGGGAAAAGTACATATTTCTGTTTCTCAGCAACGACACTAATTTACAGTTGGTTTTTTTTTTGTCCTGTCCTTGTTCTGCATCTGAACAGATTTGCCATGTAGTGATTGCTTGTGAAAAATATTATCACTGTTACTATACATTTCCCGAAAAGAATGTGTGTTTTGATGTTAAGGAGTTGTGAAATCCGGGGTATAAGGGTATCTTTTGGGAGGAGATCTTTAAACGCAGTTAGTTAATAATGTGCCATATAGTTAGGGAGTTTTTTTGAGAAATGCGTATTGGCAGAAATGAGAGACCTGGCAGAACTGTTTAAAAGTGCTTAATCAGGAAGCAATTCACACTCACCACCTGCTGTTTGTATCCCCAGCAATATTATAGGCTGTATTAGCAATAAGTTGTTTTTTTTTTTTTTTTAAACTTCTAGGTGCTTGTAAATAGCTTTTTTAAAACTGAGTTTTAGGCCAAATTGCTTTCTGGTCTCTATGAGGACTACACCCAAATTTGAGAATGTTGTTACACCATTGTGTGAATTCATGGTTTACTTGCATCTTGATAGTGCTTACAGCTTTGGTACCCCTTTTGCCTACTAAAAGTAATTTACTGGAACTGGTAAAGATCCAGAAATAGGATGCAATGACGATTAGAAGTACAGAATGGATTATCTGCAAGGAGACTAGGAGTCTACAGCTTAGAAAAGAGATGACTGCAGGAGACCATGATAGAGTTCTGTAATTCATGTGTGGTCTAAAGGTAAATAGAAGCAGATAGGTAACTGTTCCCAGTATGCACATGAGATGTCGGATGAAACTAAAATGTGAAATATACAAAACTTACAGAAGGAGATATATCGCTTAGCATGTCATTGATTGTGGAATGCTTTATCATGAGATGTTCTGGATGTTAAAGGCCTACAAAGGTTTAGAATCATGGGCAAAAAAATCCATCAGAGTCCACAAAATGCAATAATACCCTCTCTGTCTAAGGATTCCATAATCTGTACATTGCTGAAGGCTGAGATGGTATTCTGCAAAAGTATAGTTATAAGCTACCCCTACAGTTAACTTTTTCTAGATATTTGCTGTTAGCAACTGGAAACTTGATTGGTCTGACTTGTTATTGCTGTTGTTGAAGGCTGTTGCATGCTGCTTCCAACTGGGACTATGGATTTCATACCTGTGTTTTCATTAAAAAGGAAGTAAAAACTCTTGAAACATGGGTTGCAAGTAAAAATGAGAAAAATACTCCCCCCCCCCCTTATCAATTATTTCAAGATGTTCTTGCATGCTGTGAGCCTGGTGTGGGAGAGTAATGTTTATGAAATGAATTCATGTAATTTTTCAGTTCAATGTTTATGAGTTCATTTTTGTATTTTTGGAAATAATTACTGTAAGGGTAGTACCAAACATAGAAATGCAAACTTCATTTCAAGGTTGTCAAACTACTGAGAGTTTTATATTCAAACTGAGATGGATTTAGGAACTTCAGAATATGGCTACCTATCCAGATTCCTGGTTTCTTAAGTTTTTATAATCGATTTGAATACTTTAATACTCTTAACATTTTTAAACTTAATTGATTCTTCCAGATGATTGCTGGGTACCTGATGAATACATGCCTAACCATGAGATCTGGCTTATAAATGCCTCATATCACAAATACAAAACATAGTGGCCCATGCATTTATTTTAACAGTTAATTCAATCAAATAACATAAACAACAGATTTGGAATTCCTGATAAATAGGATCTTTTTCTAAGCCAGGTACATAAACTAGGCAGACATAATTTGCATGCACATTTACTGTTATTAAAGGAACAATTCAAACATAAGTTTGCAAAACAAATTACGTTGAGAATTAACTATTTGCATGCTCAGTAACAGTTGGACATGCAAGCTATGCTTTTAGGTTTCCAATTACCTTAAAGTCATTCCTGTAGCTAGTCATGGACTGCACTGTTGCGGTATCTTACATCTTTGAATTTGCTTTGCCAAACAATATAGGGAGTTGAGTGGTACCTACTTACAGAGTATGCTAAAAACTTTTTAAAAGTGATGTAGGAAAATGCAGAAGTGATTCTACCCATTGTCTGTGGTAAAAATAAGTGACTGGATGAGCTTATGAAGTTTTTACTTAGGTTGTAAATAAAATTGCTGCTTAGACTATTATAGGTTAAGACCTGGTTTTCTACTGCTTGTTCCCTTTCCAGCTCTTGCAGAGCTTGTTGTACAAACTTCTTACTTTTTTTGCAAAACAGACACTGCAAATAGGAGGCTAGTGGAAAAAACTGTAGTTTTCCTCAAGTTTTGTCAGTAAAGTGTTTTTATTGAATGATTCCTAAAAAATGTTGGGTAGTACTTTAGAATGTGAGTGCTCTGTCTTGTTTTCAACTGAAACCTCTTGTATCTGCCAAGTGTTTTCAAATAGATTATTTCGTGTTTTCTTTCAGATAAGCCTCAACAAAATGCTGCGGTGTTTTGTGCATGCCTTTCTCTGGACAAGTTTATTTTCTTGTTGTTAGTTATTTGAAAAAAAAATTTCTCAGGATGAATTAATTCTTCCTCAAATGTTTGTTGTCCCATAGTTAGTGTGGGTGAAAACTTGCGAGAAAAAAAAAAGGGAAAAATGTGTGTTTTAACTAATTTATCTATGAGAACTGATGACCTTCAAAAATTTGTTCTTTATTCTTCCTGTCTTCCTTCTTTTTCTCATTTACTGGAGCTTGCTTTGTTTAATTTGGGTTGTTGAGTAAAGTTTGTGGACATTGATATTTTATATATTGAACACACAGAAATAATAAAATAATCTGATCTTCCAAAATATGAATGCACTTATTTTATGATGCAGGTATGACACAAATGACCTGTAGTTATTTAGTGCTTTTCCGTGTTAGCTAACCTTTTTGTGTATAGCAGAGCAGATGCAGCAGGCTGTGGTTTTTTTTGTCCCTTGTTGTTCGGCAGTGCTTTCAGTACAGGGGCCAAAGTGGGCACCGTTTGGCAGTCAAGAGCTGCCTCCCACATGTTTGCGTGTTTGGAAGAACAATTGTGTCAAGTCTTGTGTAGCTTAAGTTTTGGTTTCTGCTGCTGAGGGGTGGAATTCGAAGTACTGGTTAGTTATTTTACACTACAAGTGAGAAGTGGATAGCCTTCAGAGGAGATATGACAGCTTAGTATTAAGGTGGAGAGAGAGTACTGTAATACTGAAAGTTGGTTTCATGTAGTGAAGACTGCAGTTCTTTGTGCATTTTGACGAACTGCAAATTAACACATGCTGTTTTTCTGGTGTGTTTCGTCCTGTTTCATACGAGTATTTTCTAGTTGTGTGAATCAGTGCCTTGCTTGTAATTTGATTAAACATAATTGCTAGTTTGGATTTCTCTATTAGCTGTCAATAAATGAAAGTTGGAAGGTGTTTTCCAGTTCTGGGGATAATATATTCTGTGTTCTTGTGAGGGTATGGAGGATTCTGCATGGAAGAATGGTGTTTAACAGATAATTTTCTGCCAATAAATTATATTTAGTATCCTGACAGCTTTAACAATATGGTAAGGTATAGGCATTATAAAAAGCAGTCCAGTGTTTTGACAGGGCAGGCTGGAAATTGTAGCTGCCTGGTACTAATGAGGATAGTTAAGATTCAGTTAGCTGTGGTGAGGTATAGAGGTCCTTTCCTTTTCTTAGGATATGGAAGAAACAATCCTGTAGATTCTGCACTTACTAAACAATCATGCAGAATAAAGTCTGTGATCAAGCATTGTAGTATGGTTCATTGCTGTTCTGTAGATGTAGGTTATTAACTCTTTCCATATCTGGCCTTAGTTACTAATGTGAAAGCATGCAGGAAGTTATTCTTTTCTTTCTTCCTCTCTTACCTGTTTTTTTCTTTTGCTTTGGCAGCTTCCGAGAAGTTTGTTGTAGTCTTTTATCACCTTTTTGTTCTGGTAGTTAGTGTACCTATCAAAATATCAAGTTTGTTACGCTTGTACAAGCTGTGCAATTTAAATATTACAGGATTAGTTTAAAAAGCACTTCCCCCTGTCATCCTAACTGGTTAAATGCGTTTGCATCTTGGCTTATATAAATACTGGTAGCATTAATGAGATTTCATCTTGCTGTGAGTATATGAGCTTTTCTAGTGTTGTACTGTGACATTTTGAATTAGGTTCGTTAGGTTTCTCAGGCCACATACTGACTTAGATGTGGATGATTAAACTTTGCTGACTTCATGTTTCCAGTTCTGTAGTATTAAGACAAATGTAGCATTACTATGCTCTTGGCTGATGACTTGAAGGTCTTTTGGCGGGGCCTGACAATGGCTATAAACTTTTTAAAAGGAGGACCAGATTCTTTAACACAGCTGTTGGCTCTTTAGCTGGCAACTGTGGACAAGTTACATGCTTGCATTTTATCTAGATTTTGCGCTGTTTAATCAGACATGTTTCAAGACATAGGCAAACTACTTGGTCACCAAGAAATTTAAGTTCTATGGGCAGGCCTTGCAGTTTCTTGGATCAGGCTCATAGCTTGAGCTTGCTTGACTAGAGCTTTCCGAGGATTAGCTAAAAAGCTTCTTTCAGCGTTATGCAAAGTACTAATGCATGCTAATTTGAGTGGAGTATGTCTTCTCATTTATTCACGTTATCAACTGCTTTTCTAGCTAGTTATGGGCAAACTTGTCAAGGTGCAGTACTGTCTTGCAAGGGGGCAGAAAATGGCTGATTACAATGTTGATATTAGACATTTAAAATAACTGTTAAAAATCTCTCTCTACATACTACTTGTCTTTCTATTTTATAATGTGCAGCCTAAATGGACATGCTGCCCTTGTTTCTATGACTTTGTATTTGCTAATGTCTTGCACATACTCATTTTGTAGTAGTAAATAAAAACTCTAGAACTTTTTATTTCTCAGCTTGCGCTGCTCTTTAACATCACAAAACAGGTAGTTATGTATACCCCTAAGTGGAATAGTTAAGGCAGTGATAGCATGATTGCAGTGTGGATTTTACTTTAGAATGGCATCTTAGTAGTTATGTACTTGTCTGCAAAAGAACCTCTGAAGGCCTTTTAACTCTTACACTTGACTATATTTTATGCTGTCCTGTTTTATGATTTGGTAGGGTGTAACTGAATTTTTGCATGTGAAAGAAAGAGCAAAAGTAGGAATTGGTGGGAGAGAGTATGTAGGACTCTTGAATTCCACAAAGTCCTTGAGAGAATTACATGGTGTGTTAGAAGTTAATGGAATTGAATTTGAAGGCCAGCATTTTCCAACTGATTTACAGCATAGCTTTGTTTTTTGTGGTAAACTTAAACCATGTCACTCAGTACTGGTGCTTACTGTTTTAGACTGACAAGTATAATGAACAATGCTGCAATAATACAATTATGAAATGAATTTAAGAAGTCTCAACTCATAGGTCATAACTGTAAAGGTGTTAAATTACTAGGAAATCATAAAATGAATAGCATTGTCTAATAAGAAGTATATGGACTTCTAGCACAGCAAGTACTGCATAGCCTCTATCATCTTTCTGCTTCCTAAACTACTGAGATTGTATAGTAGAATCTGCTCAAGGAGTGTTCTTACAAAGATTGTGCCTATCAAAGAGCTGTTTTACCCAGTAAGTTAATGAGAAGATGTCCTTTACTGAGGAAGAAGGGTATCACAAGCGTGGATCGGAGAGTATATTTCCACCAAAAATAACATAGCTGGCTGGTCTGTGTGGTCATTGGACAGGGAGCTGGACCCTAAGATTCATGGAAGCAGGTAGAAAAAAGATCCTGTGAAAGAGGATTTGTGTTTTTCACACGCCAATAAAGCTGGGCAAAAATTCTGCCTTTCCAATGCTATACAAATGTCTTCATGATTAGTTGAAAATTACTAATTTTGCTTGCGGTACATATTCAAGTTCATTATAGTACAATTCAGTTATATGCTTGAGCTTTTTAGTTCCAGAGATGTCCAGAGATGTAAAAAAAAATAATCTAGTTAGTATCTTTACTTTGGTATGTTTTGCAAACAGGATTTTAGCAATCTAGCAGCCAGGGAAGCATGCTGGCATATGTGATTGTGGAAGTTAGCATGAGTTAATCACCGTTGATTAGCTAGATTAACAATCTTTAAATTAACTAATTTCTTCATTGTGGCTAAGTGGTAGGGTATATTCAGTTTGTTTGGTACATTGCTGTTTTTAAAGTAGCTCAGGTATTAAAACTGATGTTTTGGTGAAATGTCTTGGCAGAGAGGAATTTTTATCATAGTAATTTATGCAGTAATTAGTTTGTTGTGCCTAGTGATTGAAATCAGACACTAGCCAAAATAATCTTGCAGCTTTTCTTGTAGCTGAACCACTTGGATGTGGCTTTTTTTTGTCTCCTTACCCCTTTTCATGAGGAATGTAGGAAATCAGTTATCTTTCAGATTTATAACCCTTTATCTTAGACAAATTTAATTACAAAACTTATGGAAGACAGAGCCTCAGGTTTCTAGGAACACATGTAGGCACTGTGCTTGTGTATGTTTTGTGCCCACAGACAAAACTAGGATGAAAAGGTTGATACTAGATTTCCTTTTGAAACTGGCTTTCTATATGAATGATTTAATTTAATACATTTACATAGAAACTGATTAAGCTAATTGGTAAAACAATTTATATAACTGCTTTTGGAAATGGGCTTCATCTGTGACGTAGTGGAAGATGATGTCTGGCACTGTGCGCATGTATGAGTTGGCAGAACTAATATTAATTCATAGCTGTAACTTTGGCTTTGCGTGTTTACCTGTGCAGCTGCAGTGTTTAACTTAGAGCAGCAGGTAGGAATAGCTCAGAATCAGAGAACTGTGGAGGTTGGAAGGGACTCTCTTCTAGTACCTCTGTATCTCTCTTGTACTGGGGAGCCCAGAAGTGGGCACGGCACTCCAGGTGTGGCCTCACCAGTGCTGACTAAAAGGGAAGGATCACCTCCCTTGACCTGCTGGCAACAGTCCTCCTAATGCAGCCTGGGATGCTGTTAGCTACCTTTGCTGCACGGGCGCATTGCTGGCTTGTGTTCCACTTGATGTCCCCCAGGACCCCCAAAGGCCTTTTCTGCAACGCTGCTTTCCAGCCTGCCAGCCCCCTTCATGTACCCCGTATGCCTTGGGTCGTTCCTCACCAGCTGCAGGACTTTGCACTTCTCCTTGTTGAGCTTCACAAGGTTCCTGTCAGCCCATTTCTCCAGCCTGTCAAGGTCCCTCTGGATGACAGCACAACCCTCTGGTGTATCAGCCAATCCTCCCAGTTTTGTATTGTCTACAAACACCACATTGTTGTAAGCAGAAATAGTTGCTCTGATTTGGCTTAGATAAAAGTATGTGTCTGAGAGACCTTGAAGTGGTGAGGAACCGAGTTATCGGTTAACTGAACATAATTCCAACTATTGGCTGTTGCAGTATGCCCTCCCCTCCCACTCCTCATTAAAGCTAGTCCTTTAGGAATGCTTGATTTGGTTTGGGAACACTGGGCTTGGTACTAGGCAGGTAAGTGGATGAAACACGCTTCTGAAAAGTTTCTCTCTATCTGCTAAGGGAAAGAATATTAGTGATGTAAAAGACAAATTTGTAAGTGGATGCTGAAGTAAACTGCTTTTAACCCCCCCCCCCCCAAACCAATCAAAGAATTAATTAACTCCCCTCTCCCCCTCTCCCCCTCTCCCCCTCTCCCCCTCTCCCCCTCTCCCCCTCTCCCCCTCTCCCCCTCTCCCCCTCTCCCCCTCTCCCCCTCTCCCCCTCTCCCCCTCTCCCCCTCTCCCCCTCTCCCCCTCTCCCCCTCTCCCCCTCTCCCCCTCTCCCCCTCTCCCCCTCTCCCCCTCTCCCCCTCTCCCCCTCTCCCCCTCTCCCCCTCTCCCCCTCTCCCCCTCTCCCCCTCTCCCCCTCTCCCCCTCTCCCCCTCTCCCCCTCTCCCCCTCTCCCCCTCTCCCCCTCTCCCCCTCTCCCCCTCTCCCCCTCTCCCCCTCTCCCCCTCTCCCCCTCTCCCCCTCTCCCCCTCTCCCCCTCTCCCCCTCTCCCCCTCTCCCCCTCTCCCCCTCTCCCCCTCTCCCCCTCTCCCCCTCTCCCCCTCTCCCCCTCTCCCCCTCTCCCCCTCTCCCCCTCTCCCCCTCTCCCCCTCTCCCCCTCTCCCCCTCTCCCCCCCTCTCCGATTTTGTGCAGAGGAATCAAATATCCTGTTTGATTATATTTCCAGTGTCACTTTACTGTCAGTGAACCATTATAAATTGTAAGCACTGTCTATTGCACTTTGCAATGAAGGAAAGCATAGCTTCACTTGTGGTCATAAATCCAAGTTTCATTTTCCTGTGATGGGTCACAGTAGCAAGGTTATATGTGGAACTTCTAATGGATGGGAATAAATGAAGGGTGTCTTATATACAAGCCAGCTGTTTACTGCTGAGGGAAGTTATCCCACTTTTACATGTTGAGGTGTGTTTGCGTATATGGACTTGATAGTTTAAATGCAAAAATACCCCCAAATTAAAATGGTACTGATTTCTGGGAATGCAAGAGTTACAGAAGTCTCATTAATTTCAATTCAAATAGGGTTGGAAAGTAGTGTAGGCAGGGGAATAGGGTCTTACTGAAGGTGGGAGTGTGGAAAAAGAAAATTAAGTGCTAAGAATGGAGAGTGGTGTGCTGAGTGAAGTGGGGAGGCAAAGTGAGAGAAAAAATAAAGACACAAAAAGCAGGCTAAATGTTGGAATACCAGTAGGAGAGTAAAGCATGGGAGGACTTAAAGGCATCTTGCACATACAGCTTTCTTGTACAGTGGTTCATATCAAGCTAGAAGGGTCATGAAGCTAATGAAATTAGTGGCTAATACAGTGACATACAAAAAAACTTATGTTGACTGTGTGGCAAAGAAAACATTATTGCAGGCATTTTGCAGATGGAGAAAATGAGGAATGAGTTAAACTATATGCTCAGGAAAGCAAAATCACTAAAAAGCTAGTCACAGTTGAGTTATTTGTATTCTGGGATGAGCTTTTTTGTAAGGTTAAGGAAGAATTTTGTGAACAATAGATGGCACATGGTGATGTATAGTTGGAAATTGCAACACCTGCTGAAGTTAAAATGATCAGTCCTTTCATGAGTACTGTATCTTAGTATGAAACAGAAATATAACTTTTTATCATCCTCAGTGTAGAAATGGAAATAAGAGGAAACTTACTGTCTTTATGTGTATCACTTGCATGCTTTGTTTCTGTTGAAGAGGTTTCAGAGAATAAGGGTTAATATAGTTCTGCTGTTAAACTGCTGACGTGAGAGTTAGGAAATCCAGGTGCTCTTTCTTTCTGTTTGCAGTGTGAGTGGGAAGTGAGTAATCAGTTTTCTCTGTATACTAACTGGGAACAGTAATATTTTATCAAATGTGTAGCTTTGTTACCCTGGATTGTGCCTGTGTAATGTAAATCCCTAGACAGAGAAATGCAGTAACTTGCAGACGGGTCAACACAGGAAGATGCTATTATGATGTTAAAGGTTAACTTGAGAAAAGGTGTCATAAAACCAGAGGCATGAACTGGACAGTATAAATGTCACTCATGATGGTGTTTGTGCTGGGTGAAGGCTGAGTATTTTTAAAGGAGGAGGGAGAAAAAGTAAACACTTGTTTTGTGCCTTTTATACTAGCATGGGTAGAGGATTTCAGAAGCTCTTTTCCTGTTTCAAACACATATGTCTGTCCTGGTTTCGTCTGGGATAGAGTTAATTTTCTTTCTAGTAGCTGGCATAGTGTTACCTTTTGGATTTAGTATGAGAAGAATGTTGATAACACACTGATGTCTTCAGTTGCTGCTAAGCAGTGTTTATACAAAGTAGGGGATTTTTCCGTTTCTCATGCCCAGCCAGCAAGAATTCAACATGAATCTCAGAATTTATTTTACAGATTATTCTCTTCAGTGTATGTTATTTTTTTTCTTTTTCTTTTTTTTTTTTTTTAAAGCTGGATTGAAAGTGAACCACAATGGCTGCTGTCATCTCAGATAGTCCTTCAAACCCAAGCTGCAAAATCATGACTTTTAGGCCTTCGATGGATGAATTCAGGGATTTCAACAAATACTTAGCATACATGGAATCACAAGGTGCTCATAGGGCTGGAGTTGCAAAGGTAAACATCTACAATGTAGAAGGAAAATTGTTCCTAATATGTTTTCCCAGTATCTGTATTTTGCTGATTGCAAAACTGACTTTTTTGGTATTTAACATTTTTTTCCCAATGATTTTCAATGAATGGATACTGCGCTGTTACTGTTTTAAAAAAGAGCTTTTTGGTATCTCTGATGTTTCATGCAAACTAATGAAGATGATGTATACTGTTTTCTCTCTGTCAATTGTTTCCATGTTTACAATAGTGAAAGAAGATCTCATCTTAAGGCAGATTTAAGCTAGTTTTTGGCAAATCAGAACAGATTAGGAGTTCATAGTATAAATTGGAAAGTCCTGATTTATCAGATGTTGAACTCGGTCTTCTAGGGTTGTGTATAACTTTGCTGGAGCAAATAATCCCACTACAGTCAATGGATGTATGCATGAAGATAGTGATGCAGTGTTTGAATGAAAATTGTTTTCTTTTTAATGGTGATCATGTTATCTTTTATTAATGAGAATTGGAGGTACATTAATTACCATTGAATTGCCCTTTGAACAATGGTATATCCAGGGTTTTACAGCAGGTGTTTGTCCCCTAATGGAGAGTGATTGTCAGAGATTAAGTTTGATGTAATTTAGTGCTACATCATATAAGTATTTATGCAGTATTTGTTTTGCCACTTTTCAAACCATCAGGGCATAGTGCAGGTCTAGAAATCCTAGCTTAGTTATTGCAAGTAGTCAGTGGGAATAGCTGTCTTCATCACTGGGTTTTTAAGCTAATGTTGCAAAGTCAAGACATTTAAAAATTGAGAAACAAAACCTGCAATTCTTGCTTTCCCCTGGCCCACTCCCTGCTTCCTGTAAAACAAAGCAAAATTGAATCCCTTTGAACTCCCCAAACTGAACACACTTTGAAAACCTTATAGTTTACTTGCTTTCTGATTTATGAGGGTGGAGTACATGTAGGTTATATTTTCAAACTCTTCTCTGCAAACAGGAGTAGAAATGGGATAAATAGACAACAGAGGAAAGCCTGAGCTGAATTTTTCACTTACTCAACTGTATTAAGGATATATTATGGAACCTATTTGTTTGTGTGGGGATGAACTATTGCAGTCCTCTCATCTTGAACAGTAAACATAACAGCAAATTCATCATAGTGACATCTGTTACTCAACAGATTTACACCATTAACATGTATATGAGCAGGAGATTTTAGCTATGTATCATTCTGTGGATTCTGTACATGGACTCAACATTAAAAAACTCTCTCATTTTCATATTGCTTATATAAATAGCTTTATTTCAACTGTTGGTAGTTTCTAATCCTTTTTCATGGGGATCTAGCCAAAGAAATAGAAAGTGCCTTATGACCAGCCACTGAGATGAGACTAATTTTCTTCTACTTCAGTTTGTTTATTCATATATAATATGCTTGCTTTCTTTGGTATGTTGTGTATAAAACAAAGACAGGTATGCATAAATTGTACTCCTATCTTTCTCTGGCTATATGAGGAAGCTGTTATATGAGCCAGGATTAGCCTGTAATACGTTTGGGAAAAAAAATAAAAATGAACTAGTTTTTGTTTAAAAAGAAGAATATTTATGATATGCTCTTTATCATGGCTGTGTCTGTCCTAGACTGCAATTAATCTTTTCATTCGATGGTATTCCAAACCAGAAGCTTCTTAATTTGGAAAAAAAAAAAAAAAAAAAAGGAAAAGTATCTTACATTTCATTTTCCTTTAAAAAACTGTGTATCTGTTTACCTCTTTGACAGTTCTCCGGATGTGTATCATCAAAAAATGAACTATAATCCTTAAAAAGCCTCTGCAAACTTCTGTTTTATTTCTGAGATATTCATAATAAATAAATGCTTCAGTTACTCTCCATCAGTTTTTTTTTTTTTTTTTGCGCTGCTGCTTTTCTTTTCTGTCAGGGATTGAAGCAGCTGGGAATGCTGGTCAGCAGCTTCCTGATACATGGTGCTAGGTGCTCCTCTGAGGCTGCTGGTATACTTAAGATTAACTGTGGGACTAAAATATGTCATGGTTTGATCCCAGTGTACTAGTCATTTGTGTGTGTGAACTTTAGGATATCTGGAAAGGGAGAGTTTTCCATGTCTTGGCATTCTTGGTTGCAAAATTTCAGCCAGCAGGCAGTGTGAAGAGGTAATGAAGTCTTATTGGAAATATTCTTCAGATTTTTATGAGACATAAATATGGCTTCAGTCATAGTTGTGTTTTGGTACCTTATCTTGGTTCTGGTTCTGGTTCCTTTCCTGCCATCCAGCAATTAAATAAACCTCCATGTGCAACTGGTGTAGGAGAAAAGGGCAGAGCCATTGAAGATGTCCTGAGGAGAGCAAAGGACATAGTAACCTTAGGAAAGACTGAAAGGAAAGAATGTGAAACAATTTTGCCTTTATTGTAAAATTTAGAATTTCTGTAATATTGCTGTCATCTTCATATCCTTACTCTTAGTGTTGCACCCCCCCCCCCCCCCCGACACCTCCCCCTCGAAGATTCTGGATAGACATAATTTTCTGGCATAACCAAGCATGAGATTAATTCTTGCATATATGAAATGCATATGATCTAAATATTCACTTGTCACTGAAAGGCAAAGATGACATAGTATCAATAAAATAGACTAATGCTGTCATTTTAAAAAGAGCACTTAATGTTAATATGTAAACTTTGTTTTGAATTTGAAACACCTAAAAGGAATATTGTAATGGGCCAAAGTAGTAGTTATCTTTTTAGGTTAGGAACATGAATATGTGAAACTGACTTTTTTTAAAATGGTACATGCAACCGTAATATCTAATATCTACCAGGTGTTTCAGTATTTTAAAGAGTGTAATGCAGATGTTGACTGTGCAATGGATGCAGGCGTGTACTGTATTTAATTTACTGTAACACTAATCTAGTAAAAAATCAATCTGTAAAATGGTAAGCATGGCAACAGAAGAACAGAGGTTAGGCTGTGGTCTCTTCTTCTTCACCATGGTGTAAAGCTGTAAGATGTAGATTAGAATCCCATAACTGTGTTGAAAATTAATGGGGGGTCCATTCTGGTAATTTAAGTGACAAAGTACTTCAGAGATATGACAACTTTCAGGATTAGTATGAGAAGTGGGTAGTAAATTTTAGATGCATATCCCTAGTTAACACTGTTTAACGTGAATTAATTTTTAAATTTTCAAGCAACTTTTTTTTTTTAATGTCATTAAATACAAATTGAAACTACTTTCTTTCCTGATGAGCTCATGAGCTGCTTCCTTAAGGATGAGTCTTTCAGTGTTGTTGCCATTATCAAACTATAGCTATTTATTTTGTAGTTTCATCTGGACTATACTTTTTTTTTTCTTTTCCTAAAAAGGAAATGATATTTTCTCTTGCTCTCTCATTAACATAATGTCTCAATGAGATGGTTATTAGATCTCATTATCAGGTAGTAGGTATGGAAAAAATTTGGCTACAAATTACTGTTCTTTCAAATTATACACACGCAATTAAGAGAAACTGGAAATTAGTGGAGTCTTAAAAATAACTCCAAGATTTGATTTACAGAGGTTGTCACTACTCTCATAGCACTTGGAGTTTCATACTCTTTCTGTTGAAGTCACTAAAATTAAACATATCTGATAAGGGCAGAATTTGGCAATGTGGTCAGGGATTGGTGATATTTTGCATAGTATATTTTGGCTTGTTTGAAGTTAATATACCTGTGCTTAAATGATTGAAAATGTGTTTCCATTTTTTGGCCATACATCTAAGATTTAATTCCCATTCCATGTATCACATTTCAAAACCATTTGGGAAGCTCTTCTCCATGTACAGATTGTTAAAATGTGATAGTCATGGGACCACAGAAAAATATTTTTATATATCTGTGTTTATATGCATGTGGGATATCTGCTGATCTGGGTTTACAGAACACCTGGAATAATGTCTATGATATAAGAAAGCATACCAAAACCTTTTAAAAATTATTAATTGCATTAGTCATGTTTCAGTTGTACTGCGACTGAGGAAGGGCCCTTCTAACCATACCACGTAGGTCTGCTTTCCCCTTCTGCTTAATACTAGAATAGCAGTTAAAGCATTCTAGCTGTTTTCATCCTGTCGGTTAGTTGGCTCGTATTACTCTGATGTCTTGAGACTTTTTATATTCTAATTTTTACTATTTTTTGATATATCTCAAAAAAATTACATTTTTATGTAAAAATTAAACCAAGTAAGTATTTTTTAAAACAAATCTTATCAAACCAATAATTCATACTGCGAAAGTTAAAGGGTCATTTTCTGAGTTTTGGAAACTGGATTTAAAATAAGAAGAATAAAATATTTTTTCCTGTTTTGATAGTAATATAAAATGAATTTACAGAGGACCTAATTTGTATTAAGTCTAGGATGTACAGACTCAAGTATGAATGCAAAGAATATAAAGACTACCAGAGGAGCTGTATGCATATGCAGAAACAGTAATTTAACCTCTAAACGGAGGTCATAAGCAGAGTAGGTGTACCCAGCACTTCAGGTTAAATGTGAGTAAGGGGAGAAGACCTCTTACTTTTGTGGAAGAATATGTGTATGTAAATGGGGATAAACTGACTATAAGACTTGCATATATTGTGGGAAGAGGGGGAGTGCGGGGAATAAAATGTTAATAAAAAAAGTTCCTAATAATATGCCTGAAACAAATGATTAAGGTACTAGACAAACAACATTAAACCACTTCCAGAGCAGATAATACACTGTGGCATCCCTGGACCAAATTGGCTAAAAAATTCCATTGGGCTTTTGAATGTCTGAAATGAGCTTTAGGCATAGATAATGTATTTTAGTCTTATAGAGGATCCTATACTTAAAAAGGAAAAGAAGGGATGAAAGCAGTAGGACAAATGAAAAACAAGGCACCCTCATGGATTAGTTGCTATTTACTTGAATAAAAAGTGTTTTGGAGTTTCAAACTGCATTTATGCAGAGCTAAATAGTTAAATTAATTTGCAGTCACCTTGGCAAGTAGAAAAGTAATTATGGAACATGGTACTGAAAGTAGATGTTGGCAAGTACAAGAAAAACAATTTTCAGAAGAGTTGGGGCAGAAGTAGCTACATGGAAATAGTAGCCAGTGCCATTCAGAATCAAATGCAGAACAGGAGATTACCATTATACGAAAGTGGATTTAACAAAAATTTATGCATTGATAGCACTCTGAAATAACCTCAGTTGTACTAAAGTGCGGCCTTCATGGAGGAGACTGAGTGGTATAACAAATATATCTATCTAAAACTGAATATATATGTCATGCTAAGTAACACTACACAGTGTTAATATGCTTAGGATGTTTGAGACATATGTATGTATAGATATATAAATGAGAAAGCCTTGCCTTAGGTTTTTCCATTTTTATATTAGAACATTGAACAGCTTGGCTGATTAATTTGATCTAGGCTGCTTCCATGGAGTAAACCTAACTTGCCTGACTCTGTAGAGGTTATTTTTACTAAAGGGAATGTAAGGAGGCTTCAGTGGGACAGGTCAGTGGTAAAAACTCAAGAGACCTAGTTGTTATTTCTAACTCTGATACTGACTAGCTCTGTGTTGCTTTGAATGTTATATTTTAACATCTCCAGTCCTTGCCCTGACCTTTGTTAGAAAATACAGATCCTTTGGACCAGGGACTCTATTTTTATTTTCTTTGAAAATGATGCTTAGCACATCAGTCCCCACAGAATTCCCTTCTCTAACCAGTACTCTAATTACAACGATAATAAACATGCTCCAGTTAGCTGGAAGGAGATATTTTGAATCTGTAGTCACAAAAATATTTTCATTGCTTAAAACACACTGACCTTGAAATAAATAAGATAATGCAAATTTTGCTTTTCAGTATTCATATATTTGAGGCAAACCTACAAGTGCATACTTAATAATCATGAAAATGGAAATCTCTGTGCACATATTTGATTTCTATGCATATATTCTGAATGCATGACTTCTGTGCTTCCAAACCAACATTTTGTATTTTGTTGATGTGCATATAATTTAAGATTTGTGTGAAAGAAATAAGTAGGAATCACAAGATGGTTAGATTATTTTTTTACTCTAAAAGCAAACAACAGTGAAAGTTGCTAAGTAGTCTCTGTGCAGCTGAAGTCCCATGGAAGCTGGGAAGAAAAAATGAAATGAGGGAGTTGCATCTGTGTAAAAAACTGGATAAAAATGCCTATGTTTGAAATAAAAGCATTAGGTATGGAAGTGTGTTACTATCTGATAAATTTTCTTCATCTTGATGCTTCTGTTTTGGTGTGTGCTTGCTAGCATTAATGATCATAATCAGTTTTCTTTGAGGGTTGGACTATTTGAGTATGTTAGCATTACAGTTTACCCCATTTGTTATTGTTTTCCAAAGGTAGCAAATGATCTCAGGGTCTATCTGTAATATTTTTTAGAATTTTTTACTTTCTTGGAGTGGTGTAATAGCAAAATATCTAATGGACAATATTGTGTGGAATCCTGAAATGCTTGTTAGAGGAACAGCCTAGCTAGCCTAGTGTGAAGGCTACCTCTTAAGGTGTGAATTAATTATTCAAGTAATGTAATTTGTGCATAGCAGACGAATGTTTACAAAAGTCATCCTACTTTGCTGTATGTTACTTTAAAAGTTTCCAAGCCAATGCTTGTGAAAATTTGATCTGAACACCATGGAAAAGAATGAATATAGTGAGTGGGTCAAAGAACATAATCACTGAGCTTTTGGGCAAGTAAAAGTTCAAAACTAAAAAAAAATAATTAAAAATGTCTGTTGCTGTGTTTTAAAACTGTTGCAATTTCAAATCTAGAGAGTTTTCTGTTTTCAGGTAAAATAACACATGCAAGGAATGTTCAAAATTACGCAGCCAGTTGAAGAACACTGGTATAACTACAGGCTTCTCTGAAGTTCCTAATGACTTTATTACCAACACTTTCGAATCTGCTGAGGAGTTTTTGTAGACTTTGGGCAATTCTGTGGTATTTGGAATAAAAGTGTTAACTTTACAACTGGTTAATCTGCACATAGCTTTAATCTTTAATTATGAGGTTCAAATCATGTTAATACAAAATCTAGTATATCTAAATTGGTGCAAACTCTGACTATAATAGAGTTGTACCCTGCAGTTTGATGGGGAGTAAGTTAAACAGACTCTAAAATCTAAAGCTCTCTGAAATAGCTCTATTTTTTACATTTTTCAGTAAGAAATAAAGTTATTTATACTGTTTACACCAAATAACATTTGGACAGGGGACTGTCAATCTTGTGTACGAATCTGTTTTTTTGTTTTTTTAAATTGAGGATAACAATTTTATATTGTGGAGTATGAAGTATTTATGATTTTTAAGGTTTTCTGATGATAAAATATTTGTCTGTTCTGTTATCATACATGTGTATGTTTGCACAGTTTCACATGATTGAATTGGTGTAGACTAATGAGTTGCTGCTTGTGAATTGAGGTAATGTTATGCCCATTTTTAATGGTTTCTGCATTATCTAGGAGCACTTACATGGTCAGTTACTGTGAAACAGCTGGTAAGGAATCGTTCATGTGATCATCTGGGCATATTTGACTGGTTCTTTTGATTTTTCCTGAATGTTTTGAATTGGTATTGCAACTGTTGATATCCTGTTTTTTATTTCTGAATTTAAAGGTTATCCCACCGAAGGAGTGGAAACCAAGAAAACATTATAATGATATTGAAGATTTGGTGATTCCTGCTCCAATTCAGCAGATTGTCACTGGCCAGTCGGGGCTCTTCATGCAGTACAACATTCAGAAAAAGCCAATGACGGTGAAGGAGTTCAAGCAGCTGGCCAACAGTGACCAGTATGTATATGAGGGGGTCTTGCTTAGAATGACAAATATTTATTTGTTCCCATATTGTGGTTTCTTTGAATTGCACTAGGCAGCTGGTGGTTTTTTTTTTCACTTACTCAGTAGAGGTTTTCCTGTCTCCTAAGTTGTGGAAGGGTACCACAATATGAACATTGTTTGTGTTCCAGTTGTTGAAATCATCTGATACCAAGGCAGCAAGAAAGCATCTGACAAACCTGAGACATGATGCTTTCTGTCTACCTTCATTTTTTGTTTTTCCTCTTCTAACAAATGCTTATGTTGAAAATAATGAAGATGATACAGACTTACATCTGAGTTTTATTTTGAGTACAGCTATTAATGTTTAATGTGTAACTTATTTTGGCCTAGATACTGGAATGACCTATCACCATGTAATTTGGAAAAAAATCCGACATCTTTTTAACTCACCTAGAAGTTTTTGCATTAATCTAAGAGAACTCAACTGTACCTAGCGAATGTCTATGTTCTGGTTATGGCAAGATGGATATTAAGAGAGGGGGGGTGGAGAAAGTCTGTGAAGGGCTAGGTGCTATACTAAAAAGTTTCAAATTGGTGGACATCCCAAGAAGAGGGCAGTGATTAGAAGGAATTCTTTCCCATTCCATTTGGCCACATAAAAAGAATAAATTCTACTTCAGCATTTCCTCAAAACTGACTGGAAACAGTTTCTGGAAGGTGAGTCAACGGATCCTAGAGACAAAAGGTATATGAATATAATGAAGGAAGATAACACTGCCCTAGTTTGAAGGAAAGTTTCCCTCATAAGTTAATTCAAGAAATTATGAAGTAAGAAGAGAAGATCTTGTCCTGTTATCAAAATCAGGAAAAACTAGGACATGAAAAGCTTTTAAAGAGGCTCCTCAGCAAATGTTCCGTAATATCCATGCCGTTGTAAAAATGCAAAACTGATCTTTTTTCAATTAAAAAGTTATCAGTATGTTTCTGCCCATATATTATTTGTGAAAAATTGAGCTTATCACACTTAAAATTTTCTTCCTCTGGTAAACAGGAATGGGAACCTATTTTGTAGTTCTTAAAATTATTTGTTCAATAACTGTTAGAGGGGAGAATAAAATACAAAGCCTGTATGGGATCTGATGTCATTTTCTATGATATCTGTTTATATATGTTTATAGTTTACTTTTGATTAAATGTGATAAAAAGATAAACACTAATTTCTTAAAATAGTTTGATAATGCAAAAATAGTGTGAAGATTTTAATATGTATCATGATGTTAAGTTTATTATATTCTTTATCATGGAAGATAATTTGGAAGTGTTTCTGATTTCAGTTTTCATGTTTTTTACTGAAATCAGTTTACAAGTTCATTTCATCGGTAAAGTAAAGAACAGTTGGGAGTACTTCTTATATATTACTAGCTGTAGGTCTTTCTAAATATTCATCACTGCTCTTGAGAAAATGTGTCATATAACCTCCTGTGACACTCAATGCAGTCTATATTTCTTAAACTATTAAGTAGCTGAGAGCCCCTATTCTCCCATAAAAATAATTTTGTTCCTTAATGAAGAAAACTTCTCTGTTAAAAACTCTTTTCCTGAGTATGGTGATGTTACTCATTTCCTTTAAGAAAGAGAGAAGGGTCATGAAGGTCTAAATTGAAACATAGTTGCCTTTAAAAGGATTTGTGCCCTCAGTCTAATGCCTTGCATGTTTTATTTGCTTGAGGATTCACAGTTCACCATTGAACCAAGGTGCTTCTCCACCTTGACCTCTGGGAAGTATGGGCATACCTGCATCCTGTAATCAAGATACTTGTGTTATGGTAACTGAGTTTATGTATCCATATTACTCAGTGACAAGCAGAAATACAATCCGATTTCTGGAGCCATATCATGAGAAATAATTGAAGCAACTCCATTGCTGAGAATGCTTTGGTTAAGATGTGTTTTGCTAACTTGCTTGTCTCTGTTCTGTGTTATCACATGATGTAAATGTACCTGGTGTACTTGATTCTTGTATGTTTGGATTTTCTTTCCAGTAGTTCAACTGTAGTAAGTTGGCAGTGCTAATATGAAAATTTACTTCTCAGAGTTGCAGTAATGGAGCAAGTTTTCTTTTCTGAAGACCTGAATATGGGAGAACAGAGGCCTAACAAAAGATCCTGAGGCAAAAGCTATTGATGGATGTTTTCTATGGTAGTGTGCTTGTGTTGTGTTCCCGCGAGATTTTAAATGAGGTTTGAGTAACCTTCGAACAGTATATACTTAAGTATATTTATGCATATAAAAGTATGGTGCCCTGTGCTGCACTGACGGAGTAAAAAGAGTAATTCCCTTAAATATTTTTTCTCACTGCATGGTAGAATTTTTGGTATCAACTGTTTGAAACATTACACCTTTTCTCAGAAGTTTTTTCTGGGGAGTGAGAAAGAGAGGAAAGCACTGGTTTTGCCAGACAGGGCTGCTACTTGGCAGAATTAGTACATTTGAGGTGTTCTGAGACAGGCTTATGCAGGACCTACCTCTGTGTCTCTGCAGAGCTGGTAGTGAGGCAGGAAAATAACAAATACTTGTCAATTAAGTGGCTTTTTCATTATGTCTTTTTTTCTGGAAGAGAAACAAAAGGGAGGGCCTCAGCCTGAGGACAGTCAGTAGATGTGCTGTTTAGCTGCTGAAGACTGAAGAAAATGTTACATAGGTAGGTGTATGACTTCAGTTACTATAGCTGTCAGGTAGGACATTACATGCTGTGGTGAATCATGAAACTAAGAATTCAGGACAACTAATAATTCCTCTATTTCAGTGAACTTGAAATGAAGTGATCTCTTAGAATTAAGTTTGCAGGATCAGAGGCATAGTCCATTGTGAAGGTGATTGTTGAAAGACTATGCTGAACCTTTGCCTACCTCTTCCTCTGCAGATACTGCACCCCAAGATACATAGATTATGAAGATCTGGAGCGTAAATACTGGAAGAACTTGACTTTTGTGGCACCAATTTATGGAGCAGATATCAATGGGAGCATTTATGATGAAGTATGCATAGTTTTTTTTGAAGTTTATCTCTTCCAGCCCTCATTTAAAGGGTACTATATTTGGAGGATACATTCTTGCTTTGTGACTGAGAATCTGTCTTTCTGTTGAAAACTTTGTGTTACTTACTTTAAAGACTCCCATGCAAGGCTGAAATTAACGCTACATCTGCAAGAGTCAGACAGTTCTGTCCTTAGACAGTAGGATATTGCTACTTTCCCTCATCATAAGACTCTTTCCTTTCTTCACTTTGAACTCTCCAGAACTTTGAGATTCCTTCCTATTTATTTATTTGTTTATTAACATTTCAGTATGCATGTTATCTGTGTACCTCTTTGGAAATCTAGTGATATTTAAATAACTTTAAAAGATTAAACCCTTTATTTCTCTCTCACTGAGGAAAGTTGATAGCTGTACTTTATACATGCTTGGAATACCTGCAGTTTCCTGGAAATGTGCTTATACTTCCTGTGTACCTCTGAATTAAAACAGATGAAATGGAAGCTTCCTAAGTAAATGGATTTTGCTGGTTACTTGGCAAGATCTCCATGGATAAAAATGGACTCTTAATACAGATCTCATTATCTGAAGATTTACAGAATATCCATTGTTATCAATTAGGCTATGTGAGTAGCTATAGGAACTAGATTTTGAAAGGATTATTTAAGTAATGAGACTAACAGAAGAAATATTAGCATTTCAAAAAAGATTTGAGGATTTAAAAAACACAGGGCAAACTTTTCTCTAAGAGAATCTACCATGTGTGGAGTTCTTGAGTTATTTCATGTTCTATGTAACTGCCTTCTCCAATCATTAAAAAAAAAAAAAAAGTAGGATTTCTCTGTGGCAGATGAGGCTCTGCTAATGTTTCATATTTCTTCATAGAAATCAAATTACTTGAAGACTCTGTTCAAAGATAAATACGGTCAGCCACGGTGGCTTAAGGCAATTCCATTTTTGCACTAGGTTATGTGATCTTTGAAAGACAACTATAAATGTCCAATGGTCTATTGTTCAGAGAAAGCAGCAAGTCCAAATTATTTTTTTGTGTCCAAACAGCTGTATAAAAATGATTTAGAAAATAATTGAAGATGCTGATTTGGGGTGTTTTGGTGAAGAGACATTCTAGATGGCTGTTGCTTTGTGGAGACCAAAACGGGGCATAGGAAAGCAGTGTTTCTTTCAAGAAACAGAAGCTTTCCCTTTTTCTTTTGCTTCGCTGATATTTTTGTTTTCTTTAATGTTGGCAGGTAACGCCTTCCGGCATAGCTTTTTACAAATGTAGACATTGTTTTGATTGTGTTTTCTTTGGTCTTTGGTATATTAAGGTTACTGTTGCATGAGCAGCATTTCCAAATAAAAGAGGATGCAGTAATATCTGATTTTGAAGTGCTAACTGGTCAAAGAGAAGGTCAGAGATTTCCTTCTCATGGAATTGCACTCTCATTAGGTTGGGAGGCTGAGGAAGGGAGGTCAAAAAAACAAAGGGTGAAGTGAGAAGAGCAGCATTCAGCAATCCTATCTCAGATGTTAGTGCAAAGAAAGCACTGAAAGTTGCAGGCAGTGGCTATGATTAAATGGCTATTATTTAAAAATAAATAAATAACAAAGGAAAAATCTTAGTGAAAATGTTAGTGAGACACTGAGGAAAGAGTGTCAACAGACTGATTAGTAAATGTGACAGCCATGTCACAGTGTACAGCCCAGTGGGGTTTAGAGGAAAAGAAGGAAAAATGCCTGGTACCAAACTGCTGGTGAGAAATTTATGGATGCCACTGATCAAAATGTTTTCTCTTAGAATATTTTTGCCGAAGTTAATTTTTGGCCAGCAGATGGTGTACTTGCACAACTAATCTTTTTCATGTGTTATGCTTGAAGACAGTGCTAAGAAAGGACCTTTTTGATTCTATTTGGAATTAGAGGTTGTTCTTATGTCTTCATTCAGTTTGCTTTTGAGGATTGTCATTATTTGGGGAAAGGAGATGAATACAAGTAGCTGACATTTTGGGCAACATACAGTGCAAAGGGGATGGTGGGATTAATTTGTCATAACAGCCCATTTGCAATAAACAAACCCAAATGCTTTTTACAAAATGCATTTTATAGAAAGCAGTGTGTTTATAGATGTTGCATTTAACAGAAAGGTAAATATCTGGCAGAATTCCAGATAGAAAAACACCTGGAACTTAGTGGAAGTGTGATGTATATGTGTACTTGGGCCATCAAAATTAGTGAGAAGTGCTGCTATGCTGCAAGTCCATATTTTTTAGTTTTCAAGTTTACCAATTACATTTTCTTTTCCACATGGTGGTGTTCAATTTTACGGTGAGACATCTGTATCTGAAGCATGATGGAGCCTTAATTTTTACTATTTAGATTATTTAAAGAAACAATATTGTTATTTGTGGAATCCAGCACCTTGCTGGCACTATGCCAGAGAGATCATAGGTCTTGTAGTATTGTTTGCTTTTCTTAGATCAGAGGATGGCAGATTCTGAGGGGTTTGGAAGATGGGGCAAAGTTATAAAGAGTTATAAAGCCTGTGTTATACGGAACAGCAAAAAAAAAAAAAAAAGAACAGGAACAAAGCTATAAATGCATGCTTTGAAACTTGACAACTAGCATCAACAATTCAAAGTTTACCCTTGTGATATTTGGATTAGTGCAGAATATCTGTTGTGTATTTATAATGTATTTATGGTTGTTTGACAGTTTTGAACACAGATTAAATCTTTATGAATAAGGAAATAACCTATGAGAACAAGTGTTCTGTACACTGCATAGAGCTTTATAGAAAATAAATTTAAGATAGTTGAATGTTTACTTGAAATATTATTCTGTGCTGTGTGCATTTTAATTGCTGTTACATTTAATTACAGTGCTTTGTAGGAGAATGACAATGCAGGTGACTCAAGAAAAAGCATTGCACTAAGGAACAGATTGTAAAGAACATTATTTATATTAAGATTATAAACACTATAAGATATATGTTCAAGGTTCTGTCTTTTTGTTGTTATAAGGTCATCTGGACTTGAGTGAAAATTAATATTCCTGAAAGTGTTTATAATGTCAATAATAAAGCACCAGTCTCATTAGCTGCAGTCATTAAACTGATTTGTGAATTGATTATGAACACCTAAGAGTTATGATTGTTTAGGAAGTTTAATTGAGAAGTGAGTATTTATTTTTTATTATGCTATTTCAAGCGAGCCGTCTTCCTTATGAGTTATCATGAATGTAATGCCAACTTGAGCCAGCTTACACTGTGAATGACTAGCCTGTGAAACAGTTGCAAATAGTTACTGTTCCTGCCAGGAAAGGGGAGGAAGAACCTTATTTTGTTTCTGATATCATAACTTTACTAACTTTATTAACTTCTTATTAACTTCTCTGGCAATTGTACCTGTGAGTAAATTCAAGAGTGCGATTCACCTACTTTTTCTGTACAGTCTCTATTCTGGTGAACTACAGTTAGGCCTTCCACTTCCATGCCACTCCCAACTGTTGTTTATATGAAACCACCAATCACTGAGGCTACAAATTAAGTTGTTTCCTTGTTGTATGAGATACAAGGAGCTCAAATTAACTTCTTTTTTTGTTTTGTTTTTGTTTTGTTTTATTAACTTGAAATTGTATTTGTATAGACAGATGGGGAGGACGTATGAAACCCTCACATGGACTGATCTAGCAACTAAGGAGAAAAAAATCTTCCTGGTTTCAAAGAAGGTTCCAAAGAAAAGTGACTGATTTGATGTTTATAATGGGTCATAAAACACATCTGACTTCAGTGCTGTCAATGGCATCTGCTATTCGGTAGAGAAAACAAGGTTTGAAAGAAGCGCATATAAATGTTGTCTTGCCTCTCTCTCACCACTTGCTTCAGCTCCTGTCTTGAAGATATCACTTCCCTTTTTCTTCTCTTGTCTTATCAGAGGGAATAAAACTAATTGCTAATGCCTCCCTTCTTCCATGTCTAAGCTGTGGGGAGCGTATTTGGTTAGTAGTACAAGAGTGATTGATTCAGTGGAGTTTGTAGGCTAACAGTTGGTTATTTTTGCTAAATTGTAGGTACATCTCTAATGTAATATTAACTCTAGCAACAGATGTACTCAAATTTCCTGCTGTGTCCCTTGACAGAGCAACTAACTTGATTTTAAAGCAGTACATTGACATTATATGTAGAATTTGGGTTTGACCATGAAATGAGTTAAGGATGGCATCTGAGTTGTAGCTTAACCTAGGGCTGCAGGAGAGCAGCAGGCATAAGCAATGCAAGAGTCTCTGGAGAGCATCAGTGACAACTTCCTGACCAAAGTTGTCCACTGGACCTTGTACTCACAAACAAGGAAGGACTTGTTGCAGATGTGAAGGTCAAAGGCAGCCTTGTCTGTAGTGACCATGAGATGGTGGGGTTCAGGATCTTAAGAGGGCATGTCAAGACAGAAAGCAGGACCACAACTATGGCTTTCAGGAGAGCAGACTTTGGCTTCTTCAGTGATCTGCTTGGTAGAGTCCCATGGGATAAGGCCCTGGAGGAAAGAAGGGCCCAAGAAAGCTGGTTGGTATTCACCTCCTCTAAGGTCAAGAGTGGTCCATCCTAATGAGCAGGAAGTCAGGCAATACCAGAGGTCTGCATGGATCAGCAAGAAACTTCTGATGAAACTCAAGCATAAAAAAGAGATACACAGGAGGTAGAAGCAGGGACATGTAACCTGGGAGGAATGTAGAGACACTGTCCAAGTATGCAGAAATGCAACTGTGAGCGTCAAAGCCTACCTGGAATTGGATCTTGGAGATGTCAAAGGCAACAAGAAGGACTTTTATAAGTGTGCTCCAGGGATCAGTACTGGGTCCAGTCTTGTTTAAAGTCTTCATTAATGATTTGGATGATGGGGCAGAGTTGCAGACGATACGGAACTGGGAGGATCAGCCGATATGCTGACAGGTCTTGCTGCTGTCCAGAGGGACCTTGGCAGGCTGGCAGAACAGGCTGACAGGAACTTCATGAAGCTGAACAAGGGGAAGTGCAAAGTGCTGCACCTGGTGAGGAAAAACCCCAGGTATATGGGGTACCTTCTGGGTAGGCTGGAAAGCTGCTTACCAGAAAAGTCCTTTGGGGGTCCTGGGGGACACCAAGTTGAACACGAGCCAGCAATGTGTTGGTGCAGCCAAGGTGGCCAACAATGTCCTGGGCTGCATTAGGAGGAGTGCTGCCAGCAGGTCAAGGGAGGTGATCCTTCCTTTTTAGTCAGCACTGGTGAGGCCACACCTGGAGTGCTGTGCCCAGAGATACAGAGCTACTGGAGAGAGCCGGCGAAAGGGCCAGCAAGACGTTGAAAGGACTGGAGCATCTCTCATATGAGGGAAGGCTGAGAGTGTAGTTCAGCCTAGGGAAGAGAAGGCTCAAGGGGACCTTATCAATGTATATAAATACCTGCAGGGAGGGTACAAAGAGGATGGAGCCAGGCTTTTATCAGCAGTGGCCAGTGACAGGACCAGAGGCAATGGGCACAAACTGAAACACAGGAGATTCCTCCTGAACATGAGGAAATACTTTTTTACTGTGAGGTTGACTGCCCTGCCACAGGTTGCCCAGAGAGATTGTGGATATCTCCATCCTTGCTGAGGTAGTCCTACAGTTTGTCTTTTGCAAAATACCATAAGTATATATCTTGTATACCATCCTTTACATTATTGTATTGGGTTTGCAAGGCGAGGTTTTGGTAGTGGGAGGGCTACAGGGGAGGCTTCTGTGAGAAGCTGCTAGAAGCTTCCTCCACATCTGATAGAGATAATGCCAGCTGGCTCCAAGATGGACCCACCACTGCCCAAGGCCAAGCCCATCAGTGAAGGTGGTAGTGTCTCTGGGCTAACAGATTTAAGAAGTGGGAAGAACCTGCTGCACAGCAGCAACTGCACCCAGAGAGAGTTGTGAGAATATGTGAGAGAAACAACCCTGCAGACAGCCAGGTCAGTGAAGAAGGAGGGGGAGGAGGTGCTCCAGGCACCGGAGCGGAGATTCCCCTGCAGCCCGTGGGGAAGACCCTGGTGAGGCAGACTGTCCCTCTGCAGTCATGGAGGTCCACGGTAGAGCAGATATCCACCTGCAGCCTGGGGAGGACCCCATGCTGGAGCAGGTGGGTTCCTGAAGGAGGCTGTGACCCTGTGGGAAGCTTGTGCTGGAGCAGGCTCCTGGCAGGACCTGCGGATCTGTGGAGAGAGGAGCCCATGCTGGAGCCAGTTTTCTGGCAGGACTTGTGACCCTGTGGGGGAACCTATGCTGGAGCAGTCTGTGAAGAACTGTAGCCCATGGGAAGGACTCACACTGGAGAATTTTGTGGAGAACTGTCTCCCATGGGAGGAATCCCATGCTGGAGCAGGGGAAGAGTGTGAGGAGTCCTCCCCCTGAGGAGGAAGGAGCAGCAGAAATAATGTGTGATGAACTGACTGCAGTGTCCATTCACTGTCCTGCTGCGCCACTGCAGGGGGAGCAGGTGGAGAAAGTTGGGAGTGAAGTTGAGCCCATGAAGAAGGGAGGAGTGGAGGGAAGGTGTTTTAAGATTCAGTTTTATTTCTCATTATCCTACTCTGATGTGATTGGTAATAAATTAAATTAATTTTCCCCAAGTTGAGTCTGTTTTGCGCATGATAGTAATTTCCCTGTCCTTATCTTGACCCACAAGGTTTTCATTATATATTCTCTCCCCTGTCCAGCTGAGGAGGGGAAGTGACATAGTGGCTTTGGTGGGCACCTGGCATCCAGCCAGGATCAACCCACTACAAGTATGTACAGGATGTCACTGGGTAGCTTAATGAGGGGACATGGACTCATCATTTTTTTTAAATGTAGGAAGTTCTGCATGTTTTAGCACGTGATTATGTGACCCACTTAGTGGATGAGGGAAAGGCTGTGGATGTTGACTACCTGGACTTTACTAAAGCCTATGACACCATTTCCCACAGCATTCTCCTGGAGAAATTGGCTGCTCGTGGCTTGGACAAGTGTACTCTTCACTGGGTTAAAAACTTGCTGGATGGCCAGGCCCGAAAGGTGGTGGTGAATGGAGTTAAATCCAGTTGGCGGCTGGTCACAAGTGGTGTTCCCCAGGGCTCAGTACTGGGACCAGTTCTGTTTAATATCTTTATCAGTGATCTGTATGGGGGGATTGAGTGCACCCTCCATAAGTTTGCAGATGACACCAAGATGGACGGGAATGTTGATCTGCTTAAGGGTAGGAAGGCTCTACAGAGGAATCTGGACAGGCTGGATTGATGGGCCAAGGCCAATTGTATGAGGTTCAACAAGGCCAAGTGCCGGGTCCTGCACTTGGGTCACAACAACCCCATGCAGCACTACAGGCTTGGGGAAGAGTGGCTGGAAAGCTGCCCGGCAGAAAAAGACCTGGAGGTGTTGGTTGACAGCCAGCTGAGTATGAGCTAGCGGCGTGCCAAGGTGGCCAAGAAGGCCAACGGCATCCTGGCCTGTATCAGAAATAGTCGGGCCAGCAGGACTAGGGAAGTGATCGTCCCTTTGTACTTGGCACTGGTGAGCCCGCATATTGAGGTCTGTGCTCAGTTTTGGGCCCCTCACTACAGGAAAGACAATGAGGTGCTGGAGCGTGTCCAAAGAAGGGCAACCAAGTTGGTGAAGGGTTTAGAGGACAAGTCTTATGAGGAGCGGCTGAGGGAACTGGGGTTGTTTAGCCTGGAGAAAAGGAGACTTAAGGGAGACCTTATCACCCTCTACAACTACCTGACAGGAGGTTGTAGTGAGGTGGGTGTTGGTCTCTTCTCCCAAGTAACAAGTGACAGGACAAGAGGAAATGGTGTCAAATTGCAGTAGGGGAGGTTTAGATTGGATATTAGGAAAAATTTCTTCTTCACTGAAAAGGTTGTCAGGCATTGGAACAGGCTGCCCAGGGAAGTGGTTGAGTCACCATCCCTGGGAGTATTTAAAAGTTGTGTAGATGTGGTGCTTAGGGACATGGTTTAGTGGTGGACTCAGCTTTGCTAGGTTAACAGTTGGACTTGATGATCCTAAGGGTCTTTTCCAACCTAAATGATTTGATTATTATGTCAGATGTCCTTTCTGTATGATCTCCTCATAGTTGAGATCAATGTGAGCATTCCTTCACTTACATGTTTGGTTCTAGTGTGCATTTCTGAAGACAATCTACTTGCTTCTAGTTTTTTTTCCACCCTTTGAAAGGGTGCTGCAAAGCAATGGTTATATCTGAAAAGATACTGAGAAGAAAAAACAGATCAAATGAGGGTGATTGTATTTCCTAACCTGTGTGCTTATGGTGCAGAGATTCTGTTCATAGCATTTTTCTGTCTCTATTTTATGCAATTTGAGGAAGCAATAAAAACCTGGAGGGTTTTTTATTACATTTATCGTTTTGAGTGAGTGGGTGTGTGGGGAGAGGACTGGGTGACAAAGCACAAATTTTTCTGTATGTTTCTTCTGCTCCTTTTCACTGTGTCTCTTAATTAGTTTTTTTACTCTTCATTATTTGAGCTGTTACAGTCAGTCATAGGGGCTTTTTAGTCCTAGTTGTAGAACAAATGTCTTGTTTGACAGGTTAATATTGAAATGAATCCATAAGATAATCGCAGGAAAAATTAAAGACTGAAAAAGGATGTGTGTATTAATGTATACATACAGAAATCATGTTCATAAGAATGGAATACATCACACTGTTGGCTGATTTGTTTAAGTACAAAGGTTAGTATCATGTCACTATTCTAAGTACTTTAAAAAAAAGGAAATGAATGAAAAATAATTTCATTTGGAGCCTACTTTATCTGCAAAGAGGTTAGTGCTTACAACCTTGAGGTTTACTTTTTACCAGTATACTGAAAGCTACGTTTCATTTTATGTCTTTGAGAATAGAATGGGTCAGCTCCTTCTAAACTGTGCAAGTGTTCAGATATTTGAGAGCTGCTTGTGAAGTGTCTCATTTTATCTCCACATTGCATTAAAAGCTGGTTCAAAGGCTGTTAAAAGAGTCATAAAACCTCTTGATAGTAATTTACAGGAAGTTTCAATCACATTCAAAATTGGTGAAGATTGGAATAGTCATCTTCTATATAAATTACTATGTACCTTATAATATTTCTCTGAAGAAATACCAGGTAAGTCTAGTGTGCGTAGCAATGTCAATAGATGGCGAGATGTTTCAAGCCTGTATTTGTTTTAGTAAAGAAAGAAAAATACGTTATTTTTTCATCTTTTTTCCTGATGTTGGATAGTGTGGTACAGTTGTTGAAGATGACACGTATTCTTTAAATAATTTGCTATCAAAAATGTGGAAAAATTAGAAATACTTCCTTTACACATTCCTTTGAAATTGTTAAATATTCTGATACAGAATGTGATATTCTGAGCAGAATAAATATTTGATATTTTCCTAACATTAAATAGATTATGATGTCTAAATGGGTTTTTGTATTTGTAAGAAACTAGCATCTATACCTGATAGTCAAGTAGTATGTGTGCCGGTGTTCTAATACTGGTTATTAAATATAGCACACCCTGCTAATGTATACGTAAATTTTGAGAATTATTATTATTATGTATTGACCTGTTAAACTGCTCTTTTGCAGCTTCTATGATTTTTTTAGTGTACATTGCAACTGTAGAGTTTAAAAACAGTTATGCAAGTATTGGAAAAGTTAGAATGGATATTTTACTGAAAAATTCATCTAAGCATTTTACTCAATGTTTTGGAATATTAAAAAAGATATATCTGTGAGGGGAAAGTAACAGCTTTAACAATAATCTGTAATAATTACTTGTAACAATCTAGGCATAAATATAAAACTTTTTTAAGTTCAAGGAATGTAGGAAGAGTTAAAATGAGTCAGCGTGATTTTCACGTTTCAGCTGGTTTCAGAGAACATTTCCTTTTGAGCTAAGACTACTTGTCCAAAATAGTCTTTAGGAAATGGAAATAGCTCATGAATCTTGAGCGTAGAGGTTATGGGTTGTGTATTTTGTATGTCTGGTATTTTGAAGCAAGCTTTTTCTCCTGGGATTGTTCTCTATGGGAGGATTTGCTTTTGTATTAGAGACAAACCACTAGCAGTTTGCTTGGTGACTAGTTGTGATTTGACTGAACAGAAAGTAAAAAGCAGTGGTGTTAAAAAATTAAAAAGATAATTTATTCTCTTAACTGTCACTTAATTTTTAGTAAGAGAAGGGTAAGATTTCAGGATGTTATGGTTGCTAAGAGCTTACATGGATTAAAGAGGGTGCCTGGATGAATAAATTGGTAAAAAGCCCATGGGGTACTGATAAGTAGAAGGGTAACGCTTCTGGCTGGAGGAACCTTCAGTCTGCAAATTGGTGCAGGCTGGAAGGGTGTTCTGGGGAAATACTGCTTTGTTTACACTGTTTCTTGTCTGCTTTGCCTACTGTTGGAAAGAGTATACTGCCTAGATTAACAGTTGATTTTTATGTGGTGTATTTATTGTTGTCTTCTAACCCGGTATGTGTCTCTGTGCCTACATGGTTGAGTCATTGCTCTTACTTTGCTGTATTAATTTTTTTCTCCAAATGCTGCACAATTTGTGAACAAAGATAAATCTTACGTGGTTTGAAAGAAATAAAGTCTGTAAATTAATTTGAGGAATAATTAGTTAAAATTGTTTCTTCAAACAGATTTTATATTTTGCAGCTCCACTACCTTGCTGATGATTATGATTTTTAGATTTGGAAGGTGCAAATTTGACCAGCATCTACTATTTGACTTCATACTGGTGTTTATTTTTTTTCCTTTGATAATGGTCATCATATTAATTTTTAATTTTTTTTAAAAAATTTTTAAATTTCAAGTGCCTTTGTCACACAAATGCATCAAAGCCAAAGCTTCCAATTTCAAAAAAAAGACAAAAATTGCTGTCTGTAAGGAACTAATTCTTTAAGATTCCTTTACTGCTTTGTAAAAGTCCCAGATAACTTACAGATAGTTTTTCTTACTAAGTGAAATAGTCACAGCAGGCGGTCAGAAGTGCTTGTTCAATGAGAATGTTGAACTTGATACAGAAGTTACCATCTTGTATATCAATTCTAGTTGCTGTATACTTAACATGCTTGATGTAAAATCTCAAAAAAACAAGGAAATGTAATCTGAGTGATAAATGTTCATTACTTCTTGCTTTAACCTGTGTCTTTACTTCACCACCTGCCCAACTATTGAATGTCACCATGCTTCTTAGTCTTAATCAGCTGCATCAGGACTGCAGTCTGCCATCAATTTGTTACCCAAATTTGAGTAAGATTACCAGAACCATATAGAGTTCAGTGATGAGGGTTGCAGAGCAGGTCATGGTTAAGGGCATGTTTAGGGGCTGTCTTCCCAATAAAGAATGGAATACATCACACTGTTGGCTGATTTGTTTAAGTAAAGTGCAAAGGTTAGTATCATGTCACTATTCTAAGTACTTTAAAAAAAAGGAAATGAATGAAAAATAATTTCATTTGGAGCCTACTTTATCTGCAAAGAGGTTAGTGCTTACAACCTTGAGGTTTACTTTTTACCAGTATACTGAAAGCTACATTTCATTTTATGTCTTTAAGAATAGAATGGGTCAGCTCCTTCTAAACTGTGCAAGTGTTTGGATATTTTTCTGACTGTTTGAGCACCAGCTAATACCTTCCCTGCAGGTGCTAATAATTGCTGTTATAATGAAGTCTAATCTCTTTGTCTTCAGTTTTGTAGCTTTGATCTGGGTTGTACTGTCTCTTACATTACCTGAAATTAGAATTGCACTTTGTGGATGAATCTGAAGTACAACAAAAACTACATGCATGGCTTTCTGAATGTCTTTTTAATATACAAATTTTATAGGCAATAATGTAATGAAACAGCTGAAATCCCATGAAATCAATAGATTTCTTTTGTGATATATTTCTTAGGCAGTACATCATTATGGTTAGAAATACCTTTGAAGTGATGTAATGTTTTTAGGTTTTATACTTTTCAGAGAAATGGTAAATTTACCCATGTAAATTAAACTTCTAAATAATTTTTAATACTATTTCGTATTACTTCGTGAGTAATTAAATAGCATAGATAGGCCCAGTGAAACTTAGTGGCTTCTAGCTATGAACTCATCAAAGATTTTGTCTACAGCTATTATTTCTATTCTGTATGGTGTTTCATCCCATGTTAGATTTGATGTATTAAGTGTTAAGCAGATATGAACTTCTTTGTGTTCTCTTCTCTGAACACCTCAAGCTTAGAACCTGATCTAAATCTTACTAAGGTCAAGAGAATTTTTCTTTGGGTAGCTTCAACTGTCTTCTAAAGTGCTTACAAATTTGTATTAATATACAGTCTTTTGAACGGCTAGGTCAGGTGTCTATCTTTCGACTGAGACTATTATATAAAATTGCATTACTTTATAAATCTTCTAATACATTTGTTATGTATCTTTTTTAGGGTATCGAGGAATGGAATATTGCCCATCTTAATACAATATTAGATGTTGTAGGAGAAGAGTGTGGAATTTCTATTGAGGGTGTAAATACGCCATATCTGTATTTTGGCATGTGGAAAACAACATTTGCATGGCACACTGAAGACATGGATCTCTACAGTATTAATTATCTCCATTTTGGGGAGCCGAAGTCATGGCAAGTTTAAATTTTATGAAAGATTATTTCATTTATCTGTTTGTTTCAGCTGACTAAACCACACAGATGGGGTACATTTGCTTCACAGTGATAAGCTTTACTGAAAAGCTATGCTGGTAGTTTTGTGGGTTTTTTTAAGCTGAGAATGCTATGAAATATGTGAGATTTGTGATGTAAAGAACATCTCGGTAATGAATCCTTTTATTTTAAAGGAAAAGACTAATAAGTACATCAGGCTTATTTGAGTTCAACAGAATAAGATTGTAATGATTCAATATGAGAAGTTTAATGAGTTGGGAACCCCAAGAGTATTTGAGGGAGCTTCTGTAAGGCCTCTTTCAAATCAGTTTCTTTGGTTCAGTTGTCCTTTGGAACTGCCTAACATGTTTTGTATTAAATATGCATTTAATTGCTTTTTTGAATCAGAGTCATATTCTCTAATGTTAACTCAGTAGGCCCAGCAGGAGATAAGATTCAGTGTTAAAGGTACTTCCTAATATGAAGCTTCTGCTATCCTTTCTCAATAATGTTAGATTTTTGATTGAACAGCCTTAATAGAGAGACAAGTAGTTTTAATGTTGTACATATAGATTTGCTTAGTGTGGTTTCTGGCAGTTTCTAGTCATCCAAACTTAGATGGAATATTCTGTAGCTGGTAATTCCATAAAACATTATTGGTTATTTTTATACCCATACAAAAGACAAAGACCTGTGCAACATCAGGTATTTAAACTAAGAAGGTAGTAAATTGGTCAGCTGCTGGTTCTTAGGTCATTGCCTTATGTTTACCTGCTTTTCTTGTATAGTGGATCGCTTGCATTTAGACAGAGAAGATAAACACCACCTGTTGTAGTAACGCAAGTCTATGTTTTGAATGGAATAATTATATATTTCTGAAATTGCTGCTTTGATAGAGTTAGACATACTAAGAAAGTTGTCTCAGCCATAAGAAGGATATCTTTGTTAAAAATGGATGTAAAGATAGGTAATTCCAAAATGTTCTAAGGTGATAGGACAAATTTAAATAAAACAATGATTGCGTAAAAATTATTTTGGATTCTTAGGAATTTTAAAAGTGCTATTTAAAGAAAAAAGTCACTGCATATTGTAAAATTCCAAGTAGCAGAGACATCTATTTAGGCCCTGAAGTCCTTAGGGAAGCTAAGAAAACTTTTTTTCTTTAAGTATTTTTAAGGAGGTATGAGTTAATAGTATGATAAATGCTTTTCTAGTTTACAGATACTTGTTTACACTTCTGAATGAACAAAATCATTAAACACTGACAACTTCATCTTTTGAAAAAATAGCCATGGATACGACTTCATTTTCTGGACTACATTGGCCCATATTGTTAAGAAACGCAGTGCCAATAAAAAGTTGAATGAAAGACAGTTGAAGATTTATTTGTTGTTATACATGTGCTTTTACTGGAGGAATGCTGCAATAATTTATGCTAATGCTGTTCCTATGTCAGTAAAATGTATCTCATGTTAATGTAATATTAGTATAATATTTTCTTCAAAAAAGTGGAGGATGAGTTGAATCTTAGGATACACATAGTAAAGATCTTGTCTGCTCTTAAAAAATTTAAACTGAGTTGACAAGTGCTTACTGAGTGAAACCAAATACCTTGGCATGTACAGTAGTAATACATGTTTTTTGATTTTACTGGGTACACATGTAGTTCTCCAAGACAGCCACAGTGGTCTTACGGAGAATTGAAAAATACTTTATTAAGAAGCACTATAGGCAGCATATTTTGTCTGAATTGCAAGAAGACAACCACTTCCACCTGAGAGGCGTGATGAGAACTTGTAGGCAGCAGTTAAATCTGACTGCTATGGCAGTCTTTATGGAATTTGAAACTTTCTCCAGTGTTTAGGCGTAGATTAACCTCCATTTCTTATTACACTCTGTGCAGTTTCACTTCCAAGAGGCATGCAAAGAAGTTTACAGTTTTATGTTATGTATACTGATTCTTCCATTGACTGCCTCATATGAAAGACGGGGAAAGTGTCTGATAACTGTTTGCAAAATGAGGACTATGGCTGTTTGTGTGTTTATGTATGTATATATTTTTGGAATACATATGTTTGCTTTATAGATGATTTTTTGCTTGCAAAAAAATGCTAAAGAGAGGAAATAATTTGAAGGAGAAAAAGGAATTAAGAAAACTTAACTCTGAAACAGAACAATATAAGGGGGGAAGAGTGCAATATGAAGAGGAAAGATTTGCTGGAAAGGGGAATAGAGTCTATTAAAATTACTTGCTATGAGGCAGAATCTTTACTGCAACTTTTCCTTTGCATTTTATTCTGAGGGGAAAGAAATCTTGAAGATGGTACCTCATTTTACATCATAGTTTCTTAGAAAGAAAAGTCTTATTGCCAAGGAGAAGCATTGATTTGATTGAGGATTTGCTTAATCTATTAATTCAGTTTGTTCTTGGTATGTTTGATAATGGCATCTGTGAACTGCTTATTAGTATTAAAAATTTATTCCCTCTGCCATTTGTTGTTAAATATTTTCTTCTATTGTAATTATTATTTCAGGGGTATAGGCCCTGACTAAAGAGAATTTATTTTTGTTTTGTGTAATAATTTGAGGAATTTTGTCTTGTTAAAGTATTGAACTGCTGTTGGAAGTTAATGCCTAGCATAAACCAGGTTTTTGTTAATAGTACAGATGTTAGACTTTTAGTATTTGTATTAGATCCATGGGTAAAATATACATAATGCTTCAATTTACATTGTAAATTTATAAATAAAAGATGTGAATAAGATATTTAATATTTTGTAAAATAATTCTGGGTTTATTAAGTATCTGAAAGCGGTGCTTACTCTTTGTGCTGTTTACCTAACTCATGAAAAACAGTGGTGTTGATAGGAATTTTTTGAAGTGTTAAGGTGATGTAAATCTTTTTGAAGAATATTAATAATGAATATGTGAAACTGTTTATTAAACAGGCCCAAAGTAATCATTTTCATGTCATTATGGATATTTGAAATATAATAATAATTGGACTAATTTATTCTTATTTTATTATTTTAGAGAAAAGGAGTTCAGATATGTGGAGAATATAATTAATATTTTACTTTAGAAAGTAATATTTTTTAAAAATTGTGCTCACTTTGCTCACCTTTTATATCTGATGGTGGAGGTCTGAATTCTTTTCTGTATGAAGAATCGGAGTTTTTACTTGCTGTTGAAAGGGGCACAGTGTAATCTTCCAGTATAATACAAACATAATTTACATATCAGTTTGTGATATTTTCTTTGACATTCCGTCTGGTCTTCACTTCCTAGCTCTTTTGAAGACTGGAAATGACAAAGAATACATTAAGTTAAAAACCCCTCCTGTTTAGTAATGTGTTTTATAAATCATAAAATGCCTTGCCAGGTTGGTCAGTCATAAAATGAAGAGGAATATATACTACAGAAAGAGAAGATGGTTCTGTCTTTGTGATAATGTCAAGAAAAAGAGACCAGACTGTTGAAGAGAGAACGCTTAGACGGCCAAAATTAAATAGATCAGAAGTGTGAGATTGGACCTGGTAGTTTATTTAGGTTGTAAGAGGAGTAGAGTGGAATGGATCTATGGTGAAATTCAAAATAAAACAGGTGATTTAGGTTCAGGAATTCTTTTTCAGGAGTTCAGTGGATACAGGATGGAGACAAATCTGATCTCCAGATTGCCTAAAATTTTTGCCATGGGCAACTTTACTGTTACCTCTTGATTGCCATGGCTAGAACCTTATTTTATGGATTTGCTAGTGTAGAATGTGTGCCGATACTTGTTCATCTTCCTTTATGAAGTGGAAAAATGAGGAAAGATAGTTACACAGTGGGGGTTGTGGAATTCTTTAAAACATGATTTCATGTGAAGGTTTTCAGAGAATCCCAGTAGCATAGGAAATAGTAAAAGGGTTATGAGTACGGTGGGATAAAAATGGGTGGTGTTTTAATATTAGTTTTAGACAAAATTTACAGACAAAAAAAGTGAAGAAGGGAAAGCATACTCGGACTGATGCTAACATTGTATGATTTAAGAACAAATATGGCAATAAAGTAAATGGGTTAAAAGAGGCTCAGCTAGGCCCTGACAGGGTCTTCTGGGGTAGCATTAATAGAACTTTCAGCGTTATCAGCAGTTGACAAACACTGGTCAAAATTTGGCTGGGTGATGCAGAGCTCAGCATGAGTGTAAGAGTCTTGCTACCTTTGCACAAGTTATGTATACCATTGACAGAACTGACATGTTTCCTAGTTATGTTATATGTCTAGGAAAAATAACAGATACAGAAAATTACAATGAAGTGCAAACTTCTAGTGTGAAAAATGGGAGTAATGTATAAAACTTCCATGAGAGGTGGAGAGACAGTTACGCTCAAATTAAGAGAGGAGATGACTAGCCACACTTCTTGCTGAAAATTATCAGAAGAGTTAGAAATAAGAATGTTAGTAGTTACAGCAGTGAATATAATAAGAATAGGAATTCTAATTGTAAAAAAGTAGCTATAATCAAAGAGTATAGTGGTTTGTCAGCAGTCTTGAAAGGGTTATCATTGTGCTTGAAACTGAGCAATCATTTGGTAATTAGAATGTTCTCCATGAAGTGGGGGAACTTTGCTTAGTAAGACATGGGAATTAGAAGAAAAGGAGATATTTTTTATTTTAACACCCCCCCCCCCCCCCAAAGATGATTTTTTTTCCTAGAAATATTTAGATTAAGTAGGGAAATTTTTTACGTGGTAACAGACCTTGAAATTTCCCATCTCAAAACAGCAAATGTGTTAACTTCCTAAGTTAAGTTTATGAGATTTCAGTTTGTTTATACTTTTAAAATTTATCATGTTTATATATAATAACTATTAAACACCTAAATAGATAGTAGAGCAAATTAGTGTTGCTTATAAAAAGTGACATGGGATTCTGAGCCCAGTGTCTGGAATTAGATAGACAGCATTATTTTGATATAACGTGGAGGCTGCAAATTCTCTGTTATCAACTGTGAAACCAATGAATTGGGTTCATTGTAAAAAAAATTCTGTTGTAAGTTTAGTTGTAACAACAGTTTGTGGGTTTGCAGCTTTGGAATTTTTAAAATACTAATTAGCAAGAAAAATCATCAGCTGTTGTTCCCCTGTCAATATATAACATGGGCTTCAGAGAAGTAGTTCGATTAAGTATTTAGCATCACATGTAATTAGCTTGCAGCTGATGGGGGAGTATCCATTATCTGTGCATGTACCTGGCTTAGGAAGAATGGAACGCAATGTTTCACATTCTGTTTCTTGTGACTGAGATGAGAATAACTGGGTGAAAACAAGAGGCTGCTTGTCTGATGACCATCTTGCTTGGCTGGTTACTTTTTGCACAGTAAAGCACTGATTCCTTGTTTTTGATGTGGTTTTTTTTTTTGTCCCTACTTTGAATAATACTGTTGTAAAAGTCACCCCACTTGTAAAACATACCACTTAACTGAGCACCTGACAAGGATCACCAGTTTTCCTTCCATCTATAGTCATCATGATACAATGCATGTGTTAAAATCAAGTGGATTCAAATCCAGTTTCAAATTTGTCTACTGCCTACACTTAAGAAATTCTACAGTACTGAATAACCAATTACCCTGTTGCACAAAAAGAAATACAAATGACACAACAATCCAACCCACTTGTTCTATGTAGAAGGTGCAATCTGTAAAATGCAGCATTGAAGAGGTGCTGTCTGTGAAGTCACAGAAAAGATAATACTGACTAATGTTTTTAAATACATGGAAATTTCTATGTTAGGCTTTACATTTATTTTATTGATGATGTTAACTGTCAGTCAAGATGGACTTCTGTTCTACAAATGGAGAGAAACAAAATCCATTTTTGTAAGACAGTGAAATTCTGATTAAAACTGCAAACACTGAGCAGAGTCGAGCTGAGTCTCTTTCTGTTTAATACCATTTGGAGTGGATTGTAGGTAGGCATGGGTTTTGCTATAGTTCACATTAGAGCACTGATTAATGTGTTGGGTCTTGCTTCTGCGCAACAGTTTCAGTTGTAATAGCATAAAATTTTGTGTGTGCAAATAAGAGCTTGAGATAGGGGGATGTTTATTTCTTGACCAATATGAGCGGCCTAGGGTCATTCACTTGTTCTTCTGAGTGAGTTGTCAGGGCAGATGAAATCTTTTCACAGTGTAGTAAAAGAAAAAAGCTGTATGTTGACTTAGTTTGAAGATGTGGATTTGGACTATCTTGTACAGCTGAATATGCATTTTCTCCTTTTCTGAACCATGTTTTTTATAGAGAAGAAACAATCCAATGCTGTTGCAAGATTAAACAGAAACAAAAGCCTATTATATCACATATTGAAGCAGTTAAAGTCAATAATAAAGCCTAATTAATACATACATTATATCTATGAAGTGCAGTAAATATGTGAATAACAAAGTGTTCAGAAAAGCAGAATGAAATTACAGCTTTTCACTAATCTTAATTTTTTTAGCTGCAATAAACATTAAAAATAACATGAGGTTAATTCCAGTTCTTTTATATTGTTACTGACTTGTTGCAGGTAGTATATGAAATCTTTAAAAAATAATTTATTGTAAGAACAGAGTGATTCCAAGATAGGTACAATTCTTTAACTTAAAGTGTATTTCTTAAATGATTTTTTTAACTCTACAAACACAAGTAACCCTTTCATTCTACAGCATTGGCTATAGGAAAAAAAAGAGGTATTTAATAACTCTTGTGTTCTATGAAGCACAATATAATTCAAAGAAATTAAACCTGTATAAAATACTTATTTTATGTGTTTTTGTTTCATTTGGAAAATGAAAGTATATGTGTCTTTTTTAATTGGAGTGGTGTAATCATATCAAATATTGCCCATATGCGTGATTTTAAATAGTGAATATGACATTCTTGAACTACATAAAATGTTTAAACTAGAATTAAGCTAAAAATGTTGTTTCGAAAAAACCCTATGTATTTTTTCCTCAGAAATTGTATATTTTTTCTCTACAATTTTTCAGTCTTTAATCTTTTTGACTTCTGTATTTTTAGATATTTATCATACGTGAATCATGGCTTTTGTAATAATTATGTCTTTAAGCATTTCATTCTTTTCTTTATGTGAATTTTAGGTATGCTGTTCCTCCAGAGCATGGGAAACGGCTTGAAAGATTAGCTCAAGGTAATATTTCCAATATTTCCATATGTGAGATGTTTGAAGCATGAAACCTCCAGCAAAGTGAAAAACACTGTCCTTGACTCACCTATTGTGTTTTATTACTTAATGTTGTGTGACTTTTATCTGTCTATGGTATGATTGCAAACAAGGAACACTTTCTAGTACTCTGAGGAATTTGTAACAAACAAATAATCTTTTCTTTTTTTCCTTTTAGAACTTTATTTTGTACTGGCATTTTTAGCTTGGTGAAACTTATGAAAATGAGGCTTAGTATTTTGTTGTTCATTAGATTTTCAGTGCTAGTATCTTTGTCTCCTCTTGCCTTGCTTTTTCTTGTCATAGCTTCTCTTCATCTGTAGCTTTTGAATCTTAACTTCTTAGCCAAATTTGATACAAAGATAGAAATATTGAAGACAGCCAAGTCTCCAGAAGTTTCCTGAAAGTTAATGGCTGGGTAGGGGATAGAAACCTGGTTAGTACCTCTGAGAAGGAGGAAGCAGACAAAATGTATGGACGTTAAATCTTTTTAGGTGGAAGCCTGCTGGTCAGTGAGCAGGCATATAAATCCACTTTAGCCAAAGCATGTACTGCCTTTTGCCCTCCAGAGGTGTGAGGAACTTCTGTTGAGAAGGAGCAGAGGATATTGTTGTAAGGTTGAGATCTAAGGGGTAAAAATCACTAGTCTATAGGAAGATTCTTCTTACACAGTAATTTGTTTAATTTTCAGTAACACTACACCTCTCTTTTTGTTTCTAGATTAAGAGCGCAAGTTATGAATATGGTAATAATTAGGCATGTTTCTTGGCCTGGCAGCCCATGTTTTATAGCCTGCTATTAACCATATTATATAAGGAATGCTACTGAAAGTTGATAATTAGATATCATGTGTCAGGACCAAATTCTGAAAATTCTTGTACATTTTTTCATATCTGTTTTGTGTGCATATAGGTGCATGGCTGTTTTTCTGAGCTATTTTTAAACTATTGCTAAGAACAGTGAGATGGTGTGTATCACTGAGACGTGAAAGTAAAGACCTGTGAACTTGCAGTCTTAAAAACATGTCTCAGAAAGACAGATTTCAACTTGGATAATTACATTTATTATTCCTAAATTTTCCCATAGTTTCAGTTGAGAAAGTTGTTGCTCATTTTTTTGCTTTCCAGATTCTTTTTCCAACTTGCAAAGTATAGAACTCTTCATATGCATACCTTGAAGCTTTTGTTTTTTACTGGTAGACAAATTGATACATGTTGTAGACTGGGCAAGGGACACTGACTTGTGATAGGATCATTCAATAATTATTTTTAAGATTCACAGGAAATGAGCAAGGAGTAAAAGGAATAGAAAATTGGAAAAAAATCAGAGGGGGCACTAGGACTGGTGAAAAATTTGCCTTTTTTTTTATTAATAATTGTTAGTAAGCTCTAACTTTTCGATCTGAAAGTGTCAAATAAGGGGAAGGGAGTACGATAAAGAACTGTGATGACTGGCAGGGAAAAGGTGACTGAAGAGTGATTGTTCACTGGGTCTTCCAGTACAGCTAGAGACTTTGAATGAAGAATCTTAGCAGGTTCAAAACAAACAGAAGGAGATAGTTCCTTTCACAGTATGAACTCCTCACCGTCCCTGGTCGATTCGAAAATTCTGCATCGATTCAGGGGAAGACTGGCCAACACTGGCAAAGGAATCTGTTAGAGGAGCATAGGAACTGCATCTGGTTTTGGAAGTCTTGGAGCAGCAACTTGTTGGTACTAGATTACTCAGGGGAAGCAAAGATTTCATGCTGTATTTAAACGCTTCTCTGTAGATCTACTTTTGACATTTGCTGGGAACAACACCTTTGGGTAGATAGACTTTTAATTTGACGTGATATGGCTGCTCTGGCACTTATTTTAGATTTCATATTGATTGATTATAGCTTTGTAGTGTGTTAGAATTTATTCAGGTTTAAATGTTCTGTAATGTTCTGTAATGAGTGTTTATCAAAACTTTTTTTTTTTTGAGACTGAGGGAAGAGAATGGGCAGTTTCAGCAGCACTTGTTCAATCATTTCTAGGAATTAAGTGGCATTGATGCATGGTATTCTTTGCTGCAAGCTAAAAAAACCCTTGAGATTTTTCTTTGACATACCCTGGTTTCCCCAGATACTGGAGTAACCTATACAAATTCAGGAAGTAGGTAACTTTTGGAGATACATGCTTTGCTACATGGGAGCTTTTGAAGTCACTTGGTGTAAACTTGCATAGTTTTAGAAAGTATTGTGTAGAAAACTGCAGCCTGAAGGTGCTCAGGCCTCTTATTACTGGTAATGGTGGCCTAATACAGTAAGAGGAATGGGAAATAAAGCATGGGAAGAAGTGGAAATCTACAAGTCATAAAGATCTGTGTGGTGAATGGAAAACTACTTTCCTTGATGAATCATGTCTATGATCAAAACTTAATTATTTTTATTTCAGAACCATGTTTTGAATAGTAGATAGCAAATAAAACATAGAATCACATACTGAACAGTGAAGATAAGATTTCAAATAGTTGTTTATTCCATTATATTCCATGAATGAAACTGGATTTCTGTAGAAGAACTACATACTTTATACAGAGATTTTTATTGTAACAGCAATATAAGATAGCTGAGTTAGTTTCACATACAACCCTCTCCGACATTTCCGAAGTTTTTAGTATTTGACTTTAATGTCTTCTGTGATATTTTTCTGCAAGTTGTTCTCATGATATTTTTGGCCAGCTACTGGCTTAGAATGGAGTGTAGAAGATGATGCTGTAGTTCTTAAGAATAGAGATGATGGACTTTATGCTCAGTTTGACTTACACATTCCTTTTTTTTTGGGAGGGGGTGGGGAGGGGAGTGGAAAGGGGAACTACCACTTCTGATTATTTCCGTGCTGTGGAGGTTAAGACCTTTGTGATCTTCTACTTGTAACTGCTACCTGCTAAAATACAGTCTGAGTTTTACAGTAAGGTATCTTAAAAAGATGAAAATGTAAAGTAAGCTGCATGGCTGCAAGTCACTTAATAGTAAACATTAATAAAACATAGTGTAAATGAGACCTTCATACTTACACGTGTATTGAAAATATTTTTAATCATATATTTGCATGAGTGCAACATCTGAAGAAAAAAAGAAGTATTTTATTCAAGAAGGTTAGCTCTGATGATCAGATGCCTACCAAATTACCGAATGGTCCTAAATAATTAAAATAATAAAATAATGCATTAAATGTGACAGGTTGTCTAAGTGAAGGCGGCAGTTGATACATAAGATTAAAGGAAGGCTGGAATATTTTCCATTCTCTTGTCTGCACCTCACAATTACCACACATGCCTTTTGTGCATGAATGCTTTTATTTTTGCTTTCCATTGAAATCTTGATTGACTGTGGCACCTACAGATACTTTATCTGAAAGACATTAGACTTGCATCTAATAAAGACAACAGTTTGATTTTGCCCTTCAGCTGCTGTCTCATTTATGTAGTTTTTTTTCAATTTTATGTAGACATAAATGTAATAAAAATCTCAAGTGAGCTATTAACTGCAATTTTTATACTTGTTATGTTAATCTGTAATACCATGGTATTCTTAAGGATTTTTTGTTTCACAAAATGAGTTAGAAAATAATAGAAGCAGAATAGCAAATCAATGACAGTTTGAAGGATTTTCAAGATCTTCTAATAGATCATTTAATTGCAGAAACTTCTAGAGAGGAGATGACATCTATTTGTGGTGTTCAATTATGTTAAAGAAGAAACTAAAGTAAAGCTTAATTTATTTTAGGTGTGTAGAGGTGTTATAAAAAGCTTTGTATGGTGTATAATATTAATTAATTCATTTAATGCAGAAGTCATTACCTATTATGTATGAAAACAAGTATAAATAGTTGTTGAAATGAAACTTGATGTAGATCTTGCATAACTTATAAGGGTCTTGAATCTGAAAATTTGAGCAGCTGAAGAATTGAACTTTGTCTCAATTGATAGTTATGACAGTCAAGGTAGGAAAGTCACATCTAAGAGATAATAAACTTAAGGCTGTAACATATTCAACAGGGCATAACAACACTCATATTTCACAGCACTTGCTTCTTTCATGGCTTTTGCACTCTGTGCTTTGTATAGCGTACAGAAGATTGCTATGAGGATTGTTGTCATGCAAACTCATCCTCCTAATTTCTTTTATGTGCAATATAGAAAGTTAAGTCAAATTTGTTGAAATCACTGCAAATTAATTTAAATAATGTATATGAAGTTTGTGTTTATACGTACCGTAGTAAAATCTAAAAATAAAATGAATAGAAAACTCAGTCCTCAGTCCTTTCACCTCTACCTGTGTTCCAAGAATACTGACCAGTGAATTATGATTAGTATTTTGTATCTTCTAAGTCCTTTAAATGAAGATCTCCATAAGTAAAAAATCACCATAACTTTGAGCTTAATTACGTTAATTTGGATTATTTTTCATTAAATTAAAGTTAAATTACATTAAGGATATTTGAAATTTAGGGTGTTATCTTTCTTATCTTCTAAGTTTTATATTTATATTTTCATGTTTTGTAGTTATATTTTCAATTACTATTAATAAACTAGAAATGCAGCACCTTTACTGTGGAATTTTAGGTGAAGACTTGAGTATGGAAGTGTAGAAAAAGATAGGAAGTCTAGCCTCATTCATTGACTGGTCAGAATTTGATTTGAAAGTTCCCTAAAATGTGATTTTATGTGTATGTGCTTAAATAATGACTTTATTATTGGCCAAGTTGTGATATCCTTCATCATACAAGGTAATATATAGTCAATCACCCTGTGCAAGTCAATGAAGTTGTAGAATTACTTTTTTGGAAATAGCATTGTAATTTGTCCATGTATGATGTAGATGAACAATTTAACTGAAAGCAGTATAGACACATTCTTAGTATCATAGATAAGCATTCCAAGTATCTTGAAAATGGTAATCAACCAGGAAATGGAACCCAATCCACTTTACTTTGTGTTGGTGATAGTTGTGATGTGGTCATCTGATATGAGGCATGTGTGATGTGTAGGAATGATACTCTCAGGGTGAAAAAAAAATGAGCCTTCCAGATAGCAATGCTCACCGTCCCTCAATAATTTATAGAGTTGAACTTATTTTTAAATACGTTCTTTATCCCTGAACCATTTCATGTATGCTTTAAAGACTCTATGTAGCAATGTCCTGTGTGTGGAAATCCTGTCTTCCTCAGACACAGCTAGGAATCTGCTTAGTGCCCACTGTTCCCAGCTTCCTGCAAAGATGAGAAGGCTTTGACTTGTATATAGGGCATGGATTCATAAAACCAGAAATTGTATGGAAGTGTTATTGTCTACTGAGGTGGAATAGCGTTGACAAAGGGTGTGTCTTCACCAGCCCAGTGATGAGACTGTAACTCAAGAAGTAGTTTTATTTTGTTAGTACAAATAGCATTGGTTACTTTGTGTAGAATCATCTTATTTTGGACTGTGTAATCTGTTGGAATATATATGTAGTCTTCTCAGAGCATGTTTTTTGCTATTGTTGCTTGTGTTAACTAGATAAGGTTTTTAAAAAGCCTGAGTGGGACTTTCAGTTTGGTGGATAAATGTACTCATAGTTTATGTGCTCATACCCAAACGTTTGGCCACCAAGTGCTGAATCACATACTTACCATGTAGACTGTTCTAATTCTGCTCTAGGGTTGAGAATGTCAGTGTTTCTTTAAATCATGGACTAGAGAATTTTCAACTGGGTGGTCTTTTTCTCGTGGACGTAAATCAACGAGCAACCTAATTCTGTTTTACCCTGATCTTTGATAATTGCTCATCAACTCCTATGAAGTAACTGCTTTGAATTGTCATTTTGTGTTCTGTGTAATCATTTCCAAGATGATAAGTAGGGCACAGATGGCTAAATGTAAGTATTGAGAAGAGGTGTAGAAGAGGTCTGCCGTGTCTCAAGACCATCTGAGAAACTGGAGTTGCATGCAAATTCCCACAAAATACCTGCTTTTTTACAACTCATTTAGAGTTAATGGATTAGTGTTAATGGATTAAATTAAGATTTCATGTGTCTCATAAAAGCATGAATGTACTACAGAACTTGAATGATAGTTACATTTTAGATAGATTTCAGTGTATTTTCTTTTGGATGTGGTATTTCACTAAATATCCAGGATTAACTGGTAATCCTGTAAATCAGTAATTTTAATGTCAGCTTGGTATTTGAGAGTGGTTCTGGTGTGTTGCAGGCATGTCTTGAATTGGCCTGCAGTTAATGTGTTTGTAAGGGTCTTGTGATGTTTCTAATGCAATGTCGTCTATTTAGTGTGCTATTAGGTATTTTTTATATCTGCCAACCAATTCTCCCACAGGGATTTTCTTTCCTGAAAGAAAAGCTCTTGTGACCTTATCTTTAGCCTGGACAGAACAAAAGACCTTCTGATAAACAAAGTCTTGTAATGAGGAAATACTACCTTCCCTTCTTCCTTTGTTCATTGTAGGAGAGTGCTTTTGAGAAAAGCAGGTGAATGAGACTGGAAAATTTGTGTGTAAGTGTAGACTTTGACAGCATCAAAATATATTTTATCGTGGTACAGAATGTGTAGGCTGCACTTTGATTTCACTGTGAGGGCTCTGCAACCGCAGCAAATGTTCTCCTGTAAATTTCTCTTAATGGATTTTGCACAGGTTGTGTTCTGCTGTTCTGTGTTGTTTGCAACTTTCTTAGAATTCAGCAACAGGCTTGCCTTCTGGCTGGAATTGTCACAACTATTTCTGATCTCTTGGAGCTGTAGTGGTACAACTTAAGTTTTGGATATCTGCCCATTGTTTGCTTTTTATCATCATGTATTGAGATAGTTAAGCACATTGCAGTAGCAGAATTTGGTACAAAATTTGTGTTCTCTGGGAAAACAACTCAGTCAAACTCTCCCTGCTTTTTAGAATTAGGGGTTTTGCTACTTTTCATACCAGTTATTGCCTCAGTCTCAAGTATCACTTTCAACCACTTTTTTCACAGTGTGTACCAGTATATTTCTATTATTATGATGCTCAGGACTGAGACTTCTTGAAACTCATAAGTTGTAGACTCCAAGTTATGATATTTATCATTATGTTATAGGCATTAATTATGCCAAAACAGTTGAAATATATTTGCTGGAGCCCACTAATTGTGGGATAGTTTCTTTTAACTGTCTTTTAGTCAGTGAAGCCAAACATGTATGATAAAACTGTACCTATCAAATACTACTTGTTGAGACTTACACTATTATTTGCAATTCCAAAAGAGAGTAAAGAATTCTTTGCCTGTTGGTGGGGAGAAAAAAGAATTATAAATCTGAATAAAATTTGATCTTAGGGCATCTTAGCAGAGTTCCTAGTACACTGATTAGCACAAGTGTACATTACATCTTTGCTGCTTAAGTGCTGCTTAACTTTATATTTGAGCTATTAGAAAACATTTGTTCTCCCAGGACTGGGGAGTGAGCTAGAAAAGAATGTAGAAAGAATGTAACAATTATAATGTGATCATCTTAAAATTGTTCTGGAATTGTAGGGTGGTTAAAGGACATAAATATAAGACTAATCAGAGAGAAGTTGTTAAATCTGACATTACAGAGAAGGCTATATGTTATGGCAAATTGTTGAGATTCCATTTTTTTTTCCTCAAGTCATTAAAAATATTTAGATGGTTAATTGATTGAAAGTGATTCTTTTCTTTTTTTCTTTTTTTTTTTTATAATCGAGTAGTGAGCATATTGTTCCAAGAACGAAACTGCTTTTGTGAATGATGAACTAACATTTACGTGAGAGAGATACAATGAGTTGTGCAAACACAGTAAAGAGATGACAGAAAGCCCTTTTACTAGTTAGATGTCCTGTGGCGAATATTATGTCCACTAAGCAATGTTTTTATATCATTTGTCTAGTCATTTTTGTTAATTTTTTTTCTGTATTTTTCTTGAGTGACGTCTTCTTACTGCTTTCTTACAATTACCAGGCTTTTCCAGCAAAACAGACTATTAAGTTTGGAGAATAATTGAGTGGTGTTCTTGGTTAGTAAATTCATTGTGGACAAACATTTATACCTTGAGTAATCCTAGGTAATCCATCAGTCTGGAACTGATCTCTCAAAGATCTTTTGTGTTCTTCAGGCATAAAATATCATTTTATGCATAAATGAATCAAAAGTATTTTTTCTGAATCGGTATTAATACCATCATTAAAGAGACCTTTTCATCATGAAGAGCTGGCTTTATATCTTCTCCATTATCAAGTTGCTATGCAAGATAATTGGTAAAATATACTTTTTTTTTTCCTTTTAATACTGTTTGCTTCACTTTAATTTCTGTCCATGTTTCTCAGGTAGTTCCTCTGCATTAGAGGATAGGATTGCATATGTTTTCCTTGTACCCAGAAAAAAAAGTTGTTATTTTTAAATGGCTTTATATGTGGATTTTCTTATCAAGTGAATTTTACCTAGATTTATAACACAAACGGAAACAATTTTGGGGAATCCTTTTTTAGCTAATGTCATTATCACAGACTTTTTTTTTTTACAGTAGAGTCAGGCTAATTCATACTGCACTAGTTAAAAAGATTAGAATTCATCTTTTCCTCCTATATGTTTTAAGAGAGGGCTGTGATGAAACTGTACACCTAGCAGTAAGAACTTACTCTTAAGAGTCTAAGACAAAGAGCTAGCATTTCTTGTTTCAACTTCTTATTTCCTCAGTATTTTTCCTATGGAACTGTTAGAGGTAGTTAACTCCTTTATGCCTCAGTTCTGTTTTCTGAAAATTAAGAAATTTTAAAAACAATTACTTTTTTAATAACTTTTTTTTTAGCAGTAGCCTGCCAATCTTTGTGAAATCTCTGAAATCACTTGAGGATAAATGACATACAATACAGTAAACTGTTGATCTTAAGAAATCTTGGTAACACTGGAAAATATACTCTACAGAAGAAAGTGAAATAAATAAATCAAGTTGAACTTCACAGAAAGGTATTCTTTCAAATGTTATGTCCTAGATAAAATGAAATTACGTATTACCTAGGACTGATAAATGTATGGATTGCAGTTACTCATAGTACATCTCATGGTAATTCTTGCTAATGGTCTGGTACAAACACTATTTTTATGATAATAAAGATAATAAAGATTGTCTTATCTTTGCTGATTAGTGAGTAAATTGTTCCCCTTTGTCAACCTAGTTCTGTTGATGTTAGTACTGTAACTTAGTGAGACTTCTGTGATGTTGCATTATAACACAGTCAAAAGCATTCCTCTTGACTCCAACAGAAGACACATGTTCATATCAGAGCAAGTAATACACCTGTGCGTAAGTGGAAGAGGGGATTGATAGGAAGTATTCAGAGAAAGTAGTAGGTGGTTAGATGGCTTTATTCCTTCCGTTTTTCAGTCTGAAGTTTTCAGGAGCTTCTTGCTTTCATTAACTACTATGCCTTTCTTTTTCTTCATTTTATTGTTTGTAGGAATTGTGTTTCCAGTTTTTGAGAGTGTTACCTTCTTTCTAGAATGGAGTATGAAAGGAGGTCAGGGAGGACTAAACTAGCGATGTTCTGAAAACTTGCCCCCCTCTTTCTCCTTCTCATCTTCTCCCATTTTCCTTGTAACAGAGTGGTTTCTTATGGTAACATAGTTAGGCTGAATGGAAAAGAACGTGATGATTTCATTTTAGAGAAGGAAGGATTGGGTAGCACAATTGAACTGTAGCTGAGATGCTGTTCACATCCTGGTTAGAGCGTCAGATACAAGCATTTAATAACACTGAAACTTTGTCTTTAATTTTTCAGTTTTTCCCTCATTCATTTATCTCCATGTTCTCAGATGGATTATATAATTATTTAATGAACTAAGCAGGGCTTGTGGAGTGGTACATAAACATGAAAGTTGAAACATGGAAAGCAATCTTTTTTCATAGAAATCAGGACAAGATATAAAGAAGCAAAAAACCCCACCTGTTTTTAGTTGTATCAGATACCTCTGTGAAAGTAGCCATACTTTCTAGCCTTTTCTAGATAGTTGTGTTTGTTTACTGTATAGATGGTCTGGAAATGCTAGGTAAACTAGTCCTTGTGGAATCCTAAATTTATATACTGCAGTTGGTTTTCATGTATGCAGGGGTTGCAGAATGAACGTTAACGTAAAAAAAACCCCAACAATAAAATATTTCTCTAAAGGGTAAGAAAAGTATGCCTAAATTTACAGGTCCAAATTTATTTTAAATTATTTCACTTCTTAACAAACAAAGTACCCCTGAACCCCTGCAACCCGTCCCCCCGAAAATCAGTTGAAGGAGGTGCATTTGATTTTTTTATACAAATCTCTTGGAACCTAGCAATGACATGAAAAAAAATTCTAAAACAAGTTTAAACAGTATTATGTATTGTAAAATATTAAAAACAATAATCCTACTTTTTAAATTAAAAGATACCCACTTTTGCTTATCTTGCGTTATTAGGGTTCTTCCCAAGCAGCTCTCAAGGGTGTGATGCTTTTCTTCGCCACAAGATGACTCTGATTTCTCCATCAATACTGAAAAAGTATGGAATTCCTTTTGACAAGGTACATTAGTATTTATTTTTAAACTATGCATTCATGCATTGAATTAGATTGTGTTTACTGTAAGGATTGTTTATTAGTAAATGCGAGGCAAAATTACTATTTTTGGGTTTTTTTTAGGCACTGACTCCATGGAAAGATGAAAACAAATGCTTGTAGTATTAGGACTTCTGCATGGTTTAGCTTGGAATTTTCTTGCAGAAAACACTTGCAGCCACCATAATCTTTATCCTAAAAGTTTCTGTGATTTTTAAGACATAACCAATATTTTTTATTTCAGTTTTATTTGCATACAAGCTTGCATGTGATTTCCTGTTGACTGAAACACTTCTTAACTAGCTGTATTAATTTAAATTGTATATGCAATATTTTAAAACAATTCATTTCTTATGTCTGTGTATTGTTCTTCTGATGCAATTAAATGTAACTTTATCAGTATTATGATTAAAAAGTTTTAAGTGGAATAAAACCAAAAGAACCGTTATTTAATTTAAAATACATTTTAAAAGCTGTCATATATTAGAAAAAGGGTGAATGATTATTTTGTGCTGCTAGGTGGTGGCAGACTGGACAGTTGATAAGAACATTATGTAAATAGAAAGTGGGAAGAATAACTGGCTTTCTTCTTTGTGGATGAATTTAATACATAGCTGCTTTCAAAAACATCGGAAGTATTCAGTTTCTTCTCCTTTCCTACAAGATTTTCTAACTTACTGTTTTCCACTTTTAACTTCCTACAGGCACCAGCTAATGAAAACGTTTCTGCTGCATTGCTTTTTCTTTAAGTATATTTATTCTATATCCTGAATGCTTTGCAAACTCTAAAGTTCTAAATTTAAGAGCTTTGTAAGGCACTCGGAAGAGTAGAACGTCCCCTGCCTAAACATCTGTTTATGTTATACTGAGTTTTTAAAAGCCTTTTGATCGTTAAGGGATTATGATTCTTGGTTTCCCACTGCACAGACTGTTTTAAGGTGTTCAGAAGAGCCAGGCAATATATACTTTTTCTCACTCAATTCCTGTTGCAGTGTAGTCCTGTAAACTGTCCTTGCCACACTCCTTGTTTATTATTGTGGTTTCTCTTCTAGTGTATGCAGTATTTATTAATATCATATGGACCTGCATACACAAACTTAGCTTTTCATGTTCCCCCGCCTAGATTATGGGATAATGCAGTGTTTTCTATCTGTTTTAGGTGATATTCTTGTAAGAGTATGAAATGCAGCCCACAGAAATAATATTTATGTGAATGTTTTCATGTATAGTATTGTCATGGTTTAACTCCAGCCGGCAACTAAGCACCACAGAGCTGCTCGCCCGCTCCCCTGCAGTGGGATGGAGGAGAGAATTGGGAGAGTAAAAGTGAGAAAACTTGTGGGCTGAGATAAAGTCAGTTTAATAGGCAAAGCAAAAGCTGCACACACAAGCAAAGCAAAACAAGGAATTAATTCACCACTTCCCATCAGCAGGCAGGTGTTCAGCCATCTCCAGGAAAGCAGGGCTCCATCACACGTAACAGAGACTTGGGAAGACAAATGCCGTGACTCCAAATGTACCCCTTCCTTCTTCTTCCCCCAGCTGTATATGCTGAGCATGACGTCCTATGGTCTGGAATATCTCTGTGGTCAGTTTGGGTCAGCTGTCCCAGCTGTGTCCCCTCCCAGCTCCTTGTACCCCCCAAGCCTGCTCGCTGGTGGGGTGGGGTGAGAAGCAGAAAAGGGCTTGAGTCTGTGTAAGCGCTGCTCAGCGGTAACTAAAGCATTCCTGTGTTATCAACATAGTTTGCAGCACAGGTGGGAATGCCTTTTGGAATATCACTTCACTTTTCATGCTTAAATCAACCTATGTATAAAATTGAAGAAATGTAGGCCTTCAGAATGATACTGCTTGCCTTGGAAAGCAAGCTTTTTGGAATAAATTACTTGCATCAGAAGTAGTTCGTTTTCTGAATGATATATTATCATATGGAAATGTAGTTGCTGAGTTCAGTTTTTGTAATATATAGGTAAATAGTGATTTCTTTCATAGCCGTGTGCTTTATCATGAAGTGTCAGATGAAACCTTCCAGACTGGAAGGTTTTATAACTAGATTTATAGTTCTGGATTTACAGAACATTACTCTGAACAGTGTAATTTTCAGTGGTTGGTGTTTAAAGTAGCATATTTCTGAATGTGAGCATATTTGTTTTCAGTAGCACACATTTGAGGTGGGTGAGGGAGTTGATGTTCTTATTTCAGTGTCTTGATTATTCCTGTATTTAAATTAAAAAAAAAAAAGGTGCTAGAAATAGTTAAATATTTAAGTTTTGTTCTGTCACCTAGTCTTGGGAGGAAGCAGACTGTACCCGAGTGTAATTGTAATTAGTGGGATTCAGTGAGAGAGTGAATAGAGAGAACCAGGCTGTGATGTCTCATGGCTCAAAATAATAGAACTGGAATGTGCTGAATGCTGATAAGTCAGCCTATGCCTACCAGGTGGCAGCTGAACTGCTGCTTGTTGCAATAGAACACCTGCTAAACTGTCAGCAGTGGGAGGGTGTATTGAGATAAATTTTGGAGTTCTTAGTGTTGAGAATAATCTTTCTTAAACATTCCCACAGCGATTGTTGGAGTGCTACAGTAGCAGTTATAATATATGCACTGTATGTGCATTTACATGTATATGCTAAGTATGAACCAACAAAAAATTAACCTTGCAAAGTGCAAATGCAAAATGTAAGATACAATTTTATTCTTTACCTTTGTTAGCTAAGTATTTTTTTCTTGTTTTCATGTCTTTCCTTCCTCCCATAATACAATGAGAATTTTACATCTTGAAGTGCTATCCCTGTGTATTTATTCTTGCGTTGAGGAAAAAAGACAAAGAAATTGTAAAACTATAAGATGAGAATTTTGAAGAAGAAAGTGGGGATTCAAGCAGAAATTGAATGTAAGACAACTATTCCAGCAAAACGCTGAGATTTAAGATGTGACATATTAATAAGAAAAATGTTTGGACTTGGGAGTTTTAATTTTGGTGATTGTTTAATATTTAACTCTTCCTTTTTGCTATCTCAAATTACAAGTGGATTTCCCTAAAAAGAGCCATATTTGTCCTTCCAATTTTTCTTACTGTTTTGCTTATGCAAAGCATTATCACAGAATGGAAACAGCCTATTTAATCTCTAAGAAGTCTACTTATTTTCTTGTAATCAGCAAATGCATCCTGTTGAACAGTCATCAGTCATTGCTCAGAGTATTTGCATCATTTAAATGGATCTGTTTGCTTTTTAGTGGGCCTGCTGTCTGATGTGCATTTCGTGCAAAAAGGCATATCAAAAAGAGTATGAGGAATCTCTTCTAACTCTTCTGAATCTTCTAGTTCATTGATTAACTCTTATCAGATAGCTCAGAAGTCAATGTGCCATTTTTAGTCTCTGACTAACCTGTCCTTGATACAGTCTTTGGTGGTTTGACTTTAAGAGTTTGACTTTAAGCTGTCTCTGAATGGAGAGAATATTAGTGACTGACAAGAAGTGCTGTCTCTCCTTTTCTTTATGTCCAGAGGAGAGCAGCAGTTCATCCAAGTATAGGAAGATGAGATTTCTCTTGTTAAAGAGAATATCCTGACCAGTGATTTGTTTACCTTACCCCACTTCTTTTTGTAATTTACTTTAGAAGCCTTTTATATCTGATATCTCTTTTATAACTACTAGGAATTCAGTTTCTTTTTGGCTATACAAAATATAATTACTGTGGCAGGGTTTTTTTAGTTTTTTTTGTTTGTTTTGGTTTTGTTTTTCTTTTCTTCTGCTTTCTATAACTTCTTGTTGAGTCAGTGGCCTCAGCACACTTTTCTTTTGGTTGCTTTTCACTGTACTTGTAAAGATCAGAACAGTCCTTTGGAACTACCCTTGCTCATTCTCCAAAGCAATGTCAAGAGCTTAACTGTAGTCAAGCTTTTCCTCTTTGAGAATCTCCTTCCAGGCCCTTTGTCCTTTAGGTATTTGGAATTCTTGTTATCAATAGTATGAGAGTCCTTCTGCTCTCTTAAATTGTGCTTAAAGAGAAAGACGGAAACAACAAGGGTAAAATAAAATTTTAATGTAAAGTTTTAATGTTTTAATGGCTTTACATTGAGACCTTTTGCATGGCATTTCCAATGCAAGAATCCCCTTGGTGTTAGTCACTACTGTCACAGGAGAGCGATGCTCTTCACTTGCAAGAGAGAAGCAGCAATATATTTTATTGATATAAAACAGTGAGTGAACAAAGTTCAATGGTAAATGCGACAGTGGTTTAATAAGATTCAATGGCAAGGTACACATAAGTATTTACTGCATAGAGGACTGTCCCGACCCAATATCGGGGAGGGTTGTTAAATGATCCTGAGAGCGAGATTAAGACACAAATGAGGTCAAATGCTGTACAACCTTACAACTTTTATTTCCTACAACAACTAATAACTGCAATAGAACAAAGTGAGGAAGAAGGAAGAGAGGCAGACCTAAGCAAGAGAACGGACGAGAGGTAGCAACACTAGTTACCACCACCACAAAGCCAGCAACATCCCGCGGAGTCGGTTCCGACGCCGGTGATGGAGGGTCGGGTTCCTCAGCTCACAGTCAGGTGCCTCTCCTTCTGATGCAGATGTTACAGTCCTTTAGGTGTCTTCCAAGTCCAGGTTTTTTGCTCTCCAGCGAGAGGGGAGTACACAGTTCTTTTATTGTTCCAGTCCCCACCATTTCTCTGAAAAGTCCACCCATTTATGTGGTGGCTTTCTTCGGGGACATCTTGTGCGTACTCCCCTACAACAACAGGATGTCGAGTCAGCAAATCAAACACAGTCTCTTACAAGGACAGGGTCAGGCAAAACTGTTAGGGAGACCCTCCCGTTGAGTCATGAGTTTCAGAGAGGATCTCCTTGCATTCTAAACTCCTTTTCAGAGAGGAGTCTAGGTGTGGTGGGATCCAGACTTTAGTCCCAGACTTGGTCAACTGTTTATGTCTAAAGGATTATATATGCATGATCAATCCTTTATATCACTTAGCTAAGATTACAGAGTTTCAGTGCTGCTTATTCCCAGTTCATTTACCCAGTATCTGATGTGATAAGGATACTCTCAGCCTTGAGGAGTAAACTTGAGAGGCATCCCTACTCAAGGGGACATCCTGGCATGCAGCGCGCTGCTGTGCAGGAGAGCTCAGCAGACCCTGGGCTGTCCACTATTTGTGGAGTAAGATTATTGACTTATAGTAATATTCGCATACCAGCGGGACATCTGGGTCACTGTGCAAGACAGCCCTTGGCTGCTGTGTTGCCATCCATCTCCCCAAAGTCCAATTTAAGCTGGTTGCAACCATCACAACCACCACTGGTTGGGTGGGTGAGAGGGACACACCGCCACAGCTGTAAGGCTGAAGGATTGGTGCAGGGCAATTGTTAATTCTTCTTTCTGCTTTCCTATCTAAAATTATTTAAAGTTACTGCCTGAGGGGATCCAAATGTATCCAGTGTTTTCCTTTGGGATGAACAACATTGGTTTCTTTAACTGCTAAGGCTCATTAACTTAGAGCTTCTCCTACTTTATGCTTGATCTTCAATAGTAAGTAACTTAAAAGGCAAATCAGGCCCTCAGTCACAGGTCTTCAAATCATAGTTTTTGAAATGGGTGAGTGTGGGAGAGAAGAGTGGGAATAAGATCTCTCTCCAGTCTTTCCAAGAAAACTTCTTGTGCTATTCTAAAGAAACATCTTCAGGGTGGTGGACAGAATAATTTCTTCAACAGTTAATTTGTACTAGTGTTTAGGGATGATAATTGTGGGTATTTTGGTCCAGCCTGTCTCTGCTTCCACTCAGGAAAATTGATATATTCTTTGCACTGTCTTTTCTAGTTCCCCATACTTCCATGTTTTATTACCAGTGAACCTGTCCTCCAAGATTAGCGTTTTTGAAACTACTTTCTGAATTTTTAAAGTAATACATGTAGCTATGAATTTTATAGTAAACAACATTGTCTCAAGTATACTGTTTCTGCTTGCATTAAATTGCAACTGTGTGCAAGGTGAAAATATTCTTTCTTTCTAGGTAGTTGCAAAGGCAAATACAGTTTTCATTGTTTCAGGAGCAGAACTGCTTTTGTAATGTTGCTCACTTCGAGGTTTTTTTTTGTTTTTATGCTATAGGTTACACAAGAGGCAGGAGAATTTATGATCACTTTCCCATATGGATACCATGCAGGATTTAACCATGGTTTTAACTGTGCAGAGTCAACAAACTTCGCCACCATCCGATGGATTGATTATGGAAAAGCAGCAAAATTGGTAAGTCATATTGCACAAAACTGATGCGTAAGGAAGTGTTTCCTGTGGTTATTTCTTAGTGAGGATCTATGGAAGCAGATGAGAAAGTGAGAGCTATTAAATCAGATAGTACATTATACTGCCCTTGAAATTTTACTTATAGTTGTTCTTTTTGTAGTGGGTATTATACTTCCAGCAATGTGTATTCCTCTCAGTAGTGAGTTTTGTTTGCAGGTTAATGTACATATTGTTCTTCAAAACCAGTTCTATTTATGGATATTTTTAAGTTGAAGCTACATATACTGAGGTTAGTATATGTGAAAGACAACTGACTTCTGCTCTTAAACCTCCTCTAAGCTCTACTGTTCGTGAAAGTACTTTATTTAAACTAGAAATTTTGATACCTGGAAAGAAACATAAATAATTAAACTTTAAACAAAGTTTAAAGAAACAGGTTCAACTTTTCTCATTTTTAATGTCATCAGATATCTTGTAGTACAAGATAATAAAGGAACTGTGAACTCAGAGTAGATATTTTCTGGTTTTAAAATGAGTTGTGTTTTACTGAAGAAATTTAGTCTGAAATTTTTGTTATGTGGCATACATTTTTTGCTTCTTTTCATGTACAGCATGTGAGTAAATACACAAAATCAAGAAAGTGCAATTTGTTCAGCAGAAGTTTGTTACTGCTTTCAATATTCTGTGATTTTTCTCAGAGTTATGGCTTATATATGCTTTGGTTAGTATGCTTCCCAAAATGTTTAATTCAGAGGCATTTTCTGCATTGACATGTTTGTTATTGAAAAATCCCTTTTCAATAGGTATTTGCTTAATGTATTAGCTAATAAGATGACATGGAATAAAGGGCAAAATAAGATGTGCAGGTTTAACAATGAAGTAATGATAGTGAACTCTCATTAAATACTCGGGCTTGGAAGACCATCATGAGAAAGTTCCCAAATAGTGGAAATCTATGATTCTAGGCAGTATTGATTATTATCGTTAATGATATTTAATATGCTTCAAAGGGAAAAGTTTATAAATATTTTTTTCAGGTGTTCTGTATGCATGCACTAACAATAGTGAAAGTATTGAAAACATCAATATGCATCTAACATGTTCAGGCTCGTCATTAATGGTAAAGATGTGGTTTTAACAGTCAACAGATAGGGTGTTGACTGTAAAGTTCATTAAAAAAATTATGTATTTGATAGTTTGGAATATATAGTACAGTGAAACAAAGTTGAGAGGAATATGGGCATGGACACATATGACCTAATAGTGGCAGGTAAAACTGCCCTGGATTTTAAGATACAAATGTGCTGCAGCTCTAAAATTGATTCAGCTGAACTTCAAGAATGGCAAGCTTTATCTTTGGATGTAGCAAATATGAGGCAATGACCTCCAGCTACATCCCTTTCAGTGTACAGGCTTCATATTTCTTATGTTTTAAAAAAAAAAAGGTCTACCATTAAGTGTGCAGCTGCCCCAGTACAAAGTACTAAATGTTTTATGCCTCCAGCGTGCCTCTCAGTTATTGTATTATACTGTAAACTTAATGTCGTGTTTAAATTCAGCGGAGTTAGAAGATAATTTTTTAAAGCTAATGAGATTTCATTCCTTTACACCAGTCCAAAAGTTCTCCTGAAATTCTGAATTTTTAGCTAGGAAGTCTTGGTATATACACTCTCAGTACAGTTTTATTTAGTCAAACTTCTCTAGCACATGGGTAAAACTTGATCATATTAGGACACAGAATTCTGCGCTCTGTGGTTACTGCATGTAGCAGCAGTATTGTGCATATATAGTATACAAAACTAAAGTAGTTCTGTGGTGTCAGCAGTTAAATTTAAATGTCTGAAAGTTTCAGAGTGGCAGCTGAAGCAATAATTACTAGTCTTCCTCTATAGGGAAATTTTAGATACCATTGTCAAATGTGAACTCGTTTCTCTGGCAAATGGTCAGAGTACTTCATGTTACTTGCTCATTTTTTATTACTTACTACCACAAGAATGAGAATGAAAGTTTATTTTTCTTCTCTTTTTCAATGAAAAAGAACATGCTAGGAAGTGCTAACAGTAGAATTTTAAAATATTTTTTTAAAATGGAAATGTGTAAGAGAAAAACTAATGGAAAGGCGGTGAAATAATTCTTCATAGTACTTGTATTTGTTTATGCCGTACAACTACGGTAAACAAAAGTCAACCAGAGAAAGCATTATAACTGGCTATCTGTTTTTAAATTGTAATTATATGACATGTCGAAAGCACAGACAAATTATGGAGTTACTACAAATTGGGTACTCTGTTTCTTGATTATGGTGTTTCTCTAGAAAAACATGAGGATAGCCATGATTAGTTTTATCACAACCTCAGGAAACTTCCTGGAAGTATTAATTAAAAAGGTAAGAAGTCCATGTGCTGAGAGTACTGATATTTTAGTAAGTTTTATTTGCAGCTCTGGTAATTTCATTTAAAAAAAAACCACAAACCAACAAAAATCCACCACACAACCTTGCATTCCCATTTGTCATTCTTCAGAGTACTGATGTTGTGTTTGACTTGTCTTTTCTTTCTTTATATGGTATGTACAAGAATTTTAATTGAAAAAAATATTTTGGATCCCCTAGTTCCACTGTATTGTACTGCAGAAATTGCCTGCATCAGCAAAATGCAGCAATATCTAGGTCAGTTCACTGCTGTATTCTCCTTAGAGAATATTGTATACTGATGACTGATTATTTGTCTTCCTACTGGAACACTTTTATTGTTACAGAATAGTTTCTAATTGCTTACAGCTGTATTTCTGTCTTAGAAAAAGAAAAAACCCTGAAGTACAGACAATATTCATTCTTCATTAATTTCGAGAAAAAAAAAAATCATGCAAAAATTTCCATTAAAGTAAATATTTCGGCTGTGTGACGATACTGCTTTCCTGCATGAAATGAGATGGTGTTAAAGATTCTGTGAAATTGATTGCAAATGTTAAATCAGAGATCATTTAGACCCTCAGAAATTTTGGTTAATCAGAGACTATGGATGCAAACTCCAAAAATTATTTTCTGTCTTTAAAATTGCTAAACATGTGATCTTGGTTTTACTATGTGTACCCTAACTACCTGTAGTAGTTGAACTCTGGGAGCAGGGATGTACACTCCAGCTTGTTTTCTAGAGTTTGTGTAAGACTTCCACTCAGGGGGTGGAAAAGGGACATACAAAAAGTAATACCAGATGGCATCTCCAGTGTGCTCTTTCCTACAACTTGGCTGCTGCTTTGAGGTGTGTTCTCACTTTTAGACAGAATTAAGCTGGACAGGATTAAGCAGAAGTAAAAAGTAGATTTAAGAAAATAAAAGCAGAAATGGAGAAATAACAGATGTACTGAAAGTCCTCCAACTCCAGGGGAGAAATGGTGTAGTTTTTGCTGTCTTTTTCCACTGGCAAGAACACAGAGGAAGAGAAATAGGAGATACTGGTGAAAGGAACAAACCAGTCATGCTGTCCTGAAGATGCTTGGCAAATGGGGGTGGTGCAGAGGGATGTTGGTGAAGTGCTGATGTATGGTAATGGTGGGACTTAGAGAATCAAAGGTAGGTAGTGCTCAGCTCACAAGTACTTTAGTTGTGTTTGTTATGTTCTGTGAGGATGAGAGGCACTCTAAGCTTTAGATATTCTCAATCATCATCATCATCCTATAACTTTCATTTCTTGAATGTTGTTTATTTTTGAAAAAAATTAAATGGTACAAAATAGGGGTGGAGAGGATATTTCTTCAGGCTTCTGTGGTTTTTGCCATTTTCTAAATGGAGCTACATTTATTTGAGTAGGCTGGAAATGTGTAGCTTCATGAAGTGCATTTTGAATTTCCTTCCCCCAGTGCATTTTGTTACTAGTGGTAAAGCAGATGAGTCAGTGGCAATTAGCTTGTATGTTTTATAGGTATCTACTTTGATTTGTGCTGAGTAGATAACTTCTGTGCTGAACAAGGGGTGATGTTTAGTTATTAGAATTGGTGAACAGAAATATTTACACATAATTCTTGTATGTCTAGTAAAATAAAGATCCTTCTGAAGCAATTGGGTAAAAGACACATCTCTAGTCTGAGAAAAATCTTGTATTCCTATTGTTTATTAGCTGCAGGGTGGGAGACCCTCTGCCCTCACCCCCAAATCTGTGGATCTTGTATATTTATTAATTTTTTATTTTTGTCTGTTGTAATTTTTATTTCTAATGAATGCCAGTGTTGACCTCATACAAGGGTTACAGTGCAAGACCTCTCACAGGTGTCCAAACTGGGGTTCTCAGTCATAATTTTCACCTAATTTGAGCTCCAGTGGATAGGATCGATAAACTTTATGCACTCTAATTTGATACTGAGAACCGGAAACAGATCTAAATTTTGAATAAGATCCTGTGCTTTTCTGTACAGGCAAATTTTTTTTTTTTTCTTTCTTGGAATTCCTTTTTTCCCTTGCTGCTATTTTGTAAATGTTTGAAAAACGTAGATATTGGCAAATCAGTTCCTAGTTACAGGAAATCCCCCTAAAAAGCACATCCTTTGTCCTTGTATAGAGCTTCTGGACTGCATGGTCCCACCTAAGCTTGATAGGAGAAGGTAGTTCACAGAACAGAGAATTGGGTTGAGATGGAGGTCCTGTGTAGGACATGTCCAGGATATTGGTGATGTGAGCAGGTTCGGTCAGGGCTCTCTAGTTCTTCCTTATGCAGTGGTGATTATTTTAGTTTCTTTCCTTCCTTTTTTCTCTTGTTACTGTTCAAATCCCCACATTCCCCTGTCTGTTGCTTTTCCAAATCCTCGTGTCAGGGTCTCTCACAACTCTGTTAGCCCTTGCCCAAATCAATAGCCATACTTTCAAAAGCTTTCAGGGAAAGCACTGGCATTTCTGAATACTGCTCTTGTTGCTCACTGTGTCTGTTTTGTGGCACCACTTGGTGACTTTCACTCAGTATAAATGTATGTAAATTTTACTGCCTTCTATCAGGGATAGAGTCACACTAGGTGATTTTACTAGTCATTATAATGATTCTTTTGTATTGCAGATCCTTTTAAGACGTGATTTGTTTTCAGATGTTGGTGCTGGAAAGCTTTTTGTTGTTTAGCTGAAATGTAGAACATTAGGAAAGAAGCCTATCAACCTTTTCTACTTGAAATTCGGGCTACTTAAGTATTATTGCTCTCTTTCATAAAATTAAGTCAGTAATTACTCATGCATTCTTCAGTGGTAGCTGCTTAGCAACATGTTTTCTGTGGATAGGTTAGATCAAAGTGCTGGCCTGCAGGTTGTATTTTTCGCTTTGGTGGGATGAAGTGCAGTTGTTTTGATGTTAGGTTTGATGGATTTGTTTGCCACTGCATTCATTAGCTTCACATCAAAAAATTGACAGGCTGTTAAATGAAACTTTGGCTTAGATTTTCAGCTTGACTGTTTCAAGACCTTTGTGAAGATATTTTGTTTTTGTGCTGCAGCAGCCTCAAGCAGTTATGACTGTTTCAAAGGGAAGAAAAGTTATTTAGTATCCTGATTTGTTTGGGCAAAAGAGAGTCATTGTCTTGAGGATAGCCATGTCCAGCTTATGCTATCCAAACAACATATTTATTAGAAAATATATATTGAGAGACAGTATGTCTGACAAATAATTTTATCAGAGAAGAAATTATACTTACTGCACAAAAGCACATTTCCACCTCTTATAATTTATTGAGGTAATATTTTTTTTCAATGAGGATTATGTTTAGGTTGCTTTTGTACAATAAAATATTAGTTCTCTGTTTGAAAACAAAAATAAAATTTCTACTTCTATGTACCTTTTTTTTTTTTTTAAATGTGGGTAAGTGATTTAAAGGCCTAGACTTAAAAATTATCTTGCTACTTCTACAGCAGTGTTTAAGTACTGAATGTCAGAAATAGTTATGCACATAAACTCATGAGTTATTCTTTTATCAGTTTCTTTTATTAGTTTGAATGAGGTACTGTGGTCAAAGAAACTTTTTTTTTAAACACTGCATGTTGATACATTTGATACCAGTCTGCAATGATACCAGCATCGTTCAAGCTGTAAAAACTAATGTTTTTACTGTCTGGAAGTCATAATTAGCTACCTTATATTATTGACTTGGCTGCTAATGAAATCTTACAAGGATTCAGGAACCAGACATGCTTTTCATTTCTGGTCCTGATGTTAGTACACCACTTCAGAAGAAATCCTGTGCATTCTGCCGTTTGATGTTTCACTTCATAATTATAGTGCCACTCTCAGATTTATAGTTGTCTTGGAATGTTCTCTTTTATTTTTTCTGTATTTCTTTTATCTTGATCTGTTCCTTATCTTTTATTTTTGCCCATCTTACTGCCATAATCTACTGCCCCTGTTTGTATCTTACATCACAAACTCAGCATTTCCTGAGAACAGCAGCTATTAAAATTTCCCACTCTAAAATCTCTTCCTGTAATGGGGAGATTGTCAGTCTCCCAGTGGGCACTAACTTGTACACTTCTAGACTTCTAGTACTGTGACATCTTGAATTAAGAATTGTAATCGTTTTAGGAGTAGGAAGGAATAGTAATAATCACAATATTTTTACCTGTAAATGCAAAGAGAATTATTTTCTATTTTTTTTTTTACCTTCCCATTTTGGTAGAGCAGCTGGTTGCAAGTTCATAATCTGAAACTTCATATGATTGTGTTTTTATGTTTTCACAGTCTGTGCTACGCTATGTGCAAGTACGGTTGTTATCTGTGACTAGTGTATTCTGTGGTTCTGAAGTTCAGTGTGGATTCTAATGAATCTTTTCCATCTCGATGTAGCCTAACTTTTGTGTGTGTGGTACTACAGTATGTGTGACTAAGGTTATGCATGCGTGTTTCTGGCCCAGGGCTCTCATGCAAGCTGTACTGTTTTATTAAATAAATATGAAACCACTACTATCAGATTTTTATTTTTTTTTAAAATGCCATTTTGAATAAGTAAGGAGAGGAGAATTCCTTAAAATAAGATTTTAAATGTTGGAGTACATTCTGGCAACTGTGAGTGAGTAGAAATGATGGAATCTAATTTTCCTTTGATTTTTTTTTTTCTAAGTGACATTATAGAAGTTCTATTTATCAAAATAATAAATGTACCAAGTTGCATACTTGGTAGTTGTTTAGAAGTTTTTGTTTTATAGGAGCTTTCACCAAACTTTTTCATAGAAAAAGTCAATAATTTACAATAAAATTGCCTTTTCAGAAGATCATTTATATGAAATTTTGAGTAAATCAATACAGTTTGTCTTTCCTTACTTTTTATCAGAACGCAGATTATAATTATCCTTGAAATACTGAGGAAAAACTATTGTCATTAGGTACCTTTCTGTCCATATATTAATGTCACAACCTGTAAAGAGAGATTACTTTCATTCCAAGTTTTTCAAGAAAGAAGAATTTTAACTAAGAAATTATTTTCATAAATTTGAGTTTCACAAAATAGGCTATCTGGGCTTGAATCAGCTCTTGAAACACAGGTGTCTCCACACCATTTGAGCTAGCTTGAGATATTTTGCCTTGCTTTGTCTAGCCAGAAGAGTACCAATCTCCATGAATCCAGTGGAATATTTGGAGCTCAGGCAGATGTCACAGATACCAGAAAGTGTTTCAGGTGTCAGTGCATGCCCAGGCAATTGAAGTGAGCCATCCATCATTGTGTTCTCTTATTTATACCATTTGCATAAGTTAAACTTGTCCTAAAAATTGACTGCATTCCTCTACTCTAAGAGGAATTCAGTTCTCTAGCCTTGCTAGAATATTTTGTATTTTGACACTAGGAGTTGACCTATGCCAATAAGCAAAAAGATGGCTTAAGTGTTAGGGTTCAGTTCCCTTAAAAACACCACCCCCCAACCTTTCTTCTCATAAACCAAGCCCTCCCCCGACTTCTTCTGCTTCTTTTTCTTCTGCTTCTCCTGTTGTCGTCTTATTATTTTGCAACCATTTTGACTCTACGTGTGAACCATCAGAGAGTTCATGTCTTTGCAGTTGTAGGAGGTAATTATAGTGCTAGGTATTGGTGATAAGCAATGTCCTCCAGGTTGACTGGTGCTGGAAGAGTGAGATATGCTTCTGTTTCACGGATTTCACAGTAAATTGCTGCCAGCAGAAGGAAGTATGGTCTCAGAATACTAGAAACCATTCTGTTGGTGTTCTTCCATGCTGTATCTGTTGGTCTCTGACATTGTCTTGAACTCAAGTGTTTCTGGTTTTGGTTTGGGGTTTTTTTTGGTGTGGTTTGGTTTGTTTTTGTTGGTGTGTGTTTTTTTCTTTTTTCATTTTTTTTCTTTTTTCTTTTTTCTTTTTTTTCTTTTTTTTTCTTTTTTTTTCTTCTTTTTCCTTCCTTCTCTAGAGATGAAGCTTTGTATGAAGATGATTTTCATTCAGTTAACCTATGTATCTTCTACTGGGTCCTTCTACAGGATTCACCTCTACTGGAGATGAATCACTCCTGAAGTTGGTACTAGACTCACTAGTTTGGCTCAGGCCAAAAATACTGTGGAGATAAACACATACCTGCAATTTTCTCTCTGTTTTTCTGAGAGTCTGTGGAAAGATTGAATAGCAGTGTCATAGATTTGAAACACACATGGCTTATTTCCTTCCTTCATCTGAAAGAAAACACTGTAAATATAAATACACAATTCAAAATCCTTGACCTAGTCTGAGCAGTAGAGAAGGCTTGTATGAATGAAGAAGAATAAATGATATACCCACATCCTGAGGTAACTACACCAGGGCAAATAAAGTGTAGGTATTACTTTTAGTACAAATGAGCTTAGGTAGCCTGGCAGATATGTGAAACAGGAGTCGAACGTGGCAATATGCCTCAGCTGCAGGTTTAGCGTCCCCACTGTGCTTCTTACTTGAGTGAGTAGGACTCTAGTTTATATGCTACTAGATTAAAAAGTCTTAAGGTTTAAAATTCTTGAAAAGGATCTTAAATGTACTATATAACTTGTACTGTTTTGATTTTATATAAAACCCACAATAAAACATATTGCTATGCTTTACAAAAAGTAATTTTGAAGTATATTTTGAAATAATTTTCTGAAATGTTTTATAGCAAAAAAAGTTGAATTAAGACCTTGGTGGCAGTGTGGTTGTACTCAGTTTTTAAGGTTTGTCTTTCTGCCTGAAGCATTAACCACTTTCAGGTTGCTGGGAGAAAAGGTAGAATCAATCACCTTGAAGGTGTCATCTTTCTCTGAGGGTATATATAGTCACCTGTCCTGGTTTAAGCCCAGCCGGTAACAAAGCACCATGAAGCCGCTCACTCACTGTCCCCACCCTGGCTCTGGTGGGATGAGGAGAAAACATAAAGAAAAGCTTGTGGGTCAAGACAAGAACAGGGAGTGGTCACTCACTGGTTATGGTCATGGGTGAAAGACAGACTCAACTTGGGGCAAAACCAAAATCAATTTAATTTACTACCAATGAAATAAAAAATAGTGAGAAGTAAACCCAAATCTTAGAACACCTTCCCCCCATCCCTCCATTCTTCCCAGGCTCAACTTTACTCCCAATTTCTCTACCTCCTCCCCCCAGAAGCACAGGGGGACGGGGAATGGGGGTTGGGGTCTGTTCATCACATGTTGTCTCTGTTGCTTCTTCCTCTTCAGGGGGAGGACTCCTCACTCTTCCCCTACACCAGCATGGGGTCCCTCCCACGGGCTGCAGTCCTTCATGAACTTCTCCGGCATGGGTCCTTTCCATGGGCTGCAGTCCTTCAGGCACAGACTGCTCCAGTGCGGGCTTTCCCATGGCGTCACGGCCATCTTCGGGGGCAACCCCCTGCGCCAGTGTGTGCTCTTCCAGGGGCTTCAGGTGGGCACCTGCTTCCCCGCTCCCCTCCATGGGCTGGGGGGGGACAGCCTGCCGTCTCACCACGGGGTTCAGGGTCATCCCCTCCTCTGGCGCACCTCCTCCCCCACCTTCCTCACTGACCTTGGTGTCTGCACAGGGTTTTCTCTCACATTCCGCTTCACTCTCTGCTGCAGGTTCCCCCTCTTAAATCTGTTCTCCCAGAGGCACTACCACTGTCACTGATGGGCTCGGCCTTGGCCAGAGGCGGGTCCGACTTGGAGCCAGGAAGCTTCTAGCAGCTTCTTGCAGGAGCCACCCCTGCAGCACCTCCCCTGCTACCAAAACCCTGCCACACAAACCCAAAACATCACCTCTTAACTCAGTTACAATATTAACACCAAAGGAAGATACGTATTGATGTTTTAGATAAAGTGCACTTCTGTATGGTTCATTACAAGACCCTGCATGCATTCTTAGAGTGAAATAAGTTATTCATTCTTTTGTAAGTGCATAAACATATAACCAAATAAATTAAGGTAAGACGCTGTATTTGTTCTCTGTATGTAATATGGTCTCATATATTCAGCAACCTTTGTCAGATCAATAACTAACTTCTAGATCTTGACAACAAAACCAGCTCATCTTGCCTTTGCCATGTGACATCACACATGCTTGGGATTCTGGGGGACAGTTTTTCACCTGAAGTTTCTGTTGCAAATTTATATATATATGTATCTATATATAGAAAGATGGATTGCTCTAGGGAGCTGGAACAGTGTTTATTTCTAGGGGGCAGTTGAGTTTGAAATATCCAGCAAACATCTGAATAAAAAATAAAAACTTATTTTATCTTGGTGTCATTGTGCTTATGTCTGGTTTTTCCAACCTATTCCAATTACGTAATTTCAGTTACTTCTTCTGAATACCTTCATATAGGACAGTAAATGCTGTGTTTTGATGGCCTTTCCAAACTATGCTGAGAACAATCACAGTATGTAAGAAAGATAGAGAGGTCGGTGTATTTTGGTGCATTATTATGAGTGCTGTGGGGATAAATCTGTGATATACGTAGAGGAGAAATTTAGTTCAGGTACTGCAATTTTGTTTTGTTTCTTTTTTATGCCTTTTTTTAAAAAAAAAAATGTTTCCAACGAATCAAGAGACAGACTGAAAAATTTACTCAAAAAGAGGAAAGATACCATCAAGAAATCTCCCCAAATCCCCTTCTTTATGTTCTTCTCCCGTTTTTATATAGATGATGACGAGGTGTTGATAAACACGGCTCTGTGTATCAGTCTTTAATTTGTTAATCAGGATATAAGAATCTTTCTTAGAATCTGAGACTGGACAAGATTTTAGGAAAAAATCTGTATAGGTGGCATTCAGTAAGTGTATTGAACATCTATGAAACGGACTGTTAGGTAATCCCTTGGCAAATTGTTTGAAGTTAAAAATAATTCTAGTACTTTATTGTAAATCAGGTGACTTGTTGGTTTCTAGGTACTGTAGATGTAGTTATGAATGAAATATTTGAACTAAGCAGTTTTAAAGGAGTTTTAATGCTGGAATTAAAATTACAATGTAATAAGAAACAGTGTCCTAGGTGGTGCTCTTGATGTTCTGTGAACATTATTGGATATCTGTCAGAGTGGGTAGTGGGACCCGAGGGAGTCTAGATATAAAACATTTTGGGAAAAGTCTTCACAGATAATTCTGATTAAATAAAACCTAAAATTTATATATGATCCCTGACAATGGAAACCTTAGAAAAGAAAAGAGGAAAAGTTGTCATAGTTACATTTCCTTTTTTGTGTAGGTGAGATGTCTAATTAGATGTGGCTTTGTGTTGTGTTGAAGTTTTGCTGAAAATATTCCGTGTATTTAGAAGCTGTAAAGAGTGCTGCCTTAGCCTGTTTAATTAAGTGAGTCTCATATCTGTTCTCACTTCACCTCCAATTCCCTCTAAGGTGCGACTATAGTTGCAAAGGGATGATAAAGGATAAAGAAGTAGTGTGCTAGAGCTTGCTGGGTGCAAGAGGAAGAGTGTTTTCAGTCAGTCAAAGTGGACAAAAGGGTAAGGGATGGCTCTCAAGGTTACTGTATTTTATACAAGTTTCATTCTGGCTAGAGAGAAGAGACTGATGCTTACTTCAGCGAGGCAAGTCTAACCAGTGCTAGAAAATCCTCAGGAAAGACAGAGAAACAAAGAAAGATACCTGACTCCAAGTCTGCACATCATAGAACTAGGTATTGTATCTGTGATTATAAAGCAAGTTACTTGGAGGTGGTGGAATTACTAAAATGCTTTTGTTATGAAAGAAACTGTGAAAGAAATAGTAACAGCATTATGACAAATGTCAGACTTTGGAAAAATTATTGTGTGATTCTAAAAAGAAATAATTGGTTACATTTTTCGCAGTTGCGACATCAGGATGACAGTAAATGGTAACAAACAATAAAAAATATAAGTGTTGAAATGGGACACCCTGCATGGAATATAGCTGCAAAGAGGTAATAAGCAAAAGATTAACAACATCATGTGCTAGAGTTTGCAGGGAGTAAGAGGAAGAGCATTTTCTTTTTGCTTGATGTGATACCGACATTTACAGTCTGAGTTAACTTTGGTGCAACACTGGTTTAACTGAAAGCTGGCATGTTCAAGTAATTTCCTGAAAAAATGACACAGGATTTTACTTTTAGATTTTTATTCTAAACCAGATAAGTTGTGGTTTTGGCAAAATTTCAGATATTGAGATAGGGAATATACCCTCCACTGAAGACAGAGGAGCTGCTAGTAGTAAGACAGAGGAGCTGCTAGTAGTAAGACAGAGGAGCTGCTAGTAGTAAGACAGAGGAGCTGCTAATAGTAAGACAATATTAAGCTATGTGGTATGACTAAATCTATAAAATAGCAACTATCTTCAACTCAGTTTCAGATATTCCTCTACCCAAAATGGAGGCAGAGTGTTTGCGGAAAAAGAGGCATGAGGACCTGTGAAATATAGAGAGAAGAAATAGTGAATAAAAAATGGACATAGGTTGCTGAGGCACTGAAAGCGTGGTCCTGAGAAAAGTGGGAGATTTAAGGGACTGAGGAAGAGACAAATAGAATTTCTGTTCTTGCCATTCCAGTCCTCTTTTACTATTTGATTACTGTTGGCTATAGGGGATAAATATTTCTTACCTGCATGCAAACAGGTTAATATCAAAGAAGTACGTGCCTGCATGATGAATTTAATCTCCTACAGGGAGTGGTCTCAAGTGTTGTTTAATACTCTGAACAAAACAAAGTAGGGTTTTAAAAGTCAAATAGTTTAATTGGTGCAAAATTGAAGTATTTTGTTGGAAAAAATATGGTAAAAGAACAAGATTTTTAAGTTTTAGACTGGACTTCAGTACAATAACCAAATATTGGTCATTTTTTTAGTGCAGAAGTACTTTGAGAATTTGGGTGTTTGTGCCTTTAAAATCTGCTCATGTTGGTTTTGGTCTAGAGCTAGAGAGGAAAATTCTTGAGGTCTTCTCTAAAGCTGTGGAAAGCACCTTTAAAATGAAGTTTTCATTGAGTTTGGTAAGAAAGGAGGAACTAATTTGTCAGTTGAGCCCCCCATGTTGTTATAAAACTATGTATTCTGCATAGTTAAATAAAATGTAATTGCTGGTGCCTTAATAAAGCAGTAGTTGGATATGGATCCCTGTGTACTTTTATTGCTATTCATAACTACTGGGTCTCCATAGGTCTACACCCTCTAATCCTTATTAAACTATTAATCTGCATGCAGCTAGCCCCACTGAGCAAAGTGTTTCCAAATTTGACTTCAGGATTTGACCCTTTTATAGTGCAGGCTGAAAAGAGAAATCAGTGTTGTATCTTGGGGAAGTCAGTTATTGGATGAATTTGTGCGATTCTTCACTTGTGCTCCCTGGTTAGGCTGAAGTAGCTGCTCTACTCAATGAATTGCTTGGAAATTCTTACTGGTTTTTAGAAAAACCTGCTACTGGCAACATAGCTTTAAAATGTGTATGGGCTTAGAGAATGTGTGCAGTTGGTATGCACCTCTGATAGGAAATACATCAAATTCACTTTCATTTGTTTGATAATCTCTTATTTGTTGACTTCCCAGAAGTTATTCTGTGTTTGGTATACCATAACCCTGTTTGCTTTCAAGAGAGCTGGTGCAATCACACAAAAATTGTAATTGTCAAATCCAGTCCATTTAATCTTTTTTTTATAAGTTTATTTAAGATTTTTGCTGCTCTAGAGCTGTTCCTCTTTCTCCTTCACATGCTGCCTTCCCAAAGTGAAAATGCAATTTCTACAGTAATCTCCAGATTTAGGAAACTGGGGGAGAGTTCTGCTACCGTTACTTGTACAAAGTGTTCTTGAAATTGTAGAAGTTATTCTCTCGCTTTGGGCAAAGCAGGTGACAGCAAATTCTGGACAAGCCAGTTAGTTTTCCGATTGAATCATATATAGTCCTGCAGGTTTGATATTTGGAGCTAAGGGTTAGGGACTCTGAGCACAGGTAGGTATGCTTACAGGCCTTTTCTTCCCATAATGCTTTTTACAACAACTGTTAAAAATTATGTGAGGTTTACTTTTCACTAAAGTTTATAAATTGCTTCAAGAGCATTCTAATTGAATTCTTCTTTCTTTTCAAAATAGTTTTCTTTTCAAAATCATTGGTTTATTAATAATTGTTATCAAGCAGTTCTCTATCACCTGTTTTAAAAAAAAAGAAATGCCACACGTTAGTGTAAAAATGTTTCATGCACATATAGGTAGACTAGTCAGTCATCAGCAACCCCTGACATATGACTCAATTGAGTGCTGACAGTGTTTTGAAAACAGGACAGTTTCATAGTTTTTCTGTTTATGATCTCTAAATCCTGAACATCTTGTTAAAAAAACCTCACAAAACCCAGTTTAGGGCATTTTGTAAAAAAGACTATAGAGCACTAGTGTCTTTTTAGGAAATTATTGCATATTTGGATTTTTTTTTTCCCCCTCTGCTTACAAAGTGATCAGAAAGAGTCAGCATTAATCAGTAAAACTGAGTAAAGAGGTTATGTACTATCTATAACTTAGAGGATTTCAGTAAACCATCTTTACTTACAATAATTGCAGTATTAGCAGCAGAACAGGTAGATGGTTTGCTTTGCTGAATTTCTGCCAATTCCCTCACTTTGTTTTGATTCCAACAAAAACAGGGTCTGTAAAAATAAAAAGGTGGAACCTCATTAATAAAATTTAGCAGGTCTGATGGCCAAATCACTGAAAGGAAGAACCTGAGAAAGTTTTCTAGTCTTTACCACTATGTACTGGAGATCTGTGGCCTCTGAAATAGAGCACTACACCATGTGTTGCAGGAGGGAAACGGATCTGCAAACTTATAACCAGTTAGCCCATTGGCAGTGTGGTGCATGCATCTATCTATCTATCTATCCTAAATAAAATCATCTCAATATTTGTTTCTTAAGCTTGGAAACATATCAGAAACACCCTGAGGTGCACATTTCAGATGTTATAGTTGTTTTTTGTTTGGTTTTTTTTTTTTTTTTTACACTGTTAGTAGATGTTAGAACCTGGGGAGCATTTCCATTTTTTTGTACTGGAGAGTTATAAGATCTATATTATTTTATCCTTGCTTACCATCTTAGAATGATATTCTGTACATTCTTCAGAGTGTGTCAGTCTCTTGTTATATCTTCACTTTTTCTTCCCTGTTATAGGGTTTTCTGCCTGGAAAAAGGGTAAAATCTTCCGTGGTCCTCTTGTGGCTGTGGTCAAAACATCCCTGCAGTACTTCAGAAGGGCTTTCCCCTCTTTCCTTTTGTGGTGTTGACAAACTTGTTTATTAGTTGCTTGATCTTGCAGACCCAGTCTTGCAGACTTCTTAAAAGAAGCTGCTCCTTGATGTTGTAAGTGTTGTTGTTATTGAATCCCATATTCAAAATTATGAAGTTTTTGCTTTACTTCAGGTACAATTAGAATATATTCAGAGGGTTGGGTTTTGGTTTTTTTTTAGATGAGGAAACCTTTCAAAAAATGTCATGCTCTTGAATTTCATGTCTTTGTGTGGGGTGGAGTATGGAAATAAATACCAGTTCTTGTAGGATTTTTGACCTGGTTAAATTAAAAGCAAACTTTGTAATGCAAGAATGATTTTTTTTTTTTCCTTTTTTGTAGTTTGACAAGCTTCTAACTAAACATTTTTATTTCTGACATTTGAAAGTGCTGCGCATTTTCAGGTCCTATTGACAGCTAGCATAATTCAGCATCTTTAAAGACCAAGCAATTTTTTATTTAATTTCAGACAGAATTTTAGTGTTAATGACTACCGATGGGTCTCCTGCATCTTTCTGGCTCTGAAACTTTTATGAGAAATACTACATATATTTTTTGTAGGAAGATTTATGTTTTCTGTGAGACAGCTTTTCTGCTGCATACTCATCAAGTGCTTGTCTTGCAAGAGGAGAGAGGTGGTAAGTTCAACAGAACTGTTCAGTTGCTTTGTGTAACATGTGTTGCCATAATCAAATGGGTAGTGATAGTGTAGTGCATTTGTACAGAATCAACCTGGAGAGTGAAGTGCATTTTTCTTCCTCTGGCTTTGTTGCTAAACTCCAACATGTGACAGAATCAGTACTTTGTTTCATAAAAATGATGTGTCTAGCACATAATGGCTAATTTAGAATAATGTGAAATTTTATTGACTGCTGTGCTGCTTGTAAAATTGTTACAAAACAGTTCAAATTGGAAAAGCTTTGAATCCAAAGAGAATAAATTTCATGTGAATGCCTTTAATTAAATTTTGCTTAATTTAAATAATGTAATTTGTATTGATTATGCTGCTGCAGTTCATTTGGATTTTTATTTTTAATTAACATTCAGTAATCTTATTTTACCTTCCAAAGCTATTCATAAAATGACTGTGAAGAAAATGCAAGTTAATTTAATTAACACTTATATACATTTATTAAACCAAAATCAGGCCATAATTTGTCCCCCTCCTCTCCTTTGTGAAGGTATGTTGTACATAGTAATATTTCTTACAAGGACAACAATCCAATTTTATTTGGATTCCTCCCCCCTCCCCTAAGCAAATCTGTGCTCGTAGAGTCCTAAAATGGCGTAGGTGCTTCTTTTGTTCTATGTCAGAGGCTGCCAGCACTACCTTCTGAAGCTGCTGGGATGATTACTAAAGTGCAGCAAAATCCTGTTATTTCCCTGTGCATCCTGTAACTTGCTCTGTGGCTTCTCCCTATTAGCTGGTGTCTGTGCTGCATTGAAACGCAGTCTCAAACTTGGATGACCTCTTAATAATTTTCTGGCAAGGAAGTTGCCAGCTGATAGTACTACATATGTTGAAAACAATCCAGAATGAAAGACTTGCTGTATTAACTGAGACCATGAATGCTGTGTTAAGGCTTATTGCTATTACTTGATTTTTTTTTTTTTGCCCCCTCTTTGTTGGTATTATGAGCAGTTTGAAAAGAGAGTTTAAGATTATTTTGAGGCAAGACAGGTGATATACATGCATTTATTTATAAGTATGCAGTGATAAACATGCAATTTATTTCTGCATCTGTGCATGTGAAGGAGGAGTCATGTAAAGTGAAGGTTACTGGAAATGTTGAAGGGCAGAGAAGCTGAACAGAAAGCAGGGCTGAAGAGCTAATAGCTTGGCAAATGTCTGTGCCTTAACACTGGACTGGAAAACTGAAGATATGGAACTAGCTGAGTTCACAGAGGTCTTTGCAAATATTTGTGCAAGACAGAAATCTTTCTAAGTGGTAGCCTCAAACACCAGGTTTTGAACTTTGATTAACACTTAGTTTACTTAAATTCAGTTAGAAAGATTGAACTATTGTTGACTCGCTAAGTAAAAGTCTCTTTTTCTTAGAAGTAATTACTTCAGATACTGGTAACATAGTGGTGCTATGTTAATTCTGTCACACATTCTGTCATAAGGGGAGACCTTATCACTCTCTACAACTGCCTGAAAGGAGGCTGTAGTGAGGTGCGTGTCAGTCTCTTCTCCCAAGTAGGAAGCAATAGGATGAGAGGAAATGGCCTCAAGATGCACCAGGGGAGGTTTGGATTAGATATTAGGAAAACTTTTTTCACCGAAGGTTTATCAAGCCTTGGAACAGGCTGCTCAGGGAAGTGGTTGTGTCACCATCCCTGGGGGTGTTTAAAAGACATGTAGACTTCGTGCTTAGGGACATGGTTTAGTGGTGGCCTTGGCAGTGTTAGGCTAATGGTTGGACTTAATGACCTTAAAGGTCTTTTCCAACCTAAACGATTCTCTGATTCTATACCAGAGCAGCAGCTTAAAAGTGCTGAGCTAATCAGACCTTACTGTTATAGCTGGAAGCAAAATTATGTGGGATGTTGACAAACTAGACAGAAATCTTTAGCAGTTTGTGTTCTGAGGTGAATGTGCTTTCCAGGGTCTCTCATTTCTGGTTGTTGTGTCTCCTCTTAGTTTGTGATTGGATGACTGATAGGTTTTATTGTTCTTCATGATAAAATCATAGCAGCAAGCAACTCTGTGAATTGTCCCATCTGTTCTTTCTGCAGTTATTATGATTCCTGCCTGTATGCATAGGTTGGAAAGATAGTTGACAGTAAAAGAATATTCCTTTCCAAATTGTTTCTTCAGTGCCTTTTTATGTGGGCACACATTTGTGTGTTTGCCTAGCCTGTGGTTATGTGGTTATGTTTGCCTTTCAGGCTTACGTATGATTAAGCATTTTCAAATTAATTAACAATAATGTTGTGTAAAAGCATTGCGAAGCAGCATACATGCTTATTTGCCAGCTTTATTCATCTCTTACTTCCCTAGTAATGCACAGTGGGTCTCCCTGTCATTAGTGTAAGCTAATAATTGTACTTATTTGTTTTTCTCTTTCTTAAGTGTCCTACTAACAATACAGCAAGAAATGAAGTACAAAAAGCTGTGTTTAAGGTATTATCTAGATGAACCATAGAGATTTCGCAAGTATTAATAAGGCTATTTTTTATTGAACAGTAATGAATTTGGATCTTTTGCATGAATGATCTGCAAGTGTTCGCTTAAAAATGTAATTCATAATGCAGATTCCTTGATTTGCTTTGCTTTATTTTCTCCCTCTACATAATTTATAAATGAATTAGTTGGTTACTTAAAATAATGTTTAAACTATTTTGCATTGCTGTCTGTATTCTGTTTTGTCTCCAGTTGCAAATACTTGAAAACACATGAATATATGTTGAAAAACTGAAGGAGTAATTAAATGATCAGATTTGACTGCATTGATACTGTGAATCTTCAGAAATAAGATACAAGAAGTTTATTGATACTATAGGACTTTTGAAAGCAAGTTAGAATTGATTTAGTTGTTTTCTCAGAACTAGTTATAAATGAAAATGCTGACAATTAGCCAATGAAGGTTTTTTTAAAATACTTTTAAAGTTTTTGCACTGCTTTAATTTCATTCTTAAGAAAATTAGCTGTTGACTTTTTGCAGTAATATTAGGTCATAGATATCATAGCTGAATAAAGCAAGTATGCAGAGGTCTGGCAAATGGACTCTGCTTCAGTAAGTCTAAAAAGGGAAGGCTCTGAGTTAGGCAGAGGGGATTCATGTCACATTTGTTATCTTAGTCCTTTAATAACTGTAGTGACCAGAGACATGAATGCAAATCTTCTCATGTCATTTCCATCATTATTTGGCTATGTCTATAAAAATTACTAGTGATAAACTCTGTTCTGTGCAAACTCTGAAAGACACTGATAAAGAGCTTTTCAGAAGAAAGAATATAAAGTCAGGTGACACACAGAAGTGCTGTTTCTTGAGGGCTTCCCTAGTGTGTAAATCTTACAGAATTTCTTCAAATTTTAAGTAAAGTGAAATGAGGAAAAATTGATTTTTTTGAAAAGACGTTCCATTTTTTCCTTTCTCTTTTTTGTCCCCCCCCCCTTTTTTCTTTTTTCCTTTTTTTTTCCCTTTTTTTTTTTTTTTTTTTTTAAAGCCTTCTATTTGTTGCAGTAGAACTGCTTGGGATTTTGTTGCTGGCTTTTAGAATCTACTGGTAATTACCATGGTTTACTATAGGCGAAAAAAAGGAATACAAGTTTTTTGCTGGACATGAATGCATCATTTATAGTTACAACAGGTGAGAATAAAAATTGTTTTAATGGTATTCTTGTTTTTAATCCTAGAAGGAACACACCTTTATAAAGTGCAGTTTTATGGATAGTTTAGCAGTTCAGAACTTCCTGGACCAAGAAACCACTTAGATTCTTCAGAATTTTTTATGGACCCTATGTGGTTTGGTGAATACCAGAAGGTGTTGCAGGAGTGTCACTCAGTATGATGATGAACAAGCTCCAGTGTATTGCAACTGTGTTGTGCCTATTGAAATATGTAGATTGGCTGTCGAGTGATTCCTTTACCTCCATAAACCATTAACTCCACTAGCCATTAACCAAAGAAACATTACTTGAATTAGTAGATATCTTATTTAAAATGATGTTTGTCTTTCAGTATAATTTTTATTTTTTTTTTAAGGTAATGGTCACTTAGGGGTCACTCATACAATAAAGGCACATAGTCTATCAGGTACTTTTAGCAATACTTGGCATCCTGGTTGAATTTGTGGTCATAGTTATTCTGTTACCCTGTCACTCTTACAAATGACTTTCATTTAGTCTGATTTTGGGGGGAAACTTTGTCATAATCTGAACTGTTACTCCATGTCTGTTGGTGAAAAAATATTTTTCATTCTGTTGTTTGCTCTTTATTATTCCCATTTAGCATCTGACTTTTTTTTTCTTGCTTTCCTGATAGCCCAGAAAAGAAAGTGTTTCACTTCATATATGGCCTTTACTGTAATTGTGAAATTGACTTTCAGTATTGTTTAATCACTGAAACAACTGTTCAGCAGCACTACTTCACTGCAATATAAAAGAATGTGCAAACAACTTTTTAATAAGTTATAATACAGAACAGCAGAGACTCTCTATAAGGCAAATTCTAAACATAATCTGCATTCTTTTTTCAATTCTGAAAATGCAATTTTACATCCTATGTAGGTGAGCATTGGTAGACCTCCTGTCTTCCATTCTTGAGTTCTTAAGCTTTTGTGTTAAGTTTATTCTCTGAATGTTCAATCTTTTTAAGTATTTTTCTGGCAGGTTTAGGCTTTTAGCACTATGAATGGGTCTAGGTACCAGAAAAGATTCATGACTTCCTGGCCATTCTTAATTCTTAGTTCATTTACTGGGAAAACAAGTACAGAAAAATTCTACTTCCAAGTTCAGGAAATACCTAGTTTAAAATTTCATAGTATCATGTATTTCATTAGGGTTACCATTCAAGAAGCAATTTTCAAAGCAGATGGTTTGCGATAATGAAGACAAGTGAGATGGTAATTCTAATAAGCCACGGGTGAAATTAGCACAACCTGGCCAACAGCCTTAATGCAAGTTCAAAGATGGGAGAAGTTCAGTGAGCAATTGCTTCATTTGATCTTAGAGGATTATTAGTTTATCATGCCATTTTTGGGCTTCTTGTGTATTTTCTCAGAAGGTCTTTAAAATAAAGATTATTTCCTTAACTATTTCCTTTGCACCTCCTTTGGGCTAGGACTTCTTTTGTAATCATGTCAATTCTCTGATCATAATTTCAATTTTAAGAGGATAACCTCTTTTTTTAAGGCTTCTCTTTCTAAAACCACCATAATAGTCTTTATCTTCAGTTGTTTTTTTCCCAAGTCCATCCAGACCTTTTAGGTCCTTACATTGAGCACTTCTGACTCAGAATGTCAGGCCTGCTTTTCATAAGATCCAGAAAACTTTAAATTATTCATAGCTGTCACTTCAGAATGAGCAGAAGACACCCTTATAAACATTCATTTTTCTACCTAGAGGCAATTGCTTTGTTTTCCTGTGAATATCTCAAGACCTCCTAAAGTCCCATCTAAGAATGTATGTAGTGTTCTACTTTGTGTGGCAATACCTTTGTTCTCTTATACCAATTGCTGGTTTACTCCTGTTCCTATTTACAGTTTTGATGTGTCTCTTTTTTTGATACCTGAATATTTCTGTTTAATCACATCACTAATATATGTTAGTTGATTAACCATCTGCTACTTATTAAAGTCCAAGAAATACTAGTATTTTGTCATAGTTCCTATTCTTTCTTTGCTTTTCAAATTGTTGTTGTTGTTACCTTGCAGTATGTGTAAGTATTGTAAATAAAATATATGTCATTATATTAAGAAATCGTATACCATCTGTGTGTGGGCAAGACAAGAATTACAGAAAATCACAACTTAGAGTGTTCTCTTTTCTGTTGTCTTAAACTTGTTGAGTTTTAGTGAAAGTGGCTTTTAAAACAGAAAGAATGAAGAAAACTTCATGTTAGGATGAACACAACTCCCTTTTATTTAGGATACATTGTAGGTACTATTTCCTTTTATTTGGGCATTTTATCTCAGGCCTGAAATCTTTTGTGGTTTAAAAAAATCCAGAAAGGCATTATGAAAACATCCTATTGAAAAAACGCAAGATCATTATTTACATCTTGGGATAATGTACTGCCTTGTTTCCAAGGTGATATTATTATACAAAGCGTGCTGCTAATCGCATTTTAAGAAAAGTATAAGGAAATCAGAGGCCTATATAGATTAGAGCTTAAATAGGTGATATGAGATGAAATTACGAAGTGTGATCTAATTAACACATCATAAAACTGCAGTTAAGGTAAAGCATTTGTGCTTTAGCACATGCAGGACCAAGAAGTTAAAGGCTGGAAGGGAATTTAGGCTGTAATTTGATCTGCTCAAGCCTTTCAAAGTACATTCAACTGTATCTGCACTGCTGCTGTTAATAACACATTAGCATTGCCAGTAGTAAGCTGTAGTGTTTAGGAAGAATATTTTAAAAAGCAGCAAGAATTTCTTCTAACTAATGGTTAAAATATTTATAAATGTAAATCCAATGTTTAGCCAAGGTGAGGTCTGGAGGCTATTATATAAGAGTATACTGTTTGATTTGTAATCTAAGTAAGTATATTTTTATCATCAAACAGTCTCCATGGACTAGATATAAGGTTCTTTCCTAACCTCTCCTGTATAGTTCCTTTGCCTTTGAACATCAGTGTGGAGTAGATTGTTTTGCTTGTTGCTAAAATAAGGTATAATTTCATATTCATTTCAAGGGAAAAAATGGTGTTAATGATATGTAACTTGATTTGACAAACATTTTCACATGGTAAGTAATTTAAAGTAAGATCATGCAGGTAAATTTATCTCAGTAAAAATGAAATTAGCAAAGTTTATTTTCCAACTCTTAGAGCAGAAAAAACCTAAAATTGCATGTTTTCTCTTCTTCAGATATCTTTTATATTTCTCTGTTTGCTGACAGTTCTTTGAAAAACAGAAATGACATTTGGGGTCAGCTGGAATTATATCATAGCAAAACAAATATTTGAGTTTCAGTAGCATACATTATTCAAGGTGTTTACTGGAGCACGAGTTTTGGTTTTATATCCAATTTTAGCTGTTCATCAGCAGAGGGCAATATAACTTCATACATTTCCTTGAAAGGATTTAATTTGTTGATCTTTTTATTTCTAGTTTTAACTAAAGGAGCACCTACTTGTAAATACTGAGAAAATATGTGAACTCATGATGAAAAAGCAATGAGCTGTGGTATTAGTATTCCTTATGCACTTTCAGAAGGCTGTATAAACTTCCTAGTAGCTGTACCCAATGGGAGGTATCCTCTAAGTTCATAAGTAGACAGTTAATGTCCAGACTTTATGGAGATGGCAAAACATGCTATTGCTTTTTTACTGGATTAGCTGATGCACCCTTAGCAACTAGCTGATGCACCCTTTTAGTGTTTTGGTTTTTTTCTTTCCCCGTTTCCCCCCACCCCCTGCCCCAGGACAGACTCATGCAAAGTTTGGGAGGCTTTCTGTCGTTTCTTTTTATATCTGTTTCGGTTTTACTGTGGGATTAAATCCCTTATGAAGAATTTGTAGTACTTTGCAGACTATGAGTACATGTGTTGTAAGTTAGGTGTGCTGAGAAGCTGTGCTGTGATAATTAAGAAAAAGTAGATACAGTTCTCCATTACAGCTCATTCATTCTGTATGTTGTGACAAGAAGAGTTTTGTTTTATGAGTGGGGTGGTAAAATGAGCCTTTACAGTCCTTAGGAAGTGTATGTACCATAACCTTTTAGTATATATCATGTTAATACTAATCTGTTATGATAGTTCTTTGATTTTTATGTTGCCATTTATATTTTCATTTAGTTCTTCTTTCAGGACATATCAGGAATCCTAAAATGGATATTCATGTGTGGCAAATTTTTTTTGAAAATATGCTTTCCTATTTCTGATGCTCTTGAGGCATATTCAGAAAGACTTCAGACATATGGTTTCTTGTTTTTCATCTTCTCCTTTGGGCATCACACATTCAAAGAGTCTACTTTACTGTCAGAACATAGATACAATTCCTGCTAACAGCCTGGGACAGGCAGCATTTACCAGTGTTAAAACATGAGGCTAAGATTAAAAGATTTTTGAGTTCTAGTTCCAGCTCTGCCCTTGGCTTCCTGAATGACCTTAGGCAGTTGCATCCATCTCTACTTTTGTTTCACATGCATTGGATAATGGTGGTCATCTTCTATTACCAAAATTGCTTTGAAGATTAATTTGCCACTGTTAAAGCTGTAAAATTTAAAATGCAAATAACAGTAGAACTCTAAGTACTGCATGCAGAAAAAAATGGCAGAACAGATCATGAAGAATATATGTATTTGGTATAACGTAGCTTTTGCATTTAAATTTTTGCACAGGTATTTGTGCTAATGTATTGTGTTCTAGTTCCAGATCTACTCCTAATTACAGGATTTGATTAAATCATTCAGTCTTTCACACTATCACTGTGTTGCAAAATGGGAACAATTTCAAATCAACTTCAGCAGGTATTAAAGTCTTAGTCTGGGAAACAGAAATGCAAGTAAAAATTATTATGGCTTTTAAAATTTTATTTAGAAAAAATCTGCAGAATTTTCATGTATAAATATAGTGCTGGATATATGGTTATGTCTCACAGCATAAACAAATTGTTAATTAAATATAGCATTGTTGGATGGTAAAAATGAACATAGTATGTATATGTAAATGTAAATAGCCATGTGTACATTAGAGAAGTAGGTTGAAAATCACCTTTCTAGCATCTTAGACGTTTCATTTACTTTAAGCTAAAAGGTTGTTTCATTTTTTAAAAACCATTAATTGGAGTCAATACAAAGACAGTTTTATAGACATCTTACTCCAGTTGGTGATTTTATTTTCCATTATAACAGGGTTAAATGAGGAAAAAGAAGCAGCCAGCATAATAAAGTGGATGACTTGCAGAGCTAAACCATTCTCATTCTCAGTGCTATATCCAGGCACATGTATGTGAACATTTTACTGTGTCTTGGTGGAGAGATGGTAGCTTCTTAAAATGTACTAAGTAGATAATTTATCACACTACCATATCCTTAGGCACTTGCCATTGTGCCATGTTCTAGCACTAAGGGGTATGTTTTTTTCTAATAATTTTGATGTTTAAAACATCCTTGTTATTAAAATACTCTTTGTAACCAAGTATGTATGTCACTGCTGTTTCATAATGATTATATATGTGATATTGAACAAATGACAGAAGAGCATTAATTTGAAGACTGTAGGACAAGTTGAGACATAACTAATTTTATTGGGCGCATTTCCATTAAAATATAAAATATCCAGAGTGCTTATTTAACATGGTGGTTGGTGACTAGTGAATTTAGTGGCGATGTTCTTGAAAGCTTACTTAGTACATTACTACCCAACAGATATCGCCTGAGTTCCCTCTCTCTCTGCAACAGACATTTTAAAGTATTGGAGAATATGATTCATGAAGGACGTTGGTAAACTAGGCATGAACAAATATGTCTGTAGCATCTTACTCTGATTGTCTGTTAGAACCTACTTTCAAACCAAACTAATGTGACAAGTTAGTTGTCAGAAATATATTTTGATCTGGTGCTTCCGTAATGTTTTATATTAGGTAGTTTATTTAAATAAGTCACATTTTAATTATATAAAGGTTGTTGGTTTTTTTTGACTTCATGTTTCAAACTCCATTTAATTATGTAATTAAACTTGTATTTGTGCAATTTTAGTGCAAGAGAAAGGAAAAGTACAGCTACATGGGGTTTTTGTTAGTTTGGTTTGGTTTTTTTGTTGTGTGGTGTGGGGGTTTTTTGTTTTTTTTTTTTATTATTTTTTTTCCTGGCAACTGCAATTAGAAATAAATGCAACATAGTCATTTCTAAGACTTGAGATAATACCACAGGAGTATAGTAAATATTACTGCTCCTATTCTGTGTGATGATGAGATGGTATAGATTATTATGATAAAACCATTCATTCCCAAGATTTAGTATATTTGTGTATAGAACTGGCAGGTAGAAAAGAAAATAGCAGGGATTCTCTTTCTGTGGTGTTGTTGTGTGCTGTTCCTCCCCTTTATTTTTCCTGTCCCTGTACTCTATTTTTTGTTGACTTTATTGAGAACAGGTTTGTTTTTGTTTTTTTTGAAAGCAGCAACGAAGGCATTTTAAATTAACTTACCCTGCATTAGTTGTCTGATCTCTGAACTGTTGAATGCATTTTTGTCTTGATTGTGCAAGACAAAAGGCTGCACCTTAGAAATATGGCTTACTTAGGTGACAACACTTGGACACCTGCCTCTTACCAACTGGTTGCAATTTGAACCTAACATTTGATCAGCTATGCTCTTGGACACTGAAATGTGAAGATAAAAATTCCAGTACCCTTTGCCTTCCCCTGCTCAGGTATGGGATGTACATTTTGAGATACGCATTTTCCTAGATGTGGTTAGGTGCTTGAATACCTCCGATTGGTTATCGTTCAAAATGATACTTCCCTTCTTTCCTTGAAAGAAGCTGGGGGAGGAATTAATCTTAAAGTAAATTAACATTTCCTTCTTGCATGATTGACAGTCTTGCTTCCTCTTGTGCTTGCTTTGCATTTCTTTGCACTTAAATTAGTACATTCATTTGTACATCAGTACTCCTTTAGTACTGAAAATATATGCAAGCTGAGACATAATATGTATATGACATATTTGTAGATGGCACTGTCCTAATGATTCTGCATAAAATCTGTTCTTAAAGGAAGCTGAAACAGAGTAGAATTTTCTGTACAGTGCTGAGGGGGAACGGAAAGTCTGGGAAAAGATGCCTGTACAAACCAGGGTGAGGGAAGCACCTTTCCATACTTTTTGCAGAGGGAAGGGTGGCTTGGGCCTTAAGTATTCGTTCTTTTACATCACCTTGGTCTCAGGGTCCTCCGCCAAAAGGCTGTATTTTCTGCATGGTGCGCTGCTGGATTCCTATTACATTCTACTGTCCTTATTGCTCGTTTCAGGTCAGGTGTGTAGATGCTAATTGGGTATATGGATTTTTGACATGTACTTGATGCTGATGAAGGGCTGACCCAGAGCTATGTATCTGTATTTCACGGATTCCCGAAAAGGGACATTATGGTGATTGATGAGAATACAGCAGTCCATTACCAGTTTCATGTCAGTCTGCAGTACCAAGGTGCTGTGATATGAATAAGGATGTGTAATCCAGAATGCCTCCTAAAAATTAAATGAAATCTTATGCCTCACCTGAGGACAAGGCTGAAGTCATGTGCAAAGTCAGTTTAAATGGATTTGGCATGTGGTATTCCCAAGACCATGACGAGGCAATACTTTTTCTGTAGTGAGATTACACGTTTGTGTTTCCACCATGGTTTCTGCCTGCTATACAATACAAGTGGCCTACCAGTTTTCAGAGTTGGACTTCTATTGGAATTTTTTTTTTTTAGTGGGTTTTATATATGAACTTTGCTTCTGTATTCTTTTAAAATCTGTTTCAAACTTTTTTGTTTGTTACTGAAAGTATAGATGGTGGAAATTGCTGGATAAAACTGAATATGAATTTATGTTTTTTCATGTTTGTAGTTACATGGCACTATTTAAAATATGTTCTGTCTGAACTCTTATCTTGACATAATTGAAGTGTTTGCTGACTGTTAATTTGGTATTATTTCAGACTTAAGCTTAAAAAAGATTATGTTGTATCATGTGTCGTATTTTCTCATTTTAATGATGTCCATGTTTTGTGACAGCTGATAATTAATTTCCAAATCAATTCTCTTCTCTGCCTGAATCTATTAGAGCATGTTAAGGAAATGCTATTTGGTGCATGTTCTCTCAGGCTATAGTCAGATGTCTTTTCTTTTTTTCCTTCAGTTTTGCTGTCTTAATGGAAGTAAACTCAGCACTGCTGGGTTCCTTGGCATTTTTGAATCAAATATTGCTCTTACAGAGCAAGCAGGTACTTGACATAAAATTGACAGTCTTTTATTTTGTTATGATAATACATAGGAGAGGTGAGGCCTACTAGTGAATTTGTTAGAAGCAAACAAAAAACATTTTGGAAAAAAATCTGAACAGAGTTTTACGTTCCTTGAAACCTGATTACTTTGTTATAAGTCTTGATAACTTATTCAATATTATTTTTAAACATTGTTCTTGTGGCAAGGGAATACAAATATGGCTGTTAAAAAAATTTAACTGCAATGACCTTTAACCCATTGCTATGTTTAAGATCAATCAAAAGGAAATATCCTAGTATCCTGTATTCTTTGAATTAGGAACCTTACTATGTATCAGTCAAGCTTAGCTTCAAATTTCTATTATATACCTTTGACTTTTTCTTTAATCCAATATAAAGTGGTGAACGATGGTTGAAATAGTGGAAACTACCTGTATCATTTGATTACAGTCTTGCTGGAGGTAAGATATTTTAAAAAGAAATGGAGACGCTCATGAGAATGTAAGACCTTCCACATATACCATAAGGAGTTTCAAGGAAAACTCTATGCCAAGCAGTTTTAAAATTTTCCCACACTCCAAATCAAAATGTTGATCACTTTCCAGAAATCATTCTGGGAATATGGTTATTCCTACAGTGCATGTCCCAAGCTGCAGAATAATGGTGTTGATGGTTTGTTCTTCATCTGTGAATTTCATGTGAAATAATGATTTGCATCAAGAACTTTTCTTGTTATGAAAGACAACATGTTGTCCTTTATTTAAGCAACTGCATATAAACCAGATGAGATCTTGTGTCCTATAAGAGAAAAATAATGCTCTTGATTATTTATCTTTTAGCAATCTACATCCCATATTCCTGAGTTTAAAATAACTAACAGGATTAGCACTGGAAAATATATGTGTGCAGCAAAAATATAGTAATTCTATGTATCAAATGCACTGCAGTTTTCAAGAGTGTGAAGTTAAATAAAATAATGAGTATAAAGATAAAAAGAGGAACATTTCTGGAATACTGATTCCAGTAGTATGATATAAGAATAAAAATTAGTTTGAGATTTATAAGGGAGTAGCTTTTCTGAAAACTAAAGGTAGTAAATGAAAACGTTTGTAATTTTTAAAATTTTTAAACCTTGTATAACACCTGCCACATATTCTAATATAATCATGTAATAATTTCAAAGCTGTAATATAAAACAAAATAATAAATGACTGTTAATTTTACTTTGATAATTGTAATTTGTATAATAAAATTCTAAATCACAATAGGTTTGGAAATTGGTATTCTAGTCAGCATATTTACTTGATGAGCTATGCCAGCTGGTAATTGGAATAGTAACAAGCGTGGAAAAATCTCTAAATTATGACTAGGTAATAAGTAAATGTTACAAAATACCTAATTTCAAAATAAAAATGAGCCATGCTTCATTCTAATCAGATTAAAAATGAATGGTATAAATCTGTTTATTTTTTATTATTTTGGAACAAAATCTCATTCAAACTGATGTGAAATGGAGATGTCGACTGATGGCCAATAGTGAAGTACTTCATTGCAAAATGAAAGTAGATGGTAGCTAAATGAACCAGGTTCTTGGTCTTTTCCAAAGTGAAACAATAAAATCAGCTACTGTTTATTGCCACAGTTTGTCTCACTTCTGGCTTCTCATGTTTACTCTTTCTTGTCTTCACTTTTTTGGGGGTGGGGTGGGGTGTGATGATTCTGGGAATGAAAACATCCAGGTATTTTGGGTACACATTCTATGAATTTTAATATAAAACAACGTATGCATGTATCTGCGAAGTGGATAGATTTGGCTTGGTGCTGTGTGCCAACATACTGTTTTTATTTTTAATTCTTGGTGGTTAGGTAAAGCTTATGAAGGAAGTCTTTACAATATAAGAAAACCATGCTAGAGTTCAATCAGTTCTGTATGATTTGGGTCCTGAGCTGTGGTGAGTTTTATTTTAGAATTTTTCTGAAATAGACTAACCATGGTTAGATATTCTACTTGGGAATGGTTTTGAGACAGAGGGCATGTTTTTTGTAATTTTATATCATAAATTAAACTAAAATTTGCTACCAAATCTTACTCATCTCCCAAAGACTCTGTAAATCACAATATAATGCTTTGCAATGTAGATTAGAATCAGCTTCTATACATGTAATTTTTAGCCTTTGCATATTATAAATGAAGAAAGCACATGATGGGTTTTTTTTTTTTGCCGTTTAAGTTATGGAAAGTATATTGTTTCAGTTAGAAAGTACCCAACCTCTGAAGATGTCAAATGTATTTTTTTCAGTACAAGCTCTCAAAGTGGGGGCAAAAAGGTCAGTGGTTCAAGCTACTTTGCCTCTGAAGCAACAGAATGCACTTTCTCTCTTTTCTGAATAAAGCAAATGATGCCCATGGCACAGCCCATACAAAGTGTATTCATAAACTTAGGACACCTGTATAAGAGCAGAAATACGGAATAAAAGCAATAGACTGCATCTCTTTGGTGTAGCTGTTTAATTAATTAATTTAAACTTACTTCTCTTATTTGTGTCCCTTGGGCAGCTCTACCAGCCTTTATTGACAGCGACAGCTTGGTTGACATGGTCTGTCTGATTTCCACACATCCTTGTCGTCTTTGCTTTAAGTGCTGGTGGTCTTACATTGGTTGTAGGACCTTGGAAATAAGGTTCCTTCCATCATTTTCTTATGGAATGTGAGCCTGTGACAGCTTCATTGTGAGTTTTGCTAAGGATGTCTAAACCTGTAGGTATTAGCTGCTGTGGTTTAAGCGGTGTCCTTGTCTGGGACTGTAGCCCGGTGAAGATCAGCATGGGGAAAGGAGCCGATTGCTTGTATGGCAGTGCTGAGTGTCCATGCACTTAGTCCATACACTTCTAGTCCATACACTGGACACTTAGTACAGAATTTGGATGTGTGTATCCCTGTTGCTGTAGGGTAAGTTGTTTTCAGCCAAGCTGAGAGTTGTATGAATACTTAGTTTGTCTTCTGAAGTGCCCATCAGCTTGACAGCCTGTGTTTAAACTTGTTTTGTGGTTGAAAGGTAGCACGCAGCGGAAAGATGATACTGGAATTGGTGTATGCTGCTGTACCCAGAGCCCTGTTTGTTGCCTGAAGTTGCTGGGGCATTATGTGCCTTTTCTTCTTTGCAACGTACCTTCAGCAGCAGTAGGAAGGAAAAAAAGAACCAAAAAAGCCGATAAGAATTAGAAAACCTTAGAAGGAAAAGGTAGGGGAAAAGATATAATGAGAAAAATGTGGGAAATACAATGAATACAGGGAAAATGACTAGAAGGAAAGTTGTCTGGGAAGAATCTGTTCTTTAAAAGGACATACTTGTGTGAGAGAAGATTGGGATTTGTATTTTATTCTGTATCTTTTTGTGGCATAAATGTTTATATGCATGGGTAGCTTAATTTTAATAAATGCTTAATAAAATTTGCATGGTCTGTTTAAATAGCAGCAGTGATACTGGCTTTGGCTGGAATTCTGCATACTTTTCTCTGTCCGTTTTGCTTTTTGCACTGCATAGACTGTGAGCTTGTTGAACTTCATTATGTTGTCACGTTTGACAGTCTTGCTCTTTTGTTTTCTCTATGACTGCTCTTTGATTGTAAGGAAACAAATTATGTCTTGGTGAACATTAGAAAGCATTTTTACTTTATTCTGGCACTGTGTGTTCTTTTCTTTACTTGCCCTGCTTATTCTTATTTTTCATGTCAGTCCTGAGTCTGCTCTGAGCTTGTGAGGGAGACCCTTTCAAAAATCATTATTTGTCACCAAGCAGTAAGATATGGATTCTATTTGAAATTTGCCAAGTCAGCTATTATCATAGCTACTAAAGCTTAATATTTATTTTAGATCTAAGTTATTTTGAACTGTTTTGTTTGTATTTCTTAAAGAGAAAAATTAGTTTCTTAAACTTAGATAAACATCCAGTGAAGACTGGAAAGATTTCTTTAATGTAACTTAAAACGACCGAGAAAATACTTACTGCCTTTCTCTTATGGACATTCAATAAACTAGTATTAAGTAAGAGAAACCATGTGTAACAACTAAAAAGACCAAGTGAACCATGCTTACTTTTTGAGTGGTTAATATTTTAATCCTAAGTATCTTGTGTACTGAGAATATATGTTGGCTTTGTTTAGTGCAGGCTTGTTGGTATAAAAAGTTTTTGTGGAAAACAGTCTTCACTGTATCATGAAACAACTAGTAAAACTTAGGGTCTACATGTTCTCATCTGAATTTGCACAGAGTAATTTTAAGAGCTGTCATTTCAAGACCGAGAACTCTATGCTGGTAGAAAAAAGGGACATGTTTGCTGATTTACGGATAGAAATTTTTGGCATGAGGTGGTTTTTGAAAAAGACTTACAAAGATGAGGCTGTTGACAAGGTCTAGTGGTGTTGCTGGTAATGAAAATGCTGTTTGGAGGAATTATGTTACAGGAACCAAGAAAGGAGATATGGAAAAGTACTAGAAGGCAAACAAAATTAAAAGTGATGCTGAGGAGATGAGAGAAGTGGAAAGTAAATATGTCTTTCCTACATTACATTTCTTAGCCATCACTGGGATGTGATATGCCTGTATTTTACATTTAACAGAAAGGACTTATTCAACAGATGCAGCCAATGGGAGGGATCTAAATAGTTATAATAAAAAGAATGTAAAGTGCATCTTTAGTGAATGAGCTTTTTTTTTTTTCTTTTCTTTTTTTTCTGGAAAGGATGACATTAACTTTCTGTGAGACCAAAAATAATGTTTACGGAATGTGAATAAAAATAATAATGGTGAAGGGAAGTTAAGGTTTCAACCATATTTGACCAAAAGGATTAGATTTAGTCTAATATGGGTTCATTTGGGATAGTAGATTTCTTGGCTTCATTTTTGTTTCACTTAATTGCTATTATAATTGTGAAAAATGTATGTGAAGTGATTCATTAGTATGTCAGAAGACATTTAGTATTAAAAGAGTTTCATACTTCACTTTTAACACTGTTATATTGAAATCCATATCCTGTGTTTGGCTTCCCAGGTTATAAGAAAGATACGGGCAATTCTTTTCACCTTATTTGTAAGCAAAAGTGCTGTTGATCTTTCAGTTTCATGTGTAACAACTTTCAGGTATGAAGCAGCAACAGTATCTGACTACTTATGTAACCAGTCTTATTTTTGTCCTTTTGTTTTAGAGGTACACGCAATGAGAAAAAGCAGACTGCTAGGCAGAATATGTTCTCTTTAACAGTGTTAAATATGTTGCATAAAGGAAAAGGAAAATTAAAATCAGGGATCTTTTGATGTTTATAATTCTTCACAATCTTTTGCTTTCTGTTGCAGTATCTTGCTAATAGTATTGAACATAGGAGGTACATTAGTTTTTATGGAAATAATTTGTATAAAAATATAACAGAGGTAAATTCACTATGCATTTTTAAAGAAGTTTTATTGTTATCATTAGAGTACTAAAGAAAAGGGTGCTTGAGGGCATGTAGGATGGGAATGATAATCCTGCCTGTGATTGTTAGAAATTTCGTGGCGATATTTTTTAACATTATCAGTGTGTCTTTCTCAGGTGCCTTAGGGAAGCCAGTGTTTACTTCTCATAAAGCTCTGATATGGTAATCCACAGTCATCTTTCAAATAGCTACTGGCTTTTGCTGTGCAAAGAAAATGCAGTCTCTTATATTATGGGAAAATATATTTATTGATGGGGTGGTGAGGTCTTTTTTTGGCCAATCACAGCGGAGAGCTTTTATGAATTAAGCTCCTGTATACTTCTAGAAAGTCCAGTACATACCTGTCTGCATATTTAGATATATAAGTACTTTTTAAAATCAATCTTCAGGAAAATGTGTACTTCAGATTGTACATTCAGATTTAAATCAGTGTCTTCCTGTATTTTAACACATTCCAGTTGCTAAAAATACTTAAACATGAGGAAAAATAATATTTGGAGACAAGGATATTAAATCTCTTCTTTAAAGTTAAGTTGGGACTGAAAATGCTTTAATTAGTTAACCTTTCCTTGTGCCATACTTGTAACGGAAGTACCTGAATTAATATATTGAGTTCTCTACAGAGACAGTAGAATCTCTGGGAAGCAGTTTAGACTATTTAGGTACAAAAGATTTTAATTCACTCAACTGAATGAGATATGTAAAACCTGTAAGGTTAGCCTCTAAGGTTGGATGTTAAAAAATAGGGGCCGGGGGAGGGCTTTTTATGGTATCTGGACTACACAGTTGACAGTATTTGAGACTATTTCCATGTAGTAAAATTTCTAATACTAGTCCTCTGTAATCTTCTAGCAAAAAGGAAGCTTGGCACAGGTTTTTTCCTCAATGTATGAGTTATTAGCTACTTTGATAGTCCTGCCATTAAAAATTTAATAGTAATATAGAGTTGCAGTTGAGCTTAAGATTGAATAGCCTTCTGGAGCCTAAATTGTCCTAACTAAGATTTTTGAAGAGAGTTTACTTTTTCTGTCATAGATTACTCAGGGATAGAGCAATACTTACCTTGCTGTTTTAGCTGATTATTCAGGAGCCAGAAACAGAGTGATGTGTCACATGCTTTCTACCATGTCAGAGCAATACAGCCAAGTGAAATGTGTTGGTTTGTGGTTTTATTCATTTATTGGGTGTGTGTTTGGGGGGTGTTTGGGTTTATTTTATTTTATTTATTTTATTTCTTTCACTGGCTTTCCCTTATTGTTTTTGTGTATTGTTTGTGGGCATAAACTCTTCTTGCACATAACTGAGCTGCTTCACTTCTGACAGTGTTGTTACAGCTTTGGAGTTCTCTGGGAGTAGCTTTGTCATCTTTAGCATAGTCTTTCCTAAGTCTTGGTTTTCCATTCAAATGTTTTATCCAGGTAGACTTAGAAGCTTCCAGGAAGTGTCAAAATTCACATGTAAGAGCTGCAAAACTGTATTGTGGAAATCTGGTATGATATGAAGATGTCACATATGCTGTGCATATGCTGATCAGTGGTCAGTGATCTTGGTGAGCTTGATGATCGCTGTCCATATGCTACATGTACATACATTTCTGAGAAATTGCAGTTAGCTTGTAAAAACCCCCTTATTTTTACAAAACAGTACGATTAAGATGCCTTGAAATAATTCAATAAGGTAAAATAATGCTTGGTGTCAACTCAGTAGGTCCTTTTCAGTCAGCTGTAACTACATCTGTAATCAGCTTGGTAATTACAGATGCTTTTAAAAAAAGTTGTTTACACAAATGGTTAAATTTCTTTAAAAGTCACTGCTAACACACTTATTCAAAAGTGTTGGAGATACCTCAAAACATTTCTTGTGTCAAATGTAGCAGAATTCAGCAGTTTTAAGATGTTAGTCTTACATTTTCATTGAGGTGCTTTACTGTGAGATTAGCAACTTAATTTGCATTCTTATTCCAGTTGTTTCTGTAAGCAGGTCTTTTCATGAAGAACCTATCATACTGATAAAACCAAATCAAATGCACCTTTACAAAGTGTTTCACAGACAGGTGCCTGTAAAATGTCAGCCTAAGATTTTCAGACAGTTCATGTATTTTGACCTGTCTGCATAGAAGCAAGATGTTCTGTACTTTTTGTTGTCTAGAGAAGACTAAAATTGAACAGTTAACATCTTAGTAGGTCATTAGGTCATTTTTACACTGATCAAGAAACTGTGTGTAAAAGAACAGCAGCATTACAAAATCAAGTATTGCAAAATTAGTCTGTCAAAACCAAGGGGTCAGTTCAACTTTAACCCCCCCCCCCCCCCCCCCGTTATGTTAATATATAATCTTTAACTTTATGAGCAGATGCATATTTTTCCACAGGACCTTACTCCATTAACACAATTCACTTATTCAGTATTCCTTTATCAGAGCATATAATGTGTAGTCATACTGTTCATTATTCAAACTGGGCACCAAAAAGAAAGAAAATTCCTTCTAGAAGTTTTTGTTATACTTTAATCATTGCATCTGTAAACTTCATAAAAATTAATCTAACATCACAATAGTCGTGTGGATTAGTTCATATTATTATCTGTATTTTACAGCTGGGGAACTCTAAGCTCAAAAGGTATCAAGGCTGAAATATTTTGTTGATTTTAAGTATCCAATATGAGATGCCAATGACTTGCATTTTAGATTTTAGCATTTTCTTGTGGCGCTTTGAACCACAGTTTAACTGACTTAAACTACAGACATAGTAGCTAATCACTTTTGCAGCTTCCTTTTGTAATATTTTATTGTCTACTGCTCATGAAAATTGGATTTTGTGGTTAGCCTGCTATCACACAGGAACCCCATGACTGAGTAAAGGAAATAATCAATTTTTTCTAGTAGGTATGCTTTTTCCTTAAAAAGTGAGATTTACCATTCCCTTAAAGCGTTCTTTGCTGCACTCTCTTTACATCTTCAAGTGTTTGCAAAGATGTGCAACACTAGCAATTAGAAAATTCTTATTTTGTCCCAGGTCATATCTGTCCTGAGCATTTAGTGGAAAATACTCATTTAGTAAGTGTGGTCATTTGATTAAAGAGCATACAGTAATGTAGAGACATAATGGAATGGGTTAAAGGCATTAATGCAGTTTTGATCCTAGTGTTTCCTATGTGAAAATTCTTGACTTTGCAATGCTTATTCTCTTAATATTTCCTTTAATTTAAGATTAAAATGTCTTTAAAAAAATTAGAATTGGAAGTTTTCTCATGTGTGATTTACAATGGGACGTGGACTTTTATATTGTCAGTACATATCTTTTATGTCAGAGCTAATACAGTGGTTGGTAGCTGTTGCAGATTTCACTCTGAATGTTAATATCAGAAGGGATGAGGCATAAACTCACCCTTTGGATTAAGTTTTTTTCTGGTTAAAGAGGGATATAGATTCTGGATGTTCTTTTTTGAGGTCTGGAGGAGACAATATTCCCGTGGTTAAAGACCGCCCTGTCACTGGCCTCCTCTCTGGGTGCTGTCATCTGCCCTGCCTCAGCCACCCATGTCTCTTTCCTCACCCACATCTCTCTCCATTCTAACTCCTGACTCCTGGTTTTCAGAGGTCTTTTCTTCTTATTTCCCTCCCTGTTTGTTCCTCAGATGTGGACTTTTCCACCTTCTCTCTGCCCTTATCCAGATTTCTTCTCCAGCTGGTTCCTTCTCCGTCTGGCTTTGTAACTCTCTCACGCAGCTGCATGCTTCTCTGCCTGTTGCTCCCTCTGGAGCCAGTTACAGTAGTGTTGAGAGCTGTGTACCTCATAGGAGTTAGTTTTGAACGGTCTGTGTGCATCCCTAGTGCACAACTTGCTGTGACTAATTATACTTTCTGGGGCACTTTCTTCCCTCTAGTAGTTTGGGGAGTGAAAGACTAAATTTGAAATTCAAGTCCTTTAGCTTTTTTTGCTTTGTCTGCAAAACAAGTTTAGTGGTGCTTCAAGCCCAGAACAAAATTGGTGCTTTTGTTTACCTTTGTTGTGATTCTCTTTGGTAAGCCTAGGTTGAAATAGCACTTGAGCTGAGAGATGAATCAAACTAGACTTTGCTGACAGGTTATTCAAAACAGAATACAGCAAAATTGAAAACCCAGAAATGAACTGGATATGCCAGAGGTCAAATGGCCTATTCTGCCTATGCATAGTGCTCAGGTGATTATTTCCAGTGCTAACAGCAAAAGTAGATGTTAAATAATTATATTTCATACTCTTTCTCAAGATAGAAAAGCTCAGTGCAAGACTCTGTGGGAGGGGAAGGTGATTTTAAAAAATTTTAAACATAATTTGTTTTATTAATGGCATTTCTTTGTAGATTTCACTCACTCACTTTGTTACACTCATTCTCTTACATTGACATACTCATCTTTCCTGAGGTTTCCCAACAGTCTAGCTAGGATTAGATGTTGAGGTATAGCAGACAAGGGAACAGTGACTTGCAAGTTCCAATCACAGTTCTTGTTTTCTCCTTGGCTGGTGATGATTCTTCGTGATTTTTGCAGACTCTGTGCTCAGGCCAGGTTAAGCTCTGTGGTATCATTGCTGCTTCCATGCTGTCGCCGTAGCTGTAGTGTGGCCTGGATACAGTCAGCACTCCATCCAGCACTTTTGCCTATTTCTTGCTTCATCGGGGTTCTTCCATGTATTTATTGCTGCTCTATTTGTTATGACTTGCTTCACATACACCATTCTTTTAAAGCCTTGTCAGTCATTTCATCTGGTACCTTTATACACTCATGCTGTCATTTGCAGTGCATGCGTAAATGTGTAGTATCGCCTCTACTTAGCCCAATGCTGTGTTCAGAATAGAAGATTGTATGTTAAATAAGAAAGTGACAATTGCATAGATATATATATGTTGAGCACTAGGAAGTGAGACATAATGTTTATAATGCAAGGTAAATATATATCCTAAAACACAAGTCAAAGAAACTTCAAAGGTTTTTTCCAGAAAGAGTATCTTTTAATAAAGCCACTTGTTGTGGTTTAACCCAGCCAGCAACTAAGCACCACGCAGCTGCTAACTCACTGCCCCCCACCCAGTGGGATGGGGGAGAGAATTGGGGAAAAAAAGTAACGCTTATGGGTTGAAATAAGAACAGTTTAATATGAACAGAAAGGAAGAAACTAATAATGATAACAACAATAATAAAATTACAGTAAGAATAATAAAATAATTGGAATATATAAGTGATGCACAATGCAATTGCTCACCACTCGCTGACCAATGCCCACTTAGCTCCCAAGCAGAAATCCACCCCCCAGCCAACTCTCCTCAGTTTATATACTGGGCAGGATGTCACACTGTATGGAATATCCCTTTGTCCAGTTTGGGTCAGGTGCCCAGGCTGTGTCCTGTGCCAACTTCTTGGGCCCCTCCAGCCTTCTTGCTGGCTGGGCATGAGAAGCTGAAAAAATCCCTGACTTAATACAAACACTACTTAGCAACAACTGAAAACATCAGTGTGTTATCAACATTCGTCTCACGCTGAACCCAAACACAGCACTATATCAGCTACTAGGAAGAAAGTTAACTCTATCCCAGCTGAAACCAGGACAGCCACCTATTAGTGTACTTATAAAATATGACTGAGTGTTTTCCTTTAGTTTGTCAAGTTACTATATGAATAACAGACATTGATCTTACTAAGAATTGACTAAGGCACCTCAGGGGGAAAGACTTGTGTTTGGCTGCATGTATGTGTAATTGCTTTTTGTTTATATCTGTAGTATTTTTTTATTTATTGCTTTCTCTCATTACACAACTCTGCAAACAGGTGTATTTTTATGAAGTCTGAGTCATTTCACTGTCTCTGTGTCTACTAAATTTCTATCTGGATTGTATTAAAAATCCAGGACATGCCTGTGGTGTCCATATGCTGACATCAGAAGCATCACATTTGTTAGTCACTGGAAATGTGGGTGGATGTTGTAATATCTACACAGGATCTCTTTAAGATAGCATCAGAGACAGGGTTTAGTTTTGAATGGTAACTACTGTATTTGGCATATAAAAAGCCCATTTACGGCCCTGATTTTAAAAAATGCTTAATTACTTAAATTTAATATCAGAGGATAGATCTCAATGTTAGAGGTACTAGAAAAATGTGGGTTTTACATAAATTAAAAACTTCCTTCAAATGGTATGGCAAGATAATATCTTTAGGCAATACGTAATATAATATCTTTATGTATAACAAGTCCCCTTTTCTCTAAGCAGCTCCACTGATCATGTTAAAATTACATTGGTGGAATCACCTTGTAACTTCAGTGGTCATTAAAAAAATAATGGCTTAACCTAAAAAGTCTTTAAAAATATTTGCTGGTTAAAAATAAGAATATGAATTAAATAATCACTTCTAAAATTTAGATGCAGATATTAAATATTTAGAAAAATACACAGCTGTGTTTTGTGAAATTCCTGTCTTTAATAAAAACATCTCATCTTGTGGATGTGTCTGACATTTTCAGTAGAAGTTACCATACAACTGCATAACATGAAGACAGAGCATTGTGACTGTGAATGAAAAGATGGTGATCAGCTAGCCAAAGATTCATGAATTCAAGTTGTGTAGTTTAAAATACAAATATGTAAGTCCTTTGTCCTGTGCTAAAGCATCACATATTTAAATGTCAGTAAAAATAATTAGTAAGTAAATGTATTAAATAGCCAGATAGGCAAATTAGTAGTAAATGATTAGTTTAGTATTTTAATTTGAGAGTCCTGTGGGAATTTTAAACCAAGGCACGTAAGAGCACATATAAATGTATGAAGTGATAAGCTCTTAAAGAAGGTGTAGTAAGCAGAAGTTCCTAATGTCATAAAACTTTCACTGTACGGGTTGTATGGTATTGTAAAACTACTAAGCTTTAAAAGTGAGTTTATAATGTTTTGTAGTGAAATGTTAAAAGAACTTCGGAAATTTTCCTTTTGCTTATAGTATACATCTTAAAATGCAGCATTCCTGACCATTGTTTTCCTCCTGCTGCAAATGATTATAAGGATATACATTATATTCATGGTATCAATAACACGTGAAATCTGATTTTGAGAATCACAAGAAAGATGACGACAAAAACTGTTCTTGCAGCATCTTTGGTTAGTAAATCAGGTGCTCAATGTAAGTGATAATGATGATTCTTACGTCTTGTCTAACATTTTTAAAAGAAAACTAATTAAAACAAAAGCTGAAAGCTTTTAAGGTCTGTGAGCAGGTAGGGAGAGGGTGCTTTTTTGGCCATTCAGCAAAACAGATTTTGAAGTATACAGAAATAGCAGTGGATAGGCTGTGTGAAATTAAAAGTTGCAATGTTGCTTTTCAGTAGTGGGTTTCACAGAAATATGGTATGACTTGCATACCAATATTGAAAAGTGGCATCAGCTTTTTACTAGTACTTTTTAAAATGCTCTGCTTGTGTGATTTTTTAAACTGCAACTTTTTATATTCTTATACACACTGTACTTTTTGTTGGATATTATTAGTGATGTCTCTGTTCTAGGAATCAGCAGTATATAAAAATTCTTTTGCCATGTGAGCTTTCCCTGAGAACAAGCAAATTTTTATACACTTTAATAATTTTCATACCTCATAATTTTAGAGGTATGCTATAAAAATTCTTCTATTTTTTCTGCCTTGTGTTTCATCACTAGAGTTTTGTATTTATATATGTATTAATCTACATCTGTGAATCAAAAAGGTTCATAGTATAACATGACTGTAGTAAAAAAACAGTATGTCATATTCACAGTAAATACAATTTCTGTGCATAAATAGAAATCTTTTTATACAGGGTAAATAGATTCTAAGATTTAAAATTGACCCAGTAAGTTAATGGTATTAGCAAACAAAGCCTGCTGTAGTCTGAGATAAAGGCTATAACTAATCTTTTTTTTCCCCTAGCTTTTCTCTTGCAGTGTGTCATTATGGATACCTTATACCTGTGCCATGAGTAAACCCCAGTGCTGTTCTCCTATATAAAATCAACTCTTAATTACTCCACTGTGTGAGAGGGCTCATTATAAGATATGAGAACTGGCTGGATAAGAGAGGATTTCTTCAGTCTGTGTTGGGATTTATACCCACTGGAGACAAATCTATACTCTATGGCTATGTTTGCTTTTAGAAAATGAGACAATCGTAATCGTGATTGTAAACACAGCAGCTCAGCTGGGGTTTACTTTTGAAAATCATTTCTAGGTCAGATGCTTAGTTCAGGCAGCCTTTAAATATCTGTTCCTAAATAGTGAGTTTAAAAAGTTTACAAATATATTTCCTACAGCTAAGAAAAGAACAAGCCTTTTTTACTTTTTATTTACTTTAAAAAAAATACTTGAGAGACTCTATTTTTTAATCTATTTGAATTACAGCTCCATTATTTGCTGTTTTGATCCCTGCCCACAACAAGGTGACCTTCTCGTAGTTTGCACTTTCTACAGTTCTGCACTTCCTGAAGAAATGTGGAATAAAATGTTTCTATTTTCAAGAGTAGGATCACAAAAAGGAGAGGATTAGAAACTTGCTTTCATGTTTGCGTAGTAGACCTTGAACTCTACGTTTCACGTTTTTGTTTACAAGTCTCCAGGTATTGTTCTCTTTCCTCTCAAGGATTTAGGCTGTTTAAGTATAGAGATTGTTTCAGAATAGAACAGGCCTGGAAAGAAAGGGATCGAAATTTCAGCAGGATTATGTCTACTTTATTGAGACACCAGCTGTCCTTCTTTATTGAGACATGACCACAATTTGTGTCTGACAGTGCTATCTCCTCCCCAAGGCAGGAGTGCTTGGAGCTGTCCCCTTGTTCTCCTTTTTGCTATTAGAAATTTTTAGTTTTAACATGGCATGTGAAAGGCTGGAAGATGAAGTTCAAACATGTACCTGTACTTGGACTTCAAAAGCATATGTCATGTTAAGAGGAGGGTGATACGTACTTCATGAGTCTAAGCTGTTAGAAACATGCAAGAGAGTCTGGCTATGTTGCAGAGAAATGCATTGGGAAGGCATCCCCTACCATGGCCACTGGGAAGATGATGAATAACCATGCACCTGTAGGTGCTTGGATTTCTTGCCCTTATTCCGTCAGCATTCTCCATGCTGCTCTCTTGAATTTGGAGGTTGTAGAAGTCCTTTCTAGCATTCCAGTTAACTTCAGTGTCTCCTCTGGATGTCACAACTGCATGGAAAATCCTCAGTTCCAGAGTTCATATTTGGTTTCTTCTCCTAAAAGGGGAAGGAGTGACTCACAGTACAGAATACTTACCATGTTAAAGCTTTTGAGAATTGTTCTCTTGTGGCAGTTTCTTTAAAGTGAACATTATAGTGGATTTTTTCTTTCAAGGTATTGACATAATGTATGTGGGGAGAAAACTTGTCTGTATTTTTTTGTATTCAAAACCTGCAGTTTTTTGTCTTCTGTTCATGGATTTTGATACCTTATTAATCTGACATGCAACGGTGTGACTGTGTTTAGAACTTCCTTCTGTATCGATAAAGCATCTTTCTTGTGTGGAAATTAGACTCACATAAATTAACTTTAATCTTAAAGACTACATTGCCTTTCTCTGAGGAGTAAGTCTGTTTACGTCTTTTGTAGTTCAGCACTATAAAGCATCATAACAGTGGTAAGGTCAGCACTACAAAACAAAGCCTTATCTAGGGTTTTGGTTTTTTTTGAGCTTTTCTGATCAACAGCATAGGATACTTTATTGAACTCAGACCCTTTACTACAAACTGCCAAACAATGTTTAATCTATTTAACTATTTTTGAATGTTGTAGTGCAGTTTAAAATGCTAGTAGTAGGGCTAGTTATAGTCTATGGCTGTTTGGGGATAATAAAGTGGTATATTTTCTATTGTCTGTGAATTTTTAGTTTATTTGTTATTGTCAGATAATCTATGAAGTGGCTGCCAAGCAATCTTACTTTTGCCTTGTTTTAACGTTACCATTGTAAAATACAGCTGTAACCTTCTTTTAAATGTCTTCAAGTATTCTTAAACAATGCGCTTTTTATTACTAAAAGTAGGATTTGTTGAATAAAATTATTAAATGTAATTTCAAGTTTATTATCCAAAGAGAAGTTCCATACCACGTGGCAAAAATTAATGACAGAAATGTTACTATTCACACACAATGCATTAAGTAGAGATTTTATGTTTTGTTGCTCTCTGGTATATAAATAGGAAGGATATATATATATTTTTTTTCCTACTGCATTTATTTATGTAGCTTTTATTTTATTTTATAAGGGACGCATTTAAATATTTGAGGAAAGACAATCAAGCAAGATCTTTTAAATTGGATCCTGCCAGTGGTTATGTGTTAGTTTTTATGGCATTGCCATTTCTAATGGCAGGCTTATTTCAAGTAAAGTAGTCAGCAACATCCTTCCCCCTCCCCACCCCAAAATAAGCTAAAAACCTAGTCTGTTTGTGTGCATCAGCTAATCTAATGAAATACTAAGACTTTGGTGTCTTATGTTGTCCTTTCAAAACATCTTTTGTCAGTGTTTGCATAGAACTTGTAAAAATACACGGGTCTTGGGGAAGCGGTCTTTAAAGGTTTAAGTGTCTGTACGAGCACAATCTGAGCTCAGACGTGCCAGTGCACCAAGAAACTCCAAAGGAGCATGAAGGCATTCAGCACCTTCTGGAGCTGCTGAGAATTTAGCAGGATCAAAGTCTAATTGCATTTTAATGTTCTTTCTCTAACATCACTGTAGGATGTTCCAGCAGTGTGATCTGAAAATCAAATGGTTGTCTTTAAGCTTACACAAGCTGCTTTATAAGCTACTAAAACTAAACTACTTTGAAAGTAATTTAAACTAGTTATTGAAGCTGAACTCCATCTTGGAAGGTGTTTATGGTAATATCTTGGACTTGTTCACACACTTATGTGACAACAGTATTTAAAATGGTATATATTTAAAAATAAAATTATTAAATGCAAATAGTTTTGAGTAGTGTTGTAATTCATACTTAGAAGTTCTGGCTATTCCTCCCCTCCCCCCCCCCCCCGCCACTGAGTGAACATTATAGCATCTAAATTTCTACTAGGTCCGATAGGCTTGAGTAGCACCAGGAGTAGCTAATGTTTCAGTGTTAGTGGTACCCTTAAGCTGCTAGACTGCTGGAGTCAATCCTGAGGTTTGATTTAGCTTTAGAGGATATAATATATATTGTTGACAGACAATGGAGCTTTTTAAGAGTTTGGAATGATGCAACAAAGAAAGCTGCAGAAAACACATATTTTGAAGTTCTCTCTAGCCAGTTTTGAATTTCCTTTCTCTGAACATTTCTGTAGATAAAACTATCATAGTAACTGTTCCCAAGATTTCTTTGTTTTCCTTAGTTTTGAAAACTGTTTTAAATAGCTCTTTTCCCCAAAATTATCTCAATTTTTAGATGGAAAAGTTGATAAAATCTGATGATGTAATAGTATATCCTCATTGTTAAGATATATCCATTATTAAAATTAAGGTAATGGATCATGTCGTGAAACTCCTGTGTTTCATCCCACTTTCCCATGTTAGAAGGAAGCCTGGGAGACTTCCCCAGTTGAAGATTTTTTACATAAAAGAATCCTGGAATGATGTGGATCTGCTGCAGTACACTGGTGATCCTGAGTTTCACCCTCAGTAAGGCAGGTGGGGCAAGGGGCCAGAAGACTCTCAATTTTGGAGGTTCTTATTGGTGAACAGCTCTCTGAAGCTGTGTCCTAACAGAAACAAAAACAGCCTGAAGGGTACAGTATTTTTTATTATTCTACAGCTGGCCTCCAGCTAGAGACAAAAGAAAGGGAAATGCATAGGAAATACTGATAATTGGAAGCCACTTCATGTCCTGATTTCCTCTGAATCTTTCAAGCACAGAGTAGAATCTGGGCCAGTGGATTAGCACTAGTTTATATTTACTTGCATAAAATTTCATGATTATCTGATTATTTTTCCAATGTAACTATTTAATTTTATAATATGCAAAGAATATACCTTCTGCATCTTACTGGACAGAATGCCAAATGATCTTGCACGGGCTTTATTCTAAGGACACAGGAATTTCTGGGAGTTGTAAGCAAATTATGGTGGAGACCAATTGCTATGGTTAGAAGATGAAGTAAGCTTCATTATAAGCGAAATAGGCCTTAATAGAAGTTTACAGGAAGTTAGTCTGCTAGAATAATATTCTTTTAGTTGCAAAGGAAACATTTAAAATTAGGATACACCAGGTATCTCTTTACATTTATCAGTAGTGTGGCTCCTTGCCTTGTTGCATTACAGGTTAAACTGAGCTGCAGGTCTAATGCCATTATGTGGTATCTGAAGGCACTGTGGTTTTTGTAGCAGTAGCTAGACCATTGTTCCCCCAAATAACACAATTTGCTCAGTTTTTCTGCTCACCTCTTTGATTTCTGTTCTGGATTAGGTGATCTCCTTCCCACAGTAGGGTCATAACGGAGGGGAGTGGTTTTTAGGCATTAGTTTAAGAACTAATTTTTCTCTTTTCTGACAGCAGGTGAGTTGGAGGTACTTTCCCAGCTTCTGGTACAGCAGGAGCTAGTGGCCTATTGGCATGAGCTGCCAGTTCTGGAGATCAGATGAAGGAGAGTGTCTGTAGCAGACTTCCTACTGGAATTGCTACAACAACTTCAACTGTTAAGAGTATAGTAGCAAAGATAGTGGTGAGACTTTGGCATTGGTTGCCAAGGTAATTTTGATCTGCCATAATTTTCCTTAGGAAAACCAAGGAAAACTGAACAGAATTTTCTAGGACAAAGGAATGAGAGTTCCCAAGTTTTCAAGCATTCACAAATTGTGAGTTTCTCAAAGAAATGATCACAAGGATCCTTTGTGTTGGGAAGGTTAACTATTTCAGTACAGTATTTGCTACTAATTTTTTCTGTTGTGTTCAAATAATGGTATTGACATGAGCACGCTTTTTTTTTTAGTGAAGAAAATATTCTAAACTGGGTAACGCTAGTTGTACTTTTGAGCTAGTAAGAAAATTGAAAAAATAAAGGAAATACTTTTGTGTATAAACAAAACATCATATCTATTCGCTATTGCAAGCTTAGGCTCAAAATAATGTTTCTACTACAGCAGCTGCTTTATCATGACAATACATAATTGAAGGTTTGACATTTTCTGACATTTTCTGAAATACACTGATTTTTATGTGTTTACTGTACACAGCTGGTATTAAAGATACTGCATTTGTAAAAGACAATTTAGGGTTTAGCACAAATTCTTCTCTAGTTACCCATATTGTTGATATTGTTTGAGTAATGAAAATTTTCACCTTTCTGCTGAATTTCTAACATCTTGCATTAACAACAGTGTTGTTATGGAAAACATGGGAGTTGGTAATTTCACCTGAAGCTGATGAAGCCTCACTTTGGAGAACTCTTTCCAGTTTGGCTAGAACACATCAGTTAGTATTAATGTAAAAAAGAGAGAGTAGTAGAAGGCAGTACTAGGCAGTAAGAATTACATGATCAATGAAATAATTTGGTTTGATTAGTCTGAAAAAGAGAAGACTGAGGCATGATACCACAAGCTTTTCAAGAGATTCTTTTAAGGAAGGTGTTATTCCTTTGTTCTCTGTGTCCAGGGAAGATGATAGAAGAGAGAGTATACTTCAGTTGCATGAAAGATGATTTACATTACTTTTTAGAAAAAACATTTTCTTACTGGAAGGCTATCTGATTATGAAATATCCATTATTAGGTATTTTGGAGAGCTTGTGTAGTGCCTAGGACAACACTGACAAATATTTTTCACTGCAGAATAAACAGAATCTGAAGTTCCCCCACAGCAATGTTTACTACTCCTCTGTGCAAGCCACTTCTGTGTGACACCTTTAGTCAAGCAGATGCAAGTAACAACAAACACATTCTATCTGTGTGCCATCTGGTGGAGAGTAAATAGTGCTGGATTTATTTGTCCTTCAAAAATTTCTTTCCAAGAGATTATGAGCTAGAGAACCAGGAAAGTGTGTGGAATTTGGAAAACCTGTGCATATGTGTGTGTGTATATATGCATGTACTCTCTTCTCCCTCTTCCCCCTCCCTCTTCCCCCTCCCTCTTCCCCCTCCCTCTTCCCCCTCCCTCTTCCCCCTCCCTCTTCCCCCTTCCTCTTTTTTTCTTGTGGCCAGAATCTCACTGCAGTTTTCTAAGATCTGTATAAGTTGCAAAATTTCTGTGTAGTGTTTGTGGGAAATTATGGTTTTGGAAAATTATATTATAGACTAAGTAGGTGGCAAAGTTTGTAAAACTTCTCAATTCTGTATGAGGTGTCTTCAAGACAGTTAGAATCCTCAATTCATGGGAGATTTATCAGATTCTGTTTTTTCTACACTTTGTTTTAAGAATTTAAAATTTTTGCTTGAATTCATCTCATGTTTTCTCTTAGATACTCAACAGGATCTCCTAGTGATTGTATATCAGGATTCTCCCTTTTCGCAGAAAAACTTGATAAAATTGCAAATTGTGATTAATATTCTTCTCTCACCTCATCTTAACCAGCTTGGGTAAATTATCTCAGATGTGATAAATCATTGCCAGCTACCCTTATATGACAATTAAAAAGATGGTAAGATATACATTGTAGGATACAAGAAAGGAGCTAAAACTCTGAGTTAAGCACAGAAAGAAAATCTCAATCCTAACTGTATCTGTTCCCATGTTAAGGAGGACAAGTTGCAGAAGATAGCATTTTGTGAATTACTGAAGAGCATCTAGATAGACTGGATCAAACTCAGGCCTGATTTAAACTGGAGTACCAGGGAAGTCAAGGAATACAGTTGTGAAATGTTGAATATGCCCCATTTTTTGTAGTGCCAGAGAACAGCCTTCTGTTCTTTTAGTAAATAGGATTAATTTGCATCTTTAAATTCTATGTAATTTTAAAAAAGCCTTAACAACTTTCCTTTGTTAAGTACCTCAAGCTCTGGCTTTAGTCCTTTCTCTTCAACTCAGCAATTTCTGAGGAGAGAATGCATATCTATTATGAAGTATATTAAAAACCACTTTTTCACTGAAAGAGGAAAATTGGAGTTTGTCAGCTTAATTTGATGACCTTCACTTCTCTGTTTATTTCTTAGGTTTTGCTTATTAAGTAATACTGAATATGGGCAATATAACTGATTTCTTTACTTACGTTGAAAATGTTGTAATTAAAATATTGCAGACAGGATTAGTCTCTGCTCTTACCTTATCAATGGATTAATGCAATGATTTCCTTTCAATACGAAGAGGAGTATTTGCAATACTTACTCAATCCATCCGTTGTTGTAAAATTTTAATTCTATCCTTTGGCTGTAAATAGATTTGTATGTTTATTAAACCATTGAAAAGAATTTACTTCGGTATCTTCTTTGTTTAAAAAAAATAAAGTGTATTGCTGCATGGAGTTGAAGAGATAATAGAGAACTGGATTTTAACAAAAAGTGCTGATGCTACAAATTCTTGTTTCCTTCCCCAGTTTGACAATGAAAATAGTATTTTAAATCTACAGTGTTTGTTTCGATGGTATACATCAACACATGCAATTTTTAACAAGATAACTCTGAATAGTGGGAAAATCTAGAATATTTGGTTCTGGTTGAACCTTGTTTATTACATACACTAATATCTTCTGATGTTGGTATAAGGCAAGCTTACGATCTTTCCTTCTTCCGTGCTTTACTTTTCTAGTTTTGTTCAGTCTCTGCTCTCATATGACAAAAGCATATCTAAGATTCTGCTTGTGAGAAATCTTCAGATTTCTCATTCTTCCCTTTCCCTTAAATCTGTGTTTCAAGTTAGCTTTCTGATTCAAATTTCATTTTATGTTCTCCCTGCGTTTTGGGGGTCTTTTTGGTGGTGTTTTGGGTTTTTGGTTTGGTTTTTTTTTTGGTTTTGTTGTTGTTGTTATGTTTGGTTTGGTGGTTGTTGTTGTTTTTGTTGTTGTTGTTGTTGTTTTTTGTTTTGTTTTGTTTTTGGTGTGTTTTTTTCAGGATTTACTGTTTTAACTGGCTAATGCTGTAATATAGCTGGACTGACTTTAGCCATCCGTGGTGTGTACAGCTGAGCTAGTTACCATAGATTGATGTAATGTCAGCAGAGAGAAATAGGCATTTGTAGATTGCAGTTTCTTTAGCAAGAGAGCTTAGGCATGGATTTAAGCAATACATGAATTGTATGCTAAACTCCACTGACTATATTGACAAGTTTGCCACTGGCTGCAAACATAGTTTAGGGTGACTATATGCAACACAGGAATTTACGTTCAGTCTAAAGATTGTTATTCCATGACTTCTATGATTCTTTTGTGAACTGCCATGAAATGCATATGCCTCAAACTGTTTTGGTTTGGTATTATGAAAGATTTGAGAAATATTAACTTGTTTGTTGATGACAAAGATTTTTGGCAGGATTGTCACAGATACATATCTGCATGTCTTTATCTTTTAGGACACTCTTCAGAAACAAAGAGATTTTAGTCTAGTGTCTGTATATTAAGGCTTTTTTTTTAAACATCTCACGCATGAATAAAAACATTCCTGTTTTTCTCTACTATGTGTGTTATGTCTGATATACCTGTTAAAGCGTTTTTTCAGGTGTTGCTCAGTGTTACGTTCCAGTTTGCAACAGTACTTCTGTGTGTGCTTTACAAAATGCAATTGGCTGTGTATTCAAGTTCTTTCTTCCATACTCAGACTTTTATGGTCTTTAAGACTGTTGAACACTTGCTGAGAATCCAGCTTGGCTTTCATTGTTGTAGAAAGACCATACAAATTGGTCTGTGAAAGTAATGTGTTATAGCACATTTTCTAACCCTAATTCTTGAAAGAGAGCCTGGTGCACAGCAAATGTCAACAATGATTAAAAACTTTCTTTACTGTTTTTTTAAGAAACCTACATATGTTCTTTTTTTTACACAGTAGATAGAAAGCGGATTCCCATATGTTTCTGTTTGTCATGGCCAAATGTACAAAAATCTGGACTGATAGTACTTGCTCATCTAGAGTAAAATAAGGGAAACATTCCATTTATGAATTACAACAAGTAAAATGATATCATTGCCCAATATTGTTCAGGAGGCTTATTGAAAGGTACGGTTGGTAGGTGCTAAAAGGCTATCTGCTTGTTACATACATTTTATTAGGCAAATTAGTTAGGCAAAAATTATTAGTCAAACTAGTCTTCTTGATACTAAGTGGGTCTGTTTCTTTGCTGTTCCATCTTATAGCAGTGGTGATTAGCATGAAAAGTAACTGCATATGCCTGATATTCTTTAGCTCAGGCTTTTTAGGGGAGGAAGGATAATGACTTTGGCACTTATTCTTTATTTATAATGCTTTGAAAACACATGTGTGAAAGCTGCCTGGCACATAGTTGCTTAGGAGCATGGTGCCCTACCTAATGCATTCAGGAGTTTCCTCATAGATATGACTGCTAAACTATTACTGCTCTTTATGGTACATCCAGCCTACTAGGCTTTCTTTTTTTTATTTATCTTATTATTTTGCCAAAAGCTCATTTCCTATTTTCCCTTTGTAGTCTTGTCTGTGCTAGTGTTTACTCTAAAATTTCCAACCAGTGTTATCACTGGTTCAGCTGTACAGCTGGCAGGAGCAGTGAGAGCTGCAACATATGCAAGGTGCTGAAAGCTCTTGGCAACTTCACCTTTTTGCTTTCTACATCTGGTATGAGCAAAGTTCATACAGTGGAAGTTTGCCTTTGTCATTGCTTACATCACTGCATCTTCTGGTGGGTACAGGCTGGTAGTAATAAGAATAGGAAAATTCTTTAATAAAATGTTGGTGTAAAAATAGCATGGGTTTTCTGCATAGCTGTTGGGAGCCCAGGGATAATCCTTCTGTGGCCTATGCCATGGTTGCCAAGAAGGGTTGGATATGGCTTCTTTCATAGCTTTCAACAATGCTCGTCTACGGTGCTTAATTGGATGAGGAGATGTTGAAGAGTCAAGTGAGGCAGTGTGTCTCAAGAAAGCTGAGAGTGGAGTTCTGTTGAACAAGTTTTCTATTATGCTTAAGAAAAAGAAGATAGTAGTTTTTTTAAAGCATTCTTTAAAGTGAGAAACTGTAAAAGCCCTGTGCTTTGCCTAATAAAAAGCCACCTCATGGGAGAGGAGAGCTTGTAGAATTATCACAAATTGGGTCATCATCAGAAAGCTACTGATTTTACGGAAATGAGAAGCAAACCAACCTTGATATTGTAGCTTTTTAGGATGTGTAAGTGATTGTAGTTGTGGAAAAGTACACTTGGAACCCACTCAGATTGACTCTCAAGCATAAAAAAAGGCAAGTCCATATAAGATGTAGATATTTTACAAATTTAAAGGAAAGAATCTGAATAATCAAACAAGAGATAACAATAAAAACAAAGGGCCAAAGCATTTCATAATGGAACAATAGCAGTGTTAAGAACACAGATAGTGCAAATGACCAAATTTCCTAGCAATATTAATTTGACCATATCACAGAACATTTGATTTACTGATTAAAACTGAGATTTATTCAGGATACATCCTTTTGCCTTGAGTCAGCTGTGTGCAGACATTACTACCTCTTTTAGCAATGAAACATCGATTTCTGCATGGCATGTTTTATCTACATTAAGTATAGTATTGTATAATAATACACATTGTGTGAGCAATAGGTCAATGTGTTTTTGAAACAAACCCTAAAACCCCACCTTTGCCTTTTGCAGGATAAAATAGTAAACTGTCAACTGCAATCTTGGAAAGTTTTTCCAGTGTCTTGGGAGTTGTAATAATGTGGGTCTTACCAAGAATTTTAACACTGTCTGCCACACTTAAAGATATTTTTTTCCACAAGTAAAAGCACTTCCTCAGAATATTATTAGGTGTGAGGGGAAACAGTACAGTGCCTTTGTCCTTGTATAATTTATTTCCCTGTTCTCAACCTGCCCCATTGTCACAGGTTAGCCTTGGCTAAGGGCTAAAGGCCCACCCAGCTGCTCACTCACTTCCCCTTCTCAGAGGAATCACTTACCAGCTACCGTTTTGGGCAAAACAGACTCAACTTGTGGAAAAGTAATTTAATTTGTTGCCAGTTAGAATAGATTTGAGTACTGAGAAACAGACAAACATTAACACACCACCTTTTTTCCCACCTTTCTGAGGTTCAACTTCACTTTTCAGTCCTGACTTTTCTACCCTCTGCTTCCCTGAAGGGTGTGGGAGGAATAGGGGTGTCTGGTCAGTATATAGGGATATTCTCCCTGCCACTCCTTCCTTTTCCCACTTTTCCGCTGCTCCAGTGTGGTCTCTGCCTACAGGCCACAGTTCCTTCAGGAGACTTCCGACTGCTCCAGCATTGGCTCTCCACAGGCTGCAGAGAAATACATGCTCCACCATGGAACCCCTCCTGCCTTTCTTCTCTGACCTTGGTGTTGCCTCTCCTGTTTCTCACTCTATTTTTCATTCCCTCCTCCTCTGACTGTCTGGTGGTTTTGCCCTTTCCCAAGTAAGTTTCTGCAGAGGCACCACCATCTTGGCTGCTGGGCTCAGCTGTGCCCTGTGCCGTGGGTCCGCGGGAGATAGCTGGAATGGGCTGTGTCCAGCATGGGGCAGCCTCTGGCCTCAGCCCATACAGGCTGCCGCTGCAGCTCCTCCCTGCCAACACCGTGCCATGGGCACCCAATACAGTGATTTATACCATTTAGACAGTGTTCAGTTTGTGCTTTTATTCTACTTTTAAAACAAAGGTTCATCATCTACAGATTGTTAAGAAATTACATTTTCATGATGATGATGATTTATTTAGTGGTATATATCTAGTTGCTGTAGTGCTTCAAAATCCCTGCATCTGTGATTTGGACTTCTGCTGTATTATGCTGCTGCTGAGACTCAGATAAGCTTGAACCCTTGGAGAATTCAGTGTTATTTGAATCACAGCGGCTTTGCTAATCTCTCCACTATATTTCATTTTGGAATCTGTCTTTTCTTAAATGCCTCAGTCACATTTACATTGAAAAAATGTTATGTTACAGCTATACTGCTTTTGGCTTTGGGTGTTATTATGCTGAGGATTCAAGATATGCCTTTCTGTCTCTAGGGACAAATGCAGTATAATTGCAATTCTCTGGACACCATAGCCGATTATTAAGGTACAGCATATACAGCATATTCTTTGGGAGAACTAGTGTCACTTTATGGACTGACTTGTTCTGTAGCGAGGTTTGAGGTGTGGAATGCATTAAATTTGACCAACATTGGCTTGTAGCACATGTCAAACTGCAAAATGAAAGTTAATCATAGCCTGTGCTAGCACATGTGTACTTATTTAAATGATAGTGTATTTCTGTAATTTAACATGCCTGAGAAATGAAAGTACTTGTTTCCTGGTAACTGTGGATAGCTGTGCTGGCTTCTAACTAGTGTCATCCCCACCCCCCCCTTTTTTTTCTTTTTAACCTGTGCTTGTGCATGAAGGCTAGTACAGGCATGTTAACATAAGCTGCCATTTTACCTTCTTTTTCCTGTATAATCACTCAAAAGTTTCTGGTTTATGTTATAAAAAAAATCATCTTTTTTAATGAAAATAGTATTGTGGTATTAATTGCCATCTTAGGCAACACCTTTTGTAAATTATTTCCGTATAAGCTGTCTTCAGATTCAGTGGTAAGGGAAGGAACAGTAATATATATATATATGTATTCTTTTTTTCCCTTCTGTGCTTTCTAATTATTACTCTGTTCTCCAAGTCTGTATGGATTGGCTTTCGAAATCAGTCTGCACTGAAAAAAACTCTGTGCGTAGAAGAATGCAGTGCATAAAATTGCTGTTACTGAGGTCACTGTGCCACAGGAAAAATGTTAAATCTAATTTTTCTGTATATTTTGCTTTTAAACATTATTTAAGGGAGTCTGGGATTTCCACATTAAACATCTCTGACTGTACATAATAGACACCCAGATTCAGACCCCATGCTTTTTAAAAAAATACAGTGAATTGTTAGGTGTGAGAAGTCTGGTTTGTGATAGTTGTTTATTCTCCAGAAACCCGTTCAACAAACTTTGTGAAGCTGGAGCCAAAAATAAGTGCTGTGTATAAAGATTATAGTTGGAGGAAAGGTCTAAAGGTCTGTGCTTTTTTTTTTTTTTTTTTTTTTTTTTTTTTTTTTGACACATATAGTTCCTGGCTCTTGTTCTCATTTGCACTGAAAACAAACTTCTTATTTGACCGACTGCAACAAATGACTCTTTGGGCCTTGTGTCATCCTTGCAGGGCTGCAGAATACATTCAAAACATCTCCATGTTATGCATCTGTAGCTGTGGTTAAAATGGTACTGCTTCAGTTCAGTCTTGCTGATAGAAGTCCTATGCATGAACAAATTCATTTAGGCTAGTTTGGCTATTGGAGAGGATTGCAAGTTGCCTGAAGGTCTGTGTAAGCTCTCTACTGGTAGCTGGACTATCTTGGGGCATCTTCACCCCAGCATAGTACAGAGAGGTATGCAGTAGTTTTGTACTGTGTCTTTTTGCTAAATTCCATTGCATTACCACTGTCTTTCCCTCAGCTGCAGTCTTACCCTAAATTGTTTCTTCCTATTTACAGACTAGTGTATTTGTGTAGCTTCTGTCTGGACAGTGAATGCAAAAAGGGCATATGCTGTGCCATCTATGCCAACGTGTTGCTGCCTCATTGCTGAGGCCTCACAATAGGTCACAAAAACAACATGCTGTACAGCCAGTCACCAGCTGCCACGATTCGTTCAGTTGTCTGTGAGAGCAGGGATATAACCCTATCAGAAGTTGCACATAATGAATCATTGAATTATTCACCCTTTCATGGAATTTTGTATCTGAATGTGGATGCTTCAATGACAGCTCTTTTCTTCAGACAGTCTGTTTTTTCCTAAAAAAATACATTAGTTTTTAAGTAGCAAGGGGCTGCATTGCTTTAAATAGTCATGAAGTCTAATGAGGAATAAGAAAGCTTAAATGTATCAGAGAAAACTATCAAAAGGCAGACTACTTATAGTGTATGACTAAAGATTTAATTTGAATACAAAGTATCAGACTAAATGGTCATTAAAAATGTGAGCAAATTATAACTGCACTAATATTGCATATAAAAAATGAAGACATGACAATGAAAGTATTCCATATAGGAGAGAAGATCATATGTCTTCACACTCTAGTTTACTGTAACTTCATTCAAATGCATGTTAACCAGTACATTTATGCAGTTGAAATTTCCTTATGTTCAGCACTGATAGGTTTTAAATTGGTTCAGGAGAAATCCTCAATCCTGTTGCTCAGAGGTCAAGTGAAGTGTTTTAACTAGGCCTGCTGAGCTATCTTGGGGTTTTTTGGTTGTTTTTTTGTGATCTGATGCTTTATCAGTATTATGGGAAGAGTATTTCCTACTCCTCCCTCCCCAAAGAATATGCAACTCTTTATGGATTTGTTAAACAATCATTCTTGGATTTTACCTCTGAATACAACCAACCTCTTTCATTTGTACTCTCTTGCTAACTAGTGGCATTTTTAAAATTAAATGTATATTATAACTAAAGAGTTTCAAAACTCACCATCCATAGTCACTGATGGGGAAAATTTACTGGCTTTTAAGCCTTGTGGAAATTATCATTTTCAGTGTACGTTTATTGGGTTTGGGCATCAGTATAAGCCTGGAATGCAAAGATTTGTAGATGGGGTTGTCTACTGGTTTTTATGTTTCATAGGATCATAGAATAATTCAAAGCCCTGGCTCCACTGCCAGGCTTCCTCATGGGGAAAAAGATTTCTCCTTAGCTCCAGTCTGCACGTCTTGTGTTTCAGTTAATGCCCACTGCCTCTCACCCTTCTGTGATCCACTGCTCTGGCTCTTTTCTCTTGGTAACCTCTCAAGTACTGGGGGGCTGCTGTTGGTTTGCCCCTGAAACCAGCTCAGCCGTTCTCCAGGTTAAATAAGCTCATCTCACTCAGCCTCCTCATGCTCTTTTCCCTGACTGCCTTGGTGAACCTCTACTGAACTCACTCCCTTTTATCTACATTTTTCAGAAAGGGAGGGAACTGGATAGAGTACCTAGGTGTGGTCTGGTGAGTGCTGAGCAGAAGGTGATAGTCACTTCCCTTAACCTGCTGGCTACCCTACTGTTCATAGAACTCAAGATGCTGCTGGCCCTTGTTGATGCCAGGGTGTGTAGCTGGCCTGCACTCTCCTGCTCACAAGGGCCCCCAGGGTCTTCTCTACTGAGCTGCTCCCCAGCCCATCCATCCCCAGCCTGTGTCATTGCCAGGGGCTTTGCCTTCCCGGGGACAGGTTTCCACATTTGTTAGGACAAACTAAATTTCATTAGGCTCCTGTCAGCCCATTCATTCTACTTGTCCAGGTCTTTTTGAACGTCAGCCCTGCCATTGCATATCAACTGGTCCCCCAGCTTGGTGTTGTCTGTAAACTTGACAGTGTACTCTATCACCTTCTCCAGGTCATTGATAGAAATATTAGTCAGGTCCCAGGTTAGACCCTTGCAGTACTCTGCTTGTTTCTGGTCTCCAGGTAGACTACAACTCACTAACCACAACTCTCCTAGCCTGTCCATCTGATGAGTATTTTACGTATCTAGTTGTCCATCCAGCCAGACTGTAAGGTCTAAACTTGGATGCAAGAGAATTGTGGGAGACACTGTTGAAAGCCTTGCTAACGTTGAGGGGAATGACATCCACTGACAACCACAAATCTGGTCATTTTATCAGAGAAGGCACTCAAGTTGTTCAGGCGTGATTCACCCGTGATGCCCAGAAGTGTATTCCAAGGTGACTAATTTCATGATTTTTCCCTGAGACCTAAGAAGGCCAACTGGTCTGCAGTTTCTAGATCACCCATTTGGCCTGCTTTTGAAGATGTGTGCAATGTCCTTTCCCCTGTCATCTCGACAACATGTCAAAGATGACAGAAAGCAATCTAACTGTGGTATTGGCTGGTTCTTTGGATACAGCCCATCAGCTGCATGGCGCTGGGCTGGTTGAGTTTTGGCAGCAATTATTGACTCAGCTGTCATCCACTGCTGGTAGTTCATCTCCTTTTTGTACTCTATCACTAAGCACAGAAGGTGGAGGGACCTTGTGAAGACTGCAGCAAAGAAAGCACCTCAGCCTTGTTTGTGCCTTCTGTCACTGCATCACTCTCTCCACTCAGCAGTGAGTGCATGCTTTACTTGCTCAGCATTTTATTACTAGAGTAGTGGTAGAGGCTCTTCTTGTTGCCATTTGATATCCCTCACAAGTGTCAACTCTAGATGAGCTTTGGCTCCTCTAACACCATCCCTACATGCCTAAAGTTCCTCTTTTATAGGCTTTCCCTGCCTCCAATATGCTGCCATGTTGCTTTGGAGCTTAGTCTTGAGTTATTGTTTAGCCAAGCCAGCTCCAGCTGCACTTAAACATTCTGGTTTTCCTGAGTATCAGGATGAACTATCCTTGGACTTGGAGGATGTTTTCCTTAAATGTATGCCAGCTTTTCTGAACTCCATTATCCTTTGGAGCTGCCTCCTTTGGGATCCCATCAACCAGTTCCTTCAGGAGAGCAGATTTCAGCTTACTGAAGTCTGAGGTCTGTGCTGTGCTGCTCTCCTTCCTCACTCCTTATGAAAGGAAGTATGTTATCAGGACAGTTATGTAAAAAGTAAAGATTATGTATTTTAATAAAGACTTGAAGACCAAAGCAGAGCATATCTCATACTCTGTTAATGACAGTAGAATTCTGGTTACTTGGTGCACCAGGATATTTATTTGGCTAGTAAATTATGGCTGTAGGGGCAAGTATTTTGTGAGTTGTTTTCTTACATAATATTTTTCACTGATCAGTGCAGTCTGTTAATTCATACTTTTCAGTAATGACAAAGAAAGTGGCTGTTCAGTGATGGTCTTAAACACAGAGCTTGATTTTACAGATGTGAAATAGTAATGAGACCTCTGTTTTCTGTACCATAAGTGTTACTTGAGTAAAGGTTCAAGACACCCTACTAAAAAAATCAGTCTTCCAAAATGAAGTGAATGGTGATGGTTTTTTTTTTTTGGGGGTGGGGAGTGTGGTTTTTTTGGCAGGGGGTGTGTGTGTGTGTGTGTGTGTTTCATTTGGTTGGTTGGGTATTGTGGGTTTTGGTTTGGTTTGGTTTTGGCAGGTGGCTTAAACCTGGAGCAGTAAAGCATACCGTGTACCGTGTTGTATTTTCCCAATCTGTGTGTTAAGTATCAAACTCTGTATTGCCATGTTGCCACTGAGTGTTGCCTCGCCCCTATAAAACTAGATGAGTGGAATATAAGATTTGTAATATGTAGCAGATCAGACAAATAATGCATGTTAATATCCTGACCTCTATTTATTGCCAGTATTTCATAGTATATGTACAAGCTATGTCATTGTTGTACACTGATATTAGGAAAAATGGCATTCTTCCGTGTTTGAGTAGGTGATCAACTTTTATTATATATTCAATAGTATCAGTTTATTTTATGTTATTACAGATGACAGAGTTACAGATACTGTTAGGAGTGATTAAAAAAATAATTGTATTCTCTAAGCAGCACCGTTCACTTTCGCGGCATAAGTAAGATGACATGTTCCTCTGTCAAACTGAAGAGGAAGCTAGTTTGTCATTTGTGTGTGTTTAGGTTCCTTTGGGTGATGGCCTGATAAGCACTGATGACTTCCTGAAACAGAAAATATTACCTGGAAATTTCTAAGTGACTTTAAATAAGTCTGAGCATTCAAGGGTGGAAGGAAGCCCAATGTCTTTGGTCTGTGCTTTTAAATCAGTCTTCCATGTGTCCGTCTTTCCTTTTCTAAGAGCATTTTTATAGTTGGAGTTTAAACTAGTTCCTAAACATACTTTCTGTCAAGCTGGGTACCTTTGGAAGTAGCAGTGATTAACAGAAGATTCTGTTGCCAATTGTGACCAAGTCGCAAGTACACTCAGCTGTTTTCTGAATCTTCTAATAGTTGCAAAACTGGAGCATGAAAGCCAAAGAAAATAAAAATCTTTGCAATGAGCATTTAGCTGTGGGGTGGTAGCATTTTCTTTTGTAATTGTTTCTGAGGTACTGTAAAAAAAGGCCAAATTGAATGACTTTTAAAAATACTGAATTGTCATTTCCCTTTTATTTTATATTCTGTTTCAGTACAAATTACATAGTGTCAAATTTTTCTATATCATAGTTACTTGTCCAGTCCACAGTGATTCTCAGTAATGTTGTACCTCTTGGTGCAAGTTACTCCAATTCTGTCATTTTCTTCTATTAATAGGACCCCCGATTAAAGTAATGTCATATTATAGTTGAGTTTTTGAGGAAGTATATTAGGTCTAGTATATTAGAATGCATTGTCATCTTTTTAATCAATTAACAGTTAATGGCTATAAACTAGAAAAGACCATTCTCAACAGATAGAAACTATTCTTGACATTGTGGAGAATGTAATGTATTTAAATACACATTACCTTTACTCCCTGTTTTTTCTTCAAATCTTGATTTGATTTCAAAATTGCCATCAAAGTTCAGTGGACACAAATAATTGATCTATGGCGAAATTACTATTTTATATTACAATTACAGAAACTAACTGGTGGCGTTGAAGAGCATGTTGTAAAATATAAAGAACATTCCAGACCTGGAAACTTGGTAAATGTTAAAGTCTTCCTGTCACCTGTAACTGGTAACTTTCATAATGTATATCACCTGGTTAATGGTGATGCTGTATATGTTGTGCACTTGTACCTAGCTGTGTTTCTTACATGAGGAGAGAAGAAAGTGTTTTGAATACAGTGTATGGTTCGGAAGTAGGAGTGACTTCAGTTTGTGTTTGAACTGAGGCCCGTAAAAAATGCAGAGCAACTTGGTACCAGTGTGTGAGACCTGGTCTTGCAGCAAGGAAAAGTTTGCCATGTGACTGTGTTGGAAATGTGCTGCATACACATTATTGTAATTCAATAGCAAGTCTGTTAAGGAAGCTACCATGAGTCTATTGTTATGATTAAATAACAAATCTCCCAGTTCTCAGTATAAGAAACAATGTACACATTTTTGATTGAGAAAGCATTTCTTTGAAGCCTAGTTCATAATGATGTATTTGCACGCAATGGCTTTGGAGAGGTTAATTCAGAGAATTGAATGTTAAAAAAGTATTGTTGTCTGGAAGATGTTTGAGAATTATTTGCAGAAAACCAGGCAGATGTAGAGATAAAGACTGCATGCATGATCTGAGGCAATTGGGCTGAGCTTGTGGAAAACAGAGATCCATGGAAAATGTTTCATTGCTTAAACATTGGTTTTCACTCAGTTATCTGTTCATTTAAGGATAAAACCTTCCTTGGTTTAAAAGAGCTGTGAAAGGCTGTATTAATTACTGGTCACAGATTCTGAAACAAAGACTTGCAGACAGGCTGACTAGTTATAGCGCATAGTTTTAGCCCAGTTACAGATTTAAGCATTCTCTCCTCTGTTGGCTAGCAGTCTTTAAGAATCATGAACTTTCAGGATGCATCAGAGTCCTGTTAGGTAAGGCAGAAAAATCTGAGACAGATTCCTTAGCCCATAATTATTACAAATCTACTCTCTGTTTCTCATTTTATTAAAATGTAAAATAGTTGCCACTTTTCCAAGTGTGGAGAAACTTCTGTTTCCCAGAAACAGCAATACTATTTGAGCAAATAAAATTTTTTAAGTAACACGATTGCAGACAAAGTCAGCCGGAAGGATAGGAAACCTTGAGCACAAACATTAAAGCTATGAATTAAATCTGGGCCTAAGGGGATATGGAGTGGTGGTAGTGGAACTGCCTCATTGGTAATTTCTTGCTGTTTGACATCACGGATATTTTAAAATTATTATTATATTGTGTTTGATGAAGAAATTAATCACTACTGTTTTAAAACACTGAAACGATAGCCTTGAGAGAAAGAGAGAGAGACTTTTTACTAAATTGTTCCCTCGCAACTGTGCAATCTTGTCACACCCCTAGTGTATGTGTCTGCTCAAATGTGGACAAAAACGTCTCTTAGTCCTAAGTGATATTGTTGCAGGAATAGGAGAGTGCTGTGGCACAGCTTCTGGTGGACATATGCTAGCCATCATAGTATCAAATAATTAAATTTCATTTGCTTGTTTAGTCATTTAAAAAGATGGTCCTCTAGGGTATAAGTAACAGGAATGGCTGTTGGCAGCTGGGACCTCATCACTTAGAAGTGATAAAGTACCACCAAGACCTTGGGTCTACTTAGCTGATAACTAAGAACCCTACAGGATGTTATTGAATAAAAGAAATGCAGTTGTAGATAGTATCAGTAACAACTTTTTTTTTTTTGTACTAGTTCTACAAAAGCATCACTGCCATTGTAGAAGACCATAGTAAAAGTCATCTGAAAGACTATGCAATTCTGATCACTTATGTTCAAGAAAAGTTAATTCAAAAAGTTGTTGAAAATGGAGGATTCTCATTTGAAAGCAAATTAAAAGAAACTTGGCTTATTGACTAAAGCAGAGTTGAATAGATAGCACAGGCATAGAAGTGGAACTGAGAAGCAAGCAACATTTTTAAGTATAGCTGCATTTTAGCTTTCTGGTTTTGTCCCTATAGGCATAATTTTTATGTCTGTTGGATGGGTCCAGGACACCAAACTGTCCTTGAGTTGTGGGTAACTGCTGGGTTTAAAAACATTATCCTTGCAAGTATGAAAGTGTTCACCCCAGTACAAACATGAACAAATCACATAGGCAACCTATGAATATATTTAGGTTGCTATCACAATGAAATTTTTATGCCTGGTGGAAGTGAAGTCCCAGACTGGGGTCCTGTAAAAATAGTTTAGAAAAACATAATAAAATGCTTTTTCTGTTCTTAATATCAGACCAGGCAACCTGGTAGGTCAACTGGGGAAAAAGGAGTGTGTCGTAGGTGTAATTCTATGGATATTAACAAGAACTGCAAAAGCATATGACAGGAATGAATTAGGCTTGTTTTTTCCATAGGTGAATGCTGAGTTCCAGAGCAGGAGGACAAAAAAGGGAAAAAAAAACCCCAAACCTTTTGTTTCTTGTGCAATAGAAATGGCCATCTTGATTCTACTTTCATTTTCTCATTAGAACCACTTAGTTTTACTTCCTTTAAACTGGAATATTGCTTGTTACGATCCCCAGAAATGGAGCAGTAATAAAGTCTCAACCTGCTTAAAAGCTTTCCTTAAAAAAATAGGAAAACTAACTAGTGTATCTTTAAATAGATGGGTTTTAGTACTTACAGTATACTGCTTAGTATCTTTTTTCTTTATTTTTCCAATTTCCTCTATAATCAGCCTGAAAGAAATAAAAATTAGAAGGAAATAATCCTCATGATCCAGACCTCATTTGGTAGGTCCCTAGCAAAAGAAGATAGTCATGGAAATTCCTGTGGTAATTGCAAGTCTTTTGTTAGGTGATTTGTTTCATTCCATTTCATACTATATGAAGAATGTGAACTTTTGGTAGTGCTTTTTAGCAATTCTGTTTACTGCAGTTGACATCTTCCTTAAGAATGTTATCCTTGAGAAAGAAGACATAGCATACTATAAATCCATTGCAGTTCCTTCTGTATTTTTATGCAATAGTGAAGAAGTTGGAAGTGGTCATTTTGCCTTTTTAGACTATATAGAGTAGAAGATGTGGTATCCAATGAGTAAATGTTTCACAGAAAAAAATACTTTAACAAGATATGCATCTTGTTTTAGAAAGGTCATCTAGCTACTGCTTTTTCCTGTAACACAAACATTTCACATATGCTTGTGATGAATTTGGATAAAAACCTGATGTTTCTGACTCCGGTGGCAATCTTGATTTATAATTTCTTTTAACTTAAGTTTTCTTCTGTTTGTGTCTCTCTTGAACCCAGTTTCACTCTCCCTTTAAGCTACCTCTATTCACAAAGCTTCTGATTCTGCAAGGCGTGGTGCATCCTGAGCTTCCATTGAAGTCAATAGAAGCTGAAGAAACTTTGCATTTTCTCAGAAGATAGATAAGCTTAGAGGCAACTTACCAAAGAATATAATTCACAGTACCCCTATCTTCCCTGTTGTGATTTTGTGATTGTATGTCTTGAGTTTAAATTACTAGTTCTTTTCCAATAGATTTGGTTACAGTTGGAAAGGACATCAAGTAATGTTCCCCTTTTTTGTGTCACATTCTTCCCAGCAGCAAGTTTAGTGTTCACTGCATGTGTCTATTAAGCATTAATTCTTTCACTGTATTTTACAGAGAGATAGCAATATGGTATGTTCCAGTGCAAGAATCTTAATTCCTACACAAACATATGGCATAGAATTATCTACTTAAAGATGGAACAATCTGATAATAATTTGGTAGAGTGACATCTGCACAATAAAATAAGATGCTGATCACACTGGAAAAGTAAATGCAAAAGTTTTATACTAACTATTCTGACATCATCAGAAAGCCATTATCATTCCTCCATGGAATGTTAAAATTTAATGATCTAATTTGGTCTTATCACATGCAATATAAATAAAAAATAACCCTATTAAGTATTCAGAGACCCATGCTGAACATGAAACTTTTAAGTGCTATTTTCTAGAATTTGGACTTAAAGCACTTACATATGTTTAACAGGGAGTAAGGAAAAAACAGGAGAAAAATAAAAATTCTGTGGTCATTTCCATCCTTTACTGTAGATGTTTACATATTCTGTTCTATTCTCTGCTTAGTTTAATTTCTTCTGTTGGTCCTGCCATCAAGATATGAAATTTAACATCAGTCTTTACTTTTGGGGAAAAAACACGTTAACACAAGGACATAATTCCAGCTTTTGTGTGAATCAAATGAGAGTGATGATTCTTTGAGGGCAATATGAAGTGTATTCATGTTAGAATGCCAGACCTGAACTTAGAGAGAAAGCTCCTGCAAATCAGAACTTTCAGTTGTATTACCTAAAGTCATTAAGGTCTGCAAGGAAGCATCCCTTTATTTTTGAATGCACACGACTAAACATCAAGATGGTAGGCCTTCTATTTTAGGCCTTGCAACTGAGGATTTTACCTCCATCATCGGTTCTTCAAAATGGAATGGAAATACCCAGAAATTTGGACACTGCATTGAAACTGAACTCAGTTCTTATTGTAGATTCTTAACTGGAACTAGTATAGAATGTAAGCAATTGGGTTTTTTAAGTGAAATATTGGTAGCTTTTGAGATATGCTGGAAGTAAGGAAAAGATCTGTTAAAAATGATGGAAATGCGTAACAAATTCTGATTCTTTTGCTTTAAGTTGGGTACTATATTGAGGTAGTTCTCTGATAGAAATGATTTAACTATCTGGTTACATAGAGAGAAAACTTAATTTTTTAGTGCAGCTGTTTAAGGGCAGAGTAGGGCTTGAGCTTATCACAGTATTTCGGTTTTGCAATACTGAATCTATATAAAATGTATTTAATATAGAATTAGAATAGTCAATACTCTCTCATATTGGTCTTTTTTTTCTCTTCTTTTAAACCTGTTTTCCTACTTCTTTTTATTGTGCCAAACAGCCAGGAAAAATCTTAAATGCTTTTGCATTTCTTAGTTGAAAGCTACTGCTGGTCACATTTTTTTTTCTTTTTTTTTTTCCCTGAAAAACATATTTATGAATGTAGAACATATTTATCTAGGTTTTCTTCTTGACAGTTAATAGATAATAATAGGAAGACATTTTCAAGATATAAATAAGAGAACTGCATATAGTGATTTCCTTTTACACATCTATATTTACAGACTTTTTTTTTTGGTGTCACTGTATAAAACACACAATTTTGGTTTTGTTTTTTTTTGCGGGGGTTTTTTTTTGGTTTGTGATTTTGTTGTTGTTTTTTTTGTTGTTGTTGTTTGTTTGTTTTAAACAGAAATACAGTTGGCTGGAATAGGTTGAATTATCTTAGATTGGTCTTCACTGTCTGACAGCCTATAGAACTGATACCAGCCTTTTTTTATGATAGATTTCAGGCTAGCTGCAAGTGGGGACAGAACGTTTTGTAGAAATGTATGAAAATCTTGGAGTTTAATACAGAGTTGATGCAGAAATCTCTTTCACTCTTTGGACATGTTCTGTCTGATTAACAGACTTTTCACAGATTAAAAAGCAACCAGGATATCATACAGGACCATTTGTTTGTCGTACCAATTCTCCTTCTGCCAAATACAAACCTCCTGTAAACGCTTCTCGGGGAAAGACATGTAACACAATTCTTTTGCATGAAAGGCAAACAATATTTCTATGAAGTTAAAGCCTTTAATTTTCAAGAGCAGTTTTATCTGTTTCAGGTGGAGTAAATGTATTTTTAAAGTGGACTAAAAATCAGTAAAAATACATTTTCTGATTTGTAAGAAAGAACACAGTAATGTGGACTCTGTGCATGAAGTCTTCTCTCTGACTGATTAAACCAAATAATCTTAAGGATATGACAGAATGAGAAATGCAGTTAGGTTTTTTATGGTCACCCGAAATCCTTAGTTAAAAATATTCATATTTAATATCCTAGATGAGCTGATTATGAAGAAGTAAATCTGATTACCTGATTGTCTTGAAAACATCAAATGACTACTCTTAATGAACTCTTTAGCCTAAATTTTGGGCCCAATCCACAGGAAGCTACCCATATTTTTGTTTTGCCTGTAGAAGCTTCATTAGTTTTATTAGACTTTATGACTACAGAAATTCTTTATCTCCCTGCAGTGTTGTGGGAAAACAGGTGAATCTCCTATTCATTTGGCAGAAAAATTCAGTAAGCAGCACATCATACTGTCACTCTCTCACAAGTAGAATCCTGTTCTTTTGTCAAAATATAAGGAACAATTGGCTGATGGAAATTCTGATTGCTTTAAAAAGTCATTATTGAAAGAAGGCGTCTAGATCTTAAATGATCCTTTTATCTTCTACAGCCACCCAAAATGAATAATGATGAAATGACACATATTCTTTATTGTGTTGTGGTTAATAAAAAAAGGGAAAGGGAAGAAAACCCTAAACTAAGCATACTGTTTGATAAGAGCAAAGTCATCATAAAAGTGTGATGCCTTTTGAATCTACTAGCTACACGTGATCAGCATTTAGTAACATTTTTGGCAAGTTCCTCTTACTGCATCATAACTCTTGCTAGAGAAGTTTGTAAGCCTTCCGTCTTCACTTATACAGCCTTTTGCCCTACCCATATTAGCAAAGTGTTTTTAAAAGTTTGCCAGTTAGCACACGTTTAATTGTATGCAGATTTAAAAATACTAAAGCATAGTAAAGGGGTTTTAGTTTAAGCACACTTGGCATGTCAAGAATCATCCATGACTACTTATGATGAAGACAGCACTGTTTAGAACACGCTTCTTCACGGCCTCCTAATGCCAAGAAGTTGTGGTGGTGTGTGATACAAGTTGGTCTGAGTAGGTTAATAGTGCAGTCGCTTAGCCAAGAAAGTAATGATACTTTCATGCTTTGCAACCACACAGATCTCTGGTCATACTAACTTCCCAGCTCTAGAGGATGGCTGGAGGATCTTGAGTGGATCTATGTGTGTGGGAGAAGGACTATGGATGTATGTGGCTGTCTGTTCTTTTACATAGCTGTACAGGTTTTGGTTCTGAAGTGCTTTTAGTGCCCAGTACTATATGGTAATAATGCTCTGCAATACCAAACTTTTCATTCTGTATTTCCTGGGCAGCAAAACACAGTCCTATCTAATGCATCACAAAGTGAATCTCAGACTAAAATTAGAAAAATCTGTTTTTTCAAATGTGTGTATTTTTTGTTGTCTGTGCAGTGTTTCATACTACCAGATATTTCTTGCATTAATAATTTGACCATCTAGCCTACTTCTGAATAGGCTAATGGCAAGTCAGTGCTTTTATTCCAAGTGATATTAATACTTGGAGATAATAGCTACACCAGGCTTTTGCAAGGCAAAGAGCTAATGGATTGAAAGCAGTCCTGTTATAGACTGTTTTAATAAAATGTATTGAACTGAAGACATGGCAAGTAATTGTGGTACCTTAGTAAATGTTTTTCAGTTTCTTATCTAATAATGAGCCTGCATGTTCCACACTCAGCTCTGTAGACCAGCTTCATACTCATCCTTACCTATTGTAACACTTAGTGATACTTAGTTTGCTCTGATTCTCATTCTCTTTTATGTGCTGATGAACATATAAACAAATTAAATAGTCGTATCTGATGTAGTTGCAGTGAGTGTGTTTTGGTTTTACTGTTCTCTGAAAAGCTTGACCAGCACTAGAATCAAATTGTTAGATCTTTCTTGGGAAAGTTCCTGCCTTATATCCATAGTTGTCAGCATAGGAACTGTGATCACTGCAGCAATATAACCACTTCAGTGAATAGTGAAGTAATATTTATTTTCCCAACTCTAGGGCATGGTAAATTATGTGAGGTAAGAGGAATGTAGGTCATCATCTTCTGTCAAGTCCTTCATTTGATTATCATTCTTTTAGAAACCATAAGCCAGAAAGGCCTGTATTGTCAACATCATTGTTCCTTCATTTCTTTCTTCACTTGAGTGGAAGGAATTTCTGTTGCTTTGAATGGTCTGTCATTTTTTTTCATTATGAGTTTAAATTGAATACAATCTCTGTTTACACTGAGCCTTTCTGTTTGTCTATCATATTTGTCAGCTGGAAACTCATATTTTCTAGGAATGGGTTCAATTTTCCATAACTATTGGCAGATGTTTCTCTAGGATCTTCAGTGACAATGATGTATTTGTTGATAACCCAGTGCTTGCTGGAAGGGACTTTGCTTCACATCAGTGAGACTGTTTTTTTGTACAAGGGCTTTAGTCAACAGAAACATATTCCATTTCTTCCAAAAATGTCTAGGGGTAGTTTCACCCTATTTTGAATGCATACTTCATGCAATGAATTTTCCTTTGCTTCAGCTACTCTTTCCTCTTTGCAGCAGGTGAAATATGTAATGCTCTGGTTCCACTCTTTTGACTCATATTTTTGCAAGTTACATATTTAAGTAATTTTAATAGTTGAGCCCAGTGTTCCAAGATACTAACTGTAAGAGTTGGGTTGTGAGTAGATTTCATTATTTTAGTGTTGTTACTGTTTTTGTGCTCAACTTGCCACTTCAGTACCCTGATAGGAACATTTGAGGGGTTTGGTTCATAGGCCTGCTAGATGGTTTAGCAAGAGTGTGTCAGTGTCTGAACAGGAAAACTTTTGATGGGTTTCCCATACAGCTTTTATTTATTGGAAAAAAACTTACAGAGGATTCTGCAGTTTCTGTCTTACTGCAATTCTCTCCTACTTTCTCATCCTCTCCTACCTTCCCAAACCTAGACAACCTGTGTCACAAAGCCTCTCTTCTCAATGTGTCAACACAGCATCAACATAGTGTTGTTCTCAGCCATGTAGTTTACCTAAAAAAGACAGAAAATCTTCCTTTTGAAGTTTTTTCTAACTGAGTGCTTTTTCTTTGCATTGTTTCTGACAGGATTGCTTTTTTTGTTTGTTTGTTTTTTGGAGGTTTTGAAGGTGTGGGTTTTTTTTTATTTTTGTGGGGTTTATTTTTGTTTGTTTGTTTGTTTTAATATCACAATGCTCCATTGCTTACTTAGTTTGGATTTAAATGGTGGTAGAACATTGCATAGCTACAGTTTCTTTCCTTTCCATCTTTTATTAAAGGGTAAGCTACACAAATAGATAGCTGCAGATTATTTGAAATTTCTGGGGTTTTATTAGCTTTTAAAATGCATGGTTGGATCATATAATTCTTTTTTTCACAATATTTTTTCTGCCCTCTTTATTTTTTTTTCTCTCTGTAATATAATTGGAATAGTAGGAGAGCCTTGGGGAAAAAAAAGTTCTTTTAAGAACTGGGAAAATCATTCTCTTTTCCTCTGTTCAGTTTAGAAATAAGGTGTAACATCTGGTGCAGGGAACTGAAAATCCAATGTGTTCTAGTCTCAGTTCTGACTGTGGCCTGCCTTGTGACCTTGACAAATAAGCCTTTCTGTGGTCTGGTTTCTTATTCTCTGTTATCAGGAAGAAACATTAATATTTGCAAAGCATTCTGAGATTTCCTGGAATTAAGATATGTATAACTATAGACTCTTTCATTATCTGTTGGAAGGTATATAGGTGCTCTAAATATTGTTCTGCTTTGCTGAGCAAGAGTACAATTGAAGTGTCTTTGGGAGGCATAAGCTCAATATAAGTGTCATATTGGCCAAAAAATAATTCAGTAGATGACAGTCTAGAATAAATCTGTTAGGTGTTAATTTTTGTAGTTATTATCCTCTGTGAATTTTTAGTTAAGAATAACACTTAACAATCGGAGCAGTGAGGTTATTGATATATAAACAAAACATTGGTTGATTCAGCCTGCTGTTTGACTCAGCATTTACAGAAGCTACAAGATGTGCATGAGTGATGAAATTTGGGCATCTAAGTCCTGAAAAAACTGAGCCAAGCATTTGCAAGAATTTATCATATGCCTTAGAGAAACTTAATGAATGTGATGGTGCTTTACATGCTTCACATGAGACTTGGCCACAGCTTTTCCCTCTGATTGGAATTTTATTGCTTTCTTCTCCTTCCCTCAGGCAGAAGTCATTATGTACTGTGATTTACTATTGCTAACATTAATTTGCTGGTTTTAACATCCCTTAGTGCAATGTTCTAGATGCTAAAAGGTGAAACCTGAGAAAAATGTATCATGACATTTTAGATCATCTTCAAAATGTTTAGAAAAAAATTATTTTCTGAACTTTAAAAAGTAATTTATCATTTTATTAATATAAGGCCAAGTCATTATTCTATTTGCTGTGCTGTGCTGCAGAAGCAACATTGAGGAATGCTCAACAGTTCTAGGGCTTTACATGAGTTAATAGTATTTAGTTTTCAACATGATCTGTCTGTGAGCATTATCATGTGTAAATGCAACCATAATTTTTAATAGCGGCAGCTAGGTTTGGAGTTCTGTAAAATTCAAATTGTTGTGCAAAAAAAAGTGTCTATACTAATCTGATTATATTACTGTGAAGCTTCAATTATTGTTAATCTTAACCTGAATTTAAAAAAGGCTTCTGAAAGTACTGACAGTAACTTGACTTGCTGGAATAGCTAGCAATGTTAGTAGTGATACACAAATATATTAATTGTGCCAGAAAACGGTCTTAAATAATCCAGTGGTGGTAACAGTTTATTTTAGCCAATAACCAACGCTCCAAAATAACAGAAAAAGTTCTTATTCCTCAGCCTGCCTACTCATACCAGGTGTATATCTGCATCTGTCTTCCCAGAACCCCCTTTAATCTGCAGTATATGGGGTTCTAATCTGAGGTTTTTCCCAGCTGGTATGTAGGAATACAGTTTTCAAATTTGTAACCTGTTGATTTTCTTTTGAGTTTACTGGGAACAGAGAAGAAACATTTCCTTACTAGGTTTCCTGTTAACTGACTTCTTACCTATGATATGTTAAACTATCTCTTTGCTATAATTAATGAGCTAAGGTTATATGTAATTGTTCGGAATTGCTGCACTTGTGTCATTTGTGAATTCCTTTTTTATGCTTGATAGTAGTAAACTTTCTGTAAGTAAATCTTGGTAATGAGTGAGGAATTTGTGTAAGCAAGATGAGGGATGACACAGTAATGGGCCCGTCTTCAGTATTCAACAACTACAAGTTATTGTTTGTAATGTGATATATATATTTATATATGTGTATGTATTCTTGCACAGAGTGCTTGTTTTCTTAGTTCAGGAGATATTTAAGAATTGGTTAATTCTGGTCTGCTGCAGATGGAGATTAATTTCTTTACAATAAATTATAACTCCACAGGGTCAGAATCCTTCCATTTTAAAATACAGGAATTACAAGACAGTTTAAGTTAAGGGGCAGAAGCCTTCACTTTCTGGATCTAAGGAAATGCAGTCCAAAGGTACTAAGAAAGAAAACAATGTAGAGCAAAGAGAAGGATGGAGCGAGGGGAGTTGACACACAGCAGAGCGCTAAAGATTCCAGGCAAAGGGTTTCTGTGTATAGGCATCACGTATGGATGGAGAAGTGAATGTGTGTCAAAGAGGAGAAGAATTTGGGATAGAAATACAGAGTAAAATCAGAATGAAGAGAAAAAAGTTAATAGCTAATGACTAAAACTTCCAAAGAGTAAGAGTAATGCCAGGAAAGATACCAGTAACGGATTCACACTGATAGGACACTCAAGGGTAGTATAGTTATGGAAGCTCAAGGGATTATTTTCAAGATATGTTACACGTGCCCCCCACCCCCCAAGCAAACCTGTAAAACCCCCGAACAACCCTCAAACCAGCAACAAACCTTAAACAATTGTCTTGCAGAGATATCCTTTCAAATGTTTTATTTGCACTCAAAAGGGTTGAGCTTTGTCAGCAATGATAGTTCGCACTGCATCAAATGTGGTAGCACATATTGCAACAATCCTGCCTTTTTTTTCTCCCCCCTTAAAGTTACTGCATAGTTAGGTGTCAAAACTTGGTAAGTGAGAATGCTGTCCTGTACATTAATCTGTTACTCTGGATGACGACTTGGATTTAGAGTTCAAGAAGACCTGTAAAATTACCAAATGTATGTAAAGCCCCTTCTCTCCTCTTGCTGTGCCTAGAAATATCTTTCTGTCCTCATCTTTGCCTGTCTCCAGCAAGTTCCTTGGATCATAGACGGATCCCTACCTTCCATTTTGAATTTCATCAGTTTTCTCATCTACATGCCTAATTCATACTTAATTCATTGGATTCTGTGTCACATAAATGGAGAAAGAGTATAATCAAAAAGGTGTAACAGGCAGATAAGATAAAGAGAAAGAAGAGGTCAGAGGTGGAACATATAGGAAAAGATGGGGTTCTTTCAGCTGTGTTCTGTCACACTGTTTCTGTTGCCCAGGTTTCAAAGGAGTTGGAGGAAAATGGCCACATTTTTGCAATGGCATCTGGTGCTGATGGAATCAGTTCTACATAATATAAACTAAGTCTTTTTTGTGTGGGAATGTCTTGGTGGCATTATATGTAAGTGTAAAATAAATTGAAAATAGGAATGAAGAAAAAAACCAGATATTTTGTAATGCACTATTTAAATATTAGACTATTTTAAAAATATTGGAGACTATTTGCTTATGCATATATGAATACAAATAATGAATTTATTAGAAATCTTTTCTTCTATTATTTACCCAAAACTTTGTGGAATGTGTGTAAAAAGAACCTTAAAAAAAAGAGTGGTGTTTTGAATTTGTATTTTTGTTGTGTGTGATTGGTTGTGTCAGGGAAAAGTGAATGTACTCTCTATGACTTATCAAAGGAAGGCTTGCTTTATTGAAGCTTGCACAGATGGCTAACTGATATCAAAGGTTTCTGCAACACTGCCTACAAGTTGCCAGAAGGTCAGTGTGAAAATATATCCCTGCCTGATTCCATAGCAAAGAACAGTTATTGTTACCAAGATTTATTAAATCCTGTCCTCCTAACAAACAGTACCTCGAATCAAGCACTTCTTCTAGAGGTAGCCCACAAGAAGCAGTTCCAGTTGTAGGACCTTTAAAATGTTGTTTACCAAAACACATTTTTTACATTGTTTGAACATGATTCATTTAACATATTACAAGGAGAGTGGAATATAGTGGGTGGAATAGTCTATTAAGTGCAGTTGAAGTTAAGCTGGTAAGAAGAATCTAAATTATTTAAAATGTGTCTCTCCAATAATTACATCATTGCCACTGTGCCATGAAGAAAGCTTTAATCATTATAAGCAGTTAGGAAGGTGTATCAGTGAAAAATGGCTTGATTAGTTAATTTTTAAAATTTGCTTTGTGGATTGGGGCTTTTATAGCATATAAAGAAGATTACCAGCCTAATACATGCCTCATTCTGCTAATTTGTTGGTTTGTTATATGTTTTGTAAAAATCCATTCTTTCTTTACAAAGAGAACTTTTCATGGTTACTCATGATTGTTATACTCACACATGCTGTTCCACAGGTGTGTAGAAAAAGAGTTTACCTACACCATGCAGTTGCAACGTGAATTAGGTGCCTCTTTTCTTCTGAAATGATTATATAAAGGAAGGACAAAATTTTAGCCTAACAAAGTACTACTATTCTTCTTCAAATTAATGCTTTGGAAGAATTTTAACTAAAGTATATTTTGGAAATAGTGAAAATCACATTTTAATTAACAAAATCCAATACTGAGTGCAAAATGTCCAAGATCCTCCAGATATTTTAAGCCTAATGCGTTAAATATTGTAACACTGTAGTATAACAACTGGTGTTTAGGTTGAGAAGATATTTTTGTTGATACAGACATAATTTCACATCTTAGAAGTTACATTATCATGTATACTTCGTTTAACTAACAGAAAAATGTAAATCACCAGTGCTTGACACTGGATGTACATTTCTGTGCTTAGAACTGCGGTACTGAGAAATACTACCCCCCTTCTACTAGTCAGATAATAAGATAATTTTTTTTTGCTTTCTGTTGCAGCAAAATATGGTACTCTCTACAGAGTGAATATTTTGATGTTAATTTTAAAAATCCAATGATTCTGTTTGATGAAAGAGTTTAATATTGGAGTATTAGAAAGACCTTTAAGACATGTACTTGATTCTTAGTGATATGAAATGTTTTTCAAGAGCTGTTCTTAGGTACTAGCATAGATGTCAGTGGGTCAATATCCTGCTGATGAAAACATGAATTCTACGATTACCTCAGTGAGAGCAATTAGGAGAAAAATGCCTCTATTTTAAAATGTGCTTAACTATGTGTCTAACTCTAGTATGTATAAGTCTAGAAGCTTGTTGTATTCCTTTAAATTTTCCTGAATCAGAGTCCAAAATCGGAAGAACTTAACTTTTTTTTTTTTTTTTTTTTTAGTACAAAATAATGATTCTTTTTTCCATTCACAAATAGCAAGTGTTTGAAAACAAAGTATTTTGGCTGAGTATGTCTCTCCTAGGTAATTTTCTCATATTAGAAATATATCTCACATTTAGTTATACCAATTAGTTAAAGTTTCTGAAACATTTTTCTTCCAATTCATTGCTATAAAGGTTTGCAGCTACTAATAAATGTTATTTGAATTGCTTACCTCTAAGCTGTATCTTTGTGATAGGATAGATAATAGTTATGGTGATGTTGATGTTAATAGTAATATCAAAGAATTGTGAGAGAGTTCTGTTCCCTTAAGTATTCTGATTGTCATACTAATCTTTGATTGAAGGATATGCATCAGACTAATTCTACTGCATATAGAAAATAATTCTTTCCAATGCAATGGTTGTGATGTTTATCTATGGCAACATCAGTTGTGTTTTACATGGTGTTCCAACAACTTCGATTTTGCATTTACTTTTAAAGATACTAAAAGATGCTTCCAAAATTATTGTGATCCATGAAAGTACCACTGTGAGTATTTCAGCAGACAGTGGCATGTCTCTTTTGTGTCTGTCCCTGGAGGCTCCTTCAACAGAATGACATTTAGTTTTGCTTTAGAGAGAATCTTTCAGTCACTTCTTTGTCTTGAGAGCAGGAAGCCATATAACTGTCAGCTACAAGTCAGTCAAATGGGAAATGAAGAAAAAACATTAAAAAACATTGCTGCCACCACCACCAAGAAGAACAAAAAAATCTTCCAGCTTATTTATCAAAGCAACAGAATATTTTTTTTCTTGTCTCATTTTAGGGAATATGAGTAGAAATAGTTTTCAGAACATGCGTGCTGTTGTTGTCTGATAGGTTACTTTCAAATATTTCCACTTTTTGGTGCCTAGAAGCCTGTCTTCTGTATTTTCAGGCAAGCAGCAATTCTGTTGAGCATGAAGTTTCTCCATTACTTTTTACTCAGAAGTGTATGATTTTAAAATTTTTAAAACTTCTAAAAAGTTCTATGATATTTCTAACACCTGCCTGTTTTTCTAAAATCATTTGCAGTAGTTCTATCAGAATCTAGTGGAAACTGATCAAAGATTACTGAAAGACAGAAATTCTATGCCTCATTTAGACATAATTTATTCTGAGTCTTTTTATATATTATTATCATTCCATCATAGAATAAATTTTATTTCTTGATGTGTTTTCTTCCTTGATACTTCAATCCTGACTTAAATAATTATTTTCTTCCAAACCACTGGAAGTCTTGGTGTCTAACAGCAAAAACAGTAATCCTCTAAATTTTGGGTTTAACAACATTTCTAATCAATGTGTAGCAACATGACTTGAATATGAAAGGATTTTGTGAGTAAATGGAGAGAAAATCCAGTGCTGGTTGTCTTTGTGTTACAAATTTCATTTTTAAAAGTTAAAAATATAACAGTGGATCATCTACGCACCTTTCCAGTACACAGAAGTACCTTAATTGCTTTTCTGTTACTGTTCATTGTGACTGATCAATGACTCTCTAAATCAGACACACTATTTCAAATAAGGTTAAGTCTTTCACAGTATGTGTGTATATGTACTTATATACATGTTGTTCGAAAAAGGAAAATTCTAATCATATTTTGGGTAAAAACTATCATTAAAGACAGCTGCATAAAATTACAGTTTCTATGTTGAATTTTTTTTCTTCTTTCCATTCCATTCTCAATTAGAGGGCAGTGTTGTGAATATACAGCATACTGATGTTGACATATTGAAAGTAAAGCATTTTTAATACATCTTGGATGCCTTCTTTTCATTATATATCTTACAATTTTCAAGAGGAAGAAGGGTGGACTAGAAATGATAGGTGGAAATAGCAGGTAAAGAAATTTGCATCCAGTCCACAAAAAGCTAGCTAGTAGAAAAGTTGCATTCAGTCCCTAGTGTTTCAACTTTTCTATGATTAAACACCCTGCTTGTTTAAAAGGGGTGATAAAACTAGCTGTAGCAAACCAGAAACCCAGGACATGCATTTACCAGGATTTATTTTTTTTATATAACTTTGTTCACCTGAAAGAAAATACTGTCTCAAATTTGCCCTTCAACTGAGTCATTTAGCTATAACACTAAGTTCTTAAAAAGTTTTTCCATTTCAGACTATATGTTTTAGCCAGTGAATTTGTTTTTAATCTGAATAATTGCAATGGGTTTACATGGCAAGGTTTTGGTAGCGTAGGGGAATAATTGCACTGGGTTTACATGGCAAGGTTTTGGTAGTGTAGGGGAATAATTGCACTGGGTTTACATGGCAAGGTTTTGGTACTGTAGGGGGGCTGCAGCTGTGGCTTCTGTAAGAAGGGATCAGGAGCTGCACATGTCAGAGCCAGGTTTAGCTGGCTCCAAAATGAACCCACTGCTGCCCAAAGCTAAGCCCATCAGCGACTCTGGTCATGCCTCTGTGATGGCATATTTAAGAAAGGGTAAAAAACACTGCGCAGCAGCTGTGAGAGGGAGGATTGAGGAAAATGTGAGAGAAACAGACACTGGAGTCAGAAGTGAAGTTGAGCCTGGGAAGAATGGGGGGTGAGGGGAACTGTTTTTAGTTTTGTTTTTATTTCTTGCTATCCTGATCTGTTATTAATTGGCAATAAATTAATTTAATTTTCTCAAGCTGAATCTGCAATGCTAATTGGTCAGTCACCTCCCTGTCCTTATCTCAACCCATGAGCTTTTTCATCTTATTTTCTCCCCCTGTCCTGCTGAGGAGGGGGAATGACAGAGCAGGTTGGTGGGCTCCTGGCAGTCAGCCAAAGTTAACCCACCACAATAGTTTATGTGCTGTAGGCATATTGATTTACTTATTTCAGTCTCCTAATACTAAGTATTTTGGAGCATTAGGTGCAGTAACTTTAGTCTGAAAATTGTCTCAGCATCTACAGTATTCCAAGTGAAGACTCCCCTGTATTTTCATGACCAGCATTAAAAGTTTATTCAAATAAGTCTAAAATATTCCACTCATATGCATAATTTGTAAAGAAAAGCCATGTAAAATTCTTTGGGAGGACTAAAATCAGGGACTAGAGCAAAGTTGATGAGGAAAGTACTGCATGAGATTTTAGGGTTTGCATTGCACAGAAGGTCAGGTTACATGTTTATATCAAGCTTTTCTAGACCTTAAACATAATACTCCACCTTCTTGCTTGTTTATTCCTCCTTGTAGAAAAACCTGGGTAAAACTGTAACTTGATATAGTACTCGTATGCATTTTGTTTTGAAGAGTTAAAAGCTAGGACTGTGTATATGCCTGTAAAGACCTTTGGGTCAGGTGGATACTACATGAGTTATTTTTAAAAAGAAAATTATGATGCCGCTAAAGATACGTGCAGTCTCTGGATTTGACATGGTATTGGCTTAAAACTATCAGGAATAGCTAATAGAGCAAAAAAGAAATGCTATGGTTTCTTTTTGGTCTTAACCTGTAGGAGTTAATCAAACAATGGACTGTCCATAAGTACCTTTGTGGAATCCTAGTGTGTCACATTTGTTCAGATAGTATCTTCTCCTGAATGATCTTCTCCCCCCAAAGAAGTGAGGAAGAGGCAAAAAGGAAAAATTTGATTAAAGTAAATTTTCACATGTGGGATTCTTATTTTGGACTTTCTTTACTGTGAACTGCAGCATATTCCTTTACTTGTCACTTACAAACTTTTGTCTTCTCTTGCAGTGCACTTGTAGGAAAGACATGGTGTCAATATCCATGGACATCTTTGTGAAGAAGTTTCAACCAGACAGATACCAGCTGTGGAAACAAGGAAAGGATATATACACCATTGATCATACAAAACCAACTCCTGAATCAACACCTGAAGTAAAGACCTGGCTACAGAGAAGAAAGAAAATAAAGAACTTTCCCAGGTGATATTTATGTTTCTTTATCCTCCATTTAATTGTCTTTAATATGATGTCAGTTTCCTTTTTGTTTCTTTTTTTGCCACTTTATCAGATGTTTTATTTTAATTAATTTACTTTAGACAAAGTTTGTTTTTCTGTTTTCTGCATTAAGATGAACCTGGGGACATGCAAGTATTTTTTTCAGAATGACTATGAAAAATTAATTCAACTTACAAGTTATGTGTATAGCTAAAGTTACTGAGTATGGAGAGCATCAAAATGCATTCCAGTGTGGTATTTGGAATCTTTCTTTAGTAGAGATTATTTCATTAAAATTTTCAAGGTGTGGATATTTGCTATTGTTTCTAGCGACATCTGCAACCAAAAGACAAGGGAGAAGTTGGAAAAACTTATCATGAAGCTGTGGCAGAATCCCAACTGCTGTGTGAAGTCTCTAGCAATAGTCTAGCCCTCACTGCCATGTAACACCAAGGAGATATCATGGCCTATTTGGCACACTCTCAGAGTGCTGCAGCCAAAACCTCTCTGTGTCTACCACAGGTCAATCACGAATCATAATTTGGCATAAGGAAGGCCTAAATCTCAGTTGTTGGTGTTGACACCACTAAGAAAATTAGGAAAAAAGTTTCTTATCTTGTCACTGAAGCTATCAAAGCTTTGACCTATTAAAGCAGTTTCATAGCTGCATCTTTTTTCTTGGTGTGTATTGTGGTTTTTGTTTGCATTGCACAAACATTTTTTGTACACTAATGCTTTCCTGTCTTACTTATCAGGACCTTTATGGATTTTCTTCCTCATTATCTAATAAAGATCTACTTAATTTCTAGCCTAGGGTGGGTGGTTTTGTTGGTATCTACTTACTGTGGACTGCAGTTTGCTGGGTTAAAGATAGTGCTGGATTTTTTAAGAACTTTTTCCTCCTTCAAATAATTTTACAATATAGTTACTTTTTAAACTTGTTCTTAAACTGAATTTCCTCATTATCTTTGTAAATTAATGTATTTCTTGAGGAAAATTATAGGCACATCAACTTGTAAAGGAGAGGACCAACTGCCACTGTAGTGGAACGTTATAACTGAGAAATGTAACATTGGCTTTGTTCTGGGTAAGAATAGTTTGTGGGGTAGAATCAGTTCTTGAAGACAGCCAGTGACATAGCTAGACAGCCAATTTGTTAGTATATGTATAATATTAACCTGGACACACAAAGAGAATAATTCTGTTGTTTAGCTAGTTGAATGCCATTTTGCCCTGTAGTAAGTTTTACTGTATGTATTGTACAGCATAACTGCAAATTCATGCTTGGACCAGCAGTGATTCATTTGGTAGTACCCTTACAGGTAGCCAATTTTAACTAAAAGCAAAGACTCTTTAATAATCTTGTTGAAAGTTTTATCATAGGAACATGTGGGCTGATTTTGTGTACTTCACTAATAAACACAATTCCGATGCTGTTTAATTCTTGAGTTGGCTTTTGCTCAGGCATAGTAACAATGCGTATTGTGAAGGGAAGATAAAATGTTTATTCAGCTTCATTTTGAGTGTAATGTGTTGACTGAAATTGTCATCATTCTGATTATGGGAATAATACAAGTCCAGCAGAGTGAAAACAGAAATACTGTCTGTGGAAATCTTAATGAATATAGTGACAGGGAGAGCTTAACTTTGAAGTTTATGGCTGAAATACTTTGCTACAATAGAACATCTAATGACTGCATGTAAACAGTAATAATACTTGCAGTTATATTAGAGTGTGAACTGATGGGCCTCTCATACTTTGGCAAATTTTCTGGAAATTACTATTTTATAGAGAAGGTATTGAAAGGTATATATTAGTGGACACAGGATAAAATGTAAGGGGAAGCAAAATGTTTTTCTGGAGAAGTGTATAGTCTAAGATGCAAGACATTTGTAAAACTCCTGTTTTACCTGCTGTAGTTGGGCTTTTATGACTAGCGTGTTACGAGTTTTGAAGCCTGATGTGTGATGAAGCATATAAAAATTTCCTCCCATGTCACATAGTTGAATTTGAAACTGGACTAATCTCCTGTTACTTTCATCCTAAGCACATAAATTGCAAACCAGTTTCTGACAGGGTGCCATTTCTCCTGCTTTAACCTTTCCCTTCTGCTTCTGAGGGTGCAAAAACTTATGCTGAAGCTTTAATGTCAACTTTGTTTTTTACACAGCATTATTAAATGTATTGCTTGATATTGTAGCCATTCAAAATATTTGATGATCAGAATTTTTCCTTTCAGATGCTTGTTGTTTGTGTTAAAATGCACACAAAAGGTTCCAAGATATCTAAACAGATCTGATTTTACAAGGGTATTCAGACTAATGCTTTATTAGCATTGAGGTTTGGAAATACCACTCGAATGTAGTCCAACTGACAAGTTTTTCTTCATTACTTTTATAAGAGTTATTTTCTTTCAGGTTCAAAAGACTGATTCATTAAAAAGTAGTTTGGATGCTGGTTAAGTAATAGTTACTTAATGTTATTTTACTTTTAGTCTAATAACTTTTCCTTAGAATGGTGATAAAAGATTAGAAGGTTAAATCCAATCAATTGTTAATCTATCACTTAATAAATTGTAAACACTATCTCAACACAAAAAGATGAAAAAATGTCAGTTTTTTACCACTTTAAGCAGGTGAAAGGGACATACATATTGGTAAACGATTTATCTTATCCAAGACAGACATTCTACTCTGACAGCAATATCTCTTATAACAGCTTCCAGCACACCAGATCACGATCTAAAAAGCTTAAAACTCCAGAGGACAAGAGACTATCTGCTAAGGTAGCTGGTGCAGAAATCATAGCGACTGAAGCAGCTACTGATGGCTTCAAGGTCAGTGAAGAACCTGGAAAAAAAGTGAGACTGGTAAACACAGGAGTGCCTTCTGGGGAAGAAGAAAACCGTAGTAGAATGCAGCTGGATCAACATTTATTGGATAATGTCAAGGTTGCAGGTGAGATAAGGACTGATTATATTTCACAAGTAAGTTGTAGGCTGTTGATACTCTAATGCCACAAATCAGTGGATGTTAAAGCATAGTATTATCCTAAGTAGCATACTAAAATACTTATGTATAAAGTTATGCAGAGAAGATTGATATTCAGTAAGAGTGAGAAAATGCCAAAATTAATATTCTGAGCTGACAGTAATATCACCTAAACTATTTTAATGAAGTGTTTTTTAAAGGGGCAAAAAGGATGAGGTTTTGTAAATTTTATTTCTTTAATAGAGCGATATGTTTTACAGCAAAATTTTTTGATATGGAAATGATACAGAATCTCTTAACACTTAGGTAAACAGTACAGAACATATATGCTCGTAGTATGCTACATGTATTTTCATGAAGAATGTTGCATATTAGAAACGGTGTATACTTTTGCACAAAAATGCTCTGTTTTGAGACTTCTTATCACGTCCTGTTGAGCTGTCTGACAATGCAAGTTATAAAGGCCATGTCAAGCCAAAGATGGTTCTTTTTTTCCCCACAGGTATTTTATACTAATAGGCTTGGTCTGTTCTGGACTTTATTTCTTCTGTTTCACATTTAATTGTAGTTCAGGTGTAGTTTCACATTCCTGTTCAGAAAGGCAAACTGTGATTTTAAGGTTGTGAGCAGTCCCATTTGGGTTTATATTGATACTGAAAATTTACTTGCAAACTGTGTATAGAGTATTTCCCTGATTGTGAACATTAATGGTTATGTTAATGGTTATTTGGAGATGGTAAACACCAGGATTGATCCATATAAACATAACAAAGACAGTATTCCAGTATGGAGGCTTAGAAATTACTGTGTACAAATTAATTGGTGCTCTGTCAAAGCCTTTCCAGGTCTGTTCTAATGATCTTTTTGTTTAAAGGTGCTATTCCTTTACAGCTTCCCCCAACTTTTAATAGAGGTTTGGAGTGTTCATGACCCTTGAGGGACTAGTATTTAGTTAGCAGCCATTCTGTGTTCATTGACAAGGGAAGGAAAAGCAGAGAAGAGTGGAGAGCTGTCCTCTTTCCTTTGTGCTATTAAGAGGTGGTGCCTAGAACTTTGTAGGGAAAAGGACCTGTTTAGATATGATGGTGAAAGCTCCAGTACTGATGTTGGAGATGGTTGTTTACCTTGTATTATCTCTGGCTAGTATGTCCATTATGCTCAATTGAGGCAGTACTCTTCGTACCCAGAGATTATGTTTTAGTATTGGATGGACTTTGTATTACTAAATTTTATATTCATTTGACCTGAAAAGGGAATTTTACAGAAAAGCAAGTTCAAATAACAATTGTAAAGAAAGAATGGGGAGGGACTTCACAGAGACAGTTTTCTTTAATGCCTTGGACCTGCTGCTGAATCAAAATTCACTGTGGTGTGTTCCATAGAGTTCTTCAGGAACAGGATTTTTGAGTGACCTCTCTAACCCATTGTTCTGTCTATCCCATGCAAGCATCAGCAGATGAAGAATTTTGATAAAGTCCACACAATTTCACCCTTCAGCATCACTGAAATATAAAAATATGCTAATTGTTGAAATATAAAATTATGCTAATTGCTTTTCATTTTTAGACCGGTGCTGCTGTTTTCAAAATATTCTTGGTATCTATTTCAAATACATCTTCCTAATTATAAACCTTTAATCTTGTTTATTGTCATTTTAAAAACAGGCATAATAGGTATAAATGCAGGGTATAAAGTTCAATATACCAAACTTTTATATTTTTTTTTCCAACTATTCAAAGTGCCTGTGGGCTGTCAGAGTAAACAAGCTACGTGAATATTGATTATTTTGAATGACATGAAGACCTGTTGTAATACAAATATGAAATACAAAATACCAATTAAATGATTAAAACTGTATTTCACACTTCAAACGCAAAACATTTACATTTAATTTATTCTTTGATCAAAGCTATACTCCACAGTTGTGTATGTCCTTCTACCAAATACTTTTCTGTATGATTTCTAAATGAGGAACCATGCTTTGAATTTCAATACCTCAGATCATTTTGAAATGAAATATAGTGATATAAAGTGAGATTTATTAACAAATCATATTCTTGATCTATAGGAAGCATCCATTCAGACTCGTATTTGAGCCCTGTTCCTGTACTAGAGAAAACAAAAATGGAAGATGAGGACAGGACAGATTCCAATCATCCTGTCTTTACATTTGAAGATTCTGTGGCCCGCATACCCGCTTCTGATAGCTGTAGAAAAGAAGAGAGTTTGAAATCTCAGAATCAGTCTGTTTCATCCATACAATACCATAAGTCCGAGGGACAAGCTTCTGAAGCAGAAAACCCAGATAAGGAGGAAAATGTCCTGATAGAGGATGATGTGAGCAACTTAGAAAGTTGTGGAAATAGCTTGGAACATGGAGAAGTGCCCGTTGTAAAAAAGGATGAAGAAGATGGCATGGAAACATTGAGTGTATGTGAAGCAAATTACATCGTTATAGTAATATATTCCTGATTTAATGAAATGTGAATGAACATGTTTCTAATGAGACCTGATATCCATATTAAAGCACTTAACAATATGCATGATTTTAATCAGATGCTAATTTGAACATGTTTTGAAGTGTTCAGGCAAGGGTGGGAATTTGGATCCAAAAGTAGGATGTTTCTGGAGCTGGCTTGTTGACGTATTTTCCTTCTGATTTTAGATACCTAGTAATTTCACTTTATATCTGTGAATCTCAACTGTCAGCAACTATTTTCAAGCTATTCCTATGTTCACTGCCTGCCAGTATGAGCAAGGCTATCAGTTTTAGTTATTGCTATTGATGTGAAATTGAAATGATTAGAGATGAGTACTATATTTGGTATCACCTACTTGTGCTTCAAAAAAAATGGCTGTTTTGACTAAGTATTAAGGAGACTTAACAGTGTGCTAGTAAAATGTCAGCAGAATGGGTTGATTCTGAGAGACTTACTATCTAAGGGCAGAACATATCATTGTGGAAGCACATGGTAATGTATTTTTGGACTGATGCCCTTCTCAAATGAAGAAGTGGATAAACCAAAGCTGAGGAGCATCTCTGCATTGAGTTAGGTGGAAACAAAGTTTCCTTTCATTCCATTATATTATCTCACATAGTTTGTAAAAATCTTATGGACTTCCTTGCTTTAGTTGAAACTGTATCCATAGTATTGAAGTTGGAGAAAGTGAATCTTCAAGACATGGCTTTAGAAGGATAATACAGATTTCAGGGTCTGAAACCTGCTGTTCTTGGATTTTGGAAATGGCATAAAACATGTAAAGGAAACACTTGAAGAAAAAATCCCTCTCATAAAAGGAATATGGTTTTTAATTTTTAAATAGTGGATTTAATAATGTTTTCTTATTGGGGCACATACAAACTTACAGTCTTTTTTTTACTCTTGCTATTCTGCTATGAAGGGTGGGCAGCTGACTTTAGGAAGCATGATGAAAAATTAAGCTGTGGTGGTAGTCACAGGAGCTTTCTGAGTTGTGAGTTCAATCCCAGTTTGGCAGAGTGAGAGCAGGAAATCCACTGTCAGATTGCCACACTTAGTGGGAAATATATTTTAAAAGCCAAATTAAAATCATGCTGACCCTTTCACAGACATGAACTGTGCACTAATGATTTTTTGTTGTGAGTTTTAGTAATCTGGGCTCCAACCCTTCTGCTGTAATAATAATGAGCACTGTAAGCATCTCAGTGTTTTAATCATCATGTAGCAGAGATTATATTTATCTCTTTCTGTGCCTTTCAGCCATTTATACGTGAGGTTTTGGATATTCTCCAGTATAATTGCATACTCTTTCTTTCTCTTTTAAGTGAAGAAGTGTGTTGTACAGAGGCAATTAAAAAGTCTGATCTTCTTTCCCTTTTTACTTAGTTGGTAACTTTTTCTAGGTCATAAACCTGTCCAGTGCTTTAACCACATCTTCCTCCCTCTGCTTATCACAGTAAATATGATGTTGTTTTGTGATTTACTTCCCATTTTATAGTAGTAATTTTCAACCCTCAAATCAGTAAAGGGGCATGTGTGTAACCTGCTAACTTAGATTCAGGGTCTTGAGAAGCTGTGGTCCATAGGAATTGTGTGAGACTGTCCTTCCCACCCTTCTGCCAGTGTGCTTGCCTTTCCTGTGCTCCTGAACCTCCAGATACCATCAGCAGCTTTTTACTTCGTGATTCCCCCACTGGCACTCAAATACAGAGTTGTGAAAGCTGCGCTTCTAGAGTTTGTAGTGTTGGCTTTAGTTCTTGAAGCTTGGATAACTTCGAGCTGTAGTACATAAGGTTGCTTGAGGGAGGAAAGAATTTCCTCATATCCCAAATCAACATGTTAATTACATATCAGGACTCTTAATTTCTTACCTAAATTCCAGATAATTTTTTTACTTCCTCAGGAATTTTGCACTCTTTCACAAATGATGTCAGCGGGTTTCTGCCTCATTTTCCCAGCCACGTTTAGTGGCTGTATTGTACTTCTGGTTCTGGAGAACTGTTTGGGCTGTTCTTCCTCTCAGACATCACCTGAGCAAACCAGGATTTATGCTCTGTAATTTGGGAAGGGCTGCAGTAACTTACACCTCAAACCATTTGTGTTTGACAAGGATTACTCTTTTTTGATTAAAGTGTATATTCTGAATTAGAGACAAATGCTTTATAGGTACACTAAAGGTGCTTCAAGTACCCTGATAGTATTTACAGAATTGACATCTGTGCTCATTTACAGAAGAATGTTTTTGTTCATCAAAATTAACTTTGCAGAATTACATACTAAATTAGTTTTATTTTTTCCTTTTCAGTCAGTGAAAGTTGAAAGAAAGAAAGTATCTAAGAGTTGGCGTCATCCACTAAATAAACCCCCAGCTAGATCTCCAATGACTTTGGTTAAACAGCAAGCAACTAGTGATGAAGGTGAGTGTACTATTTATTATATTTTTCTGGTGATCTTTTTCTGTGATTATGAGACACCATATATATAGATATTTGCAAAAGCAACCAAGATGAAATAATTTCTTTCTGCATGGGAAATGTAAACAGTGAGGCCTTTGAAGCCACAGACAGGTCATGTACTTTTTGCCTGTCTTCACTCAAATTCTTCTAAAAACATTGAAATTGTCTTTGCAAAAAGCTCTGAACAGTAAGACGTCATTTAAAACAAGTATATTTGCCAATCAAATATTCCTTATTAGAACACATAGCAGTTGTGTTTAAGAACAAGTTTTTAATATTGGAAATGTAGATAAAAGTGACATAAGAATCCTTTGAATACAAATCTTAGGTGTAAGCCCTAGTTCCCTATACTGCTTTAAAACCACTTTTTCCTTGTTGTCTGTTTTTTTTGATAGACATTGTACATTTGGGAGTCAATGCCTTAAGATACTATAGTTCTCATTCAAGAAAAAGGCTACTGACTTCTGGGTATCATCAAAAGCTTATCAAGAGAGTTTACATATGTCTTGATTTCTAGGCTTCTGCTTAGTTGCATATGGAAAGAAAGAACATGTCTCTCCCTGTAGTTTTGGTAAATCATTTTTACTCTGTTGATTTAAAATAATAATGTAAAAGCTGATTTTGATGCATGTATCATCTACATGTCTCATATCTCTATATCTGCTTCTAACTGTATCTAAGTAGTGTGCAGGTTTGCATGTAGTGAATAGTGTGCAAGACGTTGAAAGTAAGTACCATATTTTCACAAACATAAAAATGGTGCAAAAACATAGTTCTGTTTTTAGACATAATGAAAATAACCTTTGTGTATTAGAAAGCAGCAAAAGGTCTCCTCTCTGTTTACCCAGCTGAACAATTCTTGAGAATTTTTCTTAGAGCAGTTTTCTGCTTACTTTTAAGTGGCAGAAGGCAACTGGAAGCAGGGTAAATGGCCCTCCTGGGAATGCGTAGACTACTGGGCTTCTGATTTGACATTTAGGTACTTTGAGTAATTTTATTTTATTTTATTTTAATGCTGAGTAGTGACCACAAAATTCCATTGTTTAATTAAATTGAATAAATAAGAAGCATAATGTTAGGCAATCCTTTTGAATACACTTGTCCAGATCTTCACCATAGATTGCAGATACGCATGTTATTGTATATTGTACAGTACCTTCATGCACTTCAAGCAATAGAGTGAAGTACGAATTAAGAAGCATATCCATAAATAATGATGATAAGTGACAGTGATATATAGAACAGAGTTCTGTGCAAAATAAGTAAATACTTCTGCAGCCATGAGTTTTAGTGCTCTGTAACTAGATACCGCAGTGATCAAAAATATTAAAACAATACTTGGAACTTCTCAGATGCTCTTTCTGGGAGCTTACTTGAGTACTTTAACTTTAGAGAGCCATCATCTTGTGCAGACAGGCTACAAAAGCTAAGAAATTTACCCAAGATAGGGATTTGCTTGTCTGAAGTAAATAGAAAAAGTAAATCTACTTTACCCAGCAATCACATATACAGCCAGCCAAAGTTGATGAGTAAAGCTACTTTATTCTATCAAACATGGCTTGTGAAGCTTATCAAACTGTGCATCAAAACTATCCATCAAAATGGAAAACAAATACATTCCTTTTTCATATTGCCTTAGCATTTTAGTTCTGTAATGCGCAGGTTTTTCAGGTGCTGTTCTCCAGAATCTCCTCAGTTAGCAGAAATGGAGTTTGGTCCACGTACTCTCCTTAGACACTTTGATACTCTGTGTAGTGCAGAATGGGCCTGGTATCGCGTCTGTGGCTACACTTCTGGTTCCAACATTGCTGTATGCTTCAGTGTCTACCTGCACTTTGTACCTGCATTTTGCTTGGAGCTCTTATTTTATACTTTAAATGATATAAGAGTCTTGCTGGGCTTCCTGATCTTTTTTTTTCTCCACAATTATTACCTCTAGTCAACAGTAGCTGTTTCTTACAGCTACAGATAAACTTTCTTGACTTCAGAGAGAGACAGCATGCCTGTTAATTGATTCTTCTTGTAACTAAGGAATATTATGCTTTCAGTTAGCACCGATTTAGCCATTGTTGAGCTAGGTGCTGTAATTTTAACTGGTCGGTCATCAATACATCTCCCTCCTTGTTCCAAGCCTGAAGTCATTCATTGATTTGCATCTTCCATCTCACTAATTTTGGAAAGCCATACCCTCCCTTTTTTATCTGAGCTGCAGTTTTGCCAGGCTTATACTTCAATTAGTTGTTAAGCATCTTTCTGAAAATTAGAGAAAGCTTAGGCCCATGATCTATATCATATATGGATATGTTTGCATACCTTGAGGGCTAGACAGAGCATATTTCAGAAAGTGTTATGGTAATTTACACAAAAAGGATGATATTAATATTAAGATTCATATAGTAAAGTAATTAAAGATTTAAATATGTTGTAGGTTGCAGTGAAATTGCTCTTTTTTAATTAGAGATTATATTCCTTTTGCCTGCTGATTCTTTTTCAACTTTATAGTTAAAACATAGTGTAAAATTTCTATTTAAGCATGGATTGCATATGATATAATCTGGCTAGATGATGATGTGATGACACTGGTTGGTTAATCTCAAGGATTCTGCTCTTCATTCATTGCCTTATCCAGTAGTTTGTCAGCTTCCTGGTGTCTTAATTTTGTGTGAAAGTAGGAGCATCCCAACAAGAAGTCATATACCTTCCAGTCTTTCCTCTTTACATGATTGTCCTTCTGGTAGTTAAGGGTGTATTTTTATTAGGAAAGAAAATGTTGTCTTAGAATAATTTCAATTAGCTATTAAGCACCTGTCTGCTTATTGATTGAAGGAAGTAATTAAGAGTTTTATTGGAAATGGCAGTTATTGGTATTTCCTAGCTGGAACTGGAATTTGATATTACTTTCATGTGTCTGTTTCTCATTGTGATGTAATTCATCAGCATGCTTTTGTGAAAACACCAAAAGACAAACAATAGGTTTTGGGAGAACAGAATGTTTACATGCAAGACAGGGATTGAAGAACTGCTGAGGCAGACTGGCAAACTGAAGCCTCATTAGCTTTCCTGGCGCATGCTGGCATGCGAGTTAAAGATCTGTGGTTAGATGAGTGCCAGTCAAATGAGATTTTTCTGATTATGTTCAAGAATGTTTGTTGTTGGGTATCAGCGGAGTAATCAGTATCAATGTACCAATGACTATATTCCTCTTTATGAAGGTGCTTCATCCATATTCTGGAGTTACCAGAAATGTAATTCAGCATGCATACTTACTCAGTTCTTGTCCTCTGTGTTTTTTTGAACAAAAGTGATGCAGATAATGGCTATGATACTATAGTCTCTAGGTACCATAATTTTTGAGTTCACCTATTCCTTTACAAGGAGGATTTGTGTATTGATACATCAGGTTATATTTTAATTCATCTGGGTCCAGTAAAATCATAAATGTAAACAAAATGGAGGAAGAAGAAGATAAGTACTAGTACTGTTATGAAAAATTAACAAATGGGGGCTTTATAGTTCATCTGCAAATCATGTCACTTTCCACAAGTTGGATAGTCTGTAGCCATTTCTAATACAGATAATTTATATTCAAATTAATATATTTGAAGTCCTTCAGATACTAGGGTTCTATTAGGAAGTTTCTGTGAATAGAGGTGATCAGAGGCTGTTAACAATTTGAAGGCAACATTCTTTGACACTGTCAGATATTTCAGAATCATACTTTTGCAAACAGAATACTATCATATTCAACAGCACGAATGTTGTTCATTCAATTCAAGCATGAGGCTTGAATCTTAGCAGAGACTTTCTGGATTTGCTATAATACAGAGTCCTTTGGCAGAAATTATTTTTTTTGCACAGGATCGCTTGGACATTGAGTTTTGTGTTTTCTTTTTATCACTGCCTATGCTTCTTTATATGTATGGTTTTTTATGATCTAATTGTTTCTTCTGCAGAAAAATGATCGGTTTAATTGTTTCTGAGTGGTCTATTGGTGTTAATTTTATATTTTTTTTTCAGTCTTTCTGAAGCCTTTCCCTCTGTATGTCTGTCTTCTGAGTCTCCCTTATTATGATTGGTTTTGTGGAATTAATGCCTAAAGGACTGAGCAATGAGAAGTACTGGGGACCGGGGAATCAATCCCAGAAATTACAGCTCAGGCTTCCAGTTTAGAAAAATAAGTACAACAGTACAGTGTGAGCTGTATGTCACACTCAAAATACTAATAATTTTTACATAATGAACCTTGGTCTTATTCTCAGGGCGGTATATTAGCTTATGGTAATATTATTCTTTTGTATTTAATGCAGTTATATTTCTGCTCACTTAAGCAATAAAAAAGCAAATTCAGCAGAAGGAGCAAGCATACTGGCTTTGGATGCACATTGATTGGTCCCAGAGATTTCTTTCCAGCAATATTTGGGCACGCAACATTAGAAACTGTTTTTAGATTCAAGTTGACTAAAATCTGCCATAACCCTAAATGATATAATAATAGTGTAAAGATTGAATTCAGTATGGGTTTCTTTGTATATGGTTTTTAGTGTTTTAAATATGATTCAGAAGTTCGAATTCATTTTGCTTTTGTTACTTTGTAAGCTAAGGAAACAGAGCAAAAACTATTGTGAATGGAAAGAGTGGCTTGGACAAGAGTTTGATTAGTGAAAATTGCTAGTTTTACAGCTGTATTTTTCCTTCATTTGTGTCATAAAATAAAACTTCTTTTTTTACGTTCACTCTCAGCATCCTGTGAGATGTGCTTGATCTGATACTAGTAGTCAAGCCATATAAGGCGTGTTCAGTAATGTCATAAATAGGTTAAGCATGCTGAAATAGGGGGAGATTACACTTGTAGATGCAATTGTGATTCTTTTGCTTTGAAGCTTAAGATGCCAGATTCTGCTTGAAGATTGTTACTTATTTCAGAAAGAAATGTTAGCTCTTTTTTTCTGGTGTGTCTTAGGAGGTAGAGAAGAATTTGTTAACCAGTTAACAGAGGCATGTTTATTTTGCCACATTAGTATTATAATTTGCAGTATTGTTTTCACTCCCATACTGTATTGGTCTGCTTTTTGAGTGGAGTTTTACTTTTTAAAAAATATTTTGCTCTTGTGTGAGTATGAGTTAATCCAGTACAGAATTTGTATTTTTCATGCTTCATCTTCTAGCATTGGAAGAGACCAGCACTGTCTACCAGTTGCAATGGTATCACTATGCTAGGTGTTCTCTATCCTTTCTTCTGGTATCTACATGCTTCTGGTTTGTTTAAGTTACATTTTCAAGCTTTGATTACCATAATTAACAAAAAGTTCTAGCACTTACGTAACATGTGGTATCCTGAAGGCTCAAAACAACTTTATAAAATTGTCATAGAATCTTTAGTAGGTAATTAGGAGAGGGAAGTGTTCAAAGGTCAAATACAAGCTTTTCCTGAACGTCCAGTACTCTTGTCAAACTTCTGGGCTAGCAGCTGATGTTCAGAAATGGTGAGAACTGACAGCTCTGATTATTGCCACTGGTGGCTCTTGTCCCTTGACATCTTTCACAGCAGTGCTTATCTGCCTTAGAGTGGACACCTACAAATGCCAGGATCTAAGAGTAGCCATTATTTTGATTCAAGAGGGGAATACAAACCAGTTCCTCTAACATTTATGCCTCATTTGCTGGACAGTGGTATATGTGGAGATCATTAAGACTCATTGTCCTCTAGATGAACCTTACAATTGCACAGCTTTCTTAGCTTTAAAATATAATATTTTACCTCTTAAAGGAGTGGACAGAACTTTAGTCTTAGATACAGAGGCATGTATAATTTCTCATTATCAAGTGTGCCAAGATGAAAATGGATTTCCTGCTGCATTTGTGCAGCCTCTCAATAGCCTTCTCAAGTGTAGCTGTAGAGTCAGTAGGCAAACCAGGTATGATGTTTGCAAAGGAGACAGATGTCTCTTCTATAGGGTTATCTTCTGGAGTTGAGTTTCTGTTTCTGTAATTATGGTCCAAAGGGAAACACAGAAAATGTATGAATTGCATTTAACAAGGATTAGTTCCCTGAGGTATTGGTACAGAGGATTGCCTAATAAATTATCCTAGTTCCAAAATATCATAGTAGGTTTGGTTTTTTTCCAAATGAAAAGAAATCTAGCCCATAGAGTTATCATTGCTTTTGTCAATATCTGAAGCTGCTTTGTAAACCAGCAGTATTGGAAGTGACTTGATTTTAATGCTAATGGGGTTTTACTAAATGCTTTTTCTTGGCTGAGAAGTGTGTGTAATATATATATTTTTTTAAATGTACAAAATAATTACACTTAAGTAATTGGTCCTTGAGGGAGTTTGAATGCAATTGTTGTCTAGTGTATGGAGTGTTTATGGGGTATTAGTTTTAGTGATCTGTGCAGGAAGTGTAGCCTGAAGCTATTAATTTATAATTCCAATTCAGGCATTGATTTGTCATGTAAATTTGGACCTGTGATCAAGTCTTTCTGCTTTGCATCTTCCATACTTAATTTATGAAGATAAGTAACTACCCAAGGCCTTGAGTCAGTGGAGAACTTCAGCACAATCTTAAATGTAAGCATTCAAGTAACGGGGTTCCTCAAAATTTAATTTGTGCTTTGCCCAGAGGCACTTATGCAGGAATGGTGTATTGACATAGGTTAGATTTTTGCTGCCTGAGAGATATAAAATAACCATAAAATAAGTTTTCCCCACTTGGTACTGTTTTTTGTCTCTAGAGCAGCATAAAATGAGAGTGTGTTGGTGAATCTGCTATGTAATACTTCAAAAACACTCTTAACAGCGTAATACTTGGATATTTATTTGACTGTATAGTACTTGGCAGTATGGTCAATGAAGATACATTTTAATTTCTAGAATAAAGAAGTACCAAATAACTGTCATATCTCAGTGACCCTTTTTATTAGTAGGCAAGAAAGCCTGAAGATTGGGAGAAAGTTTTCTGTATTTTTCCCCTTTTGTACAGATGCACATACTGACAAGTAGGTTGGACAAGTTTTATAGAGTGTTTTATGAAATAGTATGAATTAGATTGCATGCTAGTTTGGAAAATTCTTAGAACGCAGAAAGAAAATCGGGGAGAAAAAGCCTACTATACTAATACTTTTACACTGATGATATTGTGCATGTTTGTTAACTCCAATAGGTAATTGACAAAGGTAGGGACTAGTCCAGTGTTGGTTTTCAGGGGTCATCATTTAAGTTTGCAGAGGTTCATGAGATATTAATTTTAAATAAAGAGGAAGAATTAAATGAAATAATGGATTTGTCTTTTATATAGAGAAGTGCATGTATTTCATTGAATCCTTTATGATACACTAGTTTTACATTGTTGACATTGTATGTACCAAATACTGGGATAAAGATATACATGATCAGACCTTCAGGTTTAAGTAATCCTTAATTATGAGAAGTAAATGTAAATTTAAATACATATTCTACATTTGGAGTTGGTTAGCTTAAAAGAGCTTTAGTAAGCTCTTGAAACTAGATGGCAAACTATGATGTTTCATTAGTAAATCAGTAAGCATGTGTGTGGATGGCAATAGCAGTTCCTAAAAATTCCAATCTAATTTCAGCTATTGATCGAATCTTCTAGCTGGTCAGTACAGTGACTGCAAGCAAATTGAATTGGAATGCAAAGTAAAAATTTTGTTCATTAAAAATTGTAAAAAATTACATGGGGAATGGAATGGAGAAAGCAGCTGGTAATAAGTCTTCTACAGTGCTGTGAATTTAAGCTTTTCAGGAGAGCAGATATCTGCCAGTCTTTAGCTTGTAGTCTGTTCTTGTAATGATATTGCACTGACAGCTTTGTTTTTTGCTGATACGCTATGCAGTAAATTCCAGCAGGTTTTTTTTGTTTCTGTTTTGATTTTGATGTGATGCCTCTTTGAAATAAATTGTAAATACAGTGGCTATTCTTTAAACTTACATGGTGTAAAGACAGGTGAAATTACTGGAATTGCTATGATGTACATATATATAAAAATGGAAACTATAACACAAATATGCTGTACATATTTTGAATTGGCAGTTCTTACATATATAAGAACACGTCCCTTTCTGTGGCCTCATGTCCACATTTTAAATATGGCTGCTTGACTAGTGGGTCACCTTTGAGCTTGGTTTTTGGACATAATAAGTATCTGTATTTCTGGAGTCACTAGATAGTCCATGTTTTGTAGTGTCAATAAGAATTTGTTGCTTGTGCTTCAGCTTAGATAGCCAGAATTAGTAGACATCTTTGACAATTTGAGCCTTAACTATTAGGGCTCAGTTTGAAGTAGAGAATGATTTTGTTGCAAGAATTAGTAAGCAAACCAAAATGATAGTTTTAAAAAACACCAATACTGTAGCCTTGTAAAACCAGTTTTACAGATTATGTAAATGTAGACTTATTCTCTACACCATGAGTCCTCAGAGCTTTCTCAAAGTTAGTTAGTTTAGCAGCAGCATAGCAGTGTAAATCAAATACATTTTAGTTACTTTGCCATTTGTTAGAGAAAAAAGTTGGGTTCCAGTACAGTCTGACAGGGTCTTTTAGATATTCCACGTGCAAAAGATTCAGTGCATAATAGAAAATTTACTTATTTGAAGTCAGTTGAAGTTACATGGGTTTTTGACTTAGCAGAGTGGTACAGTGTGCGCTCAAATCACAATACAAGTACAAACTATGTTTAGGAGAGTGTAGCAATTGCAATATGTAATTCAGTCATAATACAAATGTGAATTTCATTACTGGTGTCTAATAATATGCTCACTGTCACAATGCTGGATGTTTTCAGTCTCTGGGAAGGAATATGTGGGTTGCAACTGGTTCAGGCCCGTTGCTTTTTCGTTTGGTTTTTGCCATGGAAGAAACACTTTCATAATACTTTCTTCTCATGAGTCACCTGAATCATCACCCTGGAAAGGATCAGTATCAAACCAGGTATCTCTTGATCATTCATTGTCCTTGGTATACATGGTGGCCATCATTTGAATGAGGTCTATTTCAGTAAACTATAGTAAATGCTCCTTATGTGTATGGGCATCACATATGATTTGAGGCTGCAACTTTGAGTCTAAGAACTTATTTTAATTCCCTGTGTATGTTGCTTATGCATTATGTTATCTTCTATAAATGTTTCTTTTTCTTGTTCTAGCATGCTATGTGTTCATTTCTCTTCTAACTTCTGCACTACTACTCACAAGTAATACCAGCAACTGCAAAGCCCTGCTTTTCTCTCCTTTCTTCAATTTAGAACCTTTCAATTTTTCAAATTCATCCCAAATATCAGTGGGATCAGTGCTTTGTTCTGCTGTCCATGAAAAATACTGGTTATGGATTTCCCATCCCTCCTTTTCAAAGTTACTGGTGAGATTTTTTTCCAGCCTTTGCTAGTATTTATAATAATTCTATCTTCTCTTTTAAATGTTAGTAGTCCTGTCTGCAGCCAGTCTTATCACTACATATTCTTAATCACAGTGCAGGTTTTCGCTACTAGGTACTTATTTGTTACTAACACCAAATCAGAAAGTATGTTTTTGCCGAAGTAATCATTACTGCTTTAATGGGTACCACTTACCCTCAGGAATATCCTGCTGAGTATGCCAGTTAATGTCAGAGTATAATACACTCTGACCAGGTTCTTGTAGATATTCCATGTGTGGAATATTTAATGAATAACACAAAATTTTCTTATTTGAAATTAGTTGAAGTTACATGGGATTTCAATTTAGCAGAGTGATACAGCAATGCACCTAAATCACAGTGAAAGTACAAATTACATTTAGCAGAGTGTAGCAATTTTAATATACAGTTCAATCACAATACAAGAACAAATTACATTTAGCAAAGTGTAGCAATTGCAATACACAGTTCAATCACAAAACAATTTTATTATGGGACTCTATGCTCAAGAAAAATCAGAGTATCCCAATATCTAAACACATCTTTCAATCCTGTCAAATTGTTTTTTGAAAAATTTTCTGAACTCTGAATTTTTCTGACCTTTCAAAACATTTTGAGATCTGCTACAACTTATGTTTTACACTTCCTTTATATTTTACTGTTTTTAAAAAAGCATCCCATTAGCTTATTTTGTGAGGTAAACTTTATTTAATCTAGGAGCTCTTAAGTTTAGCCTATAGAGCTGTGATTCAGTATGGCTATCTTTACATACAATTTTTATGAGAACTGAAGTACTGATTGATAATTCAGCAATTAGACTCTCTAACCAAAAACATATACCTACTTTACAGTGCTGTTACTGTACAGTGCCGTACAAGAATCTACAAAGTTTACATTTTCATATTTTGCTATGAAATCTATGGCTTTCATTAGTGAAAAAAAGAAACACAATATCTGAAACTGAGTTTGCTGATATACTGCAGGAACAGTAAAGTTTTGAAGTTGCAAGTCTTTTTCCCTGACTGACTTTTTCTTATTATTATTTCCTCCAGGACATTTGAAACTATAGATAATGCCTCCCCGGGCTGAGATTATGCTCAACTACCTGAAAAATAACAGATGCTGCTATGCTCTTCATAGCAGAGAATGCTGCTGTACAAAGCCAGGAAACATCAGTGGAACATAACCTCCAGCAACAAAATCATTGTTGAGATTGGCAAAAGCAAATTGTACTGTATTAGCATCTATGGCTTTTCACATCTGCTGGGTTAAATCAGCAAATGCTGGCAACAGCCCATTCTGCAAATGGCCCAAATGTTTTCCGTCTGAGAATTTAAGTTTAACTTAGTAAGCAAAAACTGTTCAAAGCAATAGTATTGAGTGTTGGAGCAAGTTTGACACAAACTGTTAAACCAGTAACATTTGTGAAAACATTTATTTCATTCACTTACCTACTTGGAAAGCAGCACAGTAACTGTTTGTAAGTACTCTTGTTATAGAAGGAGTTTCCTTTGTGCCAAAAAAGATTCTGGGCTATAGTTTTCTTTTTGTCTACACAGTTTGTTTTAATGAATTGTTTCACTTTTCTTAAATATGTAAAGGGATAGATGCATATAAATAATGGCATTAATGAGAACTGGTATATCCACAGTTAAGTTACAGAGGTTAATTAATCCTGTATAAATATTCTTTTCAGGTACAAATATTATAGCAGTAACTGTTACGGAGTTTGGAATTGCTAATTATCTTATAGTATCATTACCACTATGGTTGAATTATTAGTATGATCCAGTAAGGTTTATAATAAATTTTATGCATTTATTTAAAGTCATTAATTGGCTCATCAAGCGTTTCTGCTTTTCTTTTGGAAAAAAGAGCACTTGGTCTATCCCCTTAGGAAACAAAATATTTAACCTCATTATGAATTGTATCTGCTAAAGTAATATTACAACAAAGCATTATACTTGCAGTGAAGTAAAAACATCCTGGTGGTTCATGGACAATCAAAATCTGTGACCACTGTTAGGGGTGGCAGTGAAGAGATGTTTTTAAATGCATAGGAATATCCTGCATTACATCATCCCGTTAACACTTATTTTTGGGCTGGTATTGATCCATTTTAGACTTCAGCATGAATATGTGATATAATTACAGCCAGAAACATAACAGACATTACAAGAAACAGGCTTCATTTGTATAAAAGTATTAAAAAAAAAAAATGTGCATACTAACAGACTTGCATGATAAGCTCTCCATGGGAGGCTGTAAGAGGCAGAAATATCAGTCTCATTGTGTGAAGGCCACTCCACATAGTTATTATCAAAGCATACCAAAATCAGTGATATATTTAATGATGTGTTGATAAGACATTTGAATCCAAGTAGGATATATTGTCCAAGTGTATCCAGTAAAAGTCTTTGAACTTGATTTAAACATATGTTCCAACTTTGAAGGTTTACATATTATCCAGGAAATTTCTGGCTGCTTTAAACTGTAATGCCTAGCACTCCAGCAGAACTCAAGTCAGTCTTTTTACTTGTAAATACAATTTAAGTACCAGTACTAAAGAACTGAATTCTGCATTCCTTGTGCCAGAGTCTTATACTCTCTGACTGGCTTCTTTTAGATGTCCCATACAAGATGTATTTAATATTTAATACCAAATTTACTGGAAGATATTTGATGTTACAAAGGATTTTGCATTAGCAGAGTGATACAGCAATGTACTGAAATCACAATATAAGCACAATATAGCAATTGCAGTATACAGTTGGATCACAATGTAAATGTGATTCCCATTTCTCTTCTGTATATGCTTGCTGTCATGATGCTGGGTGTCACCATTTGCTGGGAAGGAATATGTGGGTTGAAGTCAGCTCAAACCTGTTGCTCCCTTCAAAGTTCATTTTGTTCAATGTTCAGTCTTTATACTCAGTGTTGAAGTGAGCTATATACACAGTTCCCATATTCTGAGCTGGCTGGCTCAGGAAAACATTTGCAATCTTCTGATTAACTCAGGGAAAAACATTTAGACAAACAGCTGATCCACCCAAGTGATACAGCCATTTATCTAAAACAAAGGACACCCTCCGTTCCCCTTTATGCTGAGATAGATTTGTTTTCCTTTGCAACAGCTATGGGCAGTCACTCCCTAGATTCTTCCCTGAGGTTCAAAAGCACAGAGCCCTTGCGCATGTCCTCTGAGCCTTCTTCAGTTTCAGGGATTTATTGATCAGTCACATGATGCATGGAACATTAAAGTGTAAACTAGAGGAACCCTGCCCTGGTTTACATACAAATATACCTCCATCATCAAGAAGATTTTCAGAAGACTGCCACTGTTTGTTAGGCAGAATGAAGGAGTGTCTGCTTAATAATAGGTCCTCTTCCACATATGGGATGCCCAAGATTTCTTCTTCTCTCCTAGAAAATATTCATTGAGAATGGAGGTCCTTTTAAGTTGTTTAAAAATAAGATCATCTTTGGTTTTCTTGTTTCTTTGTCTGGCATCAGGGAATTCTTGAAACTCTGAATGATAATTCCACATTTATTTCCTTTGAGTAACACATCCTTGTTAATGAACCAAATCTTAGCCTGTCCCTGTGGCTCTTATTCATTACACAGGTGTGATGTGAAGCTTAATTTACAGCTGGAAAGGTAGGGTGTGGTTTGAAATTAAAGTTTATTTGATAATGTATACTTACAGTCATGTTTTGAACTTTACAAGGATAATAGGTTGTAGAAGTTCTATGATACTTGTTTTTTTTCCTGACTGTGATTGATCTGCCTTAGCTATGAGTTCTGGGGGTTGTGTCTACATAGATGTTTCCAATGGTACAAGTACAAGTCTTTATTTTTCTTTCTTATACAGTGTTCTATTTTTTAAATCTTTTTAAAAAAAAGAAGTTTAATTGAATTTTTACATGGTGCAAGACGTTGTGTAGACAGTCCTTTTTAATGTAATAATGGTTTATTTTAGTGTAGGTTATTTAATTTTTATTTCATGTAATTCCTCAGGCATGTCACATTCCAGATGGTAAAGGCTTCATGTGATAACCAGAGGATTTTCATTTTTGCAGTTAAAGTACAGAAACCCTCTACTATATTTTTATAGTTATGGAATTTTAATACAATCCGAGAAAGTGTGCTGGATGGCTCTTCTCATAGTTTCACTTTGAAGCAGGGGGTGAGCACATAAATCTTTGTATAGTCATCCTCTGAGCACAGTGTCTTATCTGCTGAAGTTCTCCAGAGACAAATGGTCTCAGGAAAAGAGTGAGCTTGACTGTAAGAAAGTGAATCAGATAATTATAGTTCTGTTGCATTGTTAAGTAATTCTGAATTCATAGAACTCCTGTAAGTAGCACTTATATTTCAGGTTAAGCATAACATTTACACTTGAACATGGTGTTGTGTGAGAAGGTGTTCTGCTAAAGAGATGTTTATTTTTGTAGCTGAAGTGATGGCCTCAATTTTGTATACAATATTTGTTGCTATGGGAATAATTACTGTATCAAAATTAGAGTGTCATGATTCAGATGGAGATTAAACAACAGAAATATATCAGCTGAAGACTTCAAAGATGGTTCTTCGAGTATTTGTTAGCGTGCCTATGTGTTATGCATGAGAGTTTGCAATCTCTTGAACAGTGCTGTCAATTGAGCTGCAAATGTATATTGAATTTCATTGTCATGGCTAGCAGATTCAACTCCTGTATTTTCTTTTATTCCCTCTGACAGCAAGATGTATCCTGTACTATAGTTAAGTTCATCTGACTTTACCAAAGAATATCAAGAATGCATTATTCACTTTTGTCTTGATTAATTCTTAATTTGGAATATAAGTTTCATGCTGAAAAGCTGAAAAAAGCAAACGGCACGTCAGAATTCTCACCAGGGAATTTGGCTACACACTTGTACAGAGTCCTGTTCACGCACTTACTGGCAGGGAACTGTGAGGAATTGTCAGTGATTTGATCCAAGTTACGGCAGGCATAGAAGTCGAGATAGATTCCCTAGCACCATTTCATGTGTTGCACAGAGAAAATGCTCTCCATAGACATATATTGTGTTTCATATCACTGTGTTGGCTGACCTGAATCATTTGGATTGTCTGTCTTGGGCCATTGGTAGCTGCTGTTAGAGCAAGGCGAGTTTATCACAAGGAAGGTTTGACTGAATAGTGGCACTTATCATAGAATGTTGTTGGTTGACAGCATTGCGTAAGTGACTGTTCATCAAAACTTGCTCTACCAGAACTGAGACAACATTCTCAGGCTCTTTCAGAAAAATGCCAAAATGTAAGATTTTTAGTGGAACATCATGTTCATAGTGCTTCATAAAACATTATGTACTGGTCTTGTAGATACGCTGTTTTTGGATGGCAATGTTTGAATCTCTTTCACTGTGGGAACTGATGCTTCCACCAGGTTTTTGCAGGTCTTGAGTACTGGGAAATGGCATTGATATACATAGTTGAAGTACAAAGTATGCCTGCTTATGACAGTGGAGCTTCTGAGATTTTTCAGTCACTATGGACACCACAAATTGTTCTCTATTCGTACTTTGAAAATCCTCACTTAAGGTGGATTTTGAATGGAAGCAACTGGAGGTTGCAGTTGCCTTGTGTACTTCATACCATTGCATAGAAGCATACGAAGATGCTGGGCACTTTCATACTTCTAACAGGTATACCTGGTCAAAAACCACCAAGCTCACATAAGGCACCTGAATGTCTACCCTGAAACCACACATACCAATGTTAGTCAGGAAAGTAGATTTTTTTTTAGGCTAAGTCACTGTTTGCTCTTCAGTTATGTAGTAAGTGATGGAAGGAGTCATTAAAGAGAATAAGAGGAAGTGAGAAGTACTGGAAAAATAGCAAAAAAAAATTCTAAAAACCCCTCAAGTTTTCCAAGTTTTTTGGGGACACAAATAGTACTTTGGAATTATCGAATGGACAAGTGAAGAAAGGTTATAAACTGTGCCAAGATGGCAGGGTTTGTTACATCAAGTGATTATACTCTCTGCTTTCTTGAACAGTTGGAGAGCTGAGTTTTATTTCCTTGCCTGTTTTGGATAACCAAATTCTCAGTTTTTATTCATGGTATATAACTTCTCTGACTTCATGGAAACCAGGAAGGTAACCCCACCTGTACTACCTGAGAAGCTGACCTGGAAGTTCTTCCTATCAATGTTATTGATGCACCTTGGAAAAAGTACACAAAGTGAAACTGCCCAAGTTCTGCTGATGTAGAGTATTTACATAGAAGATTGCAAATTCTACCTGGTGAGAAAGTTCTTGAAGGCAGCATTGTTGTCATATTCTGTAATGGGAGTCACGTACTCTGTAACTTTTTTTTTTTTAATATCAATTTCTTTTGACATTTTAAGATTTCAGTGTGTGGGTGCATGAATGTTGATTGTAAGGAGATGAACCAATATTTCTGAAGCCCTTGAAAGATGATAAATTAAGCTTGAGGTTGCCTAGGAAATTCTTGAAGAGAACTGATATTCACAAGCCGTACAGTAGTGATAACAGTCAATCAGACAAAGCTTATATCCCTTAAGAACATCCATTCTTTCTGTTCTTAATTTTGTATACTGCTAGTGTAACATTCATTTAAGAAATACTGGGTTAGCTAGTCTCCCTCTGAAAGGAGGAGGGATGTTTTTCCTTTCCTGGCTGTGCTTCTGGGCTTGTTATGATGGAGAAGAGTGAGAGATTGCAGGGTGTAATATGCAGTAGGATCACATAAGAGAGCTTGGGTGCTGTAGTTCATGCAAGGAGACTTAAGAGACTGCTGTAAGGAGCACTAAGAAGACAGTCATACCTCAAAAGGAGATAGAATGCATAATTAGAGATGTTAGAGATCAGAGGCAAATGGGGGTTTGCTTCTAGTCAATAAGTAACTGGAAGTAGTTAGTCTGAACATAATGCAAAGGAGAAAATAAATTTTTTAAAAGAGTGTTAAGTTTTCTGAAGGTTGTGGAAGATGCAGTCCAGTACATCTGCATATGACACTTTGTCCCTGGCTTCATTTGGAATGAAGTTTGAAAATAAATAAAAAGCTCTTGAAAGCAACACACTGTTGCAAGAGTACTGCCAGTTTTATTCTTGGCTCTTGCATTGTTTTCATTCCCGCGATCTGGAAAGGATTTGTAAAGATCACACAAGAGGGAACTGAAATTGTGGAGTTTATATGTAATTAAGATATAAATATGGTTCTCATCCAAAGCGAAACCAATACAGTCATGAACTCAGCAATGTGCTGAGGCAGTGGGAAACCAGAGTACTATGTGAGAGAACTAGAGCTGTCGTCTTAGAATTGATTCCAGGACTGGAAATCTGAAGATAGATTTTTTGACTAACAAGGAGCGTGATAGGCTGAGGTCCCTCATGGGAGAATTATTCAGCAGTGATAAGGAGTGGTGCAATCCAAGGATGTCAGTTTCAAAGTGGATAATAGATACAGAACATTTAAGTTACAAACCTTCACAACAAATTTTGTGTTCCTCCTTCTTTTCTTTATAAGGTACTATCAAGCCTTGAATTCTCTGTCAGGTCACAACTATAATGAAATTATTTAAAATAATGTCAGTATAACCTCCTGAAAGAAAATAATGTCAAAGAAAGAATGTGGAAAATAAGTTAGCAAAGATGAAGCCACTTGTGAGACTGTTCTGTAAGGGAAAATTTAAATAGATAAAGACAGAACTAGAGGCACAGATTTCAGAGCTATTTATTTTACAGTTCTGGGAAATTGCAAGTGTGGCAACTGAATTAAGCGCTCAAGCTCTCTGTACGAGATTCCCTTTATTTCATTAAAGGATAAAACTTACATATGTTTCAACAAAGATCTAAAAAGAACTAACGGCATATAGCCAACACTGCTAACACAGGAACGCATATCTGGCTCAGCTGGGATGTTTGCCAGTCCTCAGAACAGTTAAAGATAAAAAAATTCCATAATATACTCGTGACTGTCTTCAGCTACATCTTCCCAGGCATACACAAGGCCATCATCCAACCTGGCCTTGTAAAACTAGTTCTTCAAAGGCTTGGCAAACATGCAGCACGACAAATTCTAACGGTTTGTTGTGGTTTAACACCAGCCACCAACTAAGCACCACACAGGCGCTCACTCACTCCCCCCCCTCCCCCCCCAGTGGGATGGGGGAGAAAAAGAAGTAAAACTCATGGGCTGAGATAAGAACAGTTTAATAGAACAGAAAAGAAGAAACTAATAATGATAACACTAATAAAATGACAACAGCAATAATAAAAGGATTGGAATGTACAAATGATGTGCAGTGCAATTGCTCACCACCCGCCGACCAACACCCAGCTAGTCCGCGAGCCGCGATTCCCTGCCCCCACTTCCCAGTTCCTAAACTAGATGGGACGTCCCATGGTATGGAATACACTATTGGCCACTTTGGGTCAGGTGCCCTGGCTGTGTCCTGTGCCAACTTCTTGTGCCCCTCCAGCTTTCTCGCTGGCTGGGCATGAGAAGCTGAAAAATCCTTGACTTTAGTCTAAACACTACTGAGCAACAACTGAAAACATCAGTGTTATCAACATTCTTCGCATACTGAACTCAAAACATAGCACTGTACCAGCTACTAGGAAGACAGTTAACTCTATCCCAGCTGAAACCAGGACACGGTTCACTCTTGAAAACAAATGCCAGGTGTTCCGAGCTGCTCCCACAGCAAGCAATAGAAAAAATATGATTTGACAATGTTTTTAACTAAAAGCTTAGTTAAGCTTTTAACTCAAAAGATAAGTAACTCAGAAAGCTGTAAAAGTGATGCCGGCATTTTATATTTTCATCTTTTGCTTGTGTTCAGCTATTTCTTCACTGCTATTCTTCTGCGGCTACATTATTCGCCATAGAGCTCTGCTGCTGAATATTGAATTGGTGACATGTTTTTTGCACGTTTTGTATTTGTCCTTCTACCTGGATTATTGGCAAATGTTTATTGAATTGGTATTAGTTCTCTTGAGAAACTATAAAAAATGGAATAAAATTCACATGCAGGATATATTAATAATTTATTTTTGCTACATTTGGCTTGCTTGTAGACAAATATTTTAATCCTTATTTTATTCAACACTGACAAAAATGCTATCAACTTTATAGTGCTTTTGTAGCAATGCGTGTGACAATTTATCATAGGAGGAGACCCATAAAGCCTCCACTTTTTCATAAAGTGGATGATGGTTGTCATGAAGGAATGTGATGATTCAGCTTAATGTACTTCATTAAACATTTCTATGTTGTTGGAATTTTCTTCTTCTGAAACAAACAATTTTTCTTAAATACATCATTAGAAAAGACCTGTATGCTAGAGACCTTTTTTGTTATCTGAAAGTTCTATTCAGTAACTTTCTACATTTTCCTTCCCACATTCACATTATTTTAATTATTCTAATTGTCACCGACATGACTTCTCATTGATCATGAAAGATTTAATAGGCACTGTCCACTTGAATGAACAGAACCACAGACCTCATCATTAATCAGAGCAGCGTATAAGGACCCAATTCAGAAAAATATACTTAACATCTGTCAGCAATGCTTTCCTTTCTAGGATGAAAAGATATTTCCCTCTTCATAATCTGTATATTTCACAGGTGACAAAGTCATTAGGTTGCCTATGAAGGTATCTTGAGTTCTCCAACCAGCTCAAACATGTGACTAGGCTGAAATTCTGGTGTTAACAACTGGATCATTAATAATTATGCTATTGATTTTACTGGGGCAAGGGTTTTACACCCAGTCTCCTTTTCACAGCTTTCCTTTTTCCAATCTTTCTCAATAGCAAATGACTACATTTTAAAATTACTCCTATTGAATAAGCTATTTCTCTGAGTTTCAGTCTGTTTTATTTCCCAGCTTCTGTAGAGGCTTTTAATTTCATAAAGTCAGCTTTATGGAGTCCTGCACAGAAACACTGCTATTAAGTAAACCAAACTTTTACAACATCCGGAACAGATCACTGATAGTACCAACTAGTTTTGCCTGTAGTGGAATTCAGCATGCATGTCCAGCTACATCTCTGGATCAGATTGTTCCCCATTACTCCCTGGCTATAACACTTGTCTCTTTTTCCCTTTGGAAAATGAGTTTCTGTTTCCATAAAGAGTTGAGAGGTGCTTTTCTGCATGAATGGAGTGATTTGTCTGGTGTTGCTTGGCAGGATGCAACATGTTCCATCTGTAAGGAGTTTAGGGCAGAGTGCATGGAGGGTTAGGGTGTAGAGGTTGGGGGAATTAAGGAGTGGGAGAGCAAGATGTACTGTTGTGGATATGAATACAAATTGTAAACAGTAGAGCTAGTGGCATACTTTTTATGCTGTATGTGGAGCAGTCAGCTCATGACACAGGTGTGAAAGTACTTTTTTTGTGCTTGTCCTGATGCATCATTCTTTTAGACTTCTGCATTTGTATTCACTCACACAGACTCCTTATAGCATTGTTTTATCTTCATTGTTAGCACACATGACAAAATTGTTGTTGTTTGTTTTCATTCTAGGACTGCAATGTAACCAATTGTTTGTTTTCTTTAAGAACTGCCTGAGACTATCTTAACTGAAGAGAAAGTTCAAGAGACAGAGACATGGGCCAGGCCTCTGGTCTACCTTTGGCAGACGAGAGTACCCAATTTCAATGCTGAAAAAGAATACAATGGAGCTTGTGCAAAAAAGAAACCATACTGTGCCATTTGCACTCTCCTCATGCCATACTACAAGGTAAGCAAGATCCTAACAGTTGCATCTCCGGGTGAAGTGTGAAATAGCTGCTCAGCTACTTTATTTCCAGTAAATTAGAAATAAGATAAGCTTATGCATTTGATTTGTATGAGAGGTAAATAAACTCACTATTGCTAAAATTAGAACTGATACTCTGTTCGCCTGCATTTGTCCTTGGTTGCAGACAGTGTATGCCTTCTACTAGGGTTTGTGTAGGATTGGTGTTAGCGTATGTGTGCTTGCCCTTAAATGTTACACTTTTTGAGGTGGAGAATCCACATAGGTTTGTATCTTTTAGCTATTTCCTTATTTGTCCATCTTCAGATGCTTTTTATCAAAGCCTCTTCCATGTCTCCTTCCTGCAGTGTTAAGGAATTAAGTGTTTTCACAGTACTTAGGCCTTCTCAGGAGTAATGTTCTTACAGAAACAGTCTAATGCAGAGCACAGTTTGATACTGGCTTGTGGAATTCCCGTGTCAAATGTCAGCTAAAAATGCTGTTGTAGTTCTATGGTACTAATTCTGAAGCTGCTGAAGTAGAATCCCCTCAGCATGGGAACTAGGAAGAAAACTTTTATTGCACTGGACCCAGTTAAAGGACTCAAAGGGAGACAGAAGTATAGTATCATTGAACACTGCTGCAATAACACTAGTTTGGAGGCTGAGTGCTATTCTAGGTTTCACAGTTATTTGAACAATCAAAGAACTATAGAATGACTGTGATAAAAACTTAAAGCAGTTAATTTTCTCATAAAACTGTTACATTGTTAATGCCAGAGCTGGGAGGGGAGAAGTAATTTCATCACTGTCAAAAAGAAGACTAAGAACGACGCTCCTTTCTTTTACTTAAATATAAATTCTGTTTATTTTCCAGCCAGACAATCATGATGAAGAAAGTCCTACTTTCGGGGAAGCAAACTCAGCAGAAACACTGATGGCTGAAAACGAAAAGACTAAACCTCTTATTCCAGAGATGTGTTTTATTTATAGTGAAGAAAACACTGAAAACTATCCATCAAATGCCTTTATCGAAGAAGATGGAACAAGTCTTCTGATTTCCTGTGCAAAGTGTTGTGTGCGGGTTCATGCAAGTAAATAAGCTAATTGTTCAGTTGGCAGAAATGTAATTTCAAATTTTGTTTCATTGATAAATAATAGTTAACTAGGCTTCTAGTATGTCTTTAAAAGCACTGGAAAAACATTTCCATATGTAATGCTTCCATCACTGGCTAAATTTTTTTAAAAAACTGTTACATTTTCTATTACTAGCTAATGACTGCTGTGAAAATAGTGAAGAATTAACTTTTCTGTAAACTTTCAATAATCACAAACTTCTGATTCTTATTTCAATTTGAGCTATTAAATTCCTTTTACTTCTCATATATTAAACCACTGTGTGATGTTAGTATGTCAGGGTGAAATCCTGCTGGATTTAAGGACTTATGAATATTGCTATTGACTTTAGGTATGCAGTAATTTCTTTCACCTTGCATTCTTTTTTATTTCAAGAGTGACTGATGAATGCAGGGATTTTCTGCAGTGTCTTCTACAGAGAGTAAGACTTGAATAGTTATCTCTAAGAAGTCCATGTGAAATTCTTTTATGGAAGCGTGATATAATTGCATAGAAAAAATGTCAGTATATTAATCAAATTGTACATTTTTACTTCAGGGAGAATTGGTGATTCGCTATTGAAATGACAGAAAATAAGAAATTCCCTGGGGTTTGGTTTTTTGACTGTTTGCAGCGGGGGGGAGGGGGTGTTTGTTTTGATTTTCGATTTGGTTTGGTGGTTTTTGGTTTGTTTTTGTTTGGGGTTTTTTTGAGTTTTGGGAAGGGTGTCTGTGTGTCTAATTTATATATTTCATGGACTATGGAATTAGCAGTAAGCCTAGATTGGAAAAGTCTCCTTGGTCACAGGAGATGTATTTTACTAGTGTTTATACAAGGTTGAATGGTATGGCATCATGGATAGAAAGGCAGAATATATTAATCAATCCAGCTCTCTTCTTCTAGGTTGCTATGGTGTTCCTTCTCATGAAATCCATACTGACTGGCTGTGTTCTCGATGCAGAACAGAAGCCTGGACAGCCGTAAGTTTCACATATTGCTTAGTTATCTAAGGAAAAAAAAAAAAATGAAGCACATGCATGATTGCATGTGGAATGTAGCCTGCTTATTTTTACTGAACACACACTTGCTGCAGAAAAATTATTTGTAAAATACGAATAGATTTCAATGTAAAATTTAATAGCATTTTGATAGACAAACTTGGAGTAGGTTTATACACTCATGAAAAGGATTGGCTAACAGAATATAATTGTGTGTAAAACATTGTTCAAGGAAACAACTGAAAATTTAAATTCACATAATAGAAAAAAAGAGATTTCCTCTAAATATTTTAGACTTCTGGTATGTACGTGTGGACAGCCGGAGAATAGAGAAAGAATAATAAATTACAGTCAGGAATGAAATTGTTGGTTTTGAGCATTTAAGGTTTACTGCACTGTGTAAGCCGAAGAAGATTTCACTTGTGAGGCTCCTAAATGCCTATTGTTTGATTTTTAAAAAAAGCATAAAATAGTTTTATACAGCAAGGAATAAATAGAGAGGCAATTAATAGTTCATAGAATCCCTAAACATATACTCATTTTAAAAAAAAAGTGTAAAATTTTACATCTTACCAATCTATCAGTTGCCCTGCTAAGTCATCTAATGTTTGTTTTCCTTAAAACAGCTTGAGGAAATGTGATAATCAGTGTCATGTCCCGATTTCTCAGGATGATGACTCAGGTTTGCCGATTCCCAGGTCAGCATTAAGGTGAAACGACACCAGGGATCCTTTAACTCACAAAACTCAATTTTTATTCGCTCACAAGAAGAACTGGCATGCTCACCACCAAAATTGGTATGCTCGCAACAAAAACTGGCATGAAACTGTGTCAGTACACTGTGTAACATGTGCTAACCATGCATCACCAAACATATACTACAGGCCTTGCCTATTTGGGAGTCAGTTCAGGGAAGACAATCAGGCGATCCCTCCCGTTGAGTCACGAGGTTCAGAGCAGACCCCCTTGCTTTCTAGACTCCTCCTCAGCGAGGAGCCTGGGGGCGGCTGGATCCACTCCTGGTCTCAGACTTGGTCAGTGGTTTATGTCTAAAGGGATGAGGTGTGGGGATTACGGAAGAGGAAGAGGGAAGAGAGAGAGAAGAGAAAGATTTCACCAGTCCTGGGTCCAGCGTTGGTTCAGTCAGCCGAGGGGTCCAGTCCCGGTGGGCTTGTGCACATGGGGCTTCAGTTCATGTCCTTTTATAATCTCCTTGCCCCTCCCTCGGGCTGGCACTCGAACTCATTAGGCTAACTAGATACCTTTGGGCCGTGGGCTTGGGGGGTGTCGTTTGGGGAGTAGTTGGCCCTTTCCTGCCGATGTGATCTTTCGCCGTACCTGGTGAGCTGCCCTGCTCAGGACATCAGAACAGCACAGGAGAACAGGGAGCCGTGCACCCTCCAGCATGCCCTTCCGCTCCTGTTGCTGATGGGCGTTGATGGGCTTCTTTTCACCTGTGGTTCTTTGCTAGGCAGAGTTAGTCCTTAAAGCAGAACTTGCCCCACCACAACGTTTGAGACATTAACTCCTTCGGTCTCTCACAATGAGTCTGAAATGGCAACATAGCTTTTCTTCCTTCTGTTGTTGAATTAAAAGGAGATATTTCAGGTGCCTTAAAAATGTAAATCATTAAATGATGTCATAAAATTTTTAGATATGTTGGAAAAGAAATGAGAATTCAAACTACTGGAAAATACGATATCACTTTGTCAAATATAACTTCTTGCAATTATGAAAGTCACCTGTAAGAAATTCACAATCATAGCATTAGCAAACATGAAAGTAACAATAAATATAAACACTTTGATTTTCCTTTCGTATACTGTCAACATTTTAAGGTTCTTTTGTGAATGGTAAGAGTTAAGGAAACCAAAAAGGGAACTGGTATTTTTAATCCACATATTACTGCAGCTGGGGAAAACAAAAGAAAAAAAGTGACTTAAAACTGCTCATTACAAAAATATGGTCAATCTGTAATGTTTAGTCCTATGTTCTCTCAGTGAATAGCTATTAAAATATTTATTGAATCAATTTCTATGTCTGTAATGTGTTCTTATTTTAGTAGGAAAGGTATTCTTACTAGCTAAAATCCAATTTTCATCTTTCGTTGGTAATAAGAAAACCTTGTTACAGCTTCCTTATCAGACAATTGTGAGTTTCAGGATCTCCTGAACTACTTTTGTGACTACTGCCCTAGAGTCAGGGGAAGGTTGAGGGGAAAAGAATAAGTCTGCTGTAGCAAGTGACAGGTTGCCATTAACTCAGAATCTAATTATCAGTTAAACAAACAGTTAGAAAGCCCCGCTGCTCTATTGAAAAGTTTTGTTAATTTCTTTTCAAGGGAGATACAGCTACAATGTGCAAGTATGGGAATTCTAAGGAGAACATTCTTGTTCATGAAATACCATGTGTGACAGGAATAGGACTGAATCAGATGTTTTTGTTAAGAGCACTGAAAAATTTAGAACATGGCCTTGGAACCTGATGTTAACTGCAATATAACAGTAACACTTTTGATGGGAAATTTGGAGAGAGTGTTTGTCTTTTGAGTATAGTGCATTTTTTAAAATCAAAAGTCACTGAAAAATAGTAAAACAAAATTTGGTCTTATAATTTGTTAATGCTGTGTTGTAGAAAGGATTCTAAAATTGTTCTGGGGTTTTAAGGTTATTTTACAAGTGTTCTTGAAGTGAAAAGGACATTCAGATGGCACAGTGGTAGGTGAAAGATAAAAACAGTGTCATAAGGACTGACTTATTTACATTCACTATGGGGCAATAAAGGGGGATCTGGGTAATATGATAGAAAAAGGAAAATGTTGGGGAGAGGGTTAAAGCTTGACTTGACTGGGATTTTTCTTCATCAAACTATTAGGGGGAAAATTTGCACCCACAGTTAGTGTTAATTTGAGAAGAATTATGCACATTTTACTGAATAGGTTTAGTTTTATTCTGTTATAATGCATATAAGTTTCTGAAAATTAGGAAGATCTGAATTTTAGGGAAAGTACTTTTTGGCCAAATTATTTGAGGAGATGAGATGAAGCAGTGGAAGAGATATCAAAAACATACAGAAAATAGCTGAAATTTTATGTGAAGATGTTTTAGTATTGGATTTTTGCAAAAACACACTCTGGGGACTAGGGGAGAAGACTCAGTGGATTTCTGGAATCTTATGTGTTAGGTAACAAGAAGGTGATAGGAGTGAAGTGGAGCAAAGGCTAGACAGTATGTGTTGCCCACTTGGTCAATTTATTTAATGTAAGCTCTGGCTATGATATATTTAACTAAATTGCTGTGATTTTGTACAGCTGAATCGTTAGTGGTGACAACTTCACCTTACTATAGCTCTGATTTGGTGACCTGAGTGAAATGAACTTATGCCCCAAGAGAGCTCTTCATTCAGATATGTTTGTGGAATGAAATTCACATTCTTAATGTCATAAGTTGTCATTCAGTTGGGAAGTTTTAACAAAATGTTGAAGATTGAATAGACCTAACTAGTATTAAATTTACTTAAAACTTGTCCTCCATAGTCTGCTATCTTGTATTCTTTGTTATTACATGTCATTCACATGTCAATGGGAACTGTTCATTGTCAGCTGAAATATGTAGGAGGGATAGATAGTAGGCATCTGCTACCTGAGTTAAATAGCAAAACCCCAACAGCTTCAAGGATGTGAGTAACGCTCTGTTATTTACTCATATGTGAATGATACCGAAGTCACTTTTTCTTTTTTAATACTAGGGTCTTTCAAAACTCTTGAGATGCTGAAGCAATCTTAGAACTATTAGTGATTATCTCTGAGAGTTTGCAGACCTTAGGTGAGGTGCCAGCAGCCTCAAAAATTTAATGTTGCTTTCTAAAAAGGCAGGAAATGGTCGACCCAACAAATTAAGTGGCAGTCAACCTATCTTGGATTACAAAAGAAATACTAAACAAATGATGAATCCATCAATTTCTAAACACCTAGACAATAACAGTGTACAAAGACATATGTATTTAAGAACAAAAGAACTAATGCTTTGCTTATGGGAATAAGGAATAAGCAAAAGATTTTGTGCATCCTATCTTTCAGATGCTTTTGATAGTGTTTTAAATTCTGGTATTCAAGCGACAGAAGAGATATGATGTAAAGCAGTAGTTGCCAAACATATAGGAATATGGATTTGCTTTCAACCCTCACTATCTCAGGCCACCAGCAATCATTCTCATCAGACTCTTAAAATCACTAAGAAAGTGATAATGTTCTTTGCATCATTTGCTAATTACTTTTTATGTCCTTACCGAACATATGTGGAAATCTAGACTGATCTACTTTAAGTCGTTTAAGACAATTGCATAGGAGATGGGGGAGTATACTTCATGTGAAGCCACCAAGGTGTTAAACTTACAGAATACATCAAAGGCTTTTTCACAGCTGTCAAGTGTGTTTCAGGTATTATTAAAAATATTATTTCCCTCAGTTGTTTCAATATTTCAGTGAAGCGAAAGGATTAATAAGAAGCATTCCCCACGCATTTTCTGTAAGTACCAAGGACCTTGGGCATTTTGTAGGCTGAGGTTTACTAATTTGGGTTAGGATTATTATTTTGGATTGTATCCAATTACTGTTTTGATTTGGATCCTCTATTTTGTAGGACAATAATAGTATTACTATATTGAAGAAATGGTGTAAAACAAAACATATGGAGTTCAACAGAGATAGGTGCAATACTTAGAGAGGAATTACCAGTTACGCGTATATAAGATGGGAGTCCCTACCTAAGCAGTAGCTCCTGCTGCCAACTGCAATTGTAATCACTGTGGTCACAAACAACATAGGTCATCAGTTCCACAGAACCTGAAACATCTCAGTAGGATGTTTAAGCCTTGTACTGGAAGTAGAGCCTGAAAAACACATGGAACAATCTTTCTGCTCTCTTCAGCTTTGATGAGAGCCTAGCTGAAGAACTGTGTCTAACAGTGAACACACATTGTTCAAAAAACCATGAGCCTGAATGGGATGGAAGAAAACGAGGTGCAATTGAAATTGCAGAAAACCAGAACCAAAATTCTTTTAATCATTCCTGGTAGACCTCAATCTTTCCATAAGGGAGGATTGAAAAGAATTAACCTAGTTAGTATAGCAAGGGCAAGACAGAAGGGAAATAAGTAGTGTTCTCTCATGTAAAATTATATGTGTTTGGCAAACAGGAACACAATCAATTGCCATTCTCTCATTTTAGGGACAAGACGACTTGTAGCACTTTTAAACTGCATCAGCAGAAGTTTATGTTGATACCAGGAAATTCTATGAATTTTTATTTCTAAAAACAGTGAACTACTGGGGTAGAATATATGGAGATTTTGTACCATCTACTCCTTCATGATTTTCAAAAACGTGTTAGACAAACATTTGTCAGGAATAGCTGAAGAAGACTTGATCGTGCCTTGAGGCAGAAGGATAAAATAGATATTGAGCTTTCTTTTTCCTATGGTTCTCTTTTGCCTGTTTGAACAGTATTATTCATTGCAAAACAATGTGACTGTAGTTCTCGTTGGAGAAAATATTATCAGTTTGATATATAACTTAAATGTATTAGTGTATTTTTTGCTTGTATGGAACCTCATTGCTGACATCAGCATAATTAAGAATTGCTGATACTTATTTGTGTCCTATTTGTCATTTTAGGATCATGTTTCTGTCTCTTCAGAGTTTGGACAATAACCTTAGATTATCCTAACAGATTTCACTTCAAAATAGTACAATACTTTTGTCTAAACTTAGCATTATACTTAAGATAAATGTGGTTCTCTTTTAACCAGTCTTCTGTACATCTATTAAAAAAAGACAACTCAATTGAACATACTGCTGTCCAGAGTACTACTTTCCCTTTTAAAAACCTGCAATTAATGTTAGTTGCACCAACTTGCAGCTGAAAGTTTTATGCTACCTTTGAATCACATGCTTTTTTTTTATGAATCAGTTTTTTAATTTGTATAAATTTTTCTATGTCTGTTGTTATACATATGATATTTTAATTGTATTTTAAATTGCTGTGTAATACCATAAGTCTCTCTGGAGAGGGAGGTGTAATTAAAGAATATTACTTATTTGCACGACCTTTTTTTTACTGTAGGGAATATAGAGTAAGTGTATTTTACATTCCTACTAACACAGTTCAGACTTCTAGTTTCTACAAGAAACAAATGGAAAAAATCATATTCATCTAATTTCTTGTTCAGGATAAGCATTCCTAAAACATGCAGCTGTTGCAAAAGATGTGAAACAGAGATTTGACTCACTGTGGGAATTCTATATCCACATGCCTTCAAAAATTCAATTCTCGCATCAGAAAAGTGCACAAAGTGAGATTTAATTATCAGAAAATACCTATTCCCTGAAAATCCAACTTGCTGAATGTCTGAAATTGTTTTCCTTCCTCTTTGCATTGATTCCTAGAAGGAGGAGATTTAGCTGAGGAAGATCTGTCTGAGGAATTCCCTTCTAAGTAAGGCTTTAAATCCTGAAAGGAAGGTTGATTGGAAAACAAGGAGAAAGAAAAGTTTTTTGCAGTGGAGAATAGAATGGAAGTTATAAAACATTGGTACAAGTCTTGGTTCAAAGTTCAGAATTCATATCTTAGGAGGGAAGGTTGCTTCTTATTCTTCTGCTTACACAATTAGGTATTGTTTTTAGTTCTGTTAAATGATACTTTTTTAAACTCTCCACACTTATGTTAACTTTATAGAAAATTTGGTCTCTACTAGGTTTTTGTGTATCAGTATGATTTTGCAAAGCACTGAAGTATGAGAGCAGTAGAAATGAGAGCTGTATTAATAGCTAAATGAAACTGCATTATGTGTGAATCCCAACTATGAACATCATTAAAATATGGAAATAGAAAAATGCATATGTAGACTCAGATTTACAGAGCCAGACTTTTCTTTGATGGAGATTCCATTTTATTTTATCAGAGGAAACTGCTTTCGAGATTCCGAAGCATACTGTTTTCTTGCAGTTTCAGTGTCTCTAAGTAGCTGAAGTAGTATGCTTTACAATATTTTATGTCAAATTTTCACATTCCAGGATGTACTTGGATCCATGATAACTTAATATATCTTTATATTCTACTAGGCAGTAGGTCTTGTTTGATAACGATTACTGACAAAAGATAAGAGAGATACCAAATTTGTCTATGCTATTGGATAAAAAATAGCCGTAAACCAATCCCCTAAAACAATTTAAAAAATCAAATAATATTAAATAAGTCATCTGCATGGCTCCTGAAAGTGTAACTGTATTCATACAAAGTGCCTTGATTGAGAGCAAACGCCTCATTAATCTTAAATGCTTCAGCTAAAGAAAGCTAGTGATGTCAGGAAGAATAATGACTGGCATTACAGAGAATGCAATGTACTGTACAGTGTGCAAGGATGTGGTCACCTAGTAGCTATAGAACATAAATGTAAGTATCTTTATTATTTAGAGGACAAAAGGATTTGGGACAGGAAAGAGTTAGAAAGAAGAGCAAGATAGGAAACATACATGCACTTCAATGCCTTACTTCGTAGTAAGCTATCTGTTAATAAGGCTTCTAAGGAAGCTGCATGAATTTTCACATGTTATTCTAACCATCCATAGCACGACAGAAATAGTTCAGCACCTAATCTGGTCAGCTGGCACTGATTTTGAGAACAGATCCTATGCTGAATAGCAAGTGTTAACAGCTTAGCAGAATTTTTTTCTGTAGATGAGCTTTTCCATGCTTTATATTTTACTTTTGATATTCAGACTTTGGGGTGGGTTGTTTTTTTTTTATTTTGTGGTTAGAGTAACCCATTACATCAGTTAAAGGATTTTTTTTTTCTCTCTTTTTCCCAAGGCATCAGAAAAGTGGCACAGAAAAATGGCATATAAGAGCTTTCTACATTCCAGCTTAGAAACTGCCCTATTTCACCCTACTGAAAATAATGATTTTGAACAATCTTTTTATAGTGGTACCCTTCTCACTGATACAGTGTCTGCATTTCCATTATGAACTCCTGTTTTCAGAGCCTGATGACTGCCATAATTAACTCACTACATGTGAGTTGGTGTACCATGTCTTAATTCTCAAACTGATTTTGCTACAAAGCTTTAAAAACATTTGTATATTATTAATAAAAAGAAATTATTTGGCATGAAAAATTGGCTATAGCAGGAGAAGTTAAAACCTTAACTTTTCTGTGGTTTTCTCTTTTCAGAAAAGTAAGGCCTCATTTATTTTTTCAAAATTCTTTTATTTATTTATTTTTCAAATCTGGATTTTCTCAAACTATCTCTGCAAAAATATAACACTGGGAGAGTTACTTATAAATGTTGATGGTAACGATGTGTGGACTTGAAGGTGGGGAGCATGATATTTCTTTCTGGTTTTGGTATTAGTCTAGTAACAGGTTATGTACTGCTTGTAAAAACTGGTCTTTGACACAACATATTTTAACAGTTTTGTAAATACTGAATTTCCCTGATGCTGTCATAGAAAATTAATTGAAGACTGTTAAACCCAGAAAATACCTTTTTAACCTAAGTGCCATAATGCTCAGACCCAAAGTCCTTTTTGACCTTGGATTCCTGTCATTGCAGTTCACCAAGTCAACCTTTGCCACTGATATCCATGTGAAAAGGCTTGATAGCTTTGAGCACCTCCAGATGCATTGGTATTCTCATCATACCAAGGAAGGTTGTCCATTCCCTGCAGGGTGAAGCAGGTTTTCAATCAGATGCAGCTTTGAATCTGGCCCTGCTTGGAGCTGGAATTGGACCAGAGAACCTTCAGCAACCTTGTCCAATCTAAATTTGTCCTCAAAGATGATATCTGATCTCTAGGAGTACTGCTGAAAGATCACTGAGGGGAAAAAAAAGCTGGAAATAGCCAGTAGCATGATATCCTGCCCTGCACAGCTAGTCCTAGGCTGCTTTCCTGAAGATACAGATTTTCAGCTAAAGATGGTCAGGTTTAAATCTAATATTTAGTGTCACTTCCAAACATTGTTTTATAATAATGGGAATAATCATATTTTTTATCAGTAGACATATCGTCATTCCATTTGTATTTGGTAGGTGTTTAGCATCAGTGTTATCCTCTGGCAGAGATTGTCACAGTGTCATTATATTTTGCAGGAAGAATGATCAGTTATGGACTTTGTACCTAATTTCAGTGCTTAATTATTTATTTTTAAAACAGCTAATCTCATTCCTTTTGACTTCTCTTCAAAGGGGAAGTTGTCTGTAATCTCTCTTGTTTGGATGCTTGGGAGCAGTTGCTCTATTTCTCCTGTAAACATTTTCTAAAACCAAGTGACCAATAACCACTATTGGAGAAAGTATTTTGTATTCAGTGATGTTAACAGTCTTCATTTCATACTTCATACATGTTTTTTACTTCAGATATGCACATTCTAGTGAGAAAATACACATAGGCCCCCCCTACTATGCGTGGGAGTTATTTTTACTCCAGTTGCCTGTAATGAGTGTTTTGATTGTTATTTTAGTCTCAACCCTGCCAGTTCCCATTCCTTCTCTGGCTGCAAAATTCTCTTCCTACTCCGATTCACCATCTCACCTCTCTTGCCTGTCCTTTTCAAGTCTTCTTATCCATACAGCCAACAGAGTTGGCCACAGAGCCAACTCTCTCCTGCTTTTTGCATCCTTGTTCTCAATAATGCTATGTTGCGGACAGCAGAGTAAAAGACTACTTGCTCTGCATACTATTGCCTCAGCCTAGCACGACCTGGGAGCTGCAATTGCAAGGAGGTTTTTGGCCATCCCTGAATCAAGGGGAGGGCAGACTGAACTTTTGCAGGATTAGGCTACTAAAATGTGGAAATTCAGTAGCTGATGATTTGTACACTTTAAATTCCCAAAGGTGGATGTCTTGATCAGATTTGAATGTATCTGAAAGAGTAAAATATTTATCCACAGCAGAAGTGTGGCCACCTTCGGTTTTCAGGAACCCACTTGAAGCTTGCAGACAAAGATGTATCTACATATTAAATAAATGTTAACCTGTGGTGGATTTCTCTTTCATGCAATTACCCAGCCTCCTCAATCAGTGTGAACTTTAAGCATCTGCAGAATGCTAGAAGAACTGATAATGTTTTATTCTTTTGGACAGAGTAAGATTTTCCTGTAACATTTTCTAAAAAAAAAAGTTGAAATGCTTTTCTCAAAGTTCCTATTATTAATAAAAATTGTGGCATTGTTGAGGCAGATGATGGTGGAAGTTTGACAGTGTTTATATACAAATGAAGATTGTGAGTTATAATGGTAGTATCTAGCAGCTATGTTAAAAAATGGTGCTCCCAGACAGGAAAGTGAATCCGTGTACTAGACAAACCTTAATTTCTCTGTAATTTGTTATTTTTAGGAATATTTTGTCTCTAAAAAAATGGAAGTTTTTTTCTGAGAAGCTAATTTTAAGGTAATGGCTTGAAGTGAATACAGTAATGGTCTCTGAATTGAAATTAAATAATCTCAAAAGCTATTTTCTGAGTGACAATTATTCCCTTGGTGTGGAAAGATTAAAATATTCGTTAGTGGACCATTGCTGAAAATGACATTTTCAAATGCGTTAAGAGAAACACCAACCCTTTTCTCTTCACACAACGATAAATACAGACAGAAATAAGCTGGGGAAATGAGATAGATGAAAAGGCAGCAAGGCTATATCCAAATGCACATCTGTGTTAATACTATTAGGAAGTGTGACCTTGGGCATTACAAGGCAATTGAGAGAGAAGGTAGAAGACTAAGGGTATCTATTCTCAGTTCAAAGGTTCCTCTCTAAAAAACCCATCAGAGTGGCTTGAAGGAAACAAAAGATGTTTATCAGCCTTAGTCATACAGTTTGTATCTATTTCATTTAGCTGTGGTGGAGTTCAAGGTTAGATGTCCATTTTAATTAGCTACTTTTAAATGAGACTGGTAAATCAGCACTATTGTGACACAGCTTTGTAGCAGTTGACTCTTAAATTGAAAACAACTGTTCTAACCTTTTATTAGAAATATTTGGGGAAAAAACCTGTCCTAACCACTTTTCTGAAATTTTTGAGTGCTTTGGGCACTGGTCAGAGTCAATAGACACACAGGGACAACAGTTGATGAAAAAAAGGTGAAATATATTGATAACTGGATAAATAGTGTCCTGCTTAGTGCTGAAGACATTATCAACACTTGAAATGCTTCAAACCACTCACCAAAATGTATACTTATTTGAAATGGTTCATTCTGGTATCACTGCTAAGTAAAGCTGTGATAATAAAGTTATCACAATAACTTCATAATAATAATATAAAGTTCAGTGAATGCATTCTGTTTAGTTTTCAGAATCAAAACCTTTATGAACACATGAAAATTAAATTAAATTCATATTTTATGTAATGCATATTGCAGTGTATACTTAGCAATGCCAAGTAACAGGATTTTCCTAATATCCAGGAATCTTTTCTAAAACATTTTAAAATGTATTTTGTAAAACTTTAAAATGGCAGGTTATATAGAATACTAAGATGTGCCATAATGAATTAAACCAAAGTCTATTTTAGCCTGTTAACCTCTTTCTAGTACAGCGAGAAATGAATACCTGGGGAAGAATATAAGTCTTGGGCAAGCATTCCCTAATGCTCTCTCAATCTACAATATGCAAATAAGAAACTGCCTTAGCCAAAGGCAGTGTCTTTGTATGTACGAAGTAAAAGGTAACCTTTGTTGGTTTTCTCTTTCATGAACTTATGCAGCTTCTTTTTTGACTGGTATATAATATTTTATGATCCACATCTGGCAAAGTCACATACTCTGTGAAGAAAATTTTTGTTTGTTTGTTTTGAATCTGCAGCTTTCTGTTTTCCCTTGATAGCAACCACCTAGTTATTGTATTGGAGTACTTAGTCAAGCCCTTTTCCAAGTCCATCATGATCTTACTGGCATCTCTCAAACACCATAGTGTCTTCTCTTTCCTGGCCTGACCAACCACAGCCTGCTTAGTTATCCCTTGTGCAGAAGCTGTTGCCGCTGATGTTAGCTGAATACAAGGGTTTTTTTTTAATGAGGCCTGTGAAGTAAGGTTAATCAGAAATGAACAAGATCTTGATAAATTATTGAGATATTCTGGAAAACTGAATGTAATTAAATAGGGAAATGTGCAAGATACTGAAGCTAGAATACAGACAAAGGAATGGTGAGCAATGATATCAGCCATTGCTATCAAGAGGTCCCAAAGGTTATAGAGCATGAGCTTAACAAGCCACTGTAATGCAAAGGTGAACACTGTGTGAGCATATCTCCCTAGATGTGGGATGCAAGATGTATCAACTAAACATGCTTTGCCTGACATCACTGAGGATTTACTCTAATTGCATCTCAGAGGGGAAAACATGGGTGCAGATGAAGACAGTAGGTGAAAAAGTTGTGGTTGTTTAACTAATGGGCTGTAAATGGCAAATGGCAAAAAGGAGAGGAATAATCTGTTTATGATGCATAAGGTAAAAAGAAAAAGGCTTATGCCACAGCAGGGAATCTTGAGGTTAGCTGTTATGAAAAACTTCCTAATGGCAAGGATGTCAAAGAGCCGGAAGAGATTGTTAGGTTGATTATGGAGACTACATTTTATGAGGAAGTTGTTGAAAATGTGTCAGACAAAATTCATTAGGAATAACATAGATCCTGTTTTACCCTGTCTTCATCTGCCGCCATTAAGTTATATGTTTCATTTAACTGGATAAATACAATTCTTTGGAGATGCCATTGTAATTTACAGGATCTTAGAGGAAAGGAGAAACAGCAGTTTAACAAGAAAGGGGATCATGTGGGGCATGTTCATAGTTGTCCATAACAATAATCATTATATGACTTACTATATATATCCCTCTGCTATGACTTGGCTGAACTCTATTCCCTTGCTGTGTCAGACAGCTTCCTGTCTCATACAGAATACTGTTGCTGATGAAGTAAGTATGCAAATATGGAAGTATGAAACTGGCTTTTTATAAGCATTAGTGTCAATATGACTTTGAATTATGGCAGAGTGTAAAAAATACTCAAAGATGACTAAATGCATTCATTTTAAAATATAAATGAGTGTGAACAGGCTTGGGTTTTGTGTGGTATTTATCCATGCAACAAAAATTAATATGCAGCTATGCCTGAGTGGTATCATTCCAAAAAAGGTGATCCATCTTTTGGATGTATATACCAAAGGAAGCATGGTTAATTCACATTGACTTCTGGCTTTTGCTGTGGTTTCTAGCAGGTTTCTTTAACAGAGAAATGAAAAATAAACCAGATTAGGAATGCTGGTTGCAGAATTCGGTTTCATTGTAAGCAAGGAAAAGTGCTTAGTCCAGAAACAGTAGCTATGATCTGTATTGTTATGAAAAAAATGCATCATCTCCACTAAAAAGCTAAAAGATGATGTGAACATTAGTGTGCTAAAACTTGTGAATTATATGGAGACATCTTACTTTACACAGATACTGGAAGAGAGAGTTTTCTTTTGTAATTCTAGAATGTTATGGAGATTTTTGAAGCAGTTGAGCAATTTAAAATGGTCTAAGATTTAATTTAGGTAAGTGTAAAATAATATGCTTAAGAAATTATTATTTAATGCAAATACAAATGACAAATTTACTTGTTTAAAGGATTTGCAAAGTAATAGAGAATCAGAGATTGGATGTTTTCTAAGGTGATGCTCCATAATGAAGTCCATTCCTATCCTGATTTTTACACACAGGCTGACAGCAGACACACATGGATGTACAAAGACTCTCTTTCTCTGTGAGAACATGGGTAATAGTTGCTAGTGTACATGTGATTTCACTGCCATCCATGGCAGGTATACCTGTATTAGGAATATTAGTTTTTCTAAATATCAGGTCCCCTGTGTTTTCATTGCATGCAGTACGTCGAAACTGGAGGTAAAGTAATAGCCATGTCGCATTGATACAGGACAATATATTGCAACACAGGCATGATTTACAAAATCAATTTAATGGTCTTTAAGCCTGTGGTCCTTCCCACTCAGATTCTCTATGAACACTGGTGAAATTTTCTAGTTCTTATGGGTCTAAGTTGTTATAGCCTGTATCCAGTTAACAGCGAACAGTCATTACCCGCCACCACTGTATAGGTGGGTTTTGAGAAGAGATTACATTTGGTTCCTATGGGTCCTGCATAGAGGAAGTATTTTTTCTAGCTGGTGATGAGGATATCTACAGCCACCCTCTCTTTTCTCTGGGCTGCCCCCCCCCCCCCCCCCTTTTTGTCCTCTTTTTTAGGATCTCTTTTTTTTTACCTAGTGTGAAAGCTCTGCAGTTAGTAGGTAAAGATTATGGCTTCTGCCTCTTGCAGTGATGCAGATGATGTAATTCACAATTCTTTATTTTTACAGTGGTCAAGAGGCAGTAAGCCTTCAGAAGAAATTTGTTAACAACATCTTATATAAAGTTTCTTCCTGTGCTCTTTTAGCTTAGTTTATTTGTGGACCTTCTTTAGGCCGTTGGACTTTCTCTCTAGTTGTATGAATAAGTTACACAGCAGATGATCAGATTAAGGTTTTACTTAAAAGTAAAAAATACCTATTAGAAGCAGAAAAAGTTCATCTTTATTCAAGCAATTAATTTCAAATGAAACTGGCATAAAAACATTAAAGCTTATAAAATAGGAGCAAAACCACTGTTATTTTGCAAAACAGAGAAGCAGTCAGTTAAAGGATTTTTATGGTAAATATGAAGAAAGTGCTTCAATTAAAAAAAAATAAATTGTGAGGGATCCACAGGTGGGGGATCCACTGAACTTTTACATTTGAAAGTGGCAAATGGAGCTTTTCCCCTGCAAAGATTTCTGTTGAGTCAGATTGATGGTCTCTTCCCCAATCTGCAGATGTTATTCTACCTCTACATTGTAAGCTTCACGCTTCTGCAGAACTGCAAATGAGTTGGGGATCAGATCGTCAAGAAGTCCTGCATGGCTCCTTTTTTGGGAGATTGGTGAATGGATGTTCCATTTTAAGTATTATTTTCTATGCTACTTAGCTTATTTACTTTGTTACTCTCATGTAGTCATGGAGATGTGTGCCCATCTGTTTTTACTGTTTTTTCTTGCACCTCCAACTGTCACATATAAAATGAACTGGTTGGACTCATTCTGTTGGTCAGTATCTCACTATGACTGTGGCCAAGCTCTGTTTATAAAGATAAACAACACTGATAGCAGAAAAGATGACCCATTCACTCAGGGTGTGAAAATCAGTCAAAGGAAGAGCTGACGAAATAGATCTTTCCTCTGCTAATTGGTAAGCAAGATTCTAAGATAAATCGGATTGAAGAGGATGCAGTGCTGTAGGATTACTCTGTGGTTGTGTTAAGGTAGTCCTCAGGATTCCCAGGTTGGTTTAAAGATGTGCAGACTCTTTCATGCTGTAGTTTTCACATATAAGTGCTTGCCTTTGAGCACTGAATGCCAATTAGAAGCAAATTTCATGTGCCTGTAGTGGTATTTTACTGAAACAGTGCACTGTGCCCATTAACTGTTTAGTGGAATTTTTGTTGTATTATTTCAGAATAATTTCAGCATGGTGAATTAACGTGTATAAAGTCTTAACAATGTGTTTCCTTAGCATCTAGTTTAGGAAATTCTCTACCTCACGCCCATGTAGTTCAGTAAATTTTCCAATTGAGTGATGTTTTTTTGGAAACAAAAATATTTTCAGGTTAAGAAAGGTAACAGTTCTTCACATAGCTTGAGAGTATACCTGTGTAGGTGGCAGCACCTTGTTATCCTAATAACATCCAAAGAAGGACAACAGACAAAGAGAATGTGAAGATGATTTGAATCACCTTGAAGAATAGTTAAGTGAATTTAGTATATATAACTTGGCAAGAAATATACCAAGAGGTTAGGATATCATAAAAATCTACAAATATTTGGAAGATAATTATGGGTAGGGAAGAAAGGGGTGATTATGTATAGTGGTTGAATGATTTGAAACTAAGATAAGATGTGTACATTGAACTGAATTTAGTAGGTGAATCTAGAATGGCATGAAGTTGTTTGACTTGATCTCTCTTTGACAGAAGAAGTGGAAGAGTAAATAGTATTAGAGTAATTCTGGTTCCTGCCATTTTGCTTTACCTTCAAGTGTGTGGGCACTTAGGGGAGAAAGAGAAGAAATAATCTTCTGTCCCTGTCTCCTTCCCTCCCTTCATCCATCCCTGCCTTCTTCTTTCCCTTTCTCCCTGTCTACCTCCATCCCTTCCTCCTTTCTGTGTTCTCCCTTCCACTTGTTCTCTCCACTGCCCCTCCACCCACAATGAGCTTGTCATGTGTTGCTCTTAGGTTTCCTAAGATGTGGCAAGAGAACCTCACAGTGATACAGCTAATTGAATACAAATATTGGTTCTGGAAGAAACACTTTTACTTATTCTCCAACAGCCAAATGGAGAAATCCTATGCCATGATGTTGTACCCCGTCTGAGCTGTTTCCTCTCTTGCAAAAGCTACAAAAAGTTAGAAGAGTACAAACTGAAGCTCCCACTCAGTGCTGCAATTGCAGCCTCCTTGTGTTCCATTTTTCCTTCTTATGTGCTGAAACTGCCTGTTCCTGCTCAGTCCTCTTTGAATACCTGAAGGAATTGGTATTCTGAGCCTCTGGGTTTCCTGATTTAATAGTCAATGTTTACTATTAAAAAGGGAACTGTGATTTGGAACATGTTAGGTCCCATCCTAAGGATCTTGTGGGTAAAATAATAAACCTCAATTCTCTTCTTCACAATTCTACAATAATATTGAATAGTTAACAGGGTACTCTGTAAGAGGATGGCTTATGTGTTCCTCATGGTTTTGGCAGGTAAGACAAAAAGGTATGTGCTTAAATTGCAAAGACGATTCAATTGTCACAAGGAACTATTTTTTGGTAGGGAAAGATCTTTCTCATAGGAAATGTAGTAAAGCATTCAGTTAGATTTCTGGCAGACATTGATAATCTTCATTATTGGAGGTTTTAAGATGAGATCAGACTGGAGCATTACATAACAATTCTTTTTTTTGGTTTGGTTTGGTTGGTTTTTTCCCTGCAAGGGCAACTTAAATTTAGAGCTTTGGGAGACAGCCTCTCTTTCTGAGTATAGATACACAGGCACAGGATATCTTGACTTCATTTTGTGCATTTGATTCTTTGTAGAGACCAGAAAAATGGAGACAGGAAAAAAACACCCTAAAATTGGAAACACTTTCTCATCTGTTCCTGTTTAGAAAAAAAAGGGGAAAGGATGGATTCAGAGAAGGAGGAGATGGAAGAGAGAGGGAGAAGGGTTGGAAAGTAGAAAAGCCTGTTTATCTGTTCAAAGGCACAGCTTTAAGTAGAGGTAGGAAAAGCCCTGTTTGGCATGTTATCTGGGAACCACTGAAATATACCTTGCTGAGTGCCCTGAAAGCAGGTGGAGTTGTACTGAAGATCAAGGCAGTGAAGGTGTACTGCAGCAAAGGGAACTTCTGGGGAGAAGAAAAAAAAAAAAAAAAGAAGAAAGGTTAACCTGCCCCATATTCTGTGGGTTTATAAATTTGAGAACTGTTGGGAACAAGCAGGTTTTCAAGGTATTCGAGTTGGATCAATGGCTTGTGAGTTAGTTTCTCAGAAACTTCTATTTAATTATATGTCATTTACTTTGTTTTACCTTAGTAATCTCATTTGAGCTGTTTCTCTTTTCATTACTGTATTCTTGTATTTTTCTTGTAAGGAAATGCAATGCTTATAAGTGGCAGTTTCTAGCCCAGTTACATTACAGTTATATATACATTACAGTACAACCCAGTACGTTAAATACATTAGCAATTTACATATCCTTATGATCAGCTGAATAAAACTGATTTGTAACCAATCAATAAAGTTCACTTTATTCTACACTATTTTTATTTTTAGGAATGTTGTCTCTGCAATTTGAGAGGTGGTGCATTAAAGCAAACTACTGACAAGAAGTAAGTAATATGTACTTCAGGATTGTATGTGCTTGTTTTAAACTTTATTCCCAATCCATTCCCATGTATAAAGCATTTGTAAACCTAGTTATTTAACAGTGTCCCTTTAAGCTGAATCATTGCAGAATTAAAATTACTTCTATCAAAATGTGCCACTGGCATTTTCTGAAATACTTAGATGCTATAATGTACATTTGTTTTAGTATTTGCATGCACTTGTTCCAAATTTCATTCTACTGGCCTTTGTGTAAAGAAAGTAAATGAGAGCTCATTTGTCATTGTTTGCATGGCAAGTCTTATCAAACAGTGAAATGTATTTTCTTCTTTGGTCCTGGAAATTTGTGATTACAGAATTCAATACAACACCTTTGAACTTCTAGAAACAGTATTTTTTATTAATTAATTTGAATCATATTAGTTTTAGATTTTGAAGGTTTTTTTTAATTAAACATCTATCATACAATGTCAAAAATAGTATTGTTGCTGACATCATGCTATTAACAGCATCAGGATTTGGATAACAGAATACTATAGCAAGTAACCCTGACAGATAAAATGGAAAATGTTGCAGCTTAATATTTTTTCAAGCCAATTAGTGGAACAGTCTTTATGCATTTTGAATCTTCTCATGTTTAATTAAATTATTTTAGTAACTTAGTAATATCCTGTAGATCTCTTTCTTTAACACTTTGAAATGCAGCGGTAAGAGATGATCTAGCTGCAACATTTATTTCCACTTAGTAAACAAGAATTTATTTGTCAGTGATTTGTAATTGGTTGCATGACCCTTGTAAATTGTCCAGATAGGAGAAGGTTTTATGTGAAACTCACGGCCAGATCTTACCTTCAGAAAGCATTAACATTTTAACTGGAGGTTTTGACCAACACATGAAAATTCTCAGCTGCTTTTTAGTTCTGTTTTAAACTCCCCTAGATCTCACTAAAAAAAAAAAAGAAAAAAAAAGACAAAAGTGTCATCTCAGTAGAATTTATCATGCCCTTTTGATAATGGCTGCTGATAGATTGCATGTTGCATCATTGAAAAAACCTACCTCTTTTTTGTAGATCAATTAAAATGTTTTAGAAATGTTTCATAAGATTTATTCATAGAAAAAATATCCACAGGGGATTGCAGAGTGACTTTCTCTGCATAGCTATACCTAAAGTCTTTCGTTTTGCATTGTATCTCTCTGTAGGTTACTGTTATGGATTTATAAAATGAAAGTTCAGTAAAAGTAGTTCAACTCTTGTTTTCCTGCTTCCAGAACACCTTACAGTTGCTACGCATTGTTGAATCTTTCATCTGTCTTTCAGCATTAGCTACCATTCCAGACTTTTGAGAGTTTTTGGAAGAGTATGTTCTAATTATGTCTTTTTTTCTCCAACAAGTGTAAAATCCAACATGTGCATTCCCTTCTCCCCTTCTTTCTCTCTCACATACTGATTAGAGATATAGGATGAGCATTACTTGGATTTAAAAGCTAATGAATCAAACATGGCATGGGGGGGGTAACAATTTGCCATGTAGGAGAGCTGAGATTCCTTCTTCTCAGCAGAGCACAGCAATTGTTTTCAGTCCTGTCAGGTTGAGAGATGTCAGAGTATAAAGGTTTGGGTGAAGAATTATTGAAGAGGCATTTTATTTATAGCATATCTGTCCCATAAAGCTTAGATGGTAAGACAATGTAGTTTTGCAGGCAGGCAGGCAGCAATGAAAAGAAAAAGTGTATTATTAAAAGTTAAAAAGTCTCAAAGCAAGACTTCTTCCTGTAAGTTAGAACATAAACAAAACTGTCACCGTAACAAAATGATAGATCTACAAGGTTTATTTGCTTTTATTTGGGCTGAAATGTATAACTTGCTAATTGATATGTCATCTTTACATACAGCTCTTATTCCACACTTTGGCCAATGCAACTTGAATGTCACATGACAGCAGTTTGTTTAGTCCCTGTGTGTCATATTATACTTTTCCAGATATTTTTGTCAAAGAAGAGTTATTGAAATAGCACCAATATTTTCTAGTGCAGGAAAGAGAAATTATTTCTGTTCTGCTGCATCACCCACTATCTCTTTTAGCTCCAGCCTGCGTTCGTGTTAATCTGCTAAGATGCTCATATGATGTGTGTCTCGGGAGATGAACAGAAAGTGAAGTGAGGCAAGCATTCAGGGCTTACAAAAAAGAGCAAATGTGGTAATGGGGGAAGATGTACAGTGAATGACAGGGAATAAGGCAAATATGAGGCAAGGAATGGAAATGTTTCCCTTTCTTCAGATGTATGAGTTGTCTACTCCAAAAAAGTTTTTAGAAGTAGCCTCAGAAGGCTACTCTTGGTTAATAAAAATGTCATTAGCTTCTCTTCTACTTCATATAATATGCACTTTCAATACTAATTTCAGACTTTTCTTAGTTTCATTTAGCCTTCTTATTTTGAGATTTATGTATTGAACCTGCATTTGGAGGATATAGCAGTGCTTTCTGATGAGCATAGGAAGCATATAGCATCATCTGACAAGCTTCCTGAAGTTGCACTGAAGTCTTACATGTAGCACTGGTCCTAGGCACTTGACACGTGCTTTCACTGCTAAAGGGGATCCTGTTCATGTTGGGCATTGCAGTGATAGCCTGATCAGTTTGCTGCTTCTATGCCTTTATGTCCGTAACCAGAAGGTCTTGATACTATACTTAGTTTTACGCTTTGATAGATGTATGACTGATGGTGATCATGTGTGTTGCCTAAGAATAGTTACTCAGGTCTGAGTAATGTTAATCCAAAATGCTGTAGGTGATAAATTGCACAAGAATCAAATAGTGTGGTCTTCACATATGGACCTGGATAGCACAACTACAAAACCTTTGCACTTAATAAATTGAATGTGAAAGATGCTTAAAAAAATGTCGCAATAAAACCCCAGTCTGAAATTATATTTACACAAAGTGGTAGTGTTCTAAGGTTTGTTAAATACGTTTCAAAGAAGTTTAGGAAATCCTAATAAGGAAGTATTTAGAGATGGTTGACTTTAAAAAAAAACAAACACACAGCAAGTAATGAAACATCTTAAACACTTGTATTTCTATGGGTTTTTTTGGTAGTATTCTTGACTTGCCACTTTTCACAGGTGGGCACATGTAATATGTGCAATTGCCATCCCAGAAGTCAGATTTGGTAATGTCACAGAACGTACACCGATAGACACTAGCAGAATACCTTTGCAAAGATTAAAATTGGTGAGTAGTATATTCATATATGCTTCATTTATTCTTTGCTATTAAGGTGTTCCAATATTTGAAATGTATTGAAAATCTGAATTGTGATGATTATTGGCAGGTACAGAGCAATAAACTGTGTTTAAGGTAAGGAATAAATAACCAGCGTTTTATCAAGATGGGCTTTTTGACATATAATGGCCATTCATTAACACTGTTAACAGCCTTTGGTATTTTATTAAAATAAGTTCAAACCTGCCCTCCCCCAAAAGAAGAATAACAAACTTGACCAGTGTCAACTTGTGAAAGTTTCAGTTTTGGAACTGTATTGGTGATGAAAATGTTGAAACCCAAATAGACTGGGAATATCACACAGTACATATTTGTGAGGTCTTTTTATTATGTATTTTTGCCTCAAGGAACTATTTATGAAGGTAAAAGGATGTATAATCTGTTTGTTACGTGTATGTCTACCATCTGGGCATTGAAAAATATGCACAAAACAAATCACACATTATATTGGATGAAAAAAACCCTGTTTCCTGAGGATTTCAGAAACTGGTGGAAAACAAAAATACAAGTGCATCAGCTACTAACAGTTGCACCCTGTGTTACATCTAGAGTAAAAACGTCATTCAAGAAAGTTGATGTACACAAGCAGAAGATATGCATAAGTGCAATATAAGAGTATTTTCCTTGCTATATTACATGAGAATTACTTAATTTGTCAGCATGTGCGTCACTGTGATGTCACCTGACAGAAAGAAAGTGGTTAGTGGCTCATTCAAAATCTTAGGAAAACTATCAGCTTTCTGGATCTGCCCCACACTATTTCCAAAGTGGTTCTTGGTCTAGCTGATCTTGTACTTGCTCAATTTGAACTACTAATCTTTTCATTACATTTTCATTTCATTTCATTCATTACTTGTGTTTTCTAGCTGTATTTCTAAATGTGCATATGCAATTCTGAGTGGTTTAAGTTGATAGCCTGTACTTCAAATGGTAATCCCTTCTAAATTTTTGTTCAAAATTTTGGTTTTCACATGTCCTTTTAAAAATAATATAAAACACATTTCTAAAGAATATGTATAATTCATTATAAAAATGTTCTTCCTAATCTGAAAATAAAACCAGTAGAAGCACTGAGAATTAATTTAATATGTTCATTCTTATTTTTTGAAGATCTTAAACAGGCACAGATTTGTGTCTGATTGGAAATTGTTAATTCAGGGCTTGAAAATGCAGAAGTGTTTAGTTTACCAGATGTTGAAATTAATTCTGTGGGCTGTCCATGACTTGAACTGTATAAGAGTAACAGGAGCCTTTTGGAGAAGACTTGAATTACTTGTAGATTATTAGTTATGAAAGTATGGAGCAAAAATTTATGAAGTTCCATGATTTACAATTCCTAGGTAATTTCTGCTGAGTGTGAAGCAGTTATATTAACCAGTTATTTATAACACAGAGCTTTTTCTTAAATTCTTTCCTTCAGTTGGTAGAAGCTTGCTTATAGTCCTTAGTGCTTTTTCAGTTCTTGAAGCCTCCTTCAATATAAAATTACACTAAAGCACTACAAATTGTATTAAGCAATATATACCCTTTTGGTCTCCTGTGAATCCCTGAATGTTTAGAAATACAGTACTTGCTTTCCTTAATGCTGTTTTTTAAAGTAAAAGAGTTTGTATGTTTGAGTGGAATGAATGTTGTGATGAAGGAACTCAGCTGAATACAATAAAAATGAGAGACAGGGTACTTTATAACAGCCATTGCTGCAGGTAGTAGGCACCCTTACTGTGAGGGAAGGAAGCACTATAATCCTGGTTTGGCTCATTAAACCTTACTTTTCCAAGACTTAGTTTCTAACATTGAATTTATAATGAAATAGCTAGACTTGTACAAATTTAAGGGAAGTAGGCAGTTTGACCATTTCAAAAGGCTCTATAATGATTAAATGTCAATAGACCAATAAAATGCTCCTCCTTGGATAAAGGAGCAGAGAAAAAATCTACTCTAAAACCACCAGCAATCTGTCTGCTTTTAAATTTTGGCTTTTGTCGCAAATAAGTTGCTGTATCTGATGATTTTACTCTGCTCTGTTTCACAGTGAATACCCTACGTAAACTAAGTCTCCTGAATAACATTGTAGTATTTTGTATTTTTTAAAAAAACATTTTTAAAAAGTAGTTATTAGATGGAATTGCATAGACACTTTATATTTTCTTTAAAGCCCTGTGTATTAGATACTTTTGGTACATTAGTTCTCTTATTTCCTGAAACATGGGGTTCCTACTTCTCTAAAGAGGTTGGTGTCGATAACCTTGTGCATATATGCCATGTCATTCTCAAATCAAATATGATCCTTATGTTTGTCTTCACTTCCTGACTGTTGATGCTACAGAATAACAGTTATGCTCTCATACCCACTGTCATTGGGTCCTTTGCCTTGGGGGAACCCCAGGAATTATATCTAAATTAATTCTGCTTCTTTCTCTAGGAATTCCCATCCCTTCTTCTGCCCACATGGCCTCAATTTTATCTTTCATCCCTCTCCATTATCATATACTCTATACTTTGGAGTACACAGCTGATACCATCTGTCTTGCTGTTAATTTCTGTAAAAGCATACTGAGTGATTCACACTTTGACGTTAGCTTTGGGCCAGTTTTCCCCTTTGAAATTGTAGGGATCACCAATACTGCTCTTCAGCAGCCAATTCCTGCTTCATAGCTATCCTGTTTGTTAGGTTAATGATATCTTTGTTCATCTCCATCATTCAAAGCCAGAGACTGTTCATTGTATAAGTAAAAGGAAGTTTTGTACATTGTTTGTTGATATTGAGCCTTCACAACCAAAAAAATGTTTTAAAAATACATTTTTGGGCCTCTCTTTTTAATGCTCTTTATGTTAAAGCATAGGATAGCTAATGGGCTCTCTTACTATGCCATCTCTCCTTTACAAAATTTGGGATGTGTTTTGTTTAATATTTTTAAATAAGCAGAAAACATTGGAAACCAAATAGAAAAGGATAGATTACATTCTGGTGTGCAGACATACCAGAACTAGATCTTACAATGTAGGAGCAAATAGTTCTAGTGTTTTAAACATTTCTCTTTCTACCCCTGTCCTCCCCCTTCCTCTCTCCCCTCCTTCTTCCCTCCTTCCCCCCCTTCTCATCTCTCTCTCTGAAATAGTAAGAAACCCAAATGAGCAGAACATCTACTGTCTTCAGAGATCTGTAGAGGCTGAGCTGACATTTTCTTTAATGTAGCATCTCCAAAGGAATATCAAAGGAGATAAAAAGTCAGTGTTTTATTTTTGACAAATAACTGCAAACATGAACATATTGGTAGGCTGGTTTTTATCGCTTAGTTAGTATGTATACTGATTGCTGTTAAATAGTTTTAGTTCACTAGACATTTTGGGTTGAAATCAGTGTGTTTCCTGTCAATCTTTCCATTATTAAATATTCAGTATATACTTATTTCTTCCAGACTAAAAATCAGTATTTGTTTTATGCTTACAGTCCTCGTAACTTTAAAATTGTTTTATGCAGCCGTTTCATGTTTTAAGTTAGTGGGTTTTTATAGAATGCCAAAATGTTTTCATATTTCCCTAGCTTTTTTCAATGGGTTATGTGCCATGTTCCACTGTTGCTGAAAATTTAGATGATAGTGAAATGTTCATTAAAAATTAATTCTCTTGAAAATTATTCCTTAATGCTAGTGAATGAAACAGTCTAAATCAATACTAATAGAAGATTTTGGTGCTATGTCTTTCATAGGGGAATGTGATACATTCTGTGTTGAAATAAAACAGGTTGTATCATCACTTATATTTTAGGGGTGTACACCCATGATATTGATGGACTGTAGTTGACTTTTCATGTGAAAGCAAAAGGTCTCCCAGGCAGCCTCAGTTTAGAGAATATCCCACAAAGATGCTATAACCTGTAGTTTCTCCACTTTACCTCTCTGTGACTATACTTTTTCTCTTTTTTTGAAACATGTGAATGGGAAAATGAGATTGTCCTGGTCTTTTTTGTCAGAGAGTCAGGCTTTCTTCCTTTATTTTAGATTCAGTCTGGATGGTCACATCTGTCAGACACTTTGAGTTCCAGTAGCCATGTGGAATGACAATTTGTGATTATGAAGCTAGGAAACAAAAATGTTGAATTCAGATGTTAATGCACACATTCTAAAATGAAATGGGTGGAGGAATATACCTTACCATATCACACATTTAAAAAAAATATTTTACATAAAATACAATATGCTAGCTGCTTTGTAAACACTTAGTTCAGATGGTCTCTGTTGCAGTGGTCTCCAAGTTTAACAGCAGATACATGAGCAAGCGTGAAAAGACAGGTAATATACAAATGCCAACTTCAATACTGTTTAATCATAGTGAAAATGTTAGGAGCAGATATAAGGGAGGTGAAGTTGGTGAGAAGTGATGGTATGGAGGGGGACCACATGAAATTTGTCTAAACGTATATGCAGAGTTTCAGCTGGTGAAAATTTGGAACAAGTTGTATTTTGGAGGGGAGTTTATGCCAGGAATGAGTGTGGTGTCAGCTTCCATCCCAACACAGTTTAACAGCATCTAACAGTTTACCCAAAGCAGATAAAGCTTAGGTTTCTAGCTGAGTTAACTTTATTTATTTTATTTTTGCTTTGTACCATTTGTCCTTAAGTCTCCAAGAGAAGCCTGGGTGTAAATGCCTGCTTTTGAAACCTGTTTTCCTTGACTGTTTACATGTATGAGGCTTTGGGTCATAGAAAACAGACTGTGGATTCCTGTGTGTGTTAAAGTCAGCGATAAACTCGATTTTACTCTGGGAAGGGAAAAGCTTTTCCCCAAGTACCTAGAGAGTCTCTGCTTTCAAAAGAGTGTTAATTACTCAGCTCTAATTATAAATATGAACTATAGCTGCATGAAAAAGTCTCTGGAGATGAAAAAATCAGACTGACCTCACAAACATAAACTCAGCCTTCAAAAGAAAGAATAAGTGCTCTCTTGTCTGTCACTCTATTTTAATAAAACATAGGACTTAAAAACAGAATTGAATAAAAGCACTTACTATTATAAGGCCAAGGAATCCAAGCCAATAGGAATATTGAGCCTACTGTCATTTACCCTTGTCAGACGTATGATTTATAATGAACAGTAGACATTGTAAATGAGAGTGTTTAAATGTTTCATCTGTTGTAAAAGAAACATTTAGATAGAATCGGTAGCATCTGTTTCTAAACCTATATATTTAAGATGTCAACTCTAAAATCATGTTTTGAATAGAATACATATCAACTCAATAGCAAAATATGTTATCTGCTTGTAATATCTTCAGTGTTTTAAAATGCTTGGGTATTGGTTTGACTTTGTCCTTTCAGGCAGTCACTGCAATGCTGTACTAAAACATGCATGTAAGATGCCTTTGTTTCTTTATCTGTAGAGTTTCCTATTATTTTTACATTTGAAATCCTATTTCTCCAACAAAATAGAGGTAGAAAATGAGTTTTGGAATAGCTGAAGTTGCCCTGAAGCTTTTGATGACCTCAAATTTGTATTTGACAAGTGAACCGAGTATAAGCGCAAGTGTACTCTGAGTGAGGAACATTATTTTGAAAAGAAATTTACACTGTGACGATGACTGATCTACAAGCCTTTCAGAATCTGGCTGAAGCCATAAAGTTCTTTTTAGAAGCCTATACACTTTAAAATTTGCACCTGAAGGCAAATAATAGTGAGCTTGAAAGCCAGAGATTATAGTTTTGAAAGGTACATCAATTCTGAAAATACAGAGGTTTCTCTGTGGTATACCACTGAAGAATGGAGTCAAAGCAAAAATGTGTATGAGCTTTTAGAAGAATGAGCAAATATTCTCCTGCCTGTCATTCTATTTTAATGATGTATGAAATCTAAAAAAGGATTAAAGACATTCGAGGACACTGCTCATCTTCTGTGTTCTAATTTGTAATGAAATTCATTTGTTTAACTACAGTCAGGTAGTGGAACTATTGCAGCTGTGTTTGTGAAAGACTAAAGAAACACTTGCACTGGTGTATACCAGTGTTGCTATGCATTTCTAGTAATACAAAGAGGTATTGATTACTTTTCAAAGTTTCCAAAAATATTGCTGGGAGGACAGTTGAGGAGAATCATTATACCATACATAAATTCACTCATTAACTCATTGCACACATTCACAGGCAATGGGAGCAAAATAGACAGAAAAGAGGTTTTAAAATATTTCCAAATTGTTTTAGAACTATTAATAAAATAGCTTTCAATAGCACACTTTTTGATTTAAAAAAATGTTAACTAAAAATGATGCAGTAGTTGATTATTGCAATATATAATTCATTAAAAATGTAGTGACTTATTGCAATCATGTACAAAATACAATTTAGTGTACATGCTTTAGTCACAGCATTTATAAGATTTTTAGTAAGTATGTTAGAAGAATGTACACTGCTGTCTGTATGGTACTTACTGTCAGAATAATTTGCTACAATAAGCAGATCCTATTGCAAACTGTCAAATTTGTATCTTGCAGTGGTACCATACTATCAAGTCTTATGAAAAATACGGAAAATGTTAGATATGCGTGACTGTAAATAATGTCTGAAGAGATGGACATGTCTGTAAGAATGAAAGCAGGGTGTTTAAAATGCTAACTAGTCCTCTGAATTTCTTTTTGATTGCAGAGAGTACTTTATGTGTAAAAAACCAGATTTTTCCCATAAAAATCCTTTGAAATTTTTAAACATCTGAAGGATTAATAGTCCATAATAAGATGTGTAGGTCTGATAGAGTCAGGTCTATGTTTTGAAGTTCGTTTCTGTCTATACAATGTGTGTTTGTGTATAGGTGAGATCATGTTTGTGGGTTTTTTTATTGTCCACACACAAATGGACAGTAATGCAACAAGCGTATGAGAAAGGTAACTCGTAAGTTAAACAGGTAGATGTCCAGAGGTGAAGGTCATTGAAGAGCTAAATTAAATACTGAGTTTTGATTTGAGTATTTGGGTACAATAATACTTTCTATCCGAAAGAGCTTGTGATTGTATTTCAGATCAAAGCTTAGTTTTTTACTCCTCACCAACATCAGTGGGTACATTTGTAGAAGATTGAACAATACATCTTTATGGTGTCATAAATCAAACTGGTAATAATTGCAGTAGTGCTCCAGTTTAATTCTATGCGTTAGCCAGTTTTGAATAAATTTTGCTGTGCTATTGACTATATACAGACTATATACATTTTAAAAAACCAGACACTCCTCACCAACACCATTGGGTGCTCCATGATACCTTTATTCCTTTAAAGTCCCCACTGTTCTATGTCTTCTAGAATCTTATTATGGTTTGGGTTGGAAGGGACCTTTAAAGATCATCTAGTCCAACCCCCCTGCCACCACTCAGCTTGGTGTCATCTGCAAACTTGTTGTGGCTCCACTCAATCCCACTATCTCTGTCATGGAAGAAGATATTAAATAGTACTGTCCCAGTATGGACCCTGGAGGGACACCATTCATTACTGGTTTCCACTTGGACATTGAGCCATTGACTATAACTCTTTGGATGTGGCATCCAGCCAATTACTTATCCATCTAATAGTCCATTCATCAAACCTCTGTCTTCCAATTTAGCAGCAAGAAGATTGTGGGGGACCGTATCAAAGGCCTTACAGAAGTCCAGGTAGATGACATACGTAGTTCTTCCCTTCTCCACTGGTGCAGTCAGTCCACTCAGGCATGATTTTCCCTTGGCAAAGCCACATTGGCTATCTCCAGTCACCTCCCTGTCTTCTGTATGTTTCAGCATAACTTCCAGGAGTCTCTGTTCTGTGATCTCACTGGGCACTGACATGAGGCTGACTGGTCAGTAATTCCCAGGGTTTTCCTTTTTACCCTTTTTAAACAAGGGTGCGATATTCCCTTTCCTTCCATTACTGGGGGCTTTCCCTCACTGCCATGACTTTTCAGATGTGATGGACAGTGGCTTAGCAACTACATCAGCCAATTCCCTCAGGACCCTGGGATGCACCTCATTGGGTCCCATGGTCTTGTGTATGTTCAGGTTCCTGAGATGGTCTCAAAACTGGTCTTCTCTTACAGTGGGAGGGACTTCATTCCCCCAGTTCCTGCCTTAAAGTTCAGGGACTTGAGAGATGTGGGAAGAGTGATTACCAGCGAAAGCTGAGGCAAAACAAATTGTTGAGTACCTCAGCCATCTCCATGTTGGTCGTCACTAATTCTGTCTCAGTTATCGAGGGGTACACTTTCTTTAATCTTCCTTTTGTGACCAACATACCTGTAGAAGCCATTCTTATTATTCTTTGGATCCCTTGCCAAATTGAGCTCCAACTGTGCCTTAGCTTTCCTGATCCCATCTCTACACAACTGGGCAGCACCCCTGTATTCTTCCCAGGATACATGTCTCTGGTTCCACTGCCTGCACATTTCCTTCTTCTGCTTTACTTTGACCAGGAGGTCCTTACTCAGAAATGCTGGTGTGCTCCTTGCCTGACTGCTCACTGTCCTGGTTTCAGCTGGGATAGAGTTAACTGTCTTCCTAGTAGCTGGTGCAGTGCTATGTTTTGTGTTCAGTATGTGAAGAATGTTGATAACACTGATGTTTTCAGTTGTTGCTCAGTAGTGTTTAGACTATAGTCAAGGATTTTTCAGCTTCTCATGCCCAGCCAGGGCACCTGACCCAAACTGGCCAACGGTGTATTCCATACCATGGGACGTCCCATCTAGTTTAGGAACTGGGAAGGGGGGGGGCAGGGATTTCGCCGCTTGGGGACTGGCTGGGTGTCAGTCAGCAGGTGGTGAGCAATTGCCCTGCGCATCATTTGTACATTTCAATCCTTTTATTACTATTGCTGTCATTTTATTAGTGTTATCATTATCATTATTAGTTTCTTCTTTTCTGTTCTATTAAACTGTTCTTATCTCAACCCAGGAGTTTTACTTCTTTTCCTGATTTTCTCCCCCATCCCACTGGGTGGTGGGGGAGCGAGTGAGCGGCTGCGTGGTGCTTAGTTGCTGGCTGGGGTTAAACCACGACACTCACACATGGGATTCGAGAGCTCTTCTGCTTGAAGAAAAATGTCATTAAGGAGCTGCCAGCTCTGTTCTGCTCCTTTATCCCCAGGGCAGTTTCCCAGTGGTGCCTTCCTATAATTCCCTAAACAATCCCTAAAAGTTTGCTCTCCTAAAATTCAAGGTCTTGACTTTACTCTTCGCCTGGCCCATATCCCTCAAGATTGTGAATTTCACCAGGGCATAATCACTGCAGCCCTGTCTGCCATGGATCTTGACCTCTGTAATTAGTTCTGTGTTGGTAAGCAACAGGTCTGGTAATTAGCTTCTCCTCTGGTTAGGCTGTCTGTCACCTGGATTAAGAAATTATTCTCAATGGTCTCCAAGACTCTCCTGGACTGTTTACAGCTTGCTGTGCTGCTTTTCCAGCAGATGTCAGGGTGACTGAAGACCCACAGCTGGATCAGAGCCTGCAAGGGTGATGCTTCCCACAGTTGAAGTAAGAACACCTTGTCAACAGGCTCCCCTTGATTGGGTGGTGGGTAGTAAGCACCAACCATGAGGTTTCCTTTGTTGGCTTGGCCCCTGGTTTGTACCCATAAGCTCTCAACCTATTCATTGCTGTTTTTCAAAGACAGCTCTGTGCAGTCAATCTGCTTTTTTACATAGAGGGCAACCCCTCCACCCCTCCTTCCTTGCCTGCCCCTTCTGAGCAGTTTATGGCTATCGATTACAGCGCTCCAGTCGTGTGAGTTGTCCCACCAAGTTTCAGTGAGAGCAATTAGATCATAGCTTTCCAGCTGTGCAGTTGCTTCCAGCTCCTCCTGCTTGTTACTTGTGCTACATGCTGTTTTATGGATTTGGTGTGGTTTAAGGATAGAGTGATGAGTAATTGCTAAATTCATTATTTGGACATAATTGGAAATAGTTGGAAACTCAGTTCAGTAAGAATGTTTAGCATTCAGAGGTTAAATTTCAATTTTTACTATTTAAGTCACTTTTTTCTGTCATTTTCTCGTTTAAAGTTTTGTGCCACAAGGCATTGCTGTGGTGATTCTTGGAACATTATTGTCAGAGCTGTTCCCTGAAGTGAAAAAAGTCCAGTTCAGGTTATAAGCTTGAGAACGTGTCTATATGAACAGATATTAGTTTTCCTTCAGGAAGCTGACTGCTATTTGAAATAATAGTTGTAAGGAGTTGCTGAAGAAAGCAGTAAGTTGAGTTGAGCAGCATATTCTGGGGATTTGATGTAACTCAAGGTAATGTGCATTCTAAAGAGCAAGGAATGATTGCTGAACTGCTGCCAGGGATTACCTTTTTCCATGAGTTGAAGTAGCTCTCTGTGAGTTTTCTATATATGCAGTTTCCAAGAAAAAGGATGAGGTATCTGTTTCAGATAAGTTTTATTACGAGAAAAATGGCACATTCTGTTAGAGACTAGTGATTTGTCGTCCCTTTGTTTACAGTGTTGCTCTTTTAACAGTCATTTATTTAATCCTGCTGTTTTGTTTTGCATCCCATTTTTATCAGAAGAAAGTATGGTCTCTTAGATAGCCACAGCCTGCACTATAGATGAGTGTCTTAAATTACCCCAAACGACGGAGAACAACATTTTTTCTCTGGAGGAGTGGCATATTTTCTGCTATGTACATAGTGGGGTGAGATTATTTGCTAGGCATATCCAGTATTTTTAACTGTGTGGTCTTCAGGAATGGCTGTACGTTGTTTTCATTACCAGCAAGCATTACATCTGTCTTGTCAGCTCTGAACTTAAGCAGCTTACTTATTCCTTGCACCTTATCACAGCAGGGCACTTGGCAAGCTGAGAGACTACACTGTCCAAGTCTGACAAATATGAGTCATAAAGCGATGTCAACATCATAATGATGGCACTGCAGCCTCCATCATCTTCCGATTTCTCCAGTACTATATGTTACAGAGTGACACTGTATGACAGAAATTTCTCTTAGTGGACAGCCAGTGTTACCGTCTGTTTTTTCAGCAGAGAAGGTGGAGTGTCCAAAGGTGCCATAACAAAATCACACATAAATTGGTGTAAAGTTCATAAAATGAGTAATGAATGTGTTAACTTCTTATTGCATAAAATTTAACTTTGTGAAACTGGCAGATATAAGGGTATATGAAGTAGAGGTTGTGGAAAATATCCTAAACTGGATTTGAAAAACTATACATACCTCTGCTTTTTGGGCATCAGAGTGATAGTAGGAGATACGTTCTTGTGCAAGTATAACTCAACAGGGCTGTAAATAAAAGAAGCCATTGCAAATAGAATCTTTGTTTTAAAGACCTTTGTATCCTGCGGAAGCATTAATACACATGAACCTTTAGTCTTTTGCCTGGTGTCTCATGTTTGTCATCCCTTTAATAGAATTATAGCTGTCTACCTTATCTTTTAATGTTAAGGCAACATGTTAGCCATAGAAATGATGGCTGGAGGGAGTGGAACAAATAGAAGAATTATTCATATTTCCTCGTTCTGTATGATACTCAGCTAACCATCTGGTCTATAGCTTGTTGGTTTTCTTCTGCAATATTAAATATCAGTTCCTCAAAAACAGAAAAACTAGAGTCCTGCAGCTAGGCAGAACTTATGTGATTTTGGAGAACTTCCAGATCTCTTTTGAGTAATAAGACTGGACTTATATTGCAGATGTCCTTTGGTTGGGAGCCTTTTGCTTTTAGACTGTCATGGAAGAGTATTTCTATCCTTGTGAGAGGTCTATTCTTTTTATAACTGAAACCTGTTTGCTGGCTAATTAATTTTGCTGCTATAACACAACTTGCAATGTAGACTTATCCTAGTCAGAGCTGTCTATAATGTACATTTTCCAGATCAGCATCATAGTTTTAAGATACCCCAGCTATCTGAAAAATAGCATGATCACTGTGAAGGTAGTCTTCGAGATAACTATTATGGAAGTCTCTTTTCCCCTTACGAATTTTCTGTTTGCAATAATTCCATCTACTTCTTTAACTAGTCGTGGTAGAATTATCTCATTATAGCAAATAGAAATCAGATAGCTTTTAAATAGGAATTGAAAATTTGCAACTCTGCTGGATGTGCCTTGTTAAGTTAATGGGAAAGTTATGCTTGTAGGAGCTAAAAGTTTACTTAATGTGTCACAGAAAAGATCTGGTATACCTTAGTTTTACTTTGAATGTTCATTTTCCCACATGTAAACTCACACATACTTAGTTGCATTGCTTTTACATGCATATACATGTACATGCACACACATATTCCTATACATAAGCAGTTAATATTGGCTTTTAGAATAAGGGAAGCTTAAGAAAATCAAATTCCTTTGATACAAGCATTTGTGCAATTCACACAGAAGTGGAAGTAACTATTTTATATATATTTACATTATTCTTTATATTTCTTTTGGAGTCTTAGCAGAATATATGAAGCTAGAAGATTTTGACTCATTGCTTCTTTTTGCACACAGATTGAATATCTGAATGATTCAGGGACATTTTTTGACGTAATAGCTTCTTGTTTTTCAGCAGTGAGAATACAGATTTTTTGCTCCAGACTGTTTATGGTGACTATTGTCTAATTTCTGTGCTTCTGCCATTTAATTTCAAGATTTTAATTTTTTTTCCCTGTCTGATCAGCTTAGTGATTTGAGGTGTCCTAACCTTCTGTTCTGTTTTAAATCCTTTCATTATGGCATAACCTATTATTGTAAACTCAAATGTACTACAAACTTCTGACTTCCGTATTCATAGCTCTTTTTCTTCATCTCAGAGAAATTAGATTCTCCATTTGTAAAAGGCAGGAGGGCTTTGGTCACTTGCTATCACTTTCACCGATTTGCTGTTGACTGGAAAAATGCACAAAAAGCTATTTAAGAGCTCAATTGTTTTCATAATTTTAACATAAATATGCAGCACAGAATTATTCCATTCACGTTATATATCTTTTGGATTCCTGCTCTTCAGCAGGAGGTTTTATTAAAACATATGTATATATAAAATCTCTAGAATATACTGGTGGGGATTTTTTTTTTATTAGAGAAAATATGTGTGACTTTGTGTGATATATGTGACATCTATTTATAAATGGATGCTTGTTTTACTTAAATGATTGTTTCCGAGGTTAAGAGAAGAGACAAGAATTAAACAGCAAAAGAGAGAAGACAGCCAGCAGGTTTTTTACTAATGCGTTACTGTATTGCTTTACTGTAACTGAAGGACACAAACTTACCACTTGGTTTTTTTGGTTTTTTTTTTCAATTATTGTGGTTTAGTTTTTTGGGGGCTATCTTTCAGCCAGTTTGGGTGACAACACCAAAGAATATAGGAAGTTTGAAAGGGTCCCTGATGTGTTACTTTAAAGCAGCAATAAACACTGCAAATGATTGTTCACTGGGTGATATTTGCAGCTATTAATTTTCAAGACTTTCCTTCCTTGTTTATGCAGTTGTGTAATTGTGACTAGCGTGCAAGCAGGTGTCAGAAGAGTACTTGCTGACCAAACATTTGTATAATCCTGAGATTTGTGCTGTCCTGGACAGCTCCTAGTAAATTACAAGCACTTGTTCAAGTATTGCGAAATATATGTGACTGAGCCCTGTTTCATAAAGATTTTCAAAATAAGTGGAACAAAATGAAAGCAGGTAAGCAACATGGAAATAGGGGAGCTATATTCGATATTTATCCCTTGTTAACAGATTACTTTAAAAGAGGAAAATTAAGATCAAGATTCTTGTCAAGTTGAGCATGATGAAATGGTTAGTGAGCAGTCAGTGGGATTATGGATGAGACTTGGTGAACCTTCAAGATATCTCATCTGTATGAAAGGAGGTTTGATATTGCAAACTGATTTTCTTCTTTTTTTTAAAATGAAGATAAGAAAGCAGGGATTGAGCTATCTCTCATTACAGAATCTTGAACTGTAGAGCTCTCTAAAAGCAAAGCAGCTAATGGCTAAATATTTTTTACCATAATCATTATTGTTTGAAAGAAAACAGAGAAAACTTTAAAGTGCAAGTGAACTTTATATCTAAGCAAAAGGAAGAAGATGCATAACCTAAAGCTACTGAGAGGAATGATTACTGTCCATGTAGTTCATTTGGGTGTCCAGCTACATAATTTTTGAATGTTTTCATTTCCAAATTTTTTTTCCTGCAGTGCAGCAAAATCAGCATAAAATGGCTATGCCAAAAATGTTTGAATTCCTAAATCAGCATCACAACATTTTAAAGCTTTAAATATTACTTAGTTTTGATAATGGAACTAGATGTACTTACATGTTCATAGATAAAGTCTATGTATGTGCAGTAAACTGGATTTTCCACTGTTACTGTGAAAATAGTAATAAAATTGGTAAAATGGGGATGTCATAGATGAGCACCTTCTTGGCTTGCTATATTTGTCCAGCTGTTCAAAATTCAAACTTATGGAGCACTGTGTACTTATCACACCTAAAGACCCATTTTTTTTATTCCTCTCAAGAACATCTTTCTTTACCTACTGTGTGTGATCACCTGTTTAACATAAGCTAGGTATATAAAACACAGTTATTGATGCCTGAAGATTTTATTACTCAAAGTTGCCTCTATGTTGATGGCTGTCAACTGAAAATCCTTGAAAGAAACCACCTACTTCTTTTGTTCTGCATTTTGTGTTTATGCTGTCACATGATGCTGTACCTATATGGTATAGGAGGTAAGCGTTGCTTTAAAATTTTAGTGGGCTGGAATTAAGTTTTGTGTAAATGTGGTAACCATTATGTTCCAGATAGTTCAAAGATGTTTCAAAGATCCTTTCCTTTCAAATCAGTGAGATGATTTAGTATTATACTAGACAGAGTGCTCGTATTACATTTTATTTTGGTGTAGATCTTTTGTCAGGTGTCTCATCATGCCATCAAAGAGCCTTTCAAGTAGTTATGAAACAATGTGAGTGATATCCACAGTATTTTAAGGGGTGGATATTCTAAGTATGTTGTAGTGATTTTTTGCAGGGTATTTTTTTCCTTATTTTTGGGGGGTTTTTATATATATGCATATTTTTTTTAACCCTAAGTGCAGGCATTCTTGCTTGTTTATATCAAACAGTCTGGGGAAGAAATGTTGATAGAAATGTGCCCTGGGAGTGGAAAGTGGTTAAGATAGTAGGTGACCCTTAGTTCTTGAGTGAATTTGTCCCAGTCTTAAGCTGGTCCTCTAAAAGCTGTCTTCCACTCTATCAAATTTATTGCGGAAATTTCCACTATGCTTAGGTTTATGCAGCTGAGCTGAACTGACACTTTCCTCTGCTGACCCCTAGTCAGTGAAGTACTTTGAGTGGGAAGATGTTAAACTTGTGTAGTTATTCTGTAGGGACCAGTTCAAAGAAGGAGTAATGATCATAGTGTACTTTTAGACAAGTTTGGGAGCTTACCAACAGGTTACCTAATGTTTTTTGATTAATGTTTTTACTGAGAATAGTAACATTTGTTAGAGGTCTGGGATTTTATTTAGATTTTTGTGTAGATGCTTTATACTATGAAAAATTGTAGTGCCTCATGGAAAAATGGATTTTTAAAATTTGCACAAAGCATTAAAGCAAACCAAAATACTTAGTTTGAATTAAAACTTGATTCATTTCTTTTTCAAGCTTTAAAAAATTTAGAAAATTTAGAAAGTTTTAATTCTGGTTTGGTTTTGGGTTTTTTTTTGTCATTAGAGGGTTGATGTATTTCATTTAGAGAATACCGAAATGGCGAGTGTCACTGGGGAAAAGTTATCCTAGAAACGTTTTTTATTGTGTTTCTGTGTCACTGATTTCTGTTTCATAGAAACTTCTTTATGTCATTTAAGAGTTCTTAGGTACAGCTTCTGTTATGAATTTAGAATTTCCATGTTCCACTTAGGATTTGATTGGAATATCAGATTCCTGCATTGAATAATTGTGAGATCCTTTAAAAACTGAGAAAGATGGTGTTCCTAAATAGAACAAATACAGTTTTATGGGTCTAGATATTTAACTGTGAAGGATTTCACACTGGTGAACAAGACAGTCTAATATAGTGAGATTTTAAGAATGAGGGGATTGAATAATAAATTACCTAAATGAAAGTATATCAAGACTAACCTCACCAGTGTGAACAAAAAGTGTTCTATGTTAATATTTTTAAAATTAGACTAGCAGTAAACAATCTTCAAATTTGGCTTTCACTATAGGCGCTGGTGCTGTATTATAGGTATAAACAGTAGTATTTATTTATTTTGTGGAAAGGTTATAAAGCACATGATTTTCTATACTGCAATTCCTTGGTAGATCTTTATTCTAAAATAATTGGGAATGTGAATTTATAATTCTCTGTAGCAGGTTACAGCTTGTTAGGGAAGGCTTGGAGTGCAGCACTGGGAGCTGTTGGTGAATAATCTGAATTCTGTGTTTCTTAATTTGCAATGAAATTGCTTCTTATCTAAACAGAAAGCTTCAGATTTTTCAAATATCTGCTAAATGTCAAATCTTGAGCAGCAAACCTGAAAAGGGAAAGACTCTATAAGCAAAGTAATAGTTCGTGGGTTTTGATAAAAAGTCTTATTACAGTGTTTGGTGAGTCAGTCGCTGAGGTGAGCTGCCCTGGAGCCAGCCTGGTCCATGGCAGGTCTTGGCACACAGCAGGGCTTCCTGAGGCAGGGAAACACCAGGGCAGCAGAGCGACCCGCTAGGAGCCGGCAGCTCATGCGGTAGATGCTGACAAGGCCTGGGTGTTGCCAGAGGAACTGCGGCCACCTCCACACCTCCACAAAGCAGCCTAGGGAGCACAAGCGACCCAGGCGTGGTGCGGCAGTCAGCGCCAAAGGGCGTGCAGGAAGGGCATTGTCACCCCACCAGCTCAAAAGGTGAGTTCAGTTGGTGGTCATCGCCCTCCCAGAAGGAGCTTAGCTATGGCATCCACCCGGCAGAAAGCTATGTCCTCTGCACTCACCAGAACTGATGTCGCTACCCAGAAAGAGCTCCCATGAAAACATGCAGCCATCCAGGTTTCAGGCTGCACGGCATGCCAGAGCCTTTCATTGGTCAGGGATGGCAGTAGTGAGAACAGCTGCGTGAGGTGAGACCAAGTAGATGATCTGCTCAGCCTGGTGGCAGAGCTATGAGAAGAAGTAGAAAGGTTAAGGAGCATCAGGGAGTCTGAGAAAGAGATAGACTGGTGGAACCATGCTCTTCCCTTCCTGAGACAGAAACAGGAACATCCACCAGAAAAAAACACAAGATCATTGGGATCCTTTATCCTCCCCACACCAGGCAGAAGGCAGTAACTTAAAGGAAAGGAGTGAATGGAGGCAAGTCTACGCTCAGGGTGGCAGGCTAACACTCTCCTTGCCCACCTCGCCTTCCCAGGTGCCTCTGTACAATAGGTGTGAGGCTCTGGATGTGGAAGGTCAGTCAGTTGATGATGTGGATGATGGTCCATCTATATCAGAGGTGTTGCCAGAGTCAGAAAGGCCTACCCCCAATATCAAGACCACCTCCATGAGGCAGAAAAGACAGGTTATAGTTGTAGATGACTCCCTTCTTAGAGGAACAGAGGGTCCAATATGCTGGACAGACCCTTGTCTTAAGAAGGTCTGCTGCCTCCCTGGGGCCCGGGTTAAAGACATCACTAGGAAATGTTCTAGCCTGGTATGGCCCTTGGGCTGTTACCCATTATTGCTCTTCCATTTGGGTGGTGATGAAGCCTCAACACGTAGTCCAACGGCAATCAAAAGAGACTTCAGGGCCTTGGGGTGGTTGCTAAGGGAATCTGGAGCACAGGTAGTTTTTTCCTCTATCCTTCCAGTGTGGGCAACGATACTGTAAGAAACAGATGAAGCCAGTCTATTAATACATGGCTCCGTGGCTAGTGTTACCACCAGAATTTTAGGTTTTCCGGTAGTGGCATGGTCTACATGGCACCAGGCCTGCTGGCACTGGTTGGGATTCACCTTTCTGAAAGGGGGAAGAGGGTCTTTGCTCATGAGCTAACAGGGCTAATTGACAGAGCTTTAAACTAGACTTGAAGCAGGAAGGGGATAATATCAGGCTAGCCCGTGACAAGCCATGGGATGACATGCCAAGGTTAGAGGGACAGGGTGCTAGCAAGGGCCCTCATCCTGTTGCTCTGAGACTTGCTAGGTACACTGGAGCACACTTAAAGTCTTGCGGAGATGAGCCAGGGGCTCATGAGGTAATAGAAACCGACAGGGGAACAGCGATGAAATACCTCAGAGGAATTAAGGTTTGTTCTTCTAAAAAAGTGACATGGCTGATAGCCCAGATGAAGTACCTCTACACCAATGCATGCAGCATGGGCAACAAACAAGAGGAGTTGGAAGCCACAGTGCTGCTAGAAAGCAATGACCTCACTGCCATTACTGAAACGTGGTGGGACGAATCCCATGACTGGCGTGTAGCTGTTGATGGCTACAGGCTGTTCAGAAAGGACAGGCAAGGAAGGAGGGGCAGAGGGGCTGCCCTCTACATCAAGAAATTGATACACTGTGGAGACCTGTCTCTGAAGAATAGCCACAAGCAGTTTGAAAACTTATGGGTAGGACTGAGCCAACAAAGGGATCCTTTGGTTGGTGTTTAATACAGGCCACCAGATCAATGGGAGCCTATTGATGAAGCCTTCTTACTCCAGCTGGAGGAGGCAGTGGGCTTTCAGGCTGTCATCCTGCTGGGGGACATCAACCACCCCAACATCTGCTGGAAAATTAGCACATTGAGCTGGAGGTGATCCAGGAGTGCCTTGAGGATAAATTCTTAAGCCGGGTAATAACCCTACCAGAGCGGATGCATTACTGGACCTGTTGGTCACCAACATAGGTGAGCTGATCAGAGACATCAAGATTGGAGGCAGCCTGGGCTGCAGTGATCATGCACTGGTGGAGTTTGCAGTCCTGAGGGAAATGGGGCAGGTGAAGAGTAAAGTCAGGACCCTGAATTTTAGGAAAGCAAACTTCCAGCTGTTCAAGGAGTGAGTCAATAGGACCCCCTGGGAAACTGCCCTCAGGGACAAGGGAGCAGAACAGAGCTGGCAGATCTTTAAGGGCACTTTCCATAGAGCACAAGAGCCCTCGATCCCCAGGTTGTAAGAAATCAGGAAAAGAGGGCAAGAGATCAGCATGGCTGAGTTGAGACCTGCTGGTCAAACTAAAGGGCAAGAAGGAAATGCACAGGCAGTGGAAGCAGGACAGGTATCCTGGGAAGAGTGTAGGGTTGTTGGCCCAGTTGTGTAGGGATGAGGTCAGGAAGACCAAGGGGTGGCTGGAGCTGAACTTGACAAGGGATGCAAAGAATAATAAGAAGGGCTTCTATAGGTATGGCAGCCAGGAAAGGAAGGTGAAAGACAGTGTAAACTGATAACAGTGGACAAGGAGAAGGCTGAGGTTCTTGACAGTTTTGTGCCTTAGTCTTCACTGGCAATCTCTCTTCCAACACCTATTGAGTGGATGGACTGCAAGGCAGGGACTGGGGGAGCAAAGTCCCTCCCTAAGAGCAGATCAGGTTCGAGACGACCTGCCAAGCCACTCTCCATGATATTTGAAAAGTCATGGCAGTCAGGTGAAGTCCCTGGTGACTGGAAAAAGGGAAACATTGCACCCATTTTTAAGAGTGGAAATGAGGACCCTGGGAACTACCAACCTGTCAGCCTCACCTCTGTGCCAGGGAAGGTCATGGAACAGATCCTCCTGGAGGACTGGGAGGTGATTTGAGAGCCAGCATGGCTTCACCAAGGGCAAGTCGTGGCTGACCAATGAGTGGCCTTCTGTGACAGAGTGACTACACCAGTGGACAAGGGAAGAGCTACTGATGTCATCTATCTGGACTTCTGTAAGGCCTTTGACATGGTCACCTACAACATCTTCCTCTCTAAATTGGAGAAATACGGATTTGATAGATGGACTGTTTTGTGGATAAGGAATTGGCTAGGTGGTTGCATCCAGAGAGTAGTGGTCAACAGCTCAATGTCCAGATGGAGATCACTGACAAGTGGTGTCTGTCAGGGGTCCATACTGGGACCAGTACTGTTTAATATCCTCATCAATGACATGGTGGGATCAAGTACACCCTCAGCAAGTTTGCAGATGACACCAAGCTGAGTGGTGTGGTTGACATGCCTGAGGGATGGGATGCCATTCAGAAGGACCTGGACAAGCTTGAGAAGTGGACCCATGTGAACATCATGAGGTTCAACAAGGCTAAGTGCAAGGTCCTGCACCTGGGTTGGGATAACCCCTGGTATCAATACAGGCTTAGAGCTTTAGGCTTACATGAAGCAAAATTACGTGGTAAAACAGCTCCTTTGTGGCCAACTTGTAATGGCATGAAGTCATATGAATCTCTGAGCTTTGTGCTGGTTCTCTGAGTGTTGCTTTCATGGGCTGTTTAGTCTCTCTGTGCCATTTGGTTTGATCTCTGTGGAAGCCTTCAGCCAGCCAAGAGAAAACCTCAGATTCACATCTGCACTGGCATATAGACTGGATTGAATGCAGGACACACTATCTAGACCAGGAAAAAAAATCCTTCCATGCTTCTGTTTTTTTCCCGTGCTCCTGTTCTTCTTTTTCTACTTTTCTACTTCTATTTTAGTGGGATTTGATGTAGTATTTCAAAGGTGTTGTCACTAAAAGAATGTGAAAAGCAATTTTTTTGACTCCTAAATATTTTCAAGATCTCAAAAAACATTCTTGCCTAAAATTGACACAAGTTGAAACCCTAAAGAATAAATTGATAATTTGAACTAACTTCCTATCAGCAAGATCAAAATCCTTATTTTAGTAATTTTGAAATTATTTATTTAAATTTTGAGCCTTGTTTTTTAACTTTTTTAATACAAAGTAATGTTTCAATAGACAGTGTAACTTTTCAGTACAGAGAAAAGATTACAAAATAGTAAAAGAAAATTTAGCTATATAAAAACTTTAAATTGTTGATGTTAAAGAGCATTGCTGCTATAAAACTATGAAGTATAAATGGACTATAAGCAAATTTAGGCTTTATAGGACTAGGAGATTTCTACCCATCTACTTAGTGAAGTTCTTGAACAGTCTTCCAATGGGAATAGAGTGTGCTGACAGGCCCAGTGGTGTTAAGCTAGAGCTCATACAGTTTGTGAAAATGATCCTGTTATGCTGATTGCTTCTCAGAATGAAGGACTGAGCTCAAAAACTTTGGAATTTGCTTTCCATCCTGTCTTTAATTCAGAACATAATTAAAACTGACCCTTCCTGTAGTTTTAGTTTTGATTGTAAAATAGCCATTGAAAAACATTGTTTAGGTTTTTCTAGAGCATTTGTACCGCTCTAAATTGCTGAACAAATTGTAAACTACTCCTTGAATCTGCCTGCTTTCCGTACACAGAATCCAGTGTAGTTTTATTGGCAATGACTACTTTTTGCTTTTCAGCCTTCATTTAAATGGGAAACCAAATTGTAGTGTAGGAGGTTGACAATTACCATTCAACTTCTTGGTGATTATTTTTAATAAAAGGAATGTTGGACTCCTAGATACAGTGCAATTTTAATGAAATAATGAGCTTCCTGACTACAGTAGACTGAGCTTTGTCTGATTTCTGCAGTGATGAATTGACCATGTCAAAGATTGCAATCTAGTCTAGTGAAATATTTCACTATGAAAGTTTAATTTTCATTCTTTATTTAGGAAAGCAGTAGTACTGTCACAATGTGTTATCATACAAGTGCCATTTTGTGTGATTTATTTTGATAAGTGTCACTTGTTGATATGTTTAGTGATTTTTGACTCATATTTAAAGCCAAAACCTCTAAGTGTTCTGAAATACAATGAGTCTGCCATTATTGTTTTTTCTTAAATAAACACATAACACATTTGCAGTTGTATCTCATCTCAAAAGCTGCAGTGGTAGTTTGTTAGATATGGCAGGGCAAAAGAGTTTTACCCTGCTTTTTGTGAAATCTTTTCTGGAGAGACCTCATACTTAGTAAAAGCAAGTATAAAATTTTTAAAATTTTGTGTAGCTTTTCTGAAGAATCTATGAAAATGCTTGTTCTCTAGGAAACTATTAATTCATGCTCATTTGTGACTGAAGAATATACAGCACATTGCTTCTTTACAGCAAGAATTGCCTTATAGGAGGAATCATCTGTACTTGCAATTCAACAGATTAAAGGTGTAATATATACAGCTGAGTGAGATTAAAAATGAGTATTTAGTATTCTTATGAGAGGGAAGTTTAGTTAGGTTCATATTATAAAGGAAATATTTCAAACCAGTGATAAAAAAAAAAAAAAAAGAAGTGGAAATTGTAACAAAACTGACATATATGCACTACATTTTGTTTATTTCATTATCAGTATTTTGGTTTAGCAATAATAATAAAATGACTAAAAATGATCAGTAAGAAACCTAAAAGGCTGTAATTCACTTTTGATACAATTGTATATTTAACGTACGCTATTAAAAATTCAGTAGACATTTTGCTCTATTAGGGAAAACAGGATTTTTTTAAAGATTCTCAAATCTCTGTTGCTTATATCCTTAGACATTCATGGCTACCTGCATTGGGTGTAAGTGTCAAGATCTTGATAGTGCTGGGGCTGCAGCGGAACCCAGTGAGAAAAGGCCAGGCATTGCCCTGTGTGGGACATAGCTAGGTCCAGCCAGCTCCATTGGACCCACCACAGGACACAGCTGCACCCATCAGCCAGGCTGGTGGTGCCTCTGGGAAAACAGATTTGGGAAAGAGGAGAAAACAATGCACAGCAGCTGTGAGAGAGAGGAGAGAGGGGAGAAAAAAAAAAAAGAAACAACACTGCAGACACCAAGGTTGGAGGAGGAGGTGGGGAAGGAGGTGCTCCTGGTGCTAGAGCAGAGATTCTCCTGCAGCCTGTGGTGAAGACCATGGTGAAGCAGGTTTTCCTCCTGCAGTCCATGGAGAACTACACCAGAGCAGATATCCATACTGCAATCCATGGAGGACCCCATGCCAGAGCAGGTGGATATGCCCTGAGGAAGCTGCAGCTCATGGAGAGCCCGTGCGGGAGCAGGCTCCTGCAGGAACTGCTGACTGCAGAGAGGAGCTCATAGTGTAGCACGTTTTCTGCCAGTTATTGTGGCCTGTGGGTGACCCATGCTGGTGCAGTCTCTTTCTGAAGAGAAAGGAAAAGAGGAGGGCTTTTTCTGAAGCCTATGGAAAGATCAAACCTCACTGGAGCAGTTAATGAAAGATTGTATCCCGTGGGAGAGACCCTATGCTGGAGAAGAGGAGAAGTGTGAGGAAGGAGCAGCAGCGGCAGAGAGAAGCTGTTATGGATTCACCTTCACACCCCAATTCCCCATCCCCCTGCACTGCTTGGTGGGCAAGAGGAGGTACTGGAGTCAGGAGTGAAGAAGTGAAGTTGAGCCTGGGAAGAAGAGGGGCATGGGAGGGAGGTGTTTTTAGTTTTGTCTTTGTTTCTTACCATCCTACTCTATTTTTATTTTCCTCAAGTGAAGTCTGTTTTGCCCATGACAGTGAGCGACTTCCCTGTCTTCACCTTGACCCACAAATTTTTCTATCTTGTTTTCTTCTCTGTCCTTTCAAGGAGGTGGGATGAGAGAGCAGCTGGGTGGATTTCTGGCAGCTAGGCAAAGTCAACCTACCACACTGCAATGTACCTCCTGTAGTCAACAAGCATTATTTAAGGCACCAGTAAACTACCATGCACTTTTTGTGAGAAGGGAGTTTTCAAAACATAAATTCAGCAGTAATTTGATTTTTTAGCTATATGTTTTGAAATTGGAAGATCAGATTCCTTACTTGCTTACATGCTTCCTGTGACATTTTTTCTTACATTTCTTTCACTCTCTTGAAAGCTGGTATCATTGTGCTATTTTGTATCTTCAGACTGAATACAAAGCTAAAGATAAAGCATTATTATAATGCATTAGTTCATATATGTCAATTTATGCATAAATTATTATTATTCTAATAAATGGAGATTGCTGTTTGCAAATATTTCACTTCTGCACAGTGAAATTTTCCCAGATTTGTAAGGTTCTTGCAATCCTTAAAATTCCACCCATAAATAAAAAAGGGAGAACCTTCTATGTGTAACATAAAACATTTAATAACAAAACTATAAAAAAAATACAGAGATCAGTCAAGCTAGTCTGAAGGAGAACCCCACAAAAGGTACATGAGCATCAGTTCCTCAGCACAGACTATATTGCTTTATAGTTCAGCTCCTGTTGCCTCTTACTGTTTCACTGTAATCATCTGACCCACTGAAGATAGACTCTATTCAAAACTTCTTAGTGCTAAAAAAAAAAGAGGACTTAAAGTCATAATTTGAAACTGAAATATGCAGTGAGGTAAACTGTGATGCCAAGCAGCAGTCACATTCAGCCTATTACTCTGACAAAATATCTCTTCTGATATGTGAAGTACAAGTACGGTACAAACTTACCGTCACCGGATAAGTACGCAGTTCTGTGTTTGAGATGTCTGTGCAACTCGCAGAAATCTTCAAAACCTTGATGGTACTTAATAAGTGTAATTGGGTAGAATAATAGCCGTGTTGCCTTTGCTGGGACTCAAAACAATGGTTGTTAGGAATTGCATGCCTTTTGTCTAGAAAAATAAACTATCCTTAATGATATAAAACAATACTGGATGCAGCTGGAATTCTCAAAAATGCAAACCTGACAGTCCCTCATAGCCAGCCAGGAAGTAGAATGTGATGTGTGGTACGGCTCTCTTGGCTTTACAAGAATTGTTGCAGAATGATTCGAAAACACTTCTCTATTTTTTGATCATCTGCATGGTAATGCTAAAATCTTTGATGTTCTTGCCACATTCATGCTGCTTCCTTCTGTTGTATGAAATCCTGAACTTGAGCATCCTTCAACTTTCTTGTTTTTGCCATGGAATTGAATATGCAGTCTGTAGAGATAACGCAGAAGAATTTTTCAGCTTCAACAATCTGTGCAACCTATCTTACTGAATTATGAGGGAAAAGTATTATAACTGTAGATAATTTTTGTACTTTAGAGATTATAATTCCCCAAGAGAATTACCATGTCATGCAGCTTCAATTAACAGATGAAGACAAAAGGCTTAATTGACTTCTGTACAGCTGGGGCTGCTGACTGCTGACTTTCTTGAAACTCAGCTGATAGATTTGCAAAGTGTTCTTTATTCCTTTTTTTTTTTTAAATATTTTTTTACTTATTAAGAAAAATAAGATTTGCTCATTGTTCTTTTTTTCAAATAAAACATTCAGTTTGATGTAGACTACATTTCCTGTAGTGGACCAGCATTTTAATAATGGATACAGAACTGTGTTTCCCACTTCATTATTACAGTGCAGTCCATGGAATTTCCTTATTTGTACAGTGTTAGCATTTTTTACATAATTGTTAATTGTTTATATTTGTGAAGTAGACCAACAGAATAGAAGGAAAACAAGTAGGAAAATAATAGTATCAAATAAGAAAGAAAGAACACACCATGGGTAAAACATAGAACAGATATCAATATTGGTGTCACTGAGAAAACTGCCATTACTTATACAGCATTCACCTTCAAAATGCTACACAAAATATACCTTGTAACACTCCGCCCTGTGAGCATTACCAAAATTATTCTGAAAAAGTTATTTTGAAGGAATATTTTACTAACAATTTGGTCTTTCTTCAGTACGGAATAATCTTTTTAAATTTTGACCTCAAGAGAGATCAGATTGTTAGCTTGCAGGCCTCTTCATGATGAGCATACCAGACATGCACACCCTGGGTAAGCTCAAAATACCAAAAAACTAGGTGGATATGAAGTAAGCACACTGCTAAAAGACCTTTGTCAGAATCATATTTCTTCTATAGAGTTTAAAAGCCTGGATGAGTACTAGCATTAACCCATCATTAGGAATCCCAGATGTTGAAGAATAGAGTCCAGATGTTCTCTATGAAAGGCTTAGCTGCCATGTCCTGAGGGGGGGAGGCATAAAGGACAATTACTCATTTAAACTTCTATTAATTTCTTATACTTTTGGTATTACAGCACAAATAAGGACTCCAGCCAAAATGACACAAGGGCAGCAGGAAACTTCACACGATAGAGCCAGAAAAGTCTTGCAGAACCAAGTTACAATGACCTGCATCCCACAATGCAGGCACTCACAGCTGGATCATGGAGTGTAGAAGTTGCTAGTCAATTCCTGAATATATAACATAATCCTCAGTTCTAAATGTTGCTTATCCATGTTTTTATAGCATTTTAAAGATGAATGCTTTCAATATTGAATTTCAGTTACTCAATTTCAATATTTCTTTTTCATTATTTTCACTATTTATTCAGTATTTATACGTTCTATGTTTTATTCATGGCACCTTTTTGTTTTCTTGCCTTTTTTTAATTTCTGTTCTGTTTGTTTGTTTGTTGGTATCTTCCATTCACCCTATATTGCATTTATTCTTCTTGCACAGTCTCATATCTTCTTGTCTCTTCTCTTTCAGAGTTGCCCAGTCCCTATTTATGCGGATAATACAAATGTACTATCTAAAATTTGTAGGAGCCCTGGTCTTTCAAACAATGGCACTTAGCACTTCAGAGATCATAAACCCCTTTATATATGGTTTATATTCCATTCACACACTTACTGAATTTTTCTTATGCTGTTGTTCCTAACAGTTGCCATTGAGCTTTTTTTCCAAAACTGTCCATAGTGAAATGTTTCCTTTATTTTAAGAAGCTTTTGAATTTCATACTTGCGGTAAGAAAATAAAAAGGTAGATCAGTTTTTCAAGCCATCAAATATAGCCATCCTTTAAAAAGAGATTATAAATATTGATGGATAAATTTTGCTTTTGTTCTTTATCACAGTGTTATTGAAAATATAACTCTCTTTTAGCTCTGTTACAGTGTGTTAATTAGGGACTTGGGCATGACGTCAAAATCACTGATAATAAAACCTACTTCATTTAATAAATCTGAGATCTCTTAAGCCACGGGGATTTCATGTCCTATGAGGTGCTACATTAGAATTAGTTTAGAATGGAATTAAGATATCATTTTTAAAGGTAGGACCATGAGAAAATACCGTTGGATATCTCTAAGAATTGTGTGTCTATGTAAGTTAAATATATTTCATACATTTTATAATGATAAAGCAGAAAAATCCTCTGGTTTGGCCTATTGCACAAATTGTTAGGAACAACTTTGCTGGTATCTGGCCATCCAAACGTGAAAGATAAAATTAAATTATGGGGGGACACAAAGGCGCAAAAGTCTGCTTTCCTCAAATTCACATTGCAAGTCAGCAGCATACGCTTCAAATCAATGAAGAGCCAATTTTGCATAACACTGCTTCTCAAACTGGAGCACATTCATGTAGAGGAATAATCTGCGTTATATCAGGGTTCTGTTGTGTCGGTATCCCCTTATGGTGTGTCTAATACTTAATGCCTCTTGCAATTATAACTTACAGTAGGTATATCTTCTCTTTCATCTTTTGGAGGGAAGAAAAAGAGAAGGGGAGGAATCAGTATGGGAGCAGGAAGGGAGTTTTGCTAGAATAGCTTGTCATAGGGTGGGAAATAAGACCTCTAGTGTCCCAGGGATGACTAGAATAAGTGTATCGTAGCTCTGATCCTGAAATCAGAGCTGAAGTAGCTGCCTCTAAAATAGAAGAAAGCATATTAAATTTGTTTGGGTTCAAGCTAATAACCCAACGAAAGCAGTCTATAAATTAGGACTTGGGTATTGGCATCTATCTATAATTGTAAGTAAGGTCCAGTTGCCTCATTCTCAGACTTTTCTGCCCCAAGTATTTTGTGGACTTTTCTGTAACAGTAATCTAGCTGCATCCTTGAAAGCAAATCTCCCTTCCCTGGGCTGGGTGTTATACTGCTATTATCTAATAATAGCAGGAGCAGAGGACTGAACCCAATCTCCGTAAGAAAGCTAGGGAAGTAAGTATTATAGATGTTACCGCAGGGACACATCCAGGTTTCGCAAACCTAATCTGCAGGAAACATTGTAAAACTGAGAACTGTCCTCCCTCTAACATAAACACTTGAAGCTCCCTTCACTGTAGCAACTAGAGTGTTCTCACTCTAGTGCCTCTTTGGTGGCATGCTGGCTGCAGCACTGTTGCTCCTCTGAGGAGGCCATCCTGTCCTTTTCTGTCTAGTATCCTGTACCAACCTCTGCTGACTCGTCTCAGTTCTTTTGGTGAGGTGCAGTTTCTTGGCCCTTTCCCTTTGCTCCTCAGGTAGTGAACCCAAGGTAAGTATCAGCTTACCTTGTTCTGTTGTATGCCTACTTGCTGGTATGCTTGCCAGTGGGAGGAAATGCCCTAACCCTAGCAAAGTTGAAGCATTTACAGCTCTCGAATGCAACTTAGAACCTCACTCTCTCAAGGAGGCGTGGCACAATGATTCCCTACCTAAGCTAGACAACCTTCCCTGTTTTTGCCTGGCCAAGCTAAATGCTACACCAGGTCAACAGGTAGAAGTAATTTAATATTTTCCCCTTATTGATACTCTGAGCAGTCCTGAAAAGAAAAAAGCCTCTTTCTCTTCCAAGCACCAACCCTTGAATTGACACATCTTATTGTTTGTACCTGTATGAATATGTAGCTATTATGTATATGGGTGGACTTGTTGGTTGCCACGGAATGCTAAGATATTTCTCTATCTTTGCAAAGCACAAGTGAAGGTTTTCTGGATTGCTACTCATAAGTGCTTTAGGTATTAATTGCTTTAGCTGGAAATAATAGCATGTAGTGTTCTTTGTAAATAAATGGTGTGTTCTTTCATTGTTGTATATCCTCCTAAGAGGAGTATGGAGGAATTATCTTGGTTGTACTGAGGAACAGTACAAATTCATTTTCCATAACTAGCAGTCTTGATGTACTCCTAAACACACTATAGAGACAGCAATCCTTGTAGAACAAAAGTAGAAATACGTGAAGTATCCTTGTTAGCTATGTCCCAGACAGTTACAGCCAAACTAATGTAACAGAACTTACCACATGATTGTGTAAGTGTAGTAAAACCCAACACAAGCTTCATTTCTTTCTAATGAATGAAAGGATTTGTGAAGTACTAAACATCATTGGGGACAAAAATATTAACTGACTTGGGTGTTGTGAATTTTTTTCCTGTTCTTGGATATGCAAAAAAGAGCATGGCTGAACCTGAGGCAGACATTTTTCTTTTCTAGAGCATTATACCACATGCCACAGAAAATCCTGTCAAGAAGTAGGTTGTCCCAAGATAAAACACTGTAGGCCTTACCTATTTACTCGGCTGTTACTGAACATTAGAAGTTTCTTATGTGGGTATCTGCACAGCTGCCTTTTTGAATTGTTGATGAGATCAAAGGCTAATTTTTAGATTTCATTTTATATTATGGAAGTAATTCTGATTATTGGGAAAATTTGTGTTTAAGCTTCTATAAATAAAATGAACCTTGAATTGTCACAGATTGTGTCTAAACCTGAGAATAGGTGCATCCTTGCAAACTCAGTGTCCATGTGTGCTCTGCATCTGCTTGTCATCTGGAAGAAAACTGGACGTGCAGTGCCTCCCTTCCTCCTTTGTTTTGGAAGGACCTGCATGAACATGGACTATAGGAGGACTTGAACATCCTCTGTCCAGGCCCATGTACTAAATCACTGGGAAAACAGGGTCTAGGGTGAGTTGTCATGTGCTTTTTTCCCCCCAGAAATAGCTATACTAGCCTTTAAAAATATAGTTATATTAATTCACTTCTACAATACTGCATTCTGTTTGAGTAAGCTGTGTCTGTCAATCAATGAAATCATTCAGTTGCTCTCTGTGGAACAGAAAAATTACAGAATTTATATCTAGAAGAACTGATTGATTTACCAAATGTAGGAACTCTTTTATTCCCTTTTTTCATTTTCACTGGAGATTCACAGGGGCATTTTATTAGGCAAAGTTGGAAAGTATTTTTCTAGTATGGAAAAAAATAGCTATGAAATTTGCATTCATTAATGAAGACAACAAATTAAGAGACATATGAAAACATAATAGTTACTTAAAATATTCTTGGTCTTGCTAAAGCAAAAGCAGAATGTTCCTTTTATTTCAGTGTTCTGTTCAAAGCATTCTGTTTTCAAAAAAAGCTGTTTTGCTAGAAATTCACTGTGGCAGAAAACAGCATTATGCATTTGAGCAGCTGCACTGACTCACTGTGTTAAAGATGGACACCTGGGGTCCCACATTAGACTTGCAGAGAATATGGAAATATTGCAGATGAAAACAGATAGGTAGAAAGTAGGTGAGTGTGCATTTTCAGATTTTCTAATTAACACACTTTTGGTGATATGAGTAGGTGGCTCTTTACATTCTCTTGAGTTACTGGATAAAATGTAGAGATTCTTTTTGTTTCAATGCACAGCTCTGTGGGGGCCTGAAAACTGAATTTTTACCTTAGAGGTCTTCCTGAAGACCTCTGGGGTTTGTACTGCTGAAAACAAACATCTGTAGGGAATGTGATGTAGTTATCCATTTTTATCTGATAATTTTGATCTTATCTTTCAATATCTTTCACTTTGTCCTAGCTTAAAGCACAGGTAAGGTTATTCTTTACCATACTAATTGTTGTATTAATCATCAGTTATCATATTGTTTCTGCATACTGACAATCACTTGAAAGTAATGATTATGGTTGCTCTTGTTTGAAGCTCCACAGTTCAAACAAGCTTGTAGTGGTTTTCTGTGTGGATTTCTTTTTTAAATCTTTTATCCTGCTATGTGATTTAAAGCAAACACTGTGGCGAAATCAAGTGTTTCAGATTGTACATGCTGGTTACATGATGGTCTGAATAATTTGCCTTACAAACTAATAATAAGTTAGTAGTGCTAAGGCAGTATCAGTATGAGCAAAAGAAACCTCATGAGATCTTAGCAGTGAAATAATATATATTGTGGTTGACACTCTGCCCTGATAAAGATCTTTGTGTTGTGCCAAACTCAAGTGTCCTGGGTTGAATTTCAGGTGTGTTGGGTTAATTCCTTGGAAGACTCGTGTTGGAAAAGTCAGGAGACAATGCAGATGCACAAAGTCACATTTCAGGACTCACAGTTCACATGCCTGCTATCCAGGCTATAAAACTATCCAGACTGCTAAAAGGCAGCTGCTGCTTTGTTGCTTGCTGTAACATCCAGGCAGGGTACTGGTGCTGCATACTTTGCCTGAGATGGAGCCAGTAAGCAGCTAGGGACCTCTCTACTTCTTACTGTATCTTCCAAAAGTATTTGGTAAAACCTGTCTTTTCTTGAACAAATCCTCTTCTCCTACCAAGTGACCACTCTTGATTCCACTACAGTAGCGAGTGCCAAACTAAGTATGAAGAGTTACCTCATACTGAGTGAAAACTTAGTGGTGTGTACTTCAGGGCACTTCCTTCCTCATGCAGCTTGGAAAAAGAAGGACATAAGCACCCCAAAATGTGTTTAAAATCAGTAGTGTTGATTACTTCTGATTTTTGCAGTGGGGAAGCCTTCTGTCTTAATTTTGGCTATAAAAATTATATACAGTTTTACTGGATATATTTGATACATGTTAGTTTTTCCTCATGTTTGCTGAATTGAAAAATCAGCAAAAATTAATGTGGAGAATGTGTACCTAATCATGGAAAAGCAGTGTCATTTGTCTCCAGCATACAAGAGACAGAAGTAATGCCCAGCCATTGCATGATGAACCATATTTATTCTAAACTTGACATTTCTACAGTATTTAAATTTAAATGGCTTTAGTGAGAGCACCGAAACACATACTGTCTTCTTTTTGCTAATAGGAACCACGATAATCTCTTTATTACAACTTTTGAGTCTCTGTCCTTGGTCTGCTGGTAGTTAATACTGCAAAATCCACACAGCATGGGAAAACTATTAGACTTAAGAACTAACTTGACCATGCATAGAAATTACCTAAATACTGAGAACAGACTGAGAACAGATTTTATTAAATTATACTGAACTTTGCATAAACAAACACAGAGCATACATATCCTTTCCACCCCCGCCCCTATTTTCTAACTACTGACTGTTTCTTGTACCAAACAGGCTTTTATTGCTTGCTTTTGGTTACCATATGGTATACCAGTTTAAATGAGAATACTTGATTGGATATTTACAACTACTTTAGTAGTCTTGATGGTAGTCATTGAGTACACAGCTTCAATAAATTATCCTTTTATGTATTCTATTATGCATCCTACCATCTTTTGGGGGGGTTTAGGGACTATATTTGAAGGAAAGAATAGAAAGTCAGTTATGAAGAATGCAGAAAAATGCAATAAAGAATTTGCTCAAATTGATAACTTTCACAAAAAGGGTAGATGAAAGATTGCAGCACATACACAGTCATATTTACAATAGTTTGTATTGACAAATAAGGAGACCATGTTGCTTATTTAAAAATATGGTCATGTAATATTGAAAAATATCACATATTTTGAATTAAAAAGTTCCTAGAGATGCTTTACTTAGGTCTTCACTTTTTTGTCAACCCATACTTGTGAGGCTTTTGTGTCTCTGACAGATTACAGAGATCATTAAGTTAAAAGGAGACGATTACTAGTTTTCCTCATATTGCTGTTGATAGTTGATGGAAAAGTAATGGTCAAGAGAGGAGTCTTCAGTGAAAGCAAAGATCCTCTCAAGGTTAAAAGGTGTTAGGTCTGTGCTCATAGATAGAGTGAAACAGACTCAGGTTGAGATGACTGCAGTTAATGTAAACAGTGGATTACAGATAAAATTAGCCAAGGAACATCTCTGGAAATGATCACAGCGAGCATCGTGACCTTAAATGTGTGCTTTCAAAAGTACATTAAACAAAATGAAAGAAGCTAACGAGTCTCTGGAACTCATTTGCAAAACTCTATCAGTTCAGTGTGCAAAGTGTACTGTAGTAAATATATATAAGTAGCTTGTGAGAATGCTCCCATTTCTTTTGTCCATTTTCAGTGCAATAAAACAAAGCTGATCAAACTGATGCAGACTAGTCCTACAAAGTCTCATAGAGTGGTTCATGATGGTTCATAGAGAGTCATGATTTCTGGCAGTGAAAATGTGGTGACAGCCATGGTAGTAGAGGTTTACAAGAAGTCTCAACTGTTTTTGTGCAGCGCATCACTGTGATCCCAGAATGCACTTATTAGGAGTCCACAAAAATTTTCAGTGATTTTGTTCAACCGAAATGTTTGCCTGATTGCTGATATCTAAACTCATCACCACTTAGTTGTAATTTTTTTTTCAGCTCTAGATCACACAGTGCTTTATATCTAGTATCTCCAGGGCAAAAGGATGTAGAGGGAATTGACAAGAGTTTCCACTTTTACTGAGCATTTGCATCAAGGAATATAGGATTACTGTTTTAAAGAATGAATGAAGATGAATAGAATAAAATTTGTAAATATTTCACTTTAGGAGAAAATAACTTTTCCTTTTGTTTTTGATTGTTTGTGTTCTTAGCCTTTTTCTGACTTACTGATAAACATCTCTAAGAACCTATTGTGATCTTACACTATCTGTTTCTCCAGGCAAACTTCCTCAAAGCTTAAAAACTGGTTGTTAACTATAAGTAAAAGGTGACTAATGAAGTAAAATGAGTGAAGTAAAAAAATGAGTATTTCTGAGTGAAGTGGTGAAAGCAATAAAACCTATACTTTGAATTCTAAATATAACAAAGATTCTGTGTCCTTTCCCTTTTTCAGATTCTTTGCTTTGTTCTGCTAGATATAGTTCTGTAAAAGGTTAAAACCCAACTGTTTTAAAGTGTGATTTACTAACGTGGCCCCCTCACCACTGAAGCTGCTATTTGTACTGAGATTATAAATGAAAGGTGAACCATCCTTAAGCAGATTTATGTCTACCCCATCTGTGTGGTGTGGGGAAGTTACAGTTGTGTCATCTATGGACTTGATGGATCTACAGGATTTCTCACGAATCAGAGAGGCTCTCTTCACTTTTGCTTCCAGTGATTTGTTTGTCTTTTCTGTGGGGGACAGATGCTTAGTGTTGCCTCCTGTGTGATCTCAGGCTATGGTGAGCTCTCTCAGAAGGGGACGGGATGCTGTCCTAAGGGTGTTGAGCCAAGTACACCATAGAGGAAGATTTGTACTGTGTAGGCCCCCACCAGACAGAAATCACATGGGTTTATTAGTCTTAATATAGCAAAGACTGGTGCAAATAAGTATATGAATTATTCACAGTTACCTAGAAAGCATAGATATCATGAGTGCCTCCATATCATTATATTAGCTGTACTGTACTGTGAGACTTCAGAGACCCAAATACCCATGTCATTCTTTCTCTGGTGCTGAGACGCTAAGTTGTGCATAGCAAATCGACAATGTATGGGGTGAGACAATCTTTTGTGTGCTATCTCAGTTCCTGCATAAGCATTTAGAAATGTTTAGAGATCACGCACAAATTACTGGGTCACTAAAAGGGTATTTAGGAGTTAAAGCAATTAAATTATGCTTTGAAATATTATACTTATCTGCTCCCATAATTCATCAAGGTGCTTAGACGTGTGAATGACATGTCCAAATCAGTGTCAGAAGTTCAAGTCAGATTATAGTTTAATAAATGGTTTAATTGAATTCTGGACAAGTTTTGAAAAATATTTTCTATGACAGGCAAGTTTTAAAAAATTCACCAATTACTTGGCAGTGCTGTATTAGCAAAATGTTGTTATATTTCTTTCAGGAAATACCAGCTATGGTCTTTTATATGACATGTCTTTAGATTGAGAAGTGTAATTCCTTCCTTCACCTGACTTTTATAATGTATTATGCCATTAAGACACAATGAAGCATCTTTTAATGGTCCATTAACACAAGAGTTGGATGCACTGTGTGGAGAGAAAGAATATCTTCCAGAAGTCTAACTAGTCAAAAAGAAGTTTTGAAAATCAGTATCGAAAGTCAAACTATATGCTAGGTGTTCTTCCTGTTCTGTGACTTTTAAAATGTGCACTTTTCTACGTATTGTTGCTGATACAGTATTTGGTAGGTAACTTCAAAAAATTGCCTTTAAAATTACATATGTAGTTAGCAGTTTATTTCCCTGTGAATGAGTCCCACATTAAAGAAAAGGTTTGTGATACAAAGAACAGAAGAAAAGAAGCTCTCAAAATTATACCATGGACAACTGGCCCCACGGGCCCATAGGCCCATAGGCCAAGGCTTCATAATTTAATGAAGTTCTGTTTACAGTGAGAGATTATGCTTTTCAGAAAAGAAAAGCATGCAGCCATATGCCAGAGATGCTGAAAATGGTACTTTAAAATTGAACATAATAGTTTGCATGCGAAATGGCTCCACTTAGACCAAATAGATGGGTCAGTCCTCACACTGGACAGGTAGAACAGGCTTTTAAAAATTTTCTTTTTGTAATAGTTTTTTATTGAACTGGGCATCACAGTGGAAGAGAGTACAGCTTGCCCTTCAGTAGCAGTCCTTGCTAAATACTAACACTAAATAAATCAATTACATGTCCATCAAGGATATGAAGTGTTTCCCAGAGCAGGAAATTAGAAATTTAAAAATGTGAAAAATAAAGATGTGAGGAAAAGTCTAACCTCCTTCAAGCCTAATCACTGTGTCTGAAAAGCTGGGTAAAGAGGAAGACATACTGGATAAATTAAAAATATAAAAACTAAACATAAAAATTTCCATATGAAGCAAAATTTGAGTTGCATACAGGAAATAACTGTACAAAACATAATCAAATGTTACCCATAGGTATTAGTTCTGTTGAAAATAAGTAAGACACACATTTCTTTTTATTCAGATTCTCTTTGAAATGCATTGTTTCACTTTACCGTTTGCTTTTAGAATAATATCTTACTTTCCAATAAGTAAATAGGATTCAAAGCCTCTCTCTATATGGAATTAGAACTGATAGTGAAGAAACAATCAGATATTACAGACCTTTTTAGTGTTTGGTCATTATTCTGATATAAAAGAATCCCTCGTTCTTGTGTAAATTTCTATACACTCCATGATTTGTGGTAAGATTCCCATATAAGCTTCTCACAGAAGTCTGACATGTGCATGTCAGGTATATTTGGTCCTCATATGAGTTTCATACAGTACTAAGCTGCCTTTCTAGGTGTAGCTGTAGAGTGATCTAAGTTCAAAGCAGGAGGAGGAAACCTATCTCTGTTTAAGTTTGTCAGAATCACATTCTCAGGAGCCATTGGAATCTCAGGAACAAAATAAGTCATCTGACTGGCTGTACATTACTCTGTCCTTTGAGCCATCTCCCTTGCTATGTCTTGGGCTCCAGTCCATGGCAATAAGACACTTTGCATTAACTAAATACTTAATCTATTGTATTCTTCATCTTGGATGTGTATGGCATAATTTCTGAGGTATGTGAGGGGAATTATGCCTCATGTTTGAAAAATCTCTATAATCTAAGTCCTTAGGACAAAACAATTTAAATCTGCATGTGTTTAATGCAGTAATAAAAGCCAGTGTTTATTTTCTGAAAACTATGAAGATAAAATCAAAAGCAGTTAAAAACATCTGCTAGTTTAGCTAGTGTTGGGGTGTATGTTTTCTAATGAACAAAAAATGCATTGTGTGTGAAATTTAGCTTAACTGGTAATAATTTGTATAAAAAGGTGCACTGTCTTTCCCCTTTCCCTCCCCTTCATCCTTTCCTCTCATTCCTCTTTCCCCACTTTTCCTGCTTTCACCCCTTTTCTCTTTTTTCTTCCTTTTCTCCCCTTTTTTACTCACCTTTACCCCCGCCTTTTCCCCCTTCTCCCCTCTGCTGCTTTTTTCTTTCTCTCCCTCTGCTTTTTTCTATAAACATGAAAAATTCTCAGTCTCTTCCCATGTCTGAGCAAGATAAATGAACTAATTTAAAATATTTTCCATGCCTCATCTGTCCACTCCACAAGCTGTCAATGAGCTTGGATTGGGAGCTTTCATGCCAATAGTCCACAGTGAGCAGTTGTATTATTTTGAAATAAGAATGTTGTTTCCATGGCAAACTTGGAATGCTTTGCAACTGTGCTGCAATCCACATACTTTTGGGTTTATGCAAGAAAGATGATACTTTATGAGATTTTTTTTAAGCAAAAGGTCATTTGCCTACCTGTCTAAGATAAAGCCATCATATTGTTTTTCTTTTTTTTTTTAATCTTTTGAGGGAAAGCAACAGGGGGAAAAAAATGGAGAAAAAACCCAATTAATTTTAAACATGTTATAATTTCAATTTTTGCTTCTGCATTTTTGATGACAACCATTTTAGCCAGTAAGTATATTAATAACCAGTATATTTCAATTTAGTGGGAGCAATGGTTTCACTGTTTTTGATAACAGCTAACTACTCCAAGACACTGCTTACCCTCTTCTGCAGTGGGATCAGATTATTCTAAATATTTACTTAGTGAAGTTAGTACAGGACTTAGAAATAAGTGTAACATTTAGAAATAACTTACTGTTTCTGAGATACCTCAATCTGATTCATTTTAGATTGTGGAATTTTTTAAACTTCTTGCACTTAATACATTTTAATATGTCTTAAAGAATGTCATAAATTTTCTGTACTGCCTTATCACTTTTGCCTGTTCAAATGACACTATTTTCTGGTTAGGTATAATGTTAACATCAACTCTGCAAAAAAATAGATTTGGGCTTTTGGCTGAAAGCTTCACAAATAATCTTTTCTTTGTAAGCTGTGCAGTCCCCCAAGCTTTTCAGAACTGAAAAAAACCCTTGCTGTGATGCAGAGCATGTTTAAATTCTGTGTGCCTTGACTCCTTCCTAAAATTTTAAAAAAACCCAACCAAACAATCAAAAAAACCAACCCCTACACAAGCAAAAAATACCCCTCCACCCTGGAATAGCCCTTTATTTCCGGTTTTGACTTATTCAGTTCTTTACATGCCATTCATAGCACCTGGAAATAGCATGACTCACATTTGCTTGATTTACTGTAGGGGTGCCAGGTAGTTCCTGGCCAGTGGCATAACCACGCTGAATGGTTTTAAATATCCTTCTTTTCTAATGGTGTATTCTGTCCACAATAGATTCCCTTCAACAGAGAACAACTTGACAAGCAGCTGTGTCCTCATTCAGTGTACTTCACAAGCACAATATTTTCCCTCCCAGGGGCAAAGTGCATTCACCTACATAATTGGTCATGACCCCTTCTTGCCCAGAGGACATACACTGAAGTCCATTCCCATTTTCTAATCTTCTAAGACAGAAAGCAGCACATTACTGTCATGCTAGTAGGTAAATGAAATTTTGGTATGTGTGCTTGTATTGTCAGAAGTTTCTGTTTGAGTTTTACAAGGTTCCTTTTTCTAAACTTTTGAACATGGATGTCTTAAATGCTGTATGATTGGCTTTTTAGTAATTTTGTTTTCTTTGCGTGTGTATGCAAATACCTTTTTAGTTTATTGGTATCACCTTACCAACTAGCCATTCTCAGAAGGATAGAGAGTTTATTGGATAAGATATGGTGGTAACTTTGTTTTGATAAAGACTGTCTTTGCATTTTTTCATTTCAGTAAATTGCTTACAGGATATTGCTAAGAATATAATCCTTTTAATGCTGCATATCAATGTTCTAATTTTAACGGCTCTCTTATTAAAATCTTAAATTCTCTCTGTGTGTGTTTGTATGTATTCATATGAAATGTTATAAAGCAATTATAAAATAAACTATACAGAAACAGTGATCTTCTCCGCATTGAGTATAAATAATGATATTACATTTCAGAGCTGTGTTTTGCATGAAATGATAGCTCATGAAGGAGTGGAGCCTGAAATGGCCATGCAGTCTCTCAATAGTAGTTCTCTATTCATTGTCTGTTAGGGACTTTTCTAAGTTAGCAATTCTAGATGTCTTCTCTAAGTACCTCGTGTAGTCATGCTCTGTTTTAGTTGGAGATCTGTCTCTTTTGAAATCTGAATAATACAAAGTCTGCCACTAGAATTTATCTTGATTGGTTTTGCAGAAAAAGACCTGGGGATCATGGTGGAGATATTAACTGAATGAGAAGTATGCCCTTGCAGCAAAGAGGGCCAGCTGCATCCTGGGTTTGATTTGTAAGACTGTAGACAGCAGGCCCAGGGAATTGATCCATCCTTCCCGTTTCTTTGGCACTTGTAAGGCTGCACCTGGTGTCCCCACTATTGACATACAGCAGCAGGTCCAATGAAAAGCCACTGAGATGGTCAGGGCTGGAGCACAGGATGTATGCAGAGAGACTGAAGAAACTGGGTCTGTTCAGCCTGGGAAAGAGACACCTTTCTGCAGAGATCTTACTGCTTTTTATACCTAGGTAATCAGAGGATAAAGGGAAGATGGAGATGGATGCTTTCTGGAAGTGCATGGTGATGGCTTGAGAGGCAAAGAACACAAATCAGAACATGGTGAATTCCAGTGTTGTGTAAAGAAAGGGGTTTCTTACTATGAAAGCTAGTGATCAAACACTTGAACAGGTGTCCAGAAAAATTGAGGGTTCTTTGTCCTTGGAGATGTTCAAAACTCAGCTGGACAGGCCTTGTGCAACCTGATTTAGGTCTGCTTTGGCAAGGTGTTGGACTACATGACCTCTGGAGGTCCCCTCCAACATCCATTATTCTTTGACTCTATGGAAATAGTTTAGCTCTCATTTTGTGCAGTTGTTTTATCTCTGCACTATGTGCTTGGGCTGAGAAATGTGGTTGTGACTGGATGACTGGAGTGCAGAAAAGAATCTGAAGATTACTGTTGCCTTTAATTTCCAGCAATGCCTATAGGAATCGACTGGAAAAAGTGCAGTTACAATATAATACTGGGACCTCTACCACCATATCTGGTTGAGGCTGCAGCAGTGAGGTAGCGAACTGATGCCTTATCACCTTTTTAGCCTAAATGGCCTTTCACAACTTGTCAGGCATTTTAGCTTTTGTGTAAATGGTGAATCTATTCAAATTGGTCTATGCAAATCTGAAGGAAAGTTTTAATAAAAATGTTTTCTTCCTGGAGAACAAAGAAAAGGAGATTCATTCCAGCCTCACATATTTATCATCCTGGAATTTTGCCCTTCCAATACTAGTATCAACCATTTCTTCTTGTTCATTCCAGGATGACTGAAAGATGCACTGAATAGAGGCATGATGCTTCTATGAAACTAAACTTTTTAAGGCTGTGTGTTTAATTGTTCATATGGTACAATGAAGAAGCTAAAAGGTGAAAATTATGGGGGAAAAAACCCCAAAAGAAGACATGCAACATTTCAAAGCTACAGAGGAGGAAGCATTGGCAAAAAAAGATTTGTTTTGTCCTGTAATAAAAACACATTTGGAAAAAGTATGTATGAATACATAAGAACTAGAGTTAAGCTAAAATCATGAGAGTCTCCTTACAAAGTGAAGGGACACAGTTACATATTAATATTTCAGAAGGGAGGTAGATATGAAGTGGGCAAAAGAAGAGTTAGGATGACTAAATTCTCAGTGTCACCTGGTGTATATGAATCTGGAAGGAAGTGGGGGGGTATTCTTGTGTTCAATGACTATGTGCTAGCAGCATATTCATTATATATGTAGTAATTCTTCTTTTTGAAGGAGATCTTGGTGATTGAATATTTTCCTTTTAGTATTTATTGATAATAAGACTTTGAGGAGATAGTAGAGATATGTGTATGTGGTATTTTTATCACTAGATCGCTAGGGTAGGATTACAGACCTCTCAAGTGTTTTCTGGGTATCTCCAACAGCATAGAAAACTAATGGTACTGCTGTAGCCTGAAAATAGAGTAGGGTCTTAACTGCAGTGCTTGGTGTTGAAATCTAATTACAAATATTGAGGACTTCAAGAATACTGAAAATAAATACATGGCAGTTTACTTCCCTAGATATGGCATAGTTGTAGGTATAGTGGTGGTGACTACCAGTGTACAGGCAACAGCTGGAGCTCTAATGAAGTCTTTTTTCCTTTTTGCCTCACGACACTCACCTTTTACAAGTTAAGGAGATTACATAGTGTATCACAGGAACATAAACCTTTTCAGGCACTTTCTAAAATAAGAACTTCTTCACCAAGTGTTTTGTTTTCTATGATTGTTTTTCTTTCTCTTTTAACCTACAGTGTAAGGACTTTTTCATTATAATCTCACAATCTGTGCTTCAGAATAGCTAAGTTGTTTTTTTTTTAACTGTACACTGTGTGTTTGTCTTTCATTTGCTATGAGTTAAAAAGCTATTGGTACCTTAGAAGTTTCACTGAAATAGTAGATGTATACTGCATTTATACATAATTTTGCAAGTCCTGATAATATTTTATCAGCTCTTAAAATTGTATATTAAACAATATGTATATTTGTTACCATTTCAAGATCTTTTCATGTTTAATTCAAAATTAAACAACATGACTTGCAAGTTCACTCATTGAGAGTAGACCCCAATTTACATTATTTCAGAGTTATTAGAAAATAAGATTACTGTTTCTAATTGCTACTGATGCATAAGTGTTATGTTTACTTCTCTGCTGGAATATATGACTAAGAGAATTTCACCTACATCTAGATAATGTCTGCCGTCTTTAATTTGTGATAGCCCCGTGCTATAGGCAGATTTACTGAGTAGTAGGAAATTACAAATAATTTTCTACAAGCATTGTTTCCCCCCCTCCCTGAGGTACTGGTTGTTATGTTTGAAGTACCAGAGGGATGCAAAGTAGTCTTTTGATACTTTAACTAACAACATTATTAGTTAATTTTATATAATTGTCTAAACATGTTGAACAAAGAAGTGGAATAGATGATCTAAGAAACTCTTTTTCTTCACATGTGCTGATTCTCAGGTCTGTTAGTTTCATAGCTGAAATATTCAGCTTGGTTTAGATTAATCAGGAATAAAAGGAAACATAAACTGAAAAAAAGTAATGAGCTTGTTTCCATAGAAACATGCTATGCTCTCTGCCAAAATTAAGTGCTGACTTTGTATTCTGAAAGATGGTTGTGCAGACAACATGCGCTCACTGTTCTGCAGATAATGTGTCAAATGTCTTCATAGTATGCATCTTCTGATTGTGTTGAGCGTTGTTAACAAATCTTTGTGCCAGTACCTTTCTACCAACTTTTGCAGTATGACTAGACTGTAATCTTTTCTCACTTCTAATCCATGTTATGGCTTTGGACTGGAGAAAGAAAAGATTAGTTTCACTGTGCATTTTATACTATATGTCTCAAGTTATAACAGTTGATAAGCTGATGAAGCTCCTTCTCTCAATATTCTCTGTGAAATCATTGCTCTGTTAAAATCTATGGGTATTTTACTGTTGGTCACAGTAGGACCAACATTTCATATCTAGAGTGTGATCATACACCACAGCCATATTGCTTGTCTGGTATTATCAATTCTGATGGAAAGCAGATTCATTACAAAATGCAGAGGTGGTAAAGCAGATCTTAAAGAAGAAAAAAAAAAATACGCAGGATTTTTCATTTATTTCCTAAACTTTACAATGGTGTCTCTGCCTTAGTGTTTATTTCCGGTGATACCTAGAAGGCCAAAAATGCCACATATATAAAAGAGGATGAGAATATACAATTCAGTTACTGACTAGTAGTTAATAAGCATATGCAGCAGTAGAAGAAGAGCTCTTATGGGTTGATTTTTAGTAGTAGTTGGAAATATAATAATTTTTCGAGGCTCTCTTAAAATAGCTTCTTTTTGTAGAATTTAATTCCTTACTATAGTGAGCTTCTTCACATAAGTCATTCTTCTTGCCAAGGCATAGAAATACTTTTGGGAGAAATCAATACTCCCAAATTGTTTCCTAAAATCCAGCCTCGGCTTTCTGCTGCAACCTCAGGTTGTGCTTATTTTCATAAATCTTTGCATGAGAAAGCAGTGTTACTGTTTTTAATTCATAATCCTGTTAGGGACTGGAATTTTATTTTGTAAGTATTACTCCTTTTGAGGGAAGTAATATCAAATTCTTTATATAAGGATGCATAAAAATTATTATGAAAGCTATCAGTGGGCTTTCTTCTGCAAAACACTGGCATCCAGTTTCCTCAGACTCATTCTTTAAAATCCATTCTGTTTATATATTTGCAATCTATTAATATTAAAGAGCTATTCTACGATTAGAAAATCCATTTGCATCAGACTATTTTTCATTTTGGGGGCAAAAAGAGGTCATTTCACCATCTAGAAAATTGCACTACATTTTTCTGTCCTATATTCTTAATCTCCAGTTATATAAACAATTTTATTTATTCTCCAATTCATTTTGCATCTGAATCTCTGATTAAGATTGATCCTCAGCTACTTCCCCCATTGTCTCTGCTTTGCACTAATATCTAGCAAGCATTAAGTCAAAATGACATTCTTTCTAGCTATCTAGGTTGTTGAATTTGCTTTAGCTGGTAGGAACAGCTGTAGTTTCAGGCTACTACAACACTGTCAGTTGGGCATTGAATTAGCATGATTGTATTTCAGTAAATGTGTTCATAGTACGTCAAGCTTGTTAATTTCACAAGAAGCAAACTTGCGTACCTAACTACGAGGTTCATCCAGACAGAGAGCTGTTTAGATTCTATCCTCTGCAGGAGTGGTTCAAGATTGGTTCCATTCTATACAATTCCTTCATTTTACAAACTTCTGAAAGTCAGACTTCAGAGAGGGGTGGCAGGGAGAGTGAAATCTCAGTCTTCACAACTGGTGATTGTTGTCTCATCTCATAATTTTGATGTGCTTTTCCTTTGGTCACTTTCAGTGATTTTTAGTTAGAAGCTAGGGAGGGAAAGAATTGCCAGTATGGGTCAGACACAGCACAGTTCAATTTACTACTTACATCTAATACACAGCTTGGTATGTACCTCAGCTAAGATTCCTAAAGCCTATGCAAAGCAGATAGTTTGCTTTGCTTTTATTCTGTGTATGTTGCTTTTATTAATCAAATATGGTAGATTAACTATTTGACTTATGTTTTCACAGATGAAGGAGCTTTTTCTCATATCTCTGAATGGGGCCATGCTGCCTGATACAGTTATGCAACCTGTGAATTTGCTTGTACACTTGACTTTTATTTGTGCATATGTGTACTTTTCAAAATTCTTGCCTAAGTTTGAGACTCATTGTAATGCTGAGGTACATCTGCATCATCCCTTTCATTGTTGTACTTGTACAAAGGACACAGCATCTTACAAATAATAGCAGACATTTCATTATTTGTCAACCTTGATTCTTTTCATGCTTTCTGAAAGAAGACTGATTTTCAGAATTTTTCTGGTATTCCGTAAGCACAGGGAGATATAGGATTATGTTTTTCCTGCATGTACAGTAACTTTTTTTTCCCCTATTCATTTCCCTGATCTTAATCTTTTTGATACCTGAAGAGTGTAAGAGTGTAGCACAAAAGATTAATGTGTGTTTGGAGTTAACTGATGTAACAACTACCTTCCATGTGTTTGTCAGTGAGATGGTTTCATCTCATGGTTAAAACCCAGGAAGTATTTTCACTTTCCTCATGTGACTTGAAGTCTTCATCCACGTAATTACATATGGCCAAGCAGTATTCCTTTTATGTAAGAGTAAATATGAAGTAATTTTACTTTTCATCAGTATTACAGTAATTTTACACTAGCATGATGGAAATAAGAATATAGTCAATAGTAATTCAACAGCTTTTTTTTTTTTTTAATACTTTCAAGTTGCAACTCTGAAAAGTACTGTGAAAAATAAATTTTCTTAAAATATGTCAGTTTGTCTGATACGTTCATGTTAGAACATATTAGAGGAGGGATGAAGTTTTGCTCTAATTTCTGTGGATTTGGCCATCCCACTTACTGTGCTACATTTTCAGTTTTCCTGACTGCACTTTCAGCTTCCCTTCCAGCATCTCTCACTGTCCTCATGATGCTTTTATTTTTCTCAGCTTCTCCACTTCTGAAAGGTGATAAGCCTTAAAATAGAACAATTGTACATATGTATAGTTGTAAGAGCATCTTCTGGGGAAGCATTATTCATGTAATGCAATGTTTTAGATTTCTGCATCTCCCAAGTTTCTTACCTTAGTAAGATGCCAAAGAAACTTGCAGCCATGTTGTAATGTTTGCATATTTGCTGCCTTGCACAAGTGCAGCCAATAATTTAAAGGGATCAGCATTTCCTGCGTAACGTACTTCCTTCAGTTACTGCTAGTTTATCTGCACTTTACTTTTTTATCCCTTTTCTCCATTACCTACATTTTGTTTGAACTGCGTTTTTTGAGTGTTTAGTCAGAACACACAGCTGTTTGTTTGTTTTTATACCCATACGTGTTTTGTACTTCAGTCTTCTTCCATTAAGCTGACCAGTGAATTTGTGTGTCTATCTGTGTGAAAAAGCATTCAAAAGGAGCTGTGTATTTGCATGAACTCACTGTCTAGACATTACACATAACAGATTTTAATTGTATTTTCTTTCTGGAATTTTACTTGGTTCTGAATATGTATATATAAAAAAATCCTTAAGCTCCCTCAAGAAACAGTCACTTCACTTATCTGCAAATGGCTTTATGCATGAGAATACAAATGCACAATGAGATATCAGCATATCAGCGAAGTCTCTGGAACATTTGTTTTGATGGTGAAATCATCTTTACCTCTACTAGTCTTTCAGACCTGATGCTGCTACAGCAGACTGTGCTGAGTTCTGGTCCTTTTGGTGAATGATAGGTCAATTTTTTAACTAAGTTCCACATACCAGATGCTGCTTTTGTTTCTCCTTGTGCAAAGCCATGCAGGCTGTTGGCTTTCAGAGGGTGGATATGAAGGCAGAACTTCAAGAGTATTTCACATCCAGAATGATGTGTGAACTAGAACCCTGCATGACCAATGAGCTAGCACTTACTTCAGTCACAAACTGAATGCCAGAAGCCATTGAAACTATGGAATTATATAACAGAATTTCTGCATATTTTCTTCAGAATATGGAAATTAATAAACAATAGAACAAAATTCTCTGGTAACCTAGGAAGAAGAATTTGATGTGAGTTAATTTGAAACATTTTGAATTATTAACCATATAGTAAAAATAAATCAAAATTATTCTTACTCATGTTCCCACCATAGGCAGACAAGAGGGCATTTAACAAAATCAGTGACTAGCAAATTTAGAACAAATGAAAGTAACCACTATTCCAGCAGTATGTTTTCAAATGACTGAATTCACTGTCTTGTGTCATTAAATAAAATGTCTGTATCTTAGAATAGCTGAGATAGTTTTGTGATCATCAATAACATTTGCATTTTTGTTAGCCATGATGAGAATTATCAGAGGATAGTTCCTGTATGTGATATAACACAGTTGTCTGTAGATGTTACTGAGGTAATTATTCTATCTAGCATGTTAATGTTTTTTTGGTGGCAAGATACCAGTTGTCTTGTACTTTGTCTTTTTTAGTATGGTGGAGCTTATTTCCCATACGTAGTTAACCTAGCTCATGTCCCTTCATTTGTTTCATATGGGCCACTTATGTCACTGTCGTGGTTTAACCCCAGCCAGCAACTAAGCACCACGCAGCCGCTCACTCACTCCCCACCATCCAGTGGGATGGGCGAGAAAATCGGGAAAAGAAGTAGAACTCATGGGTTGAGATAAGAACCTTTTAATAGAACAGAAAAGAAGAAACTAATAATGATAATGATAACACTAATAAAATGACAACAGCAATAATAAAAGGATTGGAATGTACAAATGATGCGCAGGGCAATTGCTCACCACCTGCCGACCAACACGCCGCCAGTCCCCGAGCGGCGATTCCCCACCCCCCCTTCCCAGTTCCTAAACTAGATGGGACGTCCTATGGTATGGAATACACCGTTGGCCACTTTGGGTCAGGTGCCCTGGCTATGTCCTGTGCCAACTTCTTGTGCCCCTCCAGCTTTCTTGCTGGCTGGGCATGAGAAGCTGAAAAATCCTTGACTATAGTCTAAACATGAATTAGCAACAACTGAAAACATCAGTGTTATCAACATTCTTCACATACTGATCTCAAAACATAGCACTGTACCAGCTACTAGGAAGACAGTTAACTCTATCCCAGCTGAAACCAGGACAGTCGCTTACAAAATAGTGACAATATTTTGACGTGGTCTCCATTTTGGCAAAAGGGAAAAAAATGGTATGTCTTGACACAAGTAAGGCTGTTGACATGATGTTTTAATATATGAAGTGGGGAAATACAGGCTACTCAATCACCATTATATTAAATACACAACCAATGAAAACCAGGCTAGAAAAAATGAAAAGGGGCTTAGGAACTGCCTTCAGCTGTGGAATTATGCAAATGCTTGAGATAAAGAAAAAATTTTCTAACTTTATTTATCCACTTTAACAGGCTATCTGAGGACGTTGTAGAAACCGTTTCATGGACATGTTAGATTAGCCATGTTCCAAAGACTGTCTAAGTATATATTTAGTCCAGCTTCAAAGTAGGGAGCTAGGTTAAATATTTGGAATTCCTGTCTAGCCCTACACTTCTGTGGGTCTATTCTTTTTATTTTTGAGTCTTGCAGTTACTTTTTGCAGAATTATGCATAGGTTTTTTGATTTACCTTTTTTAGGAGGATCAGGTTAATTTTCAGAGCAGTGTATGGAATTTGAAATTAAACTTTTAAATAACTGTCCATCTATCAGTTTTCTTACTATAGCACCAGAACAGATCATCTTCACATTAACGTAAAAAAGGCAAAAATGATATCTATTAATTATCATATTACTAAGTTATCTTGTAATTCATAAATGCTGGTTCTTTTGCGATGCATATTGCAAGGTATCAGATGTAATCAGTGAAGCACAAATAACTTTTCAGTCCTTGAGGTACTTCTACAAGTCAATGGAGTTGGGGTTTTTGCATTAAAGGGTAAAGAAGTTTGGCAGAAAATAAACCCCCTTGCATTCCAGCTTGTCCACAGGTATCAGAGAGGCTGGAGGCAGCTAGGCTTAGATTCTGAGTGATGCCCAGTTCAGTGCTATAAGTCTGGTTGTGTTCAGTGTATTGAACTATCACGATTTCAGATGCACTAATAGTGCACTGTACTTTCAATTTAGTCACATTCTATGAACTATTATGGCCAGACTTAAGGAGTTTGGTCACGTTCGATGAACTATCACGGCTAGATTTTAATGAATAGCAGTTTATTAAAGCAACAGGAGTACAGTTTCTTTTGGATTGCCAGTTATAAATACGCTGTCTGCAAAGCACGTGCAAATAATAACTGTTGACTACAAGCGCACTAAATTATGAAAAAACTCTCTAGAGATTTCTAAGTTTCCAGGGCAAGCACTCGGTATAACTGAAGGTTCAAATCTTACCCAATAGGCATCCCCATGGGGAGCAAGAGAGATTCAGCCTGTCGACTGATCCCAGAAGTCAGCATGTATTCCTGACTTGTCTACGATAGTATCTTCCCTAGCATTCCTCCTCTCTTAAGCCCTTTTATATTTTCTTATTTTTAGGTGGAGCTTGAGTGACTCTAGTCATACATACCTTTATTATGATTGGTGTAAAATCTCCTTTCTTTACTTTTAAAGGTATACACTAGCAAAAATTCAGAGCGCATGCTCAGTGACAGGTGGTTGAACCTTGGAGGCAGGTAGCTTTTGGGATGGAGGTGTGTTTCGGTATTATAATGAGAATGAGCAAAGTTCACCTAGAGAACATGATTTAGCATGTCACTATTCCAGAACTGGGCACTTATGATATAAATCAGAAGTAAGACAATAGCGTTGACAGAACCCTCATATTTCACCTCCTTGCTTCAGTGGATTCAATGCAGGGACCTTCCATTCTTGTTCCAGTAGTTCCAGTTCCCCGTCCCTGCAGGGATATCATAGAGCCTGGCCATGGTACTTCCACTCTGCTCCACCCTCCATGTTGTTTCTCAGAGTCAGCATACCAAGCTCCCCTGGTGTTGCTAACATCTAAGGTTGCAGGTTATGTTGCTTAGGGGATTATTATGGAACAGATTTTGTATATATTCACTGCATTCCACCCTGGACATTTACATTTTCTTAAAAGGGCCACATATCAATAAGTGACCTCCAGCAATCATTCCACAGGGGTGGTATGGTAAATATTCTGTTTATTTTGCTTTACAGAAATGTATCTTCTGCAGACAGAGAATTAAGAAAATGTCTGGTGCCTGCATTCAGTGTTCATATGGACGCTGCCCAGCATCCTTCCATGTTACCTGTGCCCATGCTGCAGGAGTGCGGATGGAACCTGATGACTGGCCGTATGTTGTCTACATCACATGTTTCAGGCACAAGATCAACCAAAATATGGTAAGGAATTTGTTTCCTTATTTGTTAAGAAATGGAATTGCAGAATTAAAGTATGTTTCCAGAGAAAATGGAAGAAAGGATCCACACTATGTATTGTAATGGCTCCATTTATGATATTTCCATACATAGAAAACTACATCTTGAAGGTTTTTCCTTATGCCATTACCTGGGAGAAGTGATACTTAATATGCCTAACACATTTTTGCATTAGAGTCATTGCTGAATGTATTGTTTTGACAGCCAGAAGAAATCTTTGAATTCTCTGTTTTGTTGACCTGGAGTGTATTACTAATACCCAGCTCACAGTATCTTGCAAATACTCACTGTGAGATGAAGGATATGGTGTGTATGTAAGTTCTTTGTTCTGCAGCCAAACAGTGTCTTGCAAATATCCAATTATAATTACTCTGTCATCTGGCAAAGTAACACTGGTATGTCATGAAAATTCATGTTATTACTGTGCCTTTTTATTTCTAGTCTGTGCTGGGAGGAACCTTTAATTTTAGATGAGACACTTGAAGATTTAGTTTAATGTCTTTTATTCGAATGAATTGTTACTATCTCAGTTAAGAGAGAACCCTTGCTATTTATCTTGGGCTTTTAAAACTGTGGTAGGTAAGGAATTTGTTTCCTTATTTGTTAAGAAATGGAATTGCAGAATTAAAGTATGTTTCCAGAGAAAATGGAAGAAAGGATCCACACTATGTATTGTAATGGCTCCATTTATGATATTTCCATACATAGAAAACTACATCTTGAAGGTTTTGTTTCCTAGCAAACTAGAAGGACTTAACATAGTCTTATTAAGGAAATACCTTAAGTTAGTCAAGTTGAGAATTCACAATTTGCAAACTTTCTATGTCCTTTATATATTAGAAGTGAAAAAAAACCCAAACCACGTAATGCCTGTATAATATATGTCTGTCTTTCAAGAAGTTGTGAGTGAATCCTTTGTCTTAATGACAAGTCTACTGAAGAGTAAGATTTTCTTTCAAGTGTAGTAAAATGTAGTGCCTCCCAACTAGAGTAATCAGTCCTGAGTATTCAATCTGCTGGTGGTTCTTAAAAGGGGAAACAAATTGTGTGTCCCTGTTTAAAACTTCCATGGAACTGTTAAGCCTTTTAAAGACTTTTGTTTTCCAAAATGAATTAACATGTGAAACCAGTACACATCATGTGATTTTAGTTTCTTCAAACATTTTTCAAGAAAATGAGTTTGTTTTGAAAAACAAAGGAACAAACTTAAACCTCTATCTGTACAGGCAACTTAAGATACTTTTCTTGGCTTTCTTGGAAAATATTATCATTAATTGAAAATTACTGGGTTAAAGTCATGGCCAGTAAAAATAGGGCTGTTCTTCCCAAATATTTTCCAGTATTTGTTTGGGACAAGTCTTTATACTCTAGGTAGTGAGATTTGCATCAGTAGCTGGGAAATCATTCCCTGATCAAATAGGACTTTCTGCATACTTTCTTTTATTCCCTCTTCATGTGTATATTGCAGCCACTCCCTCAGCTCCTTAATTTTTCCACCTTCCTCTAATATATCTGTCTCTGATGCTGGAGTCCCCTTATGCTGTTAAACAATGCATGTGATTTTTCTTCACCTTATTCTCTTCGATGATACTAAATGGTAAATGTTCTGAAGTTTCAGATTATTTCTTCTAAGTTTATAGAGCACTTAATGTAGCAGTGTTTCTGTCCTAAACAGACCTTTTTTCTGGCATTTGTGTTCATGTTGGTTATTAATAGAAATACCTACAAAATAGTAATGAAAACCAGGTAGGTTGTTTAAGCAGAATTTATACTTTCAATCTAATATAAAACACTGCAGACTTCAGCACTCAACTTTCTTAGTCTACACTTTCTCTGGAAAAGAAAAGAAGTTATTAAATAGCTATTATTTTGAATGGTAAGAAACAAAACACATGCTCATCTAAAAAAAACCACAATAGTAATACAGTGACATGGAAACCCATAAAATCCATTTTGTCTTAGTGATTTTCTTGACCTATATTAGGTAGTGTCAAAGGAAAAAAAAACCACCAACTCCAGAGAAACAGGATTTTGTGTGGCTACTATTTAAAAGGTGGTGTGAAGGATGTTCAAAGTAGTTTGGAATGAGACTATAACATCCTTTCCTGAAACTCAGCAACAACCTTTTTGAAAAAAATCCTGTCTTATTAACTTATTTCCTGAGGCTCAAATCAAAATCAGATTTGCAGAAGAGAAAGAAGAATTATACTTCTGTGTTTTTCATTGGGCCAAAACTTGGAAAGATCACATATTTTGTTAAAGAAACTTTTTTCTGTGAAATTCTTAACTCCTGAGACAAAGGAAATTGCCGTATGTTTGTATATGCTTGGTTTTATACTCTGTCTTTTGGATAATTAATCTAATCACATCTTTAAGCCCTTGGAAGTTTTTTCACCATTGGTTTTCTTGTTACACTTTTCTTAGCTATTAGCTATTCCTTCATGCAGAAATTATATTGCTCTTCACCATTAGGCATAGCAATGTATCTTACTTCTAATGAACTTCTTTCGTTTGTCTGTTGTTTTAACTTCTTTGCTTGAAAGCAGAACAGAGGAATCATTCAGACTGAAATATACTCAGTTTGGAAATTTTTACAGGAATCAAACAGATTGTCTTGTCAGCAAGAAAAATAATTTCTTCTGGTATTTAGCAGTTGAAAACATTGTACATCAAGCAAGGACACTACTGGTTCTCATTTCAAGGAAGCAAAATAAAAAAATGTTTTTTCACTCATATAGGCGCTAGATATTCGTTCTAAATGCTCAGTGAAAACCGTGATTGCTACTTTCTTCAAATTTTAAAAAAATACCAAACAAAAAACCTACCTATGTACAGATAAATGTGTATTATTACTGGTATTAGTGTATCTCTTCACCTCAGGCAAGGGCTTATTGCAGTGATGAGGTGGAGTATGTATCCAAATTATTTATTGCTTTGATCTCAAGCGAATTGTGTCCAAATTATTCATCAATTTACTTTCACAAGTTTTTCTTTCTGGGGATCAGGTTCTGTATCGTCTCCAGGATTTTTTTCCTAGAGTACTATTTTAATGTCAACCATGGAAAACACTGGCAGGTCTTCTGATGAAAAATCATCAAAAAGACAGTAAAAAAAGGCAAAGCATACTCCTTGCATCTCTATAGTGCTGCCAAATGGAGTAAATATACAAATACTAAGAGCAGGAGTTTTAAATGTTGATATGACTTTTCAAAAATCTGGTCTTTGGAGGTCCATGGAGTCAAGACTAAGCATGCCTCATATTTGCTGAAGGTACAGCTTTGGAAATAACACAAAAATTTGCTAGCAGAAAAGTTGTTTTATACAGAATGATTTTGGTTATTCCTGTTGCAGCCTATATTATTCTGTTATGTAAATTGGAGTGTCAATATGCAAGGAAGGCTCTGCGATTTACTACTTACAGAGTAGGTCATGTTTTTTTCATTTTTCCTCTTTGACTGTGCTTGTCTCTGGGCATGAAACATATCCCTCGCACTTTTTTGTCATCAAACTGCAAGAACACTTGGAAGTACAGTTGAGAATATGCAGTTGAGAAATGCAGATGCATTTGTTTTGATTAAAAGAGCTCTTTCATACACAAGGAAATGAGAAAAAGAAGTTGTATGCAACTATACTAGCAGGAAAAACAACCCCAGACGATCCATACAAAGTTAGCAAAGACAGCACTGAGGGTCAGACAAAGCTAGCTGGAGGCAAACATATGCTCACAGGTGATGTTTCATTTGGAAATCGTGATCAGAAGAGGCCATCTAGGCAGCCCCAGTTACATGCATTTTGAAAGGCTGTCTTTAGAAGGGGCAAAGATAGGAGTTGCAAAAACCTACTGTTGCTGCTTTTTGAGCTATTTCAAATTATCTTCTGCTATTATCAGCCAGTTCTTGCCTCTGTAGCACACGGGGAACAAAGGGATGCTGTCAAATGGAAGCTGCAGATCCTTTTTCTGTTGAATACCTGAGTAATGCAATGTCATTGTTTGCCACTGTCTGCTAACTACTGTCAGCTCCTTAACATTTCAGAGAGACTAAGGCATGCCTTTAGGAAGGACATATTATTCAAAAATCATGAGCTGGCATATTTTTGAAATGTCATGCATCATTTCTATGCCTAAATTTAAGTTCCAAGGAGTAAGCTTAAAATGATTAAATGAGAGTTATGTTCCTATATCAAAAAAGCCTCAGAATTTTGAAGATCCCCCATTAAAAACTGCAGTCAGAGAAAGTTTCTAGATATTTAGATATACATCAGATGCCTATTTCATGATAGTTATTATGATTTCATATACATACAGTTTATATATTTTATTTAACAAGATTTTTGTGTCCTGCCATACAGAAAATGAAGGAGAAAGTAATTTTTTCTCTTATCTTTTTGAAGTTTGCACACAGAACGGGAGGTTAACTTTTTTTTCTTTGTATCTGGTTGTTTTCTGTATTTCTGCCACTATCTTAGTTCATCCTTGGCTTAGGTACTGTTAAAGAAAATCATGCTTTTTAAACCACAGCTTTCTCAATAATCTGGTAACAACCACAGCTGTTTCTTTAATCTGATAGACTCCCTTACATAACAAATGTCCTTTCTGATCAAAAATGACATTCTTAACATCCATAAATTCTTAAGATTTTCTGACAGGAAATGTTTTCTGCAACATGCAATCAATTACAGTGTATGCTTGTCAATATTTTTTCTGAGAAATAATTCAAGAATCCTACCAAGATAAAATACTAAAAATGATCTTCTCCTTGAGCATTTCTGTTTTTTATTATTTGTTCAAATGAACAATGACATTTCTTTGAAAATTTTATCATTAAATAAGCCTGTATTGTGTCTTAAAATACACTTTGCCTTCCTTCTTCTCTGAAGAGTTCCATCTTCAGGCTTTAAAAATATTTAAACCTTTTAATAGAGCTGTTTCTCTTTGGGCTTCTGTAATATCAACCTTTTTCTATTATCTCACATAAGTAAATCAACTAATACTCTCCAGTTTACTTTTGATCCCCCGCCCCCCAAATAACTGAATAGACTAAAGTCGAGAATTGAAAGGTAAATTAACATTTATGTTTACATATGTTTCAAGATTGGATAAAAGGTGCTAACTGACATGTTACCACTCCTGTGATTATACCAGTAAATTGTTATTTATGTAGTTAATTCTGCTACTTAGTCTAACTATAGACAGGTAAAATGAGGGAGAAACAATTTTGTTACACATCTAAATGGTTAAAAAATTTGTGAGTATGCTTGGAACATTATTTCCAGGTAAACTCGAAAATGCTTTAGACACGTCATTGGGTTTTACTATCTGAGGTGACCTCAGCTAAATCCTCCAAATGCGTATGTCAGGCAGAGCTCTGACACACAGAGATTTAGTTCACTGTCTCCAGAAATGGTACAGAATATCTGTACTTGGTTTGCCCTTTAGTTTGCGGGAGCAGAGAGGTTTAAAAATTCTAAATCCCAGATATTGGTCCAAGAAAGAGACATGACTGACTACAGTCTCTGCAAAAACAGAAGTGTTCAAGTTTAGGGTGGGCTTTTCCTCTTCCCCAAAAGCATTGGCATTACTATTAATGCTTGGAATCTAACAAAAAGAACTGATGCTGTCCTTGGTTCTCCCTTTGATATTAGTGCTAAGAATTCTATACCTGTAGCATTTTCCAGATTTTCACAGACACTTTTAAAATTTATTATATTGATTGAAGAATTCACTGTCTTTGAAGGTTTGAAAAGCAGTGCTAGGAAATTGAGTAATTACTTTAACATATGTAATAAAGTATTTTCATGCTGTTTATATAAACGTTTCTAATAAAAAATATTTTATGCTTAGTATACATCTGTGTAGTTGCCCCTTGTAGTAGCATCTTCCATTATAACAGAAGTTCAACTGTTCAGATATAGACAAAGTCACAATAACTCACTTTTGCATAAAGAAATGGACCTTTGTGAGGTAACAAATAGGCAGTCAGGATCATAAGAAAGAAATGCCTTCCTTGTGTTATTAAGATGAGAATCCCTTGATCTTATTTTTCCTGGTGAGGAGGGTTACTTTTTAAGTGGAAGGTTCATGAGGATAAATTAGTTAGGAGCTGAGATGTAACAGCTGTCTGTATCATGTGAGCTTCTGAGCATTTGCTCACTTACAAGGTACCATGCTTCTTTTTATTTATAGAATCCATCACGCAGTTATTGTTGTAGAATTTTTGCATAGTTTAACAACCCTGCTACTCTTCTGATTGACGTAACTAGCTCTGTGGAATTAAAAGTGAGAAATGAAAAAAAATTATTATTACTGATTTACTACATAAATAACTGATGAAGAGTGGTCAATGTTGTCTAAAGTTTTAAAGCAAAAGTGCTGCACAGTACGGGTTAAGAAGTTACTCGGATATACTGCTGTAGACAGCTCTGACAAGAACTAGATATGCATTTAGTTATTGTGTCCCATTCAGCAAAATATTAAGCAATTACGTAGATTCATACTGAAATCCAGTACTTAAAAATCCCATCATTTAAAGCAATGCGAGACCACAGTCTGGGTTCATCACATCTTACCTCTTCAAGCAAATTCTACAAATTATTCTACAAATAAAATTTACAAATATTGCTAATTGTGTAAGTGTTATTGATCTCATGCAGAATAGTTAGAAGGCATCAGTTGCAAAAATATTTTTGAGTGCTGTGATTTATTATTCTTCAGATGCCATTTGTTTTCTCATAAAATGCAAAAACTTTGTATGTAAAACAAATTTGTGTGATCATGATTGGAAGGAATGATTTTGCAGTTGAAGTTTTTATATTGAGTGGTGAACTGTTATCAATTCTGTTTTGACAGTGACAAATTTCTGATGAGTAAGCTGGTATTTTAAAATGACTTTTTCTTTTAAATTCTTCCTTTTTTTCAAGAGAGCTAAAGCACGTAAGAAGGCCATTACAGTTGGGCAGACAGTCATCACAAAACACAGAAATACAAGATACTATAGTTGCAGGGTCATAGGAGTGACATCTCAACTTTTCTATGAAGTCATGTTTGATGATGGCTCTTTCAGTCTGGATACTTTTCCTGAAGACATTGTAGTAAGTACCTTCTCAGATACCTGTCCTTTCTGGTTTTTTGTTGTTGGTTTTTTTGTTTGTTTGTTTGGGGGTTTTTGTTTTTTTGGTTTTGGTTTGTTTGTTGTGGTGTTTTTTTTAAATTAGAGAGTTGGAACCTCTTGAACTACTTCTTTTGACCCTGAGGAGATAAAATCTTAATATTCATTTTGTGTTTGTTACTTTTGCTGCTGAGAATGATTATTTTCTAATGGGCTTCCAAACCTTGGTTGTTCTAATTAGTCTTTGCCATTTGACCAAATGAATCAAAAGTAATCTTAGAAAATCTTTTAATTAAGAAATATGTATTTAATAAAAGATATGAGAGAGGGAATTCCATATATCCTTCTGTGTCTCTCAGAGATAACTTGTAAAAATTCCTTGCAGAATAGAAAAATGCTGCTGTACTGGGAAGAATAGCTCTCAAGAATCTAACAACTTGTTTACACCTTCTGATATTTAGTTTGTGAGATTACATTATTAATGATAAATATCATCAGGGAGTAGAATGTGTAGTTTATTGCATTTCCAAAAACCAACTGATATTTTGGTTTCCATTATGCACTTACATAAACTATGGTGTTTTTCAGAACTGTTAAGGACCACGTTGTGCACTTAGCACATATGAACAAAATTTGCAGACAGCCGGGGAAAGATTCTGTTTCCCTCCACATTTGCAATGAATACATTGGATATTAACCTTCATTGTGTTCATCAGGTGCCGCTTGATGTCTTTCTCATGATATGACTCTAATCCTTGTTTACCTTCATGCTCTGAGTCTTTTTTTGTGCTGAACTGATATTTTTAGTGTACCTCCTGCTAATAATCTCTGAAAGTTAGAGCCTTCAGTGAACACTGGTATGCAAAAGTGCTGTTTGTTGCAAGACCAGGTTTCATTTAGCCCTGTGTCCTGTTCTGTATGTAGAGGGGGAGAGTCTGGCATGTGCAGCAGTGCAAAAGAATACACGCTGTGCAGCTCAAGGGACACAACCCCTAGAAGTACTCCATATTCTTCTCCCGTGAAAATCTTTGAGCTGTTCTGTTTTCTGCAGGCCTAGTGTTTTCCTGGAAGTAGCATTAGCTGACAGATACATCAGTGGAAATGATACTGTTGTTCTTAGATGCTTCTTACTTATTGAAAAGTCTGATGCCTTTTGAAAATACGGTATTTGAAAGGGTACATTTCAGAGCAGTGTATGGGGATTGAGCTGTTTACCTCCCACTGGTCTGAATAGCAGACAGTCAGCAAATCCCTCTTACATGTCTTTGAAAATTTATCCTTTAATTCAAAACACTCCAAAAGGCTCCATTAATGATCAAAGACATTCTGATTTAGGATGATCAAGATATTAAGCAAATGTGGCTGTATTGTTATTAGAAACCCCTCTTTTATGTATGCCTGCATCAAGGATCTGGTAAGGCAGAGATGAGAAACTGCTTGCTGCCCTAGTGGGGTAGTCTGATCTGGAGCTAAGAATAAATGTAATCAGGTCTGGATATGCCTCAGTGCTTCTCAGATAGTGGATGAACAACATATAATTGTTTGATGGAAACACCAAACGAATTTCACATTCCTTAGAGAAATCTTGTTGTGTTTTCATTAGATAATATACCTGCAGCAGTTACTGGAAGGGAAAAAAAATGTTTTTTCTTCTGCCTGGACTAAAACTTGCTAATCCATGCAATGTGCATATCAGGTGTTAGTGCCGCTGGGAGGACTTATTCATCAAATCTGGTGTGAAAGCAATATTGCTGCCTATTGAAGAACTTATTTTTCTAATCTGTTTTCACTTTTCAACTAGCTCACAAAGATAGCAGGAGCTTTCTGCTTTTCCAGTATGTGCTGAATCCAGTACATAATTTCAGCTCAGCTCACAATAGACCACAGTTCCAATGTTCAGACACAGTAATTTATTTTTAAGGAGGAAAATAGGAGCAGGGAAATTTCAGTCTCAAAGTTTCATGAAACTCTATTTGCCTGTAAGTATTTAGTAACTACCAAAGCAAGGTATACATTGTTCTTTTATCATATGTATTTCCCTTGGTTTGTGTTACCATTTGCTAAATGTTTCAGTTGGGGTTTTTTTAAGGGTTAGTTATAGGCATAGCTGTATAGATTTTTATTTCAAGCTATTGGGTACTATACCTGATTTCTACCTTGTCGGAATTTCTTAGAATAATCACTCCTCAATTACAATGTTTAAACCCATTAGAGAGCTTCCCAATGTGCTAACCAGCCAGCTTTCCCTCAACCCAGCAGCTGTAAGAGGGTGCAAAGAAGTATATGGGTACAATTTTTTTCTGGGAGAAACAGCAGGACAACTTCCTCTGTAAGTCATGGAAAGACTGCAGTGAGGGGGAGAGTACGTGATACCTTAAAGGAGGTGAGGTGACAGCTTTAGCAGTTAGTTTAACAATGCATGTACACAAGTGGGGTATGCATATGCTGCAGTCCTGCTTAACTGCTACCATTAGACAGCATGTGTGTGTGCCACTTGTCACTGCTTGAAGAATTAATGCTCTGTAATTTGTCACACAGCCCCTAGCTCAGCACCAAGAGGAGTACTGTCCTGCCCAACAGGCCAGATGTCAGTTTACAGATTATGCATCAGGAAATGTCTCAGTTTTTCGGCCTGCTCATTTAGGGAGGGTGTCCCACAGTTCCTTTTTTTTTTTTTTTTTTCCCTGTGTTAGTACCTGATGGACATCTCCCCACTGCCATAACTTGGCGGTTTGCTAGAAATGAATATTCTGGGTATTTAGCTAGGATTAATATTTGTTTCTTTGTATGTTGTGGCTGTCAATAATGCCTTAACAGCAAGTATAATTAAAATATATATACATACATATGTAATCTGAAATTAGAGTAAGGATGACGTCGTTCCCGCATTACCTTATTAAAATCCCAGCTAAACAGGGAGTCCTTGCAGTATACTTGGTTGTGGGCAGAAGGGTCCCACCAAATTGTATTGATTGCAAGGAAGAGAGGAAGAAAAAAAAAAAAAGTTGCAGAGTCAAGCATGCTTTGAGTCTGTGGGGAGGTCTGATTACAGGAGAGCTGAGCACACCTTTCCTGAAATGGTGGACTTCCTTCCAGGCCACCAGCCCCAGTAAGTGCCCTGGTCCTCCAGTGACCAGTTTACACAGAATTCTTTGCTGTCTTGGTTCCACTTTGTGTTTATCAAGCAAACTAGGTGAACAAAAATGAGTGTACTTTCTCTTGCTGCCATGACATACCCACACTGTGGTTTAGTTTACTATGAAGTGTATAAATGTAAGGGTCCTGCATTGAGAAGGTAAAGGTGATCTGTGGGTTGTCATGCCCACAACCCAAAATGGACTTTACTTACTAAAATCTATAAATTGAATACCATCCTAAGTAGTATTGTAGCTTGTGGAAAACTGCTGTAAATGTTCCTTAGAATCAAGAGCATCTTAAGAGTTAAGGAGGTGAGATGTGTTTGGAAGGACACTTGGATGCTATATTCAGGAGTTATGAATTTGTTTTGCAGAACCACATTATGGTAATTTTCTGAGGTCCTGATAAAATCCAAAAAGCATACTCTTGAAAAAGTATGTATTAGTTCAGGTTAAGACATTCAGACTGCAGCTGTCAAAAGCAGGAACAAGAAATTATTTTTGCATGTGTCAAGTTGGTCCATCCAACATCTTGCTTGATTTTTTTTTGTCTACTGCTGGTTTTTGAAGTGGTTGCCACCTTACCGGAAAAAAATTCAAGCATGAAAAAAACCCACCAAGCAGTGGATTTTTTAACATACTAACAGTGATACCTGGAATCCTTAACAGAATTACGCTGATAGTTATGCGAGTACCTTCTTTCAGTAGTGGTCCAAAGAGAGCCTTCAGTGTGAAGAGAACAGAAGAGATTAAGCTCTATTTTTATGTGTCTATCAATACTATCAATACTTTAAATTCCCCACTAGCAGAGGAAGGAGGAACAGGGCTATTGAGAGCTCTGACAGCCAAAGTAGTTCACTGAAATTACATGAAGGCTACAACTTCTTAGGGTGTGCACCTAAATTTCACAAAGTCCAAAATTATTAACCACTGCTTTCTTTTAAATAAAATGCAGCACATTTTAGTTGCCAGTATTTAAAAAAAACCCTGCCAGCAATGTAATTTGCGAAGCTATTAAAAAAAAAAAAAGCAAGCCTTTTCTCAGCCAGGGACCTTCTTTGCAATCCTCTGCCTCTGTCCCAGCCCACAAATGCTCACTTCACACCTGCAAAATTATGAAAAGAAAGCTCTGACATCTCATGAGCCACACTCTAATCTATACACATACTGTCTGCATAGGCTTGCCAATTATCCTGTCTTTCTTGATGATTGTGGACTCGCTGAGATTCCGAATGATCCTTCCTGACCTAGATATCTGACAGAGGTTCAAAGCTGCATAGGCATTTATAATCTTAGAAGTTGCTCAAGATGAGGTGAACCAATTGGTGTAAAGTACACGCAAAGGGGTCAGGCTGAATGCAGATTGTCCCAAGGATAGTAGCATTAGACTAATGAGAGACAGAACAGATTTACTTCATCTTCCTTTGAGATGTAGAACAAATCGGATTTAGCTGGATGGTTCTTCAAAAATTATTTCCTCCACAGACTAGCTAAAGGGAACATTAGTTTAAAAACATAATGTGCCATTGTGTAGGTGGGACTTTTTGCATGTGCGGGTTAGAAAAGGTAGCTCACTTTTGTGAGCCGTGAGTGCCGGTGCTCAAGATGTAGCTTCAAGAGCAAAGTCTTACTTCTTTACAAGAACTTCTCTCTAATGACTTTGTGACTACTGACTTTCACTGATACAATAAATATGTGTCTGCATATGTCTATGTGGACACTCAATCAGCTTCTCAATTTCTGTACATGTTAATACTTTTGCTACTGCTTTTGCAAAACCATACTGCTTGAACAATGGTCATTTGGAAATACTGGGCTAGCATGTAAATCTTGACAGTCCATTAATGTCCATCTGCATATAAAAACGAGAAGATTCGATTCTAGCCCTAGTAATTTCCGAAGGATGCTGTGTGCTTTTTTGGAAAGCTGTCCTACAAACCAGATGTATGTAACTTTTCCTCTATCAACCTTGTCTGGCATTATAAATGACTAAACTCCTGACTAGTTTCCAGCATTTTTTCCGGTGGTTTCTATTCTTTATGCCTTTCTCTCTTTATTTCTTCTGACAACTGTTTTCTGCTTGTCTACCTGTTCAAATCAAAACTTTAAATAGTAGTGCTTTCCTGCCTCCTTGTATCTGTGAAAGATCCATTAGACTTCTGGCAGACAATAATAGCTTATTGTTCAGTTTTATTATACTGGCATGTAAATCTGTAAAGAATGGCTCAGGAAATTAGAACTGTTGAATTTACACTTTCTGGGCAATCTATAGATACTTTGGGTGCACTTCAGTATCACCATCACCAGTGTTTTCTGAGAATGAAATAGAAAAGTGAGGAATGCACGTCTGAATGTAACAGGAGGATAGATCGTATTTGGTGTAAACTTAGTCAAAAAGTCCTCAGAACTAGCTGTGTGATGTAGGAAAAGAGACCTAATGAATTATAATAGGTTTAGCAACCTTTTTTTTATTTCTTAACTGAGACAACATTGAGTCTGTGGTCTGAATAATGTACTACTCATGTTGGGCTGGCACAATTTTTTTTTGCAGCATTATAAAATTATCTGCTGTGTAGTTGAACTTACTACTCAGCAATTTGTATGATGTGGCCATTGACGGACAATTCTGAAAAATTCTGGAAAGCAAGTTTGAGAGCTGCATGACATGGCTCTGAGGAGAAAACTTGGGTTTCTTTTCCTGGTTAGATTGGTAAAAATTTTGTAGGATTTTGCATTCCAGTTCTGTGAAATACTCCAAGAAGTTAAATATGTATATATGTTTTGAAGATTTTACTTCAAGTTCATGTGAGCTGAGAAATTAATTTTAACACATTTTTATAACTGTGAACTTTTGCACTGGATTTGCAAGCGCTGATACACAGAATGCTATTCTTTGCACATGTGAATCATTGTTTGCATCTTCGGAATACTAACACAAATGAATTCCTGTTTTTAAAACTGTGGTCTTATTATGTTAAAATCAAACTTTTTCTAAAGCAAAGACTTAAGTTCTAAGGCTTCAGACTGGTGGCTTTTATTCCATCGTTTAACTCTTGAAGCTGCAAAACATCAAAAGATAGAATAGTCTGATTCTAATCTGAAACTTGTTGTACAGTACTATAACCATATTGATTTAAGTCAGTTACTTTCACTTTACTTTGTTATGGAGAACAGAAGTGATTTTTCTGTGGCTCTTGCTTTTTCTTTGTTTCCTGTTACAGTAGAAAGACAGGGAACTTAGCAGTTACACATAAAAAATGAATATAGGGTAGATTAAAGACAAATTAAAGCTCTAAATATAAGTATTATCTTTATACAGTTTCCTGTGTATAATGTTCTTTCTACTTTATACTGGAATGCTTTATGGAACCTTATCAAGAATTATTTTAGATTAGTTGAAGGTAATGCCCCCACAGCTCAGCAGGAGAAACAACATGGAAGATATACCATTACTTTGCAGTAATAAGATGGCTGACTTTGAGTTGAAGCAGGTGAGAGACAGAAATATATTACAATGCTTCTTGTGTTTGCAAAGTGAGTGTGCATCCACGTCCAGGACTACAACTAGTACAGCCATGATGAGCATGTGGAGCACAGTGAAATGCCTGGAATTGCACAGGAACCATTGAGATGAGGTGGGACTGCTGGGGGTGGGGGAGGAGCATTATTTCCCCTCCCACCTTTTTTCTGAGGTAACCCAGGAATTGTAGGGTTTTGGGATCCGGTAATTTACCCTATTTGTTGTGTGTTTCAGAAGTAGATTATTGCTAGACTTGCCATGTGTGTTAGGGGGCTCGGGGTGGGGAAGGTGGGGAAGGAACATTTTACTTTGTGTGTGTTATGTCCTGAGGCAGGGGCAGGCAGAGAAGATGAGCTGGTCTTTATACTTGTCTGACTGCAATTGGTTTACTGGGAACTTTAAACCTTTAGGCTTTCACCAATATATAGATGGGCAGGGTACAAGGTCATGCTGTAGGACTCAGTCTCATCTAACTTTAGCATAAGCATAAGCAAGGGTTCTCTGCTGCACTAAAGGAGCCTTCAATCAGGCACAGCGAATCAGACATCCCAGTATCCTTACCAACTTCACCTTCCTACTGCTGACATTGAGTTTTGTCCCATAAGAGTATATTGTACCCCAAATTAAGGCTTCCTCAGTGTCCTCTGTGCTGCACCTTATCGTGGTGCCCTGGACATCCTAAACCACATTCTACAATGTGGGTTTGAATTGTGGCCTTCTGGGCTATTCTGCATCTGTCAGCATTTTGCATGTATTTGTGTTATTAATACTTTGCTGAAAGGCAATATAACGGCTGAAATAGGAACTTTCTAAGCTGAAAGGAAAGTAAGAAATTTTTAGATGTATTCAGGAATGCATGATCCAATTTCTCTTCCAGTTTCCCTTTCGTGTAAGCATATATTCACTTCATAAGAGAAGATTCAGTAATATTTTAAGGACAACATATACATAAATACAAAATATTTTTATACTATGCATTCCATGATCCAAGGCTAAATTTGTTGAATTACAGGAACTATTCTGCTAATCTGGTGATTTCACTGAATTTATACCAATTCAAAACCAGAATTTTACTCCTGGGAATCAGACCTGCTCTTTCAAATGATAATGCACTGTGTAAATTGCTGTTCCTGTTTAGATAAAATTCTGACTGTGGCAAATTAGCTACCACTCTCCTTTTCATTCAGATTGTCTTGGAACATATGAAACCTAATTTTGTGTTTCTAAAAATTTACGTTAACTACTGTATACTATCAGCTCCCAAAAGAAAAAACAAGTTTGACAGTCTGTTGAGGTCAGAGGTTGTTCACAATTTGTTTCTCCACTTCCACTTTAATGGTGTTGGTAGATATATTCACTCTTTGCAGCTGTGTTATGTTATTTGCCGGTGTGACAAGCTTTTCTAAATTGGAGGTGTTTGTTGTAATCACATTAGTCCTGCTCCTTATGAAACAATCACTGGTGAGCATGATTGTGGAAGCTTAATCACTAGCACTCGCGTTGAAAGTTAATGTTAGCTGAAGTAACGTAGGCAGAGGAGACAACTTGCATTAAGTGCCTTTGCAGAATGGCCTTGGGGACATTGAAGCTCCGTCCTCAGGACTGTTCAGGGGTACCTTTCCTACTCTGCCCTGGGAACTTTTTTCTCTCCTGCATCTGTACAGCAAGAGCTAACTTCCTGACAGCACGGTCACCGTGTGCTTAGTTCTGTGCTCCTTCCCTTTCAAACCAACTTCATCTGGTTTCTGTGAGTACAGAGCACTATCCCATGGTAGGTACCCTAATAACAATGAAGTAGGATAGTAAATTTAACTCAGGTCCTAATTTAAGGGGAAAATTTAGAAACAACTGCTGCAGTTCAACTAGAGTCAACGAGAGGACCATTTCTGTGCAAAAGCCCAATAATCAAACCTGGATTTTTCCTACTTTTTCATGAATTTTGGGGACTAGAAACCCACTTGAAGTCTTATCAGTGAAAATCAGATGTAGTTACTGTGTTTTGTCTGTCTTGTGAGAGGTAACTGTTAATTTTGTGATTAATACCACAATGCTCGTTTGCTATAAATTAAAATGAACGTCCTATGAATTGAATTTGCTGTGAAATTAATTTCAGTTTCTCCAAAATAAGAGGATAGAGGTGTTGGTTATTCAGTTTTGGGGACCATGCATGAGTTTTAAGTTATTTTTCAGAAACCATGGAATTTCTAGGATAAAAGCCCAAATGAGCTAATCTTATGGTTTGCTTCATGGAAACTGTGGTTAGATAGGCTAATACTAAGGTCTGAGCCATTCTTATAGATTTAAGCAATGCAGTGGATGACAGAAAATGGACAGTTTCTATTTCACAATTTGATTTTAACAATATGTATAAATTTATGAACAAACACAAGATGAGTGATAGTAAAAAAATATGTAGATATGCAGGCTAGGAAGGCCATGTTTATTGCAATTACAGAGTCTGATTTGGCTCTAGTTTGTGTTTTCGGTATCTGTTTCTCTTTGATCTTTGAAACCTCAGGGCTAGATTATCAGCTTTCAGTCTGCAGGAGGAGGATTACAATATTGTGCCATGGCCTCTGTATGTCAGGGATGGAACAATACAGAAAGGATCTGTTCACCAGGCACGTTGCAAGGCTGAAGCCAGGCTGCTGCTTACCTCTGCCTCTTTGCCATTCCTTCTTGGCAAATTGCATGACAGCAGCATAGTGGGTCCGATACGGAAAGCCGCAGCAGCAGGACAAAATGGATTCTTACACAGTCTTCCTGCAAGGCTGCTGTTGATTGATTGGAATATGTCTTCCTAGAGCATTTTAATGTTGTATGGTACAGAAATAATGAGTAACTTTTCAGCTAAACTGATTGTTGCAAATACTAGTTTTGAGCTAAGATTTAAACTGTCTTTAAACTCATAGCATCCCAGGAAGAATAATGCCAGTCAAGTTCTGTGTATATTTATACTATTCCTTTACCATTAAGTAAAATAATTTATACAATTTCCATGTGTTTCATTCAGTCCCTGCATTACAGAGCCATACAGCAAAAACAGGATTAGAAGTATGTGCTAACTCACAAAACCTGTTGTAAGAGCCACACTAAACCACTTTACCCCTGTATTGTGTGTGTCAATTATACCATCAATGGTATTTGACAAGAATTTGAATAAACAATGAGGCATTTTGTGCTTTGTTTTGGAAACAAAGCAAATCAGCAAGTAAAACCCAGGAGTGTCAAGGAGATGCAGAAATTTTTGCTAATTGACATTTGAGAAAAATGCTGTAATTTGAATACAATTTAAACAAACAAAAATATTTTATTTTGAATACAGTCTAAACTATAGTGATTTGAAAAATAACAGAGCTCAGCACTGTGTCTGCCAGTTAAACAGATAAACAATTCTATTACTGTTGAGGAAAACAAATGGGAATTTCTGAGGTTGTTCAAGGGAAAGGGGCTACTCAGACACTCTCCTTAACAAAGAGGTGCCAGCCTGATTATGTTTGCTGTCTTGGTTAATACCTGATGACAGTTTGATGATCCATGTTGTGGATTTTGTAGAGACACCTTCATGGGAAATGGGTAGAAGAATGTTATGGATGTGGTAGATTTGAAAATTGTTTAACAAGTTCCAGAAGAATGAAATGGTTCAGAAAAGGAAGAGGCTACTCTGCATGTCTAACAAATTACTTTAAATGATGCCAGCTTACGAATGTAAACCTCAGGTATGTAAAACAGTGCAGCTATAAGGAAAAAAATTATGCTTATTCAGATGGTTAGTGGTGAATAAGAGTAAACATCAAGAATGAACCACTTGCAGACAATATTTCCACTTAATACAGTATAACAAAGATTGATTTTTATTCAATATCTTTCCAAGGTTTTGGCCTTATGTTTTTATACATGGCAAAAGAAATCTCACTGTATTGTTATATATATATATGTGTGTGTGTGTGTGTGAATGTTTTAAGGCTATGTTCAGGGAAAACTGGTCTTCAGTAATATTCATTAGCATTAAAAGAGGGTCTTCAAGCTGTTATTTTTGGATTGCATATGACTTTTACACCGCAGTGTTTCATTCTCCTCTTCCCTATTAAGCCCACTGTAGGAGCACAGCTGTGAGAACTGAGTTTAGTAATCTTCCACAGAAAATATTCTGATCTGATCAAGATGGAGATTGATTTTCTTTGTCCTAATAGGAAAAGTTCCACAGAATGCTCATGTAAAAGTATGAGTGGAAGGCAAAAGCAGCTTTTAAACAAGACATACTAGTCTAGGTTATCAGCTGCAGGATCAAATCGGGAACTTTCATCATCACAACTTTTCTATCCTCTCTTGACTCAGGGTAGGATCACATCATCAAACAATTCACAAGAGCCAGGTGATCTGACAAAGTTGTCCCCTAATTTGAATAGACAAGTATTGGCATTCTTCCATTTGAATATGATTGTTTTCTAGCAACAATTTTAAATATTTGACTACTCTTGGATTTATACCTCCTGTAAAAGATGCCATATGGGCCACATTTTCCTCTTTTCAAACAAATTCTTGAGATACAATGACCAATATTATTGCTATGATACTAGATACAATATTAACCTTTATGACAATTACTTAAAGTTAAAGGAGTTAAATGATCCCTTCTTCACCAATCACGTTCCACATTCACCAAAGACCGAATCAGATTTGGAAGGATATGGTTCCATTTAAGCTCCTGAAAGAACAAACATTGAGCTATAAGCTGACTGTTGAAAGGCAGAACATTGTACAAACCAGTGAAAAACTTTCCCTGCTGCTTGATTCAGGAGGAATGAAGTGGTGGGGGGTTTGTGTCTTCAGAATATTCGGAAATGTGTGTGAGAGCTTTTTGCTTTTCAGGTATTGAACCTGAAAAAAAAGTGGTTTAAAAGTGTTGTTAAATAATGCATTGCAGTCTCTAGGTCCTTTTTGTTCAACTGCTGCCTTCTCACTGGTGAAAAAAATCCTCAAACTGGAAACTTTTTGTGTTTCATTAAATACTCACATATTCTACTTTGGCCATGCCAATATTTTTCTTTCTAAGATTTCCTCTCTATCTAGCTTTCTGTCAGACCAGAGACTCTGTAAATTAACATTGGCTGATATTTTGTAGTCACAGAATATTTTCATCCTTTCCTACTACAATTTTCACATGAAAAACTACAGTATCCTTTCTACTATCAATTTAACTTGCAAGCTTCTTTTAGCCAGTGCCTGAAGATATGAGCCAATTTAGCCCCATTGACTTTGAGGATTGCACCACGCTGTTGTTTGTTTCCTCTGAATTCACTAAAGATACTTGCTTTCAGTGTAGCTCCTTTGGATCAAACCTAGAAGAAGTCAAAGGCTCTTATATTCTTATGATTTTGAAAATAATTGTTGAATTTGAAATAGCTGAATTAATAACATAATTGCCAGGCAAGACATTGTCAAAATAAAATTGTAGGTTTCCAAGGAACATCTGTTTCTGACTGTTTCGGAGAATAGTCTCAATAGTTCATAAGTTCATCTAGACCAGAATATCTAAACTCTTTAACCTTGATTTAGGAAAGCATTTGAAAATATTTTAAAAGACTTTTTTAAAATTAAGATATTTTCTTCAGGTGTCAGTGGCTGTATTCAAATTATGGGAATCTTGCAACATTTCACAGTTTCTGGATTCAAGTGCATGCTTCAGGTGCAGACTTCGTCCCTTTTTTTTCTTAGTGTGGCTCCACATTTTTTCCAGTGTGGTGATGGTGTCAGCCACACTGCCACTGCAACTGGATTTGCTACTTGCAAATACTCTGTCCAGCCTTAATGAACCAAAGTATCATTCAACATCTGTGGTAAAAACAAAGAAATATCAGAAGAGAAAAATAGCAAAAATGTCTACTTTATCCGTAGTGCTGTACACAAGAATTCCTTAGTGACAGCATAGGAGACAAACCCAGTATTTCAACATGTTTTTCCAACACCTATTGCGAATGGATTGCTTACTATTTCAGTTTGTCGTGGTTTCAGCCCAGCCGGTAACAAAGGACCACGCGGCCGCTCGCTCACTCCTCCCGCCCCCTCCGGTGGGATGGGGGGAAGACGGAGGAGAGAAAAAAAAAACAAAACAAAACAAGGCAGTTTACTGGGACAACACAAAGGAATTACAACAACAACAACAACGTACTAATGAACGAGTATACAAAAAGAGTGATGCACAGTGCAACTGCTCACCACCCGGGACCCGACGCTCCGCCACTTCCCCCACCGAAAGAAGGATCCACCCCCCGGCCCGCTCCCTATATATATACTGAGCATGATGTCACATGGTATGGAATAGCTCCTGGGCTAGTTCAGGTCAGCTGCCCCAGCTATGCCCCCCACCTCCCAGGTTCCTGTAAAAATTAACTCTAACCCAGCTGAACCCAGGACATTATCCACCCCTTATTCTATACCATCTACATCGTGCCCAGATCTTAGATTTTCCAATCAACCACTACCACTTTCCTTGTCTTATATATATATATAAGTATATGGACTTGCCCCCCGCCTTGCGCGCACACACACACACACACACACACACACACAAATGGTATTCCTTTACCCTATGGGCTATCCCTGTAATGTGTCCATCGATTTTATTTAGTCCATGACTTTGGGACTCCATCTGTTGTAACAGTTCTTCAGGATAAGCGAGATGGTGTGAGATGTTGGGTTGTTGTATGCTGCCTCTGGAACTTGTGGCTAGTAGATTTGGTGCAACTCATGCCCTTGGTCTGCAGGTCGAAGATGTTGATCTTGAGGAAATTGCTGGGTGCCAGTTCAAGTTCTATTGCTGTTGTACTTGGCTCAGTTTCAAAGTCCATCCTGCAGTCATTTGGGTAATTCTTACAGTAATACCCTTGATATGGCATATAGACATTATAGATACAATGACATGCATTGGCAGGTTATTTAGCAGTTAAATATCATACAGCCCAATTCACTGGCTATTCTCTCCCAAAATCAAATCTCCCTGAGGTACACATCAAACTTCTCCATCCTTCTGCATCACCCACCAGGTGTACCCAGGTCCCTGAGCAAAAACAACTACTTGAATGGGTTTGCCTCTGCTTGAGGGAGGACTAACCCAGACTGTCTTTCCTAACATACTCCTCATGCGCACTAAAGGGACTTTATCCCCTTCTATAGTATGTGGAAGTCTTGGTTGGGCGGGGCCAGCCCGATTGGCGGATCCTCTAGTATTAACTAACCAGGTGGCTTTTGTTAAATGTGTAACCCAATGTTTGAAAGTTCCACCCCCCATCGCTCTCAATGTAGTTTTCAGAAGTCCATTGTATCGTTCAATTTTCCCGGAGGCCGGTGCGTGATAAGGGATGTGATATACCCACTCAATGCCATGTTCTTTGGCCCAGGTGTCTACGAGGTTGTTTCGGAAATGAGTCCCGTTGTCCGACTCAATTCTTTCTGGGGTGCCGTGTTGCCATAAAATTTTCTCTTCAAGGCCCAGGATAGTGTTCTGGGCAGTGGCGTGGGACACAGGGTATGTTTCCAGCCATCCAGTGGTTGCTTCCACCATTGTAAGCACATGGCACTTGCCTTGGCGTGTTCGTGGGAGTGTGATATAGTCAATCTGCCAGGCCTCCCACTGTTTATATTTCAGCCATCGCCCCCCATGCGACAGGGGTTTTTGTCGCTTGGCTTGCTTAATTGCAGCACATGTTTCACATTCGTGGATGACCTGTGCAATAGTGTCCATGGTCAAGTCCACCCCTCGATCTCGAGCCCATCTATATGTTGCATCTCTCCCCTGATGGCCTGAGGTATCATGGGCCCACTGAGCCATAAATAGCTCACCCCTACGTTGCCAGTCCAGGTCCACCTGAGACACTTCAATCTTGGCGGCCTGATCTGCCTGCTGATTGTTGTGATGTTCTTCAGTGGCGCGACTCTTGGGTACATGAGCATCTACGTGACGTACTTTTACCACTAGCTTCTCTATCCGAACAGTGATATCTTGCCACAGTGCGGCAGCCCAAATGGGTTTACCTCTGCGTTGCCAGTTGCCCTTCTTCCATTGCTGTAGCCACCCCCATAAGGCATTTGCCACCATCCATGAGTCAGTATAGAGATAGAGCACTGGCCACTTTTCTCTTTCAGCAATATCTAATGCTAGCTGGATGGCTTTCACCTCTGCAAATTGACTCGATTCACCTTCTCCTTTAGCAGTTTCTGCAACTAGTCGTGTAGGACTCCATACAGCAGCCTTCCACCTCCGATGTTTTCCCACGATGCGACAGGACCCATCAGTGAACAGGGCATATTGCCTCTCATTTTCTGGCAGTTTATTATACAGCGGGGCCTCTTCAGCCCATGTCACCTCCTCCTCTGGTGACATTCCAAAATCTTTGCCTTCTGGCCAGTCCGTGATCACTTCTAAAATTCCTGGGCGACTGGGGTTTCCTATGTGAGCCCGTTGTGTGATCAGTGCAATCCACTTACTCCACGGGGCATCAGTCGCGTGATGTGTAGAGGAAACTTTCCCTTTGAACATCCAGCCCAGCACTGGCAGTTGGGGTGCTAAGAGGAGCTGTGTTTCAGTACCAACCACTTCTGAAGCGGCTCGAACTCCTTCATATGCTGCCAGTATCTCTTTTTCAGTTGGCGTATAGCAAGCTTCGGATCCTCGATATCCCTTACTCCAAAACCCCAGGGGTCGGCCTCGGGTCTCCCCAGGTGCTTTCTGCCAAAGGCTCCAGGTAGGGCCATTCTCCCCAGCTGCAGTGTAGAGCACATTTTTAACATCTTGTCCTGTCCGGACTGGCCCAAGAGCTACTGCATGAACAATCTCCCGCTTAATTTGTTCAAAAGCTTGTCGTTGCTCAGGCCCCCATTTAAAATCATTCTTCTTCTGGGTAAGTTGGTAGAGAGGACTTACAATTTGACTGTAATTTGGAATATGCATTCTCCAAAAGCCCACAACACCTAAGAAAGCCTGTGTTTCCTTTTTATTGGTTGGTGAGGACATAGCTGCTATCTTGTTGATCACGTCCGCAGGGATCTGACGACGCCCATCTTGCCATTTTAATCCTAAGAACTGGATCTCCTGCGCAGGTCCCTTGACCTTACTTTCTTTTATGGCAAAACCAGCCTTCAAAAGGATTTGGATTATTTTCTTCCCTTTCTCAAAAACTTCTTCTGCTGTGTTGCCCCATACAATGATGTCATCAATATATTGCAGGTGCTCTGGAGCTTCACCTTTTTCTAGTGCAGTCTGGATCAGTCCATGGCAAATAGTGGGGCTGTGTTTCCACCCCTGGGGCAGTCGATTCCAGGTGTACTGGATGCCCCTCCAAGTGAAAGCAAACTGTGGCCTGCACTCCGCTGCCAAAGGAATGGAGAAGAATGCATTAGCAATGTCAATTGTGGCATACTACTTAGCTGCCTTTGATTCCAGTTCATATTGAAGCTCTAACATATCTGGCACAGCAGCGCTCAGCGGTGGCGTGACTTCATTCAGCCCACGATAATCTACTGTTAGTCTCCATTCCCCATTAGATTTCCTCACGGGCCATATGGGACTATTAAAGGGTGAGCGAGTCTTGCTGATCACTCCTTGGCTCTCCAGTTGGCAAATCAGCTTATGGATGGGGATCAGGGAGTCTCGGTTGGTGCGATATTGCCGCCGGTGCACCATCGTGGTGGCAATTGGCACCTGTTGCTCTTCAACCTTCAGCAACCCCACAACCGAAGGGTCTTGGGAGAGACCAGGTAGGGTAGACAGCTGCTCAATCTCCTCCGTCTCCAATGCAGCTGTACCAAAGGCCCAACGGTACCCTTTTGGGTCCTTGAAATACCCCCTTCTGAGATAATCTATACCAAGGATGCACGGGGCCTCTGGGCCAGTTGCAATGGGGTGTTTATGCCACTCATTCCCGGTTAGACTCATTTCAGCTTCCAATATGGTTAGCTCTTGGGATCCCCCTGTCACACCAGAGATACAGATGGGTTCTGCCCCTTTATAACTTGATGGCATTAGGGTACATTGTGCACCAGTGTCTACTAGAGCTTTATATTCCGGTGGATCTGACGTGCCAGGCCATCGAATCCACACTGTCCAGTAGACTCGGTTGTCCCTCTCCTCCACCTGGCTGGAGGCAGGGCCCCTCTAATCCTGGTTAGAATATCCGTTACTCACTTTTTGCACACGTGAATCAGAAGTCCCTTCAAGAGGATCAGAAATGAGATCGGCCCATCTACTGCGTCTGGGGGACTGCTCACGGGAAACTGGAGCAGCAGTTTTCCAAGAAGAATCCTCTTTTCTGGTTGCTTTGTCTCGCAACTCCCGTACCCGTGCATCCAAAACTGCAGGTGGGTTTTCCATCCCACTTCCTTATGTCCTCTCCATGGTCACACAGGTAAAACCACCATCGTGTGTACTTTCTCTCTTCTCTCTCTTGGGCAGAGGAACGCTTACTCCCAATAACTGCGATGCGGGCCTGTACAGGTGAGGAGGAGGACATACCCACTTTGAATTGCTGGAACTCTCGGGACAATTCCTCTATAGCTGAGACACAGGCCCGTAGGGAGGAAGAGAGACTTCCTTCGTATTGCCGGAGTTGGACAGCCAATTCATCCACCGTTTGTCCATAGCCTTCTTTCCAGGACATTACTGCTAATGAGTTGGCATAGGTTGGTGGTGCACTTCGTAGAAACTTCCGCCACATCGGTTGTGTACATTGGACTTCATCTGGATCTGTGGGTGACTGCCCATTTTCTGGATCATTATAAATCACCTCCAGCACGGCTAATTCCCGCAGGTACTGGACACCTCTCTCCATGGAGGTCCACTTGCCTTGGTGACATGTAACTTCATCCCTGAAGGGGTATCTTTCCTTTACACCTAACAGAAGTCGCCTCCAGAGGCTGAGAACTTGTGTTTTTCTTCCAATCGCCTTGTCAATGCCCCCTTCCCTAGACAGAGATCCCAACTGCTTGGCTTCCTTACCCTCTAATTCCACACTACTAGCCCCATTATCCCAGCATGGAGCAGCCAGGTAACAATGTGCTCACCTGGGTGGCAGCTAAAATCTTTTCGCATGTCACGCAACTCACTCAGGGATAGAGATCGCGTAATTATTTCAGGTTCTACCTCTTCCTCCTGTTCTCGCAATGACCCTGGTTCACTTTTATCTCTCACTAAGCGAACTGATTTCTTTGTGTGTTTCTTTTTCTGTACAGGGGCGACTGATACTGGCACAGGTTGGTTTTCTGGTTTAGCTGCAGTATCTGTTACCAGGATAGGGGTAGCCACGGTACCTGTTGTCGGGGTTGGGGTAGCCATGGTGCATGTTGTCCTGTTTTCCATCTTTTCCCCCTTTTTCCCCTGAGGATGCTGCCTAATATCAAGCAGTGTTTGGTAGATACCGGCCAGGGCCCAGCACACTGTAGTGAGCTGTGTGTCTCTGGGATAGCCACAGCATTTTTCTTTCAAAAATTCTGTCACTTCATGAGGGTTCTGTAGTTGTTCGGGAGTGAACTTCCAAGTCACTGGAGGTGAGAAGTTCTCTAGATACCTTCCCACATCCTCCCACATGCCGTGCCACCCATGCATATCAAGCTTTGGGACAGATCTCTGGGTGGTACTCTTAAAGAGCCTTTTTGTAGCCCTAAACAAGACCTGGAACATAGTCAGGAGGCATAGCACTAACAGCACACTGGCTTGCACATCCCAAGGATATTCAAAATTCTCGAAAGCTGTTGTAATTAGTCGGAAGGAGAAAAGGGAGGGGAATGGACGGGGGGAAGTATCCCCCCCTAACTTCCCCATGGATTGGGTGTAATTACCAATAAAATCCGACAGAAGGTGCCCAAAGTATGGAAATGATATCACTGCCTCATACAGATACCAGCTTAACCTCATGACCAGTGATGTAATTATTTCACAAGTCGACATTGCCCAGTACAGCAAAATGATAATCCCAATTACTCTCCCAGACATGAGATACGCAACTACAGGCAATACATAGAGCATATAAGAACTTACAAAACGCCACCATGTAAACAAATGAATCAACATTGTGACTAACATCTATTTATCTAGTATAAGAAATGCATATGACAAATTTGTTTCAAACACGCTCTGGCCAGATCTGTTGTTATCTCAACCCTTCGTGCCCCACGTTGGGCGCCAAAAAGGACTGTCGTGGTTTCAGCCCAGCCGGTAACAAAGGACCACGTGGCCGCTCGCTCACTCCTCCCGCCCCCTCCGGTGGGATGGGGGGAAGACGGAGGAGAGGAAAGAAAAAAACTGGAACCTCGAGGGTTGAGATAAAGGCAGTTTACTGGGACAACACAAAGGAATTACAACAACAGCAACGGTACTAATGAACGAGTATACAAAAAGAGTGATGCACAGTGCAACTGCTCACCACCCGGGACCCAACGCTCTGCCACTTCCCCCACCAAAAGTCGAGAGCACCCCCCCCCCCCCCCCCCCCGGCCCGCTCCCTATATATATACTGAGCATGATGTCACATGGTATGGAATAGCTCCTGGGCTAGTTCAGGTCAGCTGCCCCAGCTATGCCCCCCACCTCCCAGGTTCCGGTAAAAATTAACTCTATCCCAGCTGAACCCAGGACACAGTTCAATGTATATAATGAACCCCAAAATGAATGTTTCTGAAACCAGAAAATACCACCTGTAATAAACAAGAAAAGTTTTAGAATTATTGCTGTTCACAGGTTTTTACTCATAAAGAAAGTTTTTGAATGGCTGTAAACCTAGCACTGGTGATACCATATCTGTAGTGCTGTGTCCAGTTATGGGCTCACCTGTACAAGAAGGACAAGGACATACAGGAGCAACTCCAGTGAAAGGATATGAAGATGGTGAAGGGACTGGATCATCTGTTATTTGAGAGGAGGCTGACAGAGCTGGGGCTGTTCAGCCTAGAGACTAGTAGACTCGGTGATCTTATCCAAGTATATATATACCTGATGAAGGAAGTAAAGAAGATGGAGCCACACACTTCTCAGTGGTGCAGAGTGACAGGATGAAAGGCAACAGGTACCAACTGAAATACAGGAAATTCCTTAACATGGAATTTTTCTTCACTTAAGAAAACTTTTTCACTGTGACGGGCTGAAGTGTTCATCCTTGAAGATACTCAAACCCAACTGGACATGTCCCTGAGCAGCCTTCTGTAGCTGACCATGCTTGGAGCTGAGACTCTGAGCTGTGAAACAGCTGGAATGTGAAACTGGACACTTAAGTGAATAGGCTTTTCAGTGCAGATAGGCATGGTTTTGTCCATTTGTGTGAAGAAGAAAATATACTATGTAATTGTAATCCATGTACAATTCTCATACAAGCTGAAGGTAGACTGAGCCCACACTATGTTATTTACAGCTAGTGTATGGGAATGTTAAAGAATTGCCATATCTTGATATCTGACTTTTCATTTTATGACAGAAAAGTGAGGTTGCATTTTTGCAGTTTTGTCAGCCTAAGAAATGGATCTAATCATTCCCCAGAAGAAAATGGTGAGAATTATTTTTGCAGTAAAGAATATCTAAAATAGTTTTGTAATATGAAAATAAAAGGTAGGAACTCTGGTAGAAATCAGCAAAAACTATTTAGTACAGGTTTCCCAAACGTTGTTCCATAGACTAAGACATTGTGGTGATACATGAAGAATGGGATTGTTATTTGTCTAGTTATTTGCATGAGAACTCTAATTTTCCATATGAGCAATTCCATTAGCTATCCTAGAGAAGCTGTGAGATTTTTTTCTTGTGCAAGGTGCAAAGGGAGTAATTCATCCTGGGCTTTTGTTGTTGGAAAATTAATGTTTGGCTTGACATTGTTGATAGATTGTTTGTTTTCAGGAAATTTGCTATCTTCCGTGATGCATTTTAAAAGTTTGGTTCAAGATGCTTAGCCAAGACTCCTTTTTACACTTTAGCAATAAATAGATAGAGGAAGAAGTATTATCATGACAGTAACCATCTTGACAGTCACCACTGAGGAGAAAGCATTAAAAATATAGTCTCATTTAATTTATAGGCAGAGCTATGATAGTATTTAGCAATCCCTGTCCCCTGAGAACTCAATTATTCCGCTGTTGGAAAGCAGACAGAAGCTATCCCTTCCCCTTTTCCCTTTCCCCCTGCCTCTCCTGGAAATACCAGGAAGTGTGATTACAGTAATGCCACCTACTACCACAAATATGTGGTGAAGTTGAAAACATGTGTCTTTCTGTATCTGTCACAGCAATCTTTGCCAGGCAAACACACAGGGCATATTTTAGAGCTGTCCCCTTGGCACAGCACCTGAGGGATGACAGAGACAGTATTGTCATGCAGGAAAGTGTGTTTCTATGAAAATCCAGCTTTTCACTTCTTCTTTCATGTGTTGAATCAAATTCATGGATTAAGATACACGTGGTTAAAAAGTTCATAAAGCCTGGATTTGGCTAGCATGATATTATAACAAGGTAATGTAAGGATCACTGTGGTGCATTTTTCAATCCCATGTTTTGAGTTCTTTGTCATGATGATTGTTAGCCTCTGTTGGAAGTGAACTGTTGTAAATAAAATAATTTTGTAAATTATTCTATGTAAATCTGAGACTTGGAAAATGGTAGTAGTATTGCAGCAACCTGAGAAAATACCAGGTCCTGCAGGACCTTTTTGCTGAGTCCTTGTACCCATGTCCTTGGCTTTATCTTTTCCCAGTCTAGAGCTCATAGCAGTGAGCTCAGGTAACATGGTCGTAAAGTAGGTCCTCTCACACCTAGGAGAACAGCACTAAATTAGTGCTATTTATATGACAGGTCTTGCAATGTAGTTCATACAAAGCGTAGATGCCTTTGTTGGGGTGAGTATTTGGCAGAGATAGCTTCCAAAGAATTAGTGAGCGCAGAGCTGACATGATCCTTTTCTGGTCCTTCATGTATTTCCTCATGTGGACAGCTGTTGTTAAGGTTGTGTGGTCAGTGTTCTCTGCAAATGAGTCATTTAGGTCATACTGAGCTATATGGGGCAAAAGAAACCATAACATGGATATGTTGTGACTAGGGTAAAGTGTGTTGCTCTGACATGCTCAACAAGTCAGGCACAAAATTTGGTCAAAACACAGGAAAAAAACTGCTTCATGCCTTCTGAAAAAAAAATTAAAAATCCCATCTGATTCTTCTTTGTAAGCATTTGGATTCTTTCAGTGTTTCTCCACGTAAGCAAAGAACTCATTGGCATTCTCACCATTTATAGTTTGATCCGTCAGGATATGTTTCAGTCAGCAAAGTAAGCATCTAGCAAAAATGTGCTGTGGTTAACAAAACATGAGTTACTTCAATATGTAAAAGAGAAGGTCTTGCACATATGCAACTGCACTTTAGTGATCTTTATTTTCAATGTGTGATGGAAGTTAATTTGGGGGAAAATGTATCACAGTTCTTGATAGCTATCTGATTTATGCATACGTTGCCTTGCCAATGCAGCATCAACTGTAAAGAGAGTGTTTCTTTGGTCAGTATTTCGTTTTCATAAAGGCTAACAATATCTTCTGTTAGCCCATTAGCAGGATTGTAAAACTTGAAACACACGTGGTAATAAATCACCTCCAATTACCAAGTTGTAAAAAGCAGCTTACTGGTAATTTCAGTGTAGTGGCTCACTCACTGATTTGAGAATCCATACTTCTTTGTAAATAGAGCAGAGATTGCCTAAGGCTGGGCCCACCTGCAGAGGGAGAGGTTGTCCAAGTGAAATGGCCTGATGGAAAACTGTATGGTGCAAAGTATCTGGGAACAAACACAGCTCACATCTATCAGGTGAGTGTCTATATTTATTGCCATGTGCTTGTTTTTCAGATGTCTTTATTGCAAATTGCTCATTAGGCTCTCGCATTGGAGTGGCCTGCTGCACCTTCAAAGCTGCAGAAGGCTGGAGTGTGGGCTCTTATTGTAACTGCTAATGCATTTAAACTAATAAATAAAGCTGTCTAAACCATTAACAAGTGCTGTGCACTCTTTGGGAGTTGAGTTTTCACCCGTTCTTATAAGAGCAAGAGAATGTCTTATTTAATAAGAACTCAGGTGAACAGGTAGAACATTGAGATTGAGAGATAACATTTGTTAATTTCACCAGGTTATTACTTTTATTTGATGTCAGGTAATTGTACAATTAATGATAGAAAAATAAGTATTGGTGTGTGACTACAATGAACTGTAAGCATTTCATAAAAGGATGTAAGGGAGGACAGTAAAAAGAAGAGCATAAATGGCCCCACTTTCATTTGTCTGAGGCACTTTTGAATTAATTAACATGTAATATAAGGAGCGTTTTATCCTCAGCAAAGGCAAAAGGGAACTGAACACTGAAGGCAGTGCTAAAAAGCTGACTTCTGATTTCAGAGACACAATAATTGTTTTTTTATATGCTTGCCTTTGAGAAAAATCAGTCAGCAGCTTTGAGTACCCAAGTGAATTGTAGAAACTGCAATGAAACAATCACAATAATAATAGCACTTCTGAAAGAATGAGAATCTAGGTACGTTTCGTTTATATATATATAATCATTTTCAGTTATGTAACTCTTTTCATGTGAGGGCCTCACATTACTCTACAAAAATGGCAAATTTACTATTGTATCTGTAGATAAATTAAGGCACAGGGAGGCTAAATGACTTGCTGTGTTGACCTTCTTACTTTGCCAATGACTTGCAATCGAACTCAAGTCCTCAAATGCCTGATCCCTTGAGCTAGTCTCTAAATCTTACCTCTTCCCTTATATTCAGCAGCTATATTATGTTGTGAAGGTGAAAAGTTCTTTATAAAATATAAAGATTATTGTTCTATAGTAACATTAATCTTCAAATCATTTAATCTTCTGAACAGCTGGTCTTCTGAGGAATACTTTGAGGTACATTAGATGAATGTTGTTATCTTTTATATATTGGAAGGAATCTGACAGTCAAAACAAACTGTTTTTTTTATTTTAGACCTCTTGGACAACATGAGGAAACCAGTTTAGTTTAAGGAAAATGGATTAGCATGCAGAGGTTCAGTAAGGTTTGGAGTTCCTCAGCATAGCAATCATGGGAGATTACTGTAAACTGCCTTGTAACAACCCCTATCACAGGTAAATAGCAAAGATTAAAGATTAGAGGGAGTCCAAATTGCACTACCTAGGGCTCTGGAGACAAGTATTTCAATCTGTAGGACCAAAGAGGGGACTGCCGCACCATGGCCACAGGTTACAGAAAGTCTGTGACATGAAGGGTGCAAGGCTATCTTCAAGACACATTAGTAGTTCTCCCTCTGGTCTTTCTACACAGCCTGTCTGAAAGCTTCCAGGACCCATGCATACAGATGCTCCATTCTTCTTCTGGGTTATGAGATCTCTGTTGCACCTCTGAGATTCGAGATTCTCTTACCAAGTCTTTTGTGTGATCTCTCAGATGGTATGACAAAAGGAGGGACTGAAAAGGACTCTCTGAAATAAGTATTATGATTTAGTAAGGCAAATCCACTCTGCTTGGATATATCTGTGAATTTTCCTCCTGTTCATGAGACATTTGTACTGAATGTAATAGTACTTGTGCATGCAGGAGCTATGACACAATGCACTAGAATTTGTGTTGTCCAGTTTGACATTAGTGACCCAGTATCCTACACAATCCCTAAGCAGAGTTATACATGCCAAATAAAGCAGGTGTTCAAGTGAAATTGTTAATGTGATCTACATTTGATTTGTTGATCATTTTTTATATTAAAGTTCACTATTTATTTTTGAGTTTCATTTGAGATTATTAAATTATCCATTCACTCTATTAATTGCTTTCTAACAGTTTCAGCTGACCCTTTAATTTATGGTGTCTTGATAAAAGAAAATCTCATGGAGAGAATAATGTACTACACAGAAATTGTACAGCAGCAGAATTCCAAATAAAATAATCTGCTGGATAAAGTTGATAATTTGAAATGTATCTGCAGTCTGAATTAAATTGGAGCTATTACAGTTGGTGGGTTTATATTTTGCATGAATCATGATACTATTGAAAGTCTTAGAGGAGCTCTTGTTGCCTTTAATGGTAGGCAAATTTATTTCCAGTGTGGTACGCTGAATTATAGCTGAAGAACTTCCAGGTACTCTCCATTGTAAATGTTCAATATATTTTGTGCTGCAAGCATGCCAGATTCTGTGGTATGAAGCAGTTGCCTCCTGCTGCACGCTACCAGTAAAAACAAAAATATTGCCAGTTCAGGAGGTGATTTTCTGGTGGCATGAAGGTGGCCGAGTTAATTTCCCAGTTCTTTCACCAGTGATGCAAAAAACATTGTTGCCAACTGTATTATGCAAAAACATATTACCAAATGTGCCGTAAGGAGCAGGAATAGCAGAAAAGCTGCTCCTGCATCCTGGTGAAAAATACCTAAATTGCCATTATTTTCTTAAACAAGCTTAAGCCAAATTGACCTTTAAGTTCCTCTAACATCCTACTCACAGGCTAGGCTTACGGGGTTAGTAACAGGAACAGAGAGGAGCAAGGATGACTTTTGTGACTTCGTTATCCATCTGTGCTCTGCGGATTTTAAATGCATTCCAGATTTATGCATCCATGTTAATTGCTGTAAAAAAAAAAATTGCTTTTAAAGAAGTTAATAGCTCATAGATCTGTACCCTGGCTTTTGAGAATAGGTATACTATGTCAGATTTTTCAGCTGTTCACAATTAATCTGACATAGTCATGATAAGGCTTTAATTTGAACCTACAAAACCCAGTCCATTTACAACTTCAAATATATGACTTTTCAGTTTAATCTATAATAATACTTTTGATAAGTTAATGTTTTCCTATGTTTGTATTTGGGCTTGTTCTTGAGCCTAAGTCTGTTGTTGTCATTTACATGGTCTTATTAAGTCACCTAAGGTTGTGGAATGGGACTTTTTTAAATTTCATACCAAAGTTTAAAATACAGTTTCTGTGGGAACTAAAACTGCAGTCATAGATAATAGCTGAAATTCACAATTGTTAGATGAAGTATTAAAAAAAATATCAGCAGCTACTGAAAGCTTAAATGCTTCAAAGCCTCAGCATTTTAACATTCCCCACACCTAGTTACATTTCCTTTCTCATTTTCTGCTAACAGGGTTCATGTTGGATTAAATCTAAACCTAAGCACGATAAAGCTTTTCATCTTCTGAACACAACATTTTAAAGAAATTCGATCAGATTCAATAAAATTCTGTTAACTGGTATTTCCTTAGTTGTCACTCATACTTTCTTTCTTTTGATATAGTCTTCCTCAACCTTGAATCACAGGATGTAAAAATTAATTTTTTATTTATTAGAAGCAAGTAAAAAAACTAGAGGCAAATAAAAATGACATGAAGACATTTTAATGTCACTCCTACAAAATAATGTTGTCTGTGTTGTTACTGCTCTGCATTTCTAATCTAATAAATTTTACTTTATTGTATATGTGTCAGTGTTGATTTTGAAGTCTCTTTGCTTAGATATTATTTTCAACTTATGAATGTATTGCATTTCCTAACAAGTAACATTTTTTGTGTTTTATCCTAATTTTACCTTCTAAAATAGATAGCTAAATATTTGTATATAAATCTTCTGTGTTTACACATATATTGTTATTTGGAGACATTCCCAGAAACTTCCTGCAAGAGTTAAATTATGATTTTATTTTATATACCCATTTTTTTCAATTAGGTTGAGTTTGAAGATGGTTCTCAAATAGTAATGAAGAGAGAAGAGATCTATACACTAGATGAAGAGCTTCCTAAGAGAGTAAAAGCACGTTTTGTGAGTATTTGCTGATAATAACATTATAGTATATATATGCTCAAAATGGTAATAACATTATCCTTGGATTTATTCCACATTTTCTGTTTAAATTGGACAAATGTTTTGTGAAGCCTGTACTAATATGGCTGGTTAAATCAGCAGAACAATTAGCACAAGTGTCCATTTGCTAGTGAGAAAGGTTAGTTTTTCTTCCAGTACAGGCAAACGCTGTCGTCAAACATGATTCTTTTCTCCTAAAAGGGACATCTTGGTCAATCATCGGTAAGACATGAGTAACCAAGTTAGTAACTATTTAAATTGACAGACATTCTGTTTTTTCAGTATGCTTATAACATGTGTATACTTTATTAAAAACTTTTAAAAGTAATCAGCGCTTTGTGATTTTAAAAGCATTCGATTTAATAAAAATGCAATTAACTTGTTCTAAGAAAAAAAGTGCCTGATCAGAACTCGTTAATGTCACTGGCAAGACTCATGAGCATTTCACTAGTCTTTGGTTTAAAACCAAATCTTTGCTATATTTTTTAGGTTTCCTGCAGTTTCAAACAACATCCACCAACTAGTCATTTATATGTATGCCATGTGGAAAAGTGTTGAGGTTCATAAAGTGTAACACTTAAAGGTTGAAAAGGGAAAGTTCTGCCGTTGAGTTGTTGGAGGAGACAAGACTGCTATTACCTGTCTTTGTCATTAATGCTAAATATTGTGCAATTCACAAAGTCTACTGAGAAGAGCACCATGTTCTTCTCATGTCCATGTTCTATTTTAGAGCTGTTTGTTCGAAACTGCATTGCAAGTTAAACGCTAGCTTTCTTAACATGTAAGACCCAAGCATAAAGATGCAAAAACCTAGTCATAATTGAGAACAAACAATAATTCAGTGTTTGAATAAAAAAATTCCCTCTTACTTGAAGAACCTTTTCAGTGAAGCTTTGAAAGGGAGAGCAGAGTACACTATATTTTTTTATTGCTGCACAGAGATGGGCTCATACACAATACCTGTTCACACAGCCATTATGTGACATTAATTAGCTGATTCTTGAAAGTTGGGTGCAAGGAGTTGTAGGGGAATGATGTGTAGAGTTGATTCTTCAGGCATATGTCAGCTTGTATGAGTTCGGTGAACTGCTGTAGCATTACATGGTGAGGTAGCTGAAGAAGGTTTCAGTCTGACTTTCCTTTTCTATGCTTGTTGCCACATGCAGCTGCCATCATTGTTATCATTCCTTTTCATCCAATTCTCAGCAGCCCACCCCAACATGGATTGTGTATATGCAGAAAGCTAGGAGCGTGTCAAAGGAAAGGATTGGCATCATGTATGAAAGGGGCAGTCAAGGTGGGAAAGGAAGAGAGACACAGAAATGTGAGGCTGTCAGCCTGCTGAGGAGTGTTCACCAGCAGGATGCCCTGTTTTGCTGAAGGAATAGAGTAAGCTTAGGACTGCTCTTTCTAATGGGAGGTGCAGTGGTCAAATGTTCTTGGCTAGGACACCTTTTTGTAAATGTATTTGGGATAAGTGCGCACATCTTTCAGTGTCCTGTCTGTCTAGGGTTGAGATAGAAGTCTTGGAAAATGTTAAATGAACCATCTGGTTATATTCAATGGGTTTTTTTGTTATACCCAGAAAACATTCCATTACCATTTTTTTTTTAGAGACTATGTGTAAAAAGCATTTCAAATTAACTGCATGTTCTGTAGAGTGTAAATGGTTGCATTTCACTAAGGATAACAATACAAATATAGTTGGGTTTATGCTGCTCTTTTTAAAATGGAGTTTTTATAGATCAATTTTTTTTTTTGTATTTGACACCATTAACATCATAGGGAAGATAAGTATAGCTTAAAACCATTTAATTTGGTCAAATAAATAAAACAAGCCACAGCCTGTGCGCAGATCTTTGCATGATTTTCTATTATTGCCTCAAATTCTATAAATATGTAGCTTAGTCCTCAAGGTATGCCCAACGCCGCCTCCTCTTCCTCATGCTGAATACAGTTCAAGTTGAAAGCAGCTTATAATACTGTTTCCATCTCTTGAAATAAATGACACTAATTCCTCCTAAATGTTACTTTTCCTAATCCTGGGAATTTTACCATGACTCCAGTAGTAGAAGTTGGTCCAAAAATTTCTGCCACTGCTTTTTCCCAAATGGCTTGCTGTTTGCTGTCCCGCTGCTCTGTTTCAGTGGATTCCCAACAGTTTTAAGCTTGATGACAAACAATGGAACTTGTGATTCCAATTCTTTGCAAATTATGCAGTGTGCAGGTTTCTCTTCAGAGGTCCATGCTGTAGTACCTTGTATTTAAAACTTTTCTGAATAACACAAAGTGGTAGATGATACTGCTAGCATCAAACCTGCCCAACAATTGTATCACTTCCATGTTGCTCTTTTTCACCATGAATTAGAGTGATTGTGTGACCTCTGGACGATGTCAGCAACACTACAGACCTAGAGAATTAAATGATGACTGGTACATGCAAAATATGGAAAAGTAAAAATTATATTTTAAATATACATTTAAAATATATATTTAATATTTAGATGTTTTCCTGAAAACAGTTGTAACTACATAATCAGTAATGTAGATGGCTTCATATGTTCTAGTGAAATATATCTGTGTTTCCTTGTAACTTGTCTAAAATATGTCAGAATATGGTGGCCTGTAAGAAGCTGTATGTGTAATTACTGTCTGGTTTTAGTCTACAGCCTCTGACATGAGATTTGAAGACACATTTTATGGAGCAGATATTATCTTGGGAGAGAAGAAGAGGCAGAGAGTATTGAGTTCACGCTTTACTAATGAATATGTGAATGATCCAGGATACCGCACCTTCTTAAAAAGCTCATTCCAGAAAAAAAGCCAGAAGGGGCTATAAAGGAAGCAAGAGAGAGAGAGGAATGTTGATTAAAAAGCATGCAGCATTATTTGCAATTGGTTTTGGTTTAATTGAACACTCGGTTTTACAATGAACTAAACTGAAGTACTTGATTTTCTGATCTGTAAAGTTTTGCCTTATGAAACTAAGGGGGAAACTAAGTGACAGTAAGAGGAATTACACAGTGATATGCTGAAGAAAACTTTCAGTCCTGCTTGCATTGAAATAAGTAGTAAAATTCCCTTTGAATTATGAGAGAAGATTCACATTAGGAGAGGATACATTTTAGTAAACAGAGGTAATTTCAGTGGCTCATTTTTTTCTGCAGAAAGGAAAGGATGTTAAGTTCAATAATATTAGTATTTATAAAACATTTTTAAAACAAATACGTACAGTATTAAGACAAACAAAAGCTGTACTTACTTTGTACAGTGCTTTTACATTTTTATGTCACTACTGCTTTCAGTAGGGTTTGATGTGGTCTCAGCTGTTGACTTAGATATTTTTGGCTTTTAAGAAAGATATCTTTAGTGCAGCAAGGGTGTTTTCTATATTTAAAGAGGCAGATTTTGGCAGTTATTTTTAAACATGTTTTTCATAAGGTCTATTAAAAATAGCTATTTGTAAAATATAATTTTCTTCCATTATGTGTAGGAAAAATTAGAGTTAAGTATATATGCTTAACAGCCTAGTTTTGAATGAATAGATTATGGTCTTCCTTTTAAAATAAAATTCTATCAATGTAAAATGTTTTAAAATAAACAAACAAACAAATAAATACTGTCCTTTTACTTGCAGCATTTTGTCTGTTGATGTCATTTTCAATCCCATTGTTTTATACCTATAGGAATCAAGAAACTTCATTATATGCTGTATGCTTATAGTTTCCTGAACACAACAGAATATACACACAGGCATGCACATGACTTGGTGTTAAAATGCAAACCTGATTATTACTGTACTTTCATTTCTTGTCTATTTCCCTTCATTCTCTGGGATCTTGACCTTTTTGGATGTTTCACAGAAAGCAGAAAGTCTGAATTTGTCTGAACACTTGGGTACGTGAAACTAGAATAGAGCTTTATCAAAATGACATCAGCTGTTTCTTGTAAATTGGACCGTCAGCAGGATTTCTGACTGTCACCACAGGAAAAAGAGCCCTCTCGAAATCCAATTTAAATCTGAGCACTGCTGTTTCTAGGGTTCTGCTTGCAAAAAACCCTGAATATATGGACCTAAAGAATTTTTCATGACAAACCCAGTCCTTTATACGCTAAGGCACACACATCTTTGTTTCACTGTAGCCCTTGCATGATTACTCCTATTTTTTTGAGTGGACAGTGAAATCTTTTCATTTACTATGTGACACCTCGATTGACAATTTAATTTTTCTGTGTTACATTAACTATCTTTTCTTGTACCATGAAATCACTTAGAATCCCTTTAATCTAAGAAATTGCTTAGCTGTGACAATTGGAATGTATGTCTTACTGACAACACTTTCTCGAGAGGTACTGGGTTGTGGTGGGTACTGTCTGGTGTATTTCAGAGTATCAGAGCTCTTTCTGGTATTGTAAAGGAAAAATAAAAACTAATGATACATTTGCAAAATGCAAGACTGCTGCTGCTTTCTAGAGTTAAATGCAGCTGGTAACATAGTTATGCATCCAGCTGTGGGGCCCCTGACATAAGAAAGACATGGACCTGCTCAAGCGAGTCTAGAGAAGGGCCACGAAGATGATCAGAGGGCTGGAGCATCTCCCCTGTGAGGACAGGCTGAGAGACTTGGGGTTTTTCATCCTGGAGAAGAGAAGGCTCCGGGGAGACCTTATTGCAGCCTTCCAGTACCTAAAGGGGGCCTACAGGAAAGATGGGGAGGGATTCTTTGTCAGGGCGTGTAGTGACAGGACAAGTGGTAATGGTTTTAAACTGAAAGATTTAGATTAGGTATTAGGAAAAAATTCTTTACTGTAAGGGTGGTGAGGCACTGAACAGGTTGCCCAGAGAAGCTGTGGATGCCCCATCCCTGGTAGTGTTCAAGGCCAGGTTGGAAGGGGCTTTGAGCAACCTGGTCTAGTGGAAGGTGTTGGAACTAGATGATCTTTAATGTCTCTTCCAACCCAAACTATTCTGTGATTCTAGGATTATTGATGCTTAGTTTCAAAATACTGTTCTAGGATAATAGTGCTTTTATGATCCACCATGAAAGTTCAAAACAACTACGATATTATTAACTGGTTAAATACATTTAAATATATTTTGTAATAAAATAGATGATGATATGCAGTACTACAGAGGCTAGAAATCAAATGTATGTTCTTTGCCTGGATCTGATATGACCTCTTATGACACTGTGAATAAACTGCCTCATGTCTGTAAGATGGATCCAGCATCTTTCTCTTCAAGTTCCTTGAAATTTGCTGATTAAAGTGCTGCAAATTGTTTTTAAAAGATTCATTAAAAAAAAAGTCAGTTGGCTTGTTTCCCCTTCTAGCTTTCAGCAAAAAAAATCTTTACTTTGGAAGTTCTGGAAGACTTCAAAATTATTTCTGGCCTTTGTAAGGTGCTGTAAAATACCTCCTATATAAATGAAAACATAGTTGTTGTCATGACTGCAGTTTCATGCCTCCTGTCTTAAGACCTCATGTCCCTTGCAAACTAGATTGGCTAAACAACTGGCCTAAACAGACCTTTCCTGTTACTTTACAACTCCTGAAAAGCCACATTTTTCAGTTGCGCATCAGGTATTGATATGGACCTTTCAGGTATGTGAAAGAGCAGATTCACATGCAGTGGTTGGTGTTCCATGCTCTGGGAAACCAGGAGCTGCTTGCCACCATCTGAATCAGGTAGGTGGACACCAAAACAGGGTCATTTGCTGTCCATGTAACCAGTTCTCAATAGCCAGTTTCTCTCTCCAGTAAAACCTTTACATGTTATTTTTGTCCTAATGTTAGGGCCAGTTACGTCTTTTCTGATGAAAAAGCATGTCAGCATTCATGGCTATTTCACTTACAGTGTCTGTACGAGGAAGAGTGAAGCAGATGAGTGAAGTGTTACCTTTAAAGGCAGGCTAACTGAATCAGCGGTGGTTTTCCCAGGCTAAAAAAAAAATAAAAATTGAATGTCTGTAGCAAGGCATAGCTGCATATCTCAGGACAGGAGGAACCATGCTCTTTCTATTATCTTATACATACAAAAGCAAGTAATTGTTTTGTATATTCAAAAATCCTGAAGGCTATGGGTGTGCTTGTGGGTCTACACACACAAAGTAATGGTTTGACCAGGACACATTAAAAAATTTTTTTTCAGGATATTCACACTCATCTGAAAAATATCAAGGAAGGGTCTGAAGTACTTGAATTTATGCTGGCTTGTGAAGTAGAATGCTTTAGCACTATGAACTATGATTTCCACAGCTCTAGCTAAGGTCTGATAAAACAAATTACTAGACTTAGATAAAAATTAGATTACTTCTCTTGAATACTATTTGCTCTTGTATTACTGTAGCAAAGCAATTCTGTTGATGCTTAATAGGAGCTCTACAATATATTGTGTTGTGCTACAGTAGTTAAAAATTTTCAATTAAAAAGAGTAATAGATAGATTCCTACAAAGTATTTTTGCTTTGAAGCTTTCCAGCTGTGATGTAAGTGAGCAGTAATTTTTTGTAACAGAGAAGTTAATATGATACCCTGATACTTATAAACAAAATATAGCAGAATAAAAGCTGCCCCTATTTATGCAGTTCCACCCTTTCTGATTTTGTGAGACATTCTCCAGTGTAGAAAACTTAACAGGAAGAATTACTGATAAGCTAAATGCTGCTTGAATGATCATCTGGCTAAATAACAAATAGTTGTATTTGGTACCTGTTCTGCTTGATTTAGCCATCTCTATTTAATGGCACAATCACAACTTAACTTTGATAACAGATGAAGGCAAAATGATAATTTCACTTGCTGTTATGAAATGCTGCTTTTTCTTCAGTCTCTAAATTTTGTAATAGTATTTCTGTTTCTTGTTAACCAACTGAAGTATTTCATGCCTGTGTCCAATAGCACATTAGCAGGAAAGAAAGCTTATGTATGGTGGGCAAGAAGAATCTTTCCTGCACATGTGGACAAAAGGCATATCCATCTTTTTTAAAAATTGCAGAACCATCTGATAAATTTATCGCATACCTTTGAACTTCAAAAGCCATCTCTGAGGCTTCTAGTCCTGAATTCCAGATGCCTTAGGTAGCATTTTTCTCTGACACATCTAGCAAAAAGAAAATGAGCGATGATATGGTAGGGCATAAAGGTTTTACTGGAGTTCATCTGAGCTGTTGTATATACTGTCTACTTGGTTATGGCTTCACTGTTACTATCAGACTGAACTGTCCTGCAGCCATGCTGCTGAGATATTATTCTCAATACTTTAATGTATTTCCTCTCTACCTAGATTTGTAAGCAGAGCTGATAGCTGCCAAAACTTTCTGCCTGTTTTGAGTTACTAAAAACTTTGGCAATTTAGTTGAGATTTTTATGTGTCAGTTTATGTCTGAAAAAAGTCAGGGAACGTTACTTCAAGCAGTTTGGTCATTTGGAAGGGTTTGGAAGAGCAGGATTAAGGAAAAAAATCTTCATTCTTTCTGTCCTGAAGATTCCCAGCCATTTATTTGAGAACCTCTGTGGTTCCTTTGTACAGTGGAACAGGGACTTGCTGGTGGATGAGGGAAAGGGTAGTTCCCATTAGGTATTAGAAATAGGTTTGTTAGTTTTTCTAGAGATGTGCTGTCATCTGACTGAGCTATATATCATAAACTGACTGGTCTGTGGACAGGGGTCTGAGATGATAGTGTCTTGGAAGAGCCTGTACCACTTGCAGTGCTTGTCCCACCCCAGTGCCCTTCTGCGGTGATGGAAGGGACAGTGCATATATTGCCACCACAGTCAGCTCAGCACTGACCTTGCGGGGCTTGCAAACTGGGAGGGCCTTTTCTTGTACACTCTAGTTAGTTACTTAAATGGAGGACAGAGGCAGGCTCTCCTTTGTTCTCAATTCCCTGCTAATGTTGCTGCCATAGTATCGAAAAGCAGGAGAAAAAAATCCGACTTCAGTACAAAGGTGTAAAGAGTTGAAGGCATATAGAGAGAATTCATAGAGCTGGAAGGGGAAGAAACAGGGGGACCAGATTCTGAAAAAGAGATTTGTTCACAGTCCTCTGCAGAACCCAGGATGCCTGAGGCTCAAATTTCTTCTGGTATAAGCAAATGGCTGTGAAATGTACCAGCAAATTACTGGCTGGTTGCCTTTAGGAACAGCTATTCCTGATGCCAATTACTGCATGAACTCAAGGAGCAGTCATCTTTGTTCTCCTAAGGATCTGGTCCTGCTGTACAGATTGAAAGCCAGTTACATGTGATGAGTTTTTAATTATTATTTTTTTCTTCTTTTTTTTTTTCAGATTGGTCACTAGGAAAAAACAGTTTGTGTGTTTGTGTGCATTTAAATTATGCTAGAGTTAAGGTTGCAAAATGAGGTATACAGCCAATGCCAGAATTTTCCCAGAAGACAAATAATGCTTGAAGCTTCCTTATATGTTCCTTACAGATCTAGTCACTGAGGAGCTGTGAGGAAGAATTACCATAATGACTCTCTGGGATGCACAGGAGTTAAAGCAAGGAAGAATAGAGATGAGGCACTGCATTCCCAAAGGGCATTTTCTGACACAGTACTAACAGTTGATGGCAATGTCATGCTGCATTATTGAGGAGAAAAGGCTCAAGGAACAATGTAATAGAACAAAATTATTTTTGAAAAGTTTCCGTGTCTAAAAGTAGTCCCTTTCTCTGTGACCATGCTCAGTGGACATCAGTAATAAACAAAGCTGTTACCTCAGTCCAGTCCTGATGTGGCAACCAAGGATGACTTGCATGACCCTGTTGTGTTCCTTAGAGTCCTATTTGGTGAGTGAAAGCAGGAACAAGAGAATTTGATATTTATTTTTTTTTTAGCTGGAAGGAAGAAGGAGCAGAAAACAAGGTAGTATTTTTCCTTTTCCTGTTGACCTATTGAAATAGCAATAAGAGAGATTTCTGTGCTGAATACCTCCTTTTTTTTGTCATTTCAGGTGTTAAGTCCTCTCAAAGGAAAGGCTGGAGCCATTCTGTTCTCTGCTTATCCACTTTTGTAGATCCCACTTCAAAGTGTCCCACCAAAAGGCAGAGGAAAATGAGCTAAAATTTTCCTTTCAACTCCCAAGCACACAAGTAGAAAAAAGGACAACTTCCTGTCTTCCTTTGACAGTTGTGTGGAGCTAAGATGCAAAGGACAGAGGTCTCTGGTGAGGGAAGCAGTTCAGTGTCTCTAATTCTGTGCACAACTTTGGCATACATAAAGGGCCTTGCCTAATGGGTGTTTGTTTAGGATGTATATCTGACTGAGTTAGTGTCCGTGTACTGAAAGCCAGTCTCTTGCTCAGCAGTTTGGTCAAGTAGCCAGTTATTCACATGCCCCAGATCTGAAGTTCTCTTCTGAAAGCATCCTTCATGACTGAAGCATCCTTGTCAGTAACATAAATAAAGTCCCACTTCCACTGAAATCAATGATAAATTCTCCCTTGATCATGGATATTCAATCCTTGATCTCAATTTAAGGGCAATATTTGCAGTTGCAAAAACTAGAAGACTAATATATTTTACCTTTAATGAGACAATATATTCCTGAAGAGAAAACAGTATCCATCACAAATGAATAAATGGCAAACATGCATTAGGTAGCAACATACTTGACTTCACTGATTTGTTGAAATAAGAAATGCAGTTGTAGGTTTCTTCATGATTAACCATTTTTAAGAGATCATTTATGCATAAAATGTCTTTGATTCAATAAAGAGAAGACCAACAAAGCTGACTTGGGAATGGCAGGCGGTAAATAAGACAAATTAGATTTTCATGGAAATTATTATGGGGACCTAAGCTATGTACAAAGCTCTAGCAGTAGTATGAGATGCGTAGGTTTATTTTCACAGAACAGGCATTCCAGGCCCTGCGAGCAAGTGGCCACAGTTCCGTGGCGTACTGTGGCAAGAGCTCACAGCTTTGACACCACCTTCCTGCATGATTTTGGGCAGTTATCCAGACATCCTGTCTTTGCTTAGAGAAGTTAGTGAACGTGACACCATGTAAGCTGGTTCACTAAGTATATTTTAAAAATGGAAGGCCTGATAGATGGTATGTTTCCATATAACACAAAGAGCTACATGGATAAAAATCTTCAGTAGCTCCTTTCTGCCAAGGGAAAGTCAAGCAGAGGCCACATGAGAGAGTTTCTGTAACTAGAGGTAAATCTTTGCAGAAGGAACTTCAATCTGTAGGATACCACTCAGACAGTGCTGGAAGTATCACCATGTGCTTAGAGAACAAGAAAGACCAAGATGTGAACATGCATGCAGAAGTTCTTCCCCATCCTTTTGAAACACTAGGTAAAAAGGGTGATTTAAAGCAACTGTTGAGTACTGCAAGGTCTTTGTCCCCAAAAGAAGATGGATGCCTGAGATACAATAACAGTGTTGTGCTACAGCATCCTAAGATTTTGGAATAATCAAAGAAGAGCCTGTGTCTCAGCAAAATTCACCTGCTATTTGACTGGGCTTCTGCAGCTGGGGATACTGACAAGTGATGTAGGGGCACACATAGACCACAACTCCTACCCTTATATAAACATGTTATTAATGTGCATCACTCTCAATTTTCAGCACTTTGTTCTGTGGAACTCCCTCAAAGCTATGTAACAGTAGGTACTCTGTGAAAAATAAACAGAAAACGCTATTGTAGACACTCTCATTGTGAAGTGTCCATCAAATTAACTGCTGAGATAGTAGTGAGAAAATTAATGTCAATTAGTAGTGTTTTAAAAAGACACAGGAAACCAATTGAGAAACCCCAGGAGGGTAATCACTTACCATCAAAATTATTAATTTCATCATGTGTTTTAAAAGAAAGGACACAGTAGCCACTGAGGGAGGCCCTGCAGGAAAACAATACTGGTACATCAACACAATTGATTTCTCAGTGATTAAAAGCAACTGATCTTAGTGAAATATTTTCCAGTTGAAAAGGACATGTTACCTCTGGGCCGTTGGGGAGTCCTACATGGCTACAATTGCTGGGGAAGGAGTGACAGAAAGGGTTGGTACACCTTGCTGGGTGTGCTGGGATATGTCACAGGTGTATTCACCAGTTTCACAACTTCTCTGGCTTGTCTTCTTCCCTTCCTTGCCTAAGCCAGCCTTGTACCTTAGCAGTCAAGGTTGAAATGACAGTTCAGGTCTGGAACATGCACATCTCTACTCCTCTCACGGTGATGTAGTGAAAAAGCAGGTCTGACTCCATAGCAAATACTATTACAGAAATTTGTTTGACGTGTCTGACAGTACATTAAATGAGGAAGGACAAGAGTTTCCTTTTGTCCATGTAGAGCAACACCCGATTTTTTCAAATGCAGGATGGGGGCCCAAATCCTTTGCTAAACACTGCCTAACAATAATGTGAGAGCTGGCCAAGTGAAAGCTGCAGGTTTTGGCCTGCTGAAAATTATAACAATACAGCAATTATAGCTTAGTTCTTCTATGAGAACAGTCTCTGGCATCCCATCACTGTTGTCAGGCCATGTAATCCATTCTCTCTAGTGAATTATGTGGTATTCCCTATGGCAGAAACACTGCTTTGCATTTTGCTACATTTTTTTTATCTGGATTTTGTGTTTTATGCTTTGTATATAGCCCTTAGCCAATATAATTTTCTTAGTAGCATCTCTCCCTTTCTGTCTGGTTCTCCCTTCCCCAGCAGTTTTTAACATGTGAAGGGCTAGGTAGTATGGATGACTGGAAGTATTATCTTCAATACAGTTCTGTATATACTTCTGTAGTGTCAGCGACTAATGCTTAGTTTCCACTATGAACATGATTTTCTCCTGTCTTGTTGCAGAGTGACTTAAGATTTTAAGTATGCATTTAATGGTGTATTCTTTCCTCTGAATCTTTTAGAATTCATTAGGGTGCAGTTCTGGGCTTAAAGATCAGGCTAGAGTGGAAGTATCTCAGGAATCCTTGCTAAATCAGTAGACTACATGAATATCCTTCCTGTTCTACTTGCAGCCTTTCTGAGGTAGTATATTCCAAAAATGTCGATCCACAACTGCATTAGAACTAATTGCTTGGTGATTTTTATATCAAAAACATGTTCCTGAAAGATTTTGTAAGTAGCATGTATAATTAAAAAGTAATTTTTCAACATGGATTTTTCCAGCTTGATATGAAAGTACATCCAGAAAAAGCAAGTGTTTCATTGTTACTTTGTATCACCATTCATGAACTGAATCTTACCAAATTTATTCCCACATATCCATATAAGGACCTCATTCTAAACCACAGTTTTTGTGAGAAAAGAGTGACAGAAGAAAACCCAAATTCTGTATCTGGACATTTGGAGCAGCAGCCTTGAAATGTAAAATATACTTCTAAGTGTGTATTTTTGGATCAACCTTAGACTTCAGTAACTCATCAGTAGTGCAGTCTTTTGAAGTGGAAGTCTTTTAGCATCTTCCCCAGAGAGCTAATGAAAAGCTGTGAAGGTATTCCATTTGATAATGATCATGTCGTTAGCAGTCCTTAAAGAATTATGCTTAGTGATAAATGGTCATTTTTGCAGAAAGAGAGCAGTAATTTAACTGTAGTTTCTAATTTTTCCTTTGTATTTACATGTGACATGCAGTAAATTGCTCTGAGATGTTTCATGTGTGACTCAGCATCTGATGTAGTTGAATTTTTCATCAAATTATTCTGTAACGTAACATACATCCTCCAGCAGGAACCTGCACACTTTTTCTTCCACTCTAAAAAGGTAAAGCAACTGTCTGAGTACTGCTTTTTAGGGGGGTTGTTTGTGTTTGTTTTGTTTCTTTCTTTTTTTTTTTAATAGGAAAGGAAATGGCTGCTGCAGAAACTAAAAAAAATATTTGGAAATAAAATATGATGGACTCCTGCAAAATAGGGTATTTCCTTTTGCTGTGAAGCTTTAAAAGCAGTTGAAATAGGAAAGCAGGAGGTGACCTTATAGCACAGCACAGGCTGTACTCAAGCATACGTTCCTGAAGAAACAAAATAATGCATAGATCAGAGAAAGGAACCAAAGTATTTAGAATGAATGTTCAGTGGATTTTACCTAGAATTTATGGACTCATAAAAATCTCTCTGCAGCAAAATTAATCCCGATATCTGCTTCTGAAGCAAAGTAAAATAAGGGAATACATATACTTCTCAGGCCTCTCTTTTCTAATCATGTTTTTATGGGGTAGAATGGGGCATTTCAAGTGCATAAAAGCAAAGTAATTTTTTCTTAAATTACTGAAAATGCACATTTTAGAAAAGAAAGGATAACACAAAGTGATTCTTAATGGTTCTCTCCTTTTAGATTAGCTGCCAGATGTAATCATCACTTTTTTAGTCATGTAAGGTTATTGTCCCACAAACAAGGTTCCTTTACCCGGTGTGCAAGCCAATAACACACAGAGTTGAGGTATTTTCAAGTGAATTCATTGAGGGACATGAATGGGTACCTGTCTCAATAACTTTGTCTCAAAAATTCCTACATTTATATACTTAAGTAATACATATTCATTATTATTTCCTTTAATGATTGCTTCTTTCTTCTTTGCCTCTCATGTAAATTAGTGCGCAGACTCTGTCTTCTTCCTTCATTGTGTTCTTTTGAATAGGTGGTATCATTTAAGTAGGTGGTCAATGAGTTGGTGGTCATGATCTCCCCCTGTAAAAATGACCTTTTACCTACTTCTTCCCTAGTCTTGGCAGTTCCAAGTGATTCTTCAAGCATTATTGACCAGACTACAATCCATTACCTTTTCTGACATAAACATAAAGCCCCATTGTCTAGTATTTAGTTCCTAAACCTAAATCATGTCTAGTTATTGTTTCCCTATTTTAAATATTAACTGATGGGGCTGTGCACAGGACTTTAGCAGCTCCCTGGTTATTTCAATCATATTATACATATTAATTGATAACAAGTTTAGTCTAAAAAATTCATAAATGAGAAAATGAGAGTAATCTCAATTAAACCCTACAGACCCAAAGAATGTATTTAAACCACCTACTTAAAAAAAAAAAAAATTCAAAAAGTTGTCTTGTGACAGACAGATCAATGTACATCTAAATCCATCATTTTGAATGAAAGCCCATTCCTGTTTTCTTTGTTCCAGACAATATAGAAACACATGATTTAAATGATTTGTTGCTTCAGATGAAATGTTGACAATACCTTTAATTAAAATAGAATGAAAATATCCCTTTAAAACTCTTAGAAGAGAAAGTTAAACCTGCTCCCTTGGCAAAGGGTTTAAGGCTTAAGATGTAGTGGCTGGTACTGGTGATGAATTGGAAGGTGGCTTCCCTCCAGTGTTCTGTCGTCACTCTGCTCTCTGTTCTTGTGATTTCATTATTGGTTGGTTTCTGACTTGAACAAGATGACCCCTTAATCTCATTGGAATTTAATAAGATTGGATGTATTCTTCAATTAGGTACAAGGAACATATGAAAACTTTTCATCATTAAAAAAAAGAAGTCTTTAAGAACCTGATTTTTAAGCAGACTTTTAGCTTAAATACTTATTCAGGCAGTAATTGCTTCCTCCCCCCCAGCCTTTCAGGGGCAACTTCATTTCTGCATTTGGTAGGAAACTAGCAAACCCTGCTTAATAGTTAATTCCACAATTATTTTTATTTTTTTAATGGTTTCTTTTGTTTATTAGCATTTTGGCATCAAGTGAAACTTTTCTTATTATACAACAACACATCCCTCTCTGCATAGGATATACTGTTGAAACAGGGATCTATATTCACTGAAGGAGAAAAGTCTGAATTTTTCTTCCCAACTTAGTGTGAAGTACTAGTTCTGTGGGTGAACAGAAAACCTGTGCAGTTAATCATGAATAGTGTGACTGGAATGCCACTTTCTAAGAGAAAGTCCTGCCCAAGCCAGCCTGGCTCCCTGTTGAGCTGTGGCTTGGCTTTGCTGACAGTCCACATGCTAATGACAGTTAACCACATGAAGATTTGTAAAATGCACAGTAAGGTCTCAAACAGAGCCACCAACAGGGATGGAGATGATTTTAGGTGAAATCATACAGATTACCAAGACAAGCTGGTAATTAATGACCCTGCAGAAATGCATAGTTTCAGTCCCTTGTTTTTCTTGCCAATTGAGATGCAGCTCTGTTAAGAAGAAAGAACTGCTGCGATAGGTACTGTGAAATCTCTGTTGCTGAAGGTCTTTAAGAACAGGCTAGACCAACGTCTGTCTAAAATAGCTCAGGGATAGCAATACCTGTTTTGAGGGAGGAGGTGTGCTTCTTTCTGCCCCAATTTTGTGATGTAAAAAGGATGAGTTCTTCAAAGACCTTAAACTGAATAAGCTAAGGCTAGTGAAGTATAAGCTTTTATTATAGGACAGGTATTCTAAAAATAAGTTTTCTGTGGTCAGTCAAGGAAAATATTCATTATAATAACATTAAGGAGACATTTACCAGGAAATTCTTTTTTTGAAAATGCAAATACTTCCATTTTGTCTTCAAATGAAATCTGTTGATGACAAGACTAATTAAAAATAGCCAATCTTTTTTTTTTTTTGTAAAATTTCATTGTCCTGCTAAAGAAGATGCCTGTATCTTAATTCCATGTGATGAAAACTTCATTCTGTCAGAGGAAAACAATCAGGAGAGATTATACTTCATCTTTAATATGGCTGTACAACAACAATGATCCTATCTTGAATTTCAGATTAATTTAATTGAGCTCTAATGAACAAAATTAGTTGTCCTAGTGTAACTAGAATCTCAGCTGAATGGTTTAGTAAATGAATACAATGGTAATTGTGGCTGACTTGATCTTTCTGCAACCCGAGTTTCTCAGTTGCTTCTCTTTCCCTCTCCCCATGTAAAAGATGGTCAGTGACCCCAGAGAGCAGGTGCTGGAGCTGCTCCTTAATGCTGCTTACTGAAGCAGTCTCACTGCAGGACAAATTGCAAAGTTAGTGAAATGAAAGACTGAAGAAACTAGCCTGTTACTGGAGACAGGCTGGAGAAAAGTCAATGTTAGTAATAGTACAATGCTGAATACCTCTTCACACTATAAATAAAAGCAGTAGCAATATGGTTTGTTTGATACTTTGAGAAGTACACCTTCACATCACTGGTTATGAAATAAATGTATCAGCCCAGAAAGCAGTCCTGGTCATCTTTGTGGAGAGTATCTTTGTGATTTAGTTCTCACAGAATCATAGAATGGTTTAGGTTGGAAGGGACCTTTAAAGGTCATCTATTCCACCCCCCTGCAATAAACAGGGACATTGCCAACTAGATCAGGTTGCTTAAAGCCCTGTCCAACCTGACCTTGAACATTTCCAGGGATGTGGCATCTACAACCCCTCTGGGCAACCGGTTCCACTGTTTCACCACCCTCATCATAACATGATTTAAATTTTCCAGCCTAATTGTAGCAATGTAACAATTCCTCTCTTCTTCCCTATTTAGGAGCTTGAGCTTGGCTGGATTTAATGAAGATGGGTGTTTGAAGTATGAATATATAATTGATGCCACATGATTTTCTAAGTTTTCAAATGTTACCTTCTTATTATTTAATAACTACAAACAACTCAGGAAGGAACAGCCCTCCCCTGCCACCCCCAGCCTGCAAATCTGAGAAATACATGGGAGAGCTATCTAGAGCAAAACATAAAGGGAAAGATACTTTTGAACTCTGCTGTAAGTCTCCTATTCTTTCACTCTCTATTTCTATTTTGGCACATTATACACACTCTGTGTCTTTTCCCTTATTTATCAGATCATTTTCCTAACCAGCCTCCAACAAAAGCAGTGCTATGCAGCTGTGTGTCCTGCCTCAAACTGGTTTGATCTTTGATTTGCTGGCAACCAGAGAGCTTTGCTCTATTCTTGCACATGCAGTGAGAGCACTTCATTAACCCCCCTTACTGATTCATAGGAGGGATGCACTAGACCTTGGTCTGTATGTTAGCAGCCAGAAAGTTTTCCAATTTAAATCTCAAGAAAGTTGGATACTTGAAAGCTGGGTATATCAAGCAGTGGAGAGACCCAACAGGGAATTCCTAAACATACACTGACTGTCAGAACAGGATAAAGAGAGTGAAATAATGCTCTTTGTTTTGTTGCATATACAGTATTGATGAACATGCTTGGGAGAATGAATAAAGAAATTCTGTAGTTAAGTAATGGCTGTGTCTTCTGTTCACATCTGAAAGGCAGGCCATTAGCTTGAAAGTTTCTTGTCTTTCATAGCTGAATTTCCTGGTGTACATATAACCTCTAGCTGTGCTGGCTTGTTTATTTTAGATGGAAGTAACTAAGTCTTTTTGCAATGATGTGACTTGGTAGCTATGGGGAGTACAACACTGTTCTCTCAGAGGAACCTTACTTTCATTGCTATTTCATTTTATTGTTGTTGTTGCTGCAGATACTGTTGTTTTCCCTATAAAATAAATTTGTTTGAAACAGAAGGATCTGACTGCTCTTTGTGTATGGAATATCACAGCAAGGTGGTGTGTTGTGTCCCCCTGCCCCATAACAGGATTTTGCAGAAGATTGGAAGGTACAGCTAACCAAACACAGGTAAGCCTACAGATTTTGTGTGTTGTTGGCCATGTTTTTGGTTCATTGCTACAGGTCTATGTTTAAAGTCTCAAAAGGTACATATGTGCTTTGTAGATTATCTGAATTTTACCTCATTAGATTTACTTATCAGTATGGCAGAGAAATAACAAACATAAAAGAGCATCATTTGCTCTTTAATATTTTGTAAATTCATCAATAGAAGAGTATGAAAAACACACATGGACAGCATTAATACAATAAGCATACAAACAAAGAAAAATATTCTCTTCTATATAGTGGCATCATTTCCTTTTAACCCTGATGTAGCTTCACATGCCTTCCTTTGCAGCATCTCAACCTCTCAGAAGATGTAACACTAGTAAGTTCAGTGCATTGCTGGTTATACTTTGGAACCAGTTATTATATATTATAAAAGATATATATTATAAAATATATATATTATAATATATATTATATATTATAAAAGTAAGCATGCCATATAGGTTGTCCTTCTTTCAACTGGTTTCATGAATAATTCTGACACCTTTCTACTACTTGTCCAGTGCTCAGAGGTTTTTTTTTCTTTTTGTGTATCTGATTCTATGACTACCTTTTGCTTTCCATGCTGTTTCTTACCCTAGCCCAAACAAAGGACTGCCATGTATTGGCTTCAGGCAGGGAGGCCACTCACTTTTTGCCTGATAATCTGTACATGAAATGGGAATGAGGAAGATGAAGAAAATCAATTGGGATTTCTGAACGTGTCTGGGTAGCAATGTGAAAAAAAGGGAACACACATTTCCTTGTCCTGTGTCACTGCTCACTGACATGCTGCAGCCTGGAGACCAGTATCTGTAGCACAACCAGCTAATACGATGGTAGCCATCCAGATGCTATCAAACCTAAGCAGCAAATACAGCCAAAAAAGGAGGAAAGGCTCCCATCCCAGCTGTTTTCTGGTGCTCAGAGGTGTTGCACAGAACCAAGGGACCTGGCATGAAGGGAATACACAATGGAATACCCAGATGCAGAGGGGATAAAACTTAAGAAATGGAAAAAATGACTGGTTTTGTTGTTTTTTTAGCATTTTTTTTCCTGGAATAGGTAGGCGTAAGTAGAATACGCATGCAAATGAAAAAGAAATATTATAGACCTGAATTTCCCTTAGGCAGATCTATTCTGTAGGCAGAGAGCTGAGGGTAAGACTTGTGTTGGAATAGGTAGAGCAATTGCTTGCTTTGTCAAAGTTGATAGAGCAAAGAACCCATAGTGTCCTCGCACCTAGATGTCTTCCCTCTCCCTGTTGTCCATACTCAGTCTTCAGGGAGATTATGACATATTGCCAAGGAGAAGATGCCCCTATAGGTCTGCTCACTTATAAGTTCATTCTGTCATTGAGGTTGATTTATTGCTAGAAGGCATTGCTCTGTGATGCAAACAGGAAAGGACAGTGAGACATGAAAAGCAGAAGAGGGCCTTTACACCTGGGATCTGCCATGGTAAACTGCCATTTGGTTTGGCACCCAGAAAGCAGGTCCTGAAACCCTGAACAAATAACAGCAACTTGCTGTCCATCTAAATTGCAAAGCATCTGTAAGCACAGAAGGTTTTTGCTAGGCTTTCCACACAGGACTGATGTGGTCTCATCTGAGCTATCAGCCTGGCAGCCAGTATGGCTCTTAAGAAGAAAAACTACCTTTTTTACCAATGGCTCCTGGTAGTGGTGAAGCAGTGTTACTTGCAAGTAGTGCCAAGGTAATTAATCCCTGCAACAATAGCAAACATATTTTTTCCTTTTGCATTCTGAATGGGACACTCTGCAAGAATCCAAATCACATGTGGGAGTTTTTCTTTATTTTCTGTGAAATTCCAACACTTTCATTCTGGAAGTTCAGTAAATCTTCTGAAACAATTTTTATTGAAGTGCTGTGATACAGTGATTCACAAAGCAATTCTATTTATGGGCCTGATCAAAAGTGTATTGAAATAGTTCAATTGATTTCCATGGGCTCTGGATCTCTCCCATCATAATTAAACATAACTACAAAGTATACTTTGTTCTGGAATTAAACAGGGTTTTACTCTTTTTCCCAAGACAGATCAATTGCATCTCTTTGTTTGGAGAAATAGCATACTTGCTATAGCATCCATGGTAAGCAAAATTTGTGCTTGAAAGATTTAACTCTGCCATTTAGCAATACATCTATGAGTTTGTTAACTATCCACCTCTGTCTGCCATTCATGTCAGAAAAAAGATTCACTGGTTTGCAGAATAGGATCTATCATAAAGAAGGTCTCATGAAATAAAAAATATTTATTTTCATTATGCTGGCAGCTTGTCACCACAGACATGGGCAAAAAGGTCTGATGTTATCTTTTTTTGTACATGGACATGAAATTAGGAGATATTCCAAAAGTCTGAATGCTGAATGTTTTATGGCTTTGATAAAACTACATCATTAAAGTTCATGTAGTGCCACAGTGTATGATTCAGTTCAATGAAATGGGAAGGAGTATATCTGTCTGTGTATAATGAGTTAGGTAGGTTAAATCCTCTAAGAAAGGAACTACACGATCCCATAGCTTATTTAAAGAAAGTCTAGCTTATTCACCCAGTGTCAGAGAAAATCCATTAATAGAATGTCAGTTCTTTAAAGAAGCCACCTAGGAATATTGAAGGGTAACATGCTGAGCAAATGGTTCAGTTTAGACATGAAGTTCATTGTTATTGTGCTAGCCCTTTCATGTAATGAGTGAGAAAAAGGAGAAAGTTTTATCTTTCTGTGTCAGACTAAATTTGACTGAGAAAGCTACCTGAATTGCCAGAAATTAATCACATTTACAACATATTTCACTCTTTTCTATGCACCCAAAGGGACTGTACTTCTTGAACTACAGATAGTGTACTAAGACAATGTATTTCATTTCTACCAGTCCATTGGAAAGTTCTTCTCCCTCTTGTAAGCCAGGTGTCATGAAACAAACGTGCTATTACCACTGAATCATAACATGACTTGTGGTTTCCTTAAGGATTCAACTATCCTTTTCCTTTTGAGCTTTATCTGGCATTCAGAACAGGAACTCTGGCACTAGAGTGGCTGGAAATGTGGAAAGACAAATTAACATGATGTTCACATGTAGGGCATATTAATTTTACTAGTTTCTTGCTTGCTAGTCATGGTAGTCAGTGAAAAAGGGGGTAACATGGAAAGAACAGTTCAATTCAAGATAGCATTTACCAGCTGCAAGTCAAAATTCATATGAAACTTATAGCAGAATTCTATGCCTGCAGCTCACAAACTCTCCCAAGCTGCTGGCTTCAGGTACTGGGAAAAGCTGTAAAGTGACTTGTAGTTTAGATTTATGAAAAATCTTGTTAGGCAGGAAATTATTATGGTTATTGTCTCAAGGGCTGAGGTGTCCATATTGCCATTGGGCATATTGCTGGCACCATGATGTCCTGTTCTCTCTGCCAGACCCTTTGTAGCTTGTCCTGTTTTGAGGGATTGTCTCCAGTCTCTTGTTATTGTACATAATTGCATTTGTATTTTTGATATTTTGTAATAGATGGATTTATGACACTATTTTACTTGGGCTTAACCAGTGGCAGCTTGGTGTATTTTAACTTCTTTTTTTTTTTTTTTCATTTTGAGCAGTTACCATATAAGGATTTGTATGTGCTTGTTTCTTATTCTCCTTTTTTTAATGTGCATGCCCGGAACATTTATTACTGTCAAAGGGTGCTATGTGCATGGAATAGGACAAGAATATTCCTCTTGAATGTTGTATTTAACTCTGCAAATTATCAGATGATTTCTGCTGTGTATGTTGAGCTGTACTTTATTGGATGAAATCTCATGGTTTTTAAAACCTTGTCCCAGGACATCAGATTTTATTGTTTTCCATAAGTCTCCCTCCAAACCAAAACAACAGAAACAACCAGTGATTTATATCTCTTCCAGTATTTTGGCCCTGTGTCTGCAGATACAGGAAAGTAAATACAATTCACTAAAGAAATCAATTCCCAATACTGCTTTAATTTTAAAAAATTACTGTTAAGGATGCTAGTAAGCACATAATGGAACATTTCAAATCAAGTTATTCTCTTAAACTAACACAACTTTAATGACCCCGAAACTGTGGACAACCAAAACAAATTAAATTGCTAACCATGTTTTTGAAAATGGTTCTGAAACATTTTAAAATTCTTTAAGAGTAGTTTGTCAGGTAGAATATAAAATATTGTTAAATTAATTTTTTTAAAAAAGATAAGAGAGATAGGAAAAATAGGAGAGAGAAAAATTATATTTTAAAAAATACTGGAGGCAGATAAAGCCATAAATGGGAAGTGGTTGAAAGTCACTTCTCTTGGGTTTCTGAGTCTTACTAACTTCCAAAATAAGGTTAGTTTTTCCTTATGTAACAGTTGCAACTAATTTTACTTTGTGATGTATTTTAAAGAGAAGACTGACTCAAAAGTGCAACCCTTGCAAGGTTCCATAAGTACTCTAAAGGAAAAATGAGTGTCTCTCAAATTTAAAACTTTTATTATTGAAGAGAATTTCCTGGAGTCTTTAAACAAAGGGCATTTCTTTTATCAAAAATAGATTAACAGACATTGACCATTAATGGGATTATTTTTACTGGGTAGTCTGAATGTTTTATATAGTTCAAAAAAAGTTGACTTGTATTGTATCCTCAATGACATTTGTATACTGTGGAAAAAGAATAAAAAATTGAGCAATAGAGCAACTAGAAGGAGAGAACTTATATTTAGGGAAACATAGAGTTTTTCCAAAAAGTACTCCTGCACTTACATTTCTGCCTAGAAATGCACAGGTGCGGTAGACTATATCAAGGTGCACAGCTAGGTATGACATGCAAGGTCTCTCCTGATAAGCACTTAGCTACTGGCAGTGATATTCCTCCCTAGAAAAGGGACACCAGGGCATTCATTTTGAAAGAAAAGTGCACTCAAAGAATTACAATTTACAATCTGAATTTACAGTTCAGAACCAGAAGAAAACTAAAAGGTTGCTCAGAGTCCAGGCCTACCAAATACTGGGGAAGGAGGCTGCTCCCATGGGTTCAGGGTAAATCCTTTGTGAAAGACTGCTTGCATGGTTTGAAAGACAGCTCTGCTAAAGTCACCCAGCTCTTAATAATCTTACTCCCACGAATATTAAATTTCAGATTTTGAACTGTATTGTATAACCGGCACTGAAGGAAATCTGGCCCTGTTAGCCTTGGATTAGAATTTGTTAGACAGGTTTGTTTACCAAAGGAGATCTGGAAGAAAAGAGAAATCCCATGAATAGTAAGAACTCAATAGTAATCTCTTTTCGAACTAGGGTTTCAGGTTATATAAGGCTTATACTATTGGCTGATTAGCTTGGCAGATGTGTGTGGGGACAAATATCTTTAAATTAATTGAGTCCTTAGTACTAGATTTGTCTTTGTAGGTGATCTTGCCTCTACTTTTCAGTCTGGTATTGGCACCTGCTTGAAAAATGCACCAGGAAAAAAAGGAAGAACTATACTGGTGGCATGTAGAAGGAAATTAGTAATATGAACAATGACATTGGTTTACAGCAGAGCAGTTTCCTGCAATGATCTTTCACAGTTTCTGGATGTACCTTTTGCTAAATAAAAGGCCACATGTTAAGGCATCTTTCTGAATACTCAAGCATGTCTTCTCAAGAAAATTTGACTCTGTAATTGGTCTATAAATACCCATAGTGCATTATCAGTTCTTTTCATGGTCGGCTAGGTAGGAGGTATGTTTTCAGTTTACTATATGAAACATTTTTACCATTCCTTTAAAGCCATGCTGATGTTAGAGCTTGAGGATTTGGGCATTACTTTTGGGTTGTAGACATTTTCATATTTGTGAAGTCTGCTTGACAGGATGCAAAAAGCTGCTTAGACCTCAAAAACTTTTTAGAGAAATATGTCAGAAGGGAAATGCATGGCAGCCACTCTATAGATGGACTGAGGACCTTCTTGGTATGCGTTATTAACACACTGCTTTGGATTTCTCCTGCATGTAAAAACCACAGTTTTGATAGTAGAACAGCAGCAACATGAAGCTGTTATGGGAACTGAATTAGTTCTCTGCTTGCTTTGATATGCTGGCTAATAAACAGTTTTCAGAACTGGAGGATACACATTTAAATGTTGACTTTGCATTGAGAGTCAACAATTTCAGATGTATTATCAATCTGCATATTTATGTGGCTTTACCTAGAAGAGGTGATCAGTTAAAAATATGTTCCCCAGTATGTGTCTTAAACCAACAAACAGCCAATTATGTATGTGTTTTTTTCTATAGAGACAGTTTTTGCCAGATACTGAATAGCTGTTTTGCATCTGTGGAACAGAGACCAAAATGCAGAGTTGCAAGCCTGTAGATTACTTTTCCAAGTAAAGAATCATTTTCCCTTGAGAAAGCAAACGTGCAACTGAAGGCATGCTTTTGTATCCCATGAGCATTAAAAAGCATTTATTAAAAACTATAGTTCATAACTCTTATGCTGTAACTATCTTGAGAAGTATTTTTAAATTATCCATCACATATCAAAACAAGTGAAGAAATGTTTGGAGCAGGTTGTAACCTCACTCTATACATGTTTCATGCATAATACATTCTTTACAATCATGCCAGTCAGAAAGCACCAAGCATTCAATCTTAGCTTTGTCCCAAAGCATGTTTTGTAGAAATATGTGAATATTTGATTTCAGAAACATATTTAGTGGGAACCCACAAAAAAGGTGGAAGTTTTATGCATATATTTTTCTGTTAACTGTTGTTTATTGTTAATATAGAGCTGAAGCATACTATCTTTGACTTACAACTAAGAAGGAAATTAGTTTAATATGAACTGTAGAAAATTCCAGATATTTTTGGCTATGTCTATTAGTTCAAAACAGTGGTGAACAATGACCTGTGTTCAGAAGATCTGTTGTTTTAATAGCATTCTGTGGTCTTTGATTAGAAATTTGTTTAGCATCACAACTTCAGGCTACGAATTTGTGAAATAAATTAACAAAATTTGATTCAGCATGTGATAACATTTTGAATAGTTCATGTTAGGTTTGCAGTTTTAGTCTTGTTACTGTAATGTAATCCTTATTTTATTTATGTGATACAGATTTATGTTTTTTTAATGTGATGTACCAGACGTAGGCATATCAAAATTTAGCAAAAAGTCCAATTCTGTCTGTAACAAAACAAAAGGGAATACAAGACAATTGAAGAATTTTGAGATTGGTAATTTCATGTTATCATAATTTTATTTTGTTTTTATAATAAATATTATTTTTAAAATATCTTATTTTTGTAATGATCAAGTTTCCCTTCCCCTTCCCCTGAAAGTATTTTTTTCTTTTCAGAGTGTAGGACATTTCACGACTACTTAGTCTCATACAAAGCACTCAGAATGTTGTATTACTTGATTCATATTGCATGCTTTCCAAAAGGAAAGGCTATTGCCATGTCAGAAATGGCTACTGAGAACTGTTTGGTATGGACACAGGTAGTAACAAAGTGAGAAATTCAGTTTGTACCCCATTACAAGAAATATAGTTCTAGTGGACTTGTGCTAGGCTGTTGCCCAAATTTTGCTTGAGTAAAAAGATAATTTTATCTATTTAATACCTACCTGTTATTATATCTGTTTTATCCACCTGTTCTAGCAAGCTGGCTCTAAAGTTATTGACTCACAGATGAATCACTCTACAGGCACTGAAAAAAATGACTGGAATGCAAGTTCCAGTTATATTCCATATGGGAATTACCATGAGGATGGTAGCTTGCATTAGAAGGAGATCTTGTCTCATCATTTGCCTCCTGCCACATCCAAGATTTAATCTGAGCTGTTCTTTACTTGCAGCCTTTGTACTGAATTGGGGAAACTAGCTGCAGCTGTTGGCAAAACTTGGTTTGGCTTTCATAGCTGCTTATATGTTTGATCATACCAATGTTTATACACCTTTCAAATCTAGTGTTGTTTCGGCTGTGCTGGAAACCTGCTTATTGATACCAAGTGACAGAAGACAGAAAACTGCCTTCAACTGTAGAAAAATGAAATAAGAACTTAATTTTTATTATTCATTACCAGGTGGTTAATAATTAGCCCTGTGAATATTTGGTCCTGTGTGATTGGAGTTTTAAATAGCCTGATCAAAACAAATTTACCATTGTTTCTGACATCTCAATGATATTCATGTGCTGAGGGATTACCTGAAGAGTTTTTAATCTCCAACCTACCTATTCTCTCTGAAAACCGATATAGGAACCCATTTTTCCATTGTGTAGATTATGACACTAGAAAATAGAGAGACTATAAGCAAGAAAGATCATAAAGGGTTTAAGCAACTACCTGCCACTTTGGTTGTCTAAATCCAAAAGTGCAATCAGTAGCTGCTGCTTAGCTCTGCAGCTTCTTAAAGTATGTGGGTAGGTAATTCTTAAATGGCCAGGAAAGTTCTTGTGGAACTTAATGAGAGAGATTTGCATATATAAACATCCACATTGGTGCATAACTAATGACTTTAAGTTATGTTATTTTGTGCATTATCGTATGCTGAAAAAAGGAAGGCTATAGAAATACGTACTTGTGGGATCCACTGATAGAATTAGCAGCAGGGAGTAGGTTGGATGCCTGCATGTACAGCAAATCAGGATTATTCTTCAACTTCACTGTCTTAAAAGGGTGTAGAACTTTATTCCTTACTGCCCTGCAACTCATATTGTTCAAACCTGGGAATGGAGGCAGAGTGCTGCCTGCAGAGTGTCTTCTTTTTGTAGCTTTGCAATCACAAATCACAGCAGTGTGGCCCTTCCTCTTAGTGTGAAGCTAAATGGAGTCATAACCAACTTATGGGACACAGAATAGCCAACCTGGAGTCATTACATGGTTGACCTCTATCCCACCTTTTCATCTGTATTACTCAATAGACTCCTTTTACTCATCTTATGAGCATACTTTGCTTCAAACATCTTCGTTAACAGCTTATTACCTTCCTGCTGAAACAGTTTTACCCTATGACCAAGGGAAAAACTGTTGCACCATCCGCTGTGCTGTTTCTGCATCTTACTGCTTACTCAAAAAAAGTAAAGACAGAGGAAGAATTTGGCAAAAGCCCAGTAAGGCAATACCCTTTTTGTGATTTCATTATAGCTTTTTTATGACAGACCATGTAGTTTTCTCCACAGGGGCAGAGATTTCAGCAAGGGAAGTGTAATAAGACAGGAAAGAAGTTGAGTGTTGACAGGAAAAATGAAGGAAACCAGTAGCTACACAGAAAAATATCAGAACGTACTGCAAGTGGTCACAGCCACAGAAGGAGTGGGAACAATCTCTTTTCCTTTCATACAGAGCCATGTTTCTATAGGAAGACACATGAAGTTCCTGTTCTGTCCAATTTAAAAAAAAAAATCTAAAATGTGAGGTCCCCTGTGCAGTTTGCATATTTCTAAAGGTTGTTGAGCAGATATGATGTACTGTCTATTCCAATGTCTCTCATTCCCATTTCTCTGCTAAGTCTCAGCTCTCTGGAGCAATGAAACAAACCACAAAACACCAGCTTAATTTTGAACTCTGAAGTTGATTAGCAGGATAAGACTGAGAAAATGTTGGTTGATGTTTGCAATTGGCTAAAATTGTAAGCAGAGGTTAGGATGATACCTGTAACTGGTACAATATGTTTTCATTAGGTCACATGGGTGCACAGTTTACATGTGATTCTACATGACTTGGAGACAGTAACTCTCTGGACATGCTTCAAAAGCATATAGATTGATCTTATTTTAATTGTTTGTGCTGTTCATGCACGAAGACGGACTCAGATTTTAAAATAAGTTGTATCGTTTTTTATGTTGAGGAAACACATACTAAGTTAGGCACCTGTAAGTATTTTCATGTCTAAATAATAATTTTCAGTAACAGATCAAATTTATTTTTTTTTGCAAACATGTCTAAGTCTTAGCACAAGAGCAGATTTTCATGTCAATTGTTGTGGTATAAATGTAGTGCCACTTTACAAAAGTAGGTGGAGATGCGCTGGCCAAAAATACTTACCTAACATAAGAGGAAAATCCAGACTTGGATTTTGGTATACATTTTGGCTTGTTTAGCCTCACAGTGATCCTAAGCTTTTAATGTGTCATACCTAGTTTTGCCCAAATACTAATTGTGTTACTTTGCATAAAACCACAAGGAACTGAATTTGGGGAAATAAATGTGGCAATGGTCATGGCAGTGCCCTGCCAGTTATAAAAAAGCTGTAGCAAAACCTGAAAATTTCCATGCAGTTTTTACAAATAATTTTATTTAATTTCAATCTCCCCTTTTTGTTACAAGCTGGAGAAGTATAATTACAAAATATAATTGGTGTGATAAGAAAAAATGCTGCAATTTTGTCTGAAAAATAATATCTAAACCAAACCTTCTCCAGCCAAATTGGAAAACATGGATAATATATTTAAGTTTTAGCATTTATTTTGGAATAGCCAGTCTGACAAAGAATAATATGCAGCTTGATCTCAAAATTGGAAAAGCTGCAGTCGAGAATGGGAAAATGAAATTAGTTTTTCAAGGAGACATATGCAGATGCTCACAGAAAAGCAAAAATCATGAAATGCGAACATGTATAATATGGGGGGGTTATGACTCCTCCCATGCTCCACCCCCCACAAAAAGTGTCTGGGGTTTGTGTTTATTTATTTAATTATTTATTACAACAGAAGCTCTGCAGCTATGAGTCTATTACCAAAATGAATGGATTCAATACCTGTTCAATGATGTGTTCAAACTGAAAGCAACATCATTAAGTGTCAAAGATGTTATCAGAACATTTTACTTCTTACCAGCATAAAACAGTCATTATCTCACCAGGTGCTTGCAGGACTTACTTGCTATTCCCTGTCTTTAGGTGGTGGTGGCTGTGCCCAGAAGGCAACAGGCAGAGCTCGTAATGTGTGTGGTGTCGAGGACCCCGGTGAGGAACTCGCACAGATAGACCTGCAGTGCACGCACAGATTTTGCTGCTGCTGCAAACCTGGGACAGCAGTTGTTAAAGCTGGGATCCTGCTGGCTGACTATTTAAACCTGCATTCTGTGCCGCTTCTGCAATTGCAGGCCATTAGTTTCCTGAGCCTTTCTTTCCCTTTTTCCACCAGTATAATAAGGGAGTGAATGTGAGGGCCTGTTAGCAGAGCAAGAGTGCTGACTTGTAGCCCTGTAACCATATTCAACAAGGGAATGTTCTAACCTCCATCTCCTGGAAGTCTCCTATCTGTTACATGCCTGGAGCTATTACCCACTAAAGGACTTCACATTTTTGAATACTTAAACTGAAAGAAACAGATATGGGAGAAACTACATAAATCCATTATTGCAGCAGGAATATCTTTCTGCTTCAGGCAGAGAAGATAAATTGCCACCAAAGTAATACAAAGTTGGTTTGATTATTTCATTGGATCAAATATATCATGCTGTCTTGAAATCTCTTTGCTTTCAAGTCAAAATTAAAGAATTTTACCATAACCATATTAGACATTATCATTTGCATATTTTTAATCTCAAAAGAGACTTTTGAAGTTATGTAATGCTTAAGTATTTAATTGTTCTTCACATCATTGAAATATCAAATTATACCCAGAAACAGAGAGGATTCTCTTGCTAGATAGCAGTGATTGACTCTCTATCTGACAAGAACAGAATTCTTATGTCAGGGTAAGAAACAGCATTAAGGAAGTAACTCAAAGAGCACCAGCTCTTATTTTGTTCAACACTGGGATTTGGGCATTCTTTCTGTTTGGAACTAAGAATGCCAATGTTTTACACTTGCACAAAACCCAGCCATTGAGCTAATACTAATTTAATCTATAAAATCACAACTGTGCTGTACTTGTTCAAAAAAAAGGCAAAGGCCTGCTTCTGCATGGATTTCTTTTGTGTAGCTTATCAGTGATCATCTTGATTTAATTGCAAATGCAGATCAAGTGATTGGCAACCTTTCACAGCCTGGGGCTATGGGGGAAGTGTGGAACATTTATAAATGAAATTCTTCCCACTAAAATTTGCCAAGTATAGTTCTGAATTTGTTTTATCCATGGAAGATTTAAAAAAAAAAGAAAAAAAAAGGGAAGTTTCTGAAATCCTTACTGCTTCCCAGATTCTTTTTTTTCCAGCTTAATTTCTCTCTTCCTTCCTCATTTTACTTTATGCAGATCCGATACAACCCAGCAATCAGCAAGTGTAGCTGTTTCATTTGCAGTTAATTCAGTGCTTTCTAGTCATTTTGCCAGGGATGTTATAGGTGAGATCATATATTGTGGGCACAGGAACTATGTGAGGTGCAGGTACCAAGATGTTATCTGATGCCACTGTGTCAGGAAGAGTTAAATCTTTTTGACAACTCAATGGTTCCCCTTGGGTTTGCACAAATGGCACCTGTTGTTGAAGTCAATAGAGCTTACAATTTAATTTCATCTGCCTGCAAACAATCTCTCTCATTAGGGGGTGAAATGATGATAGAATTCACTGAGGCATGCAGTTTCACTTTCTACAGGGCAACACGTAAGTACAGTCATCATTTTCAGTGAAGGGAGGCACAATTATCTTGGAAACTGATTGTAAAGAAGAAGAAAGGAAAAAAATGTCTGGGAAAAACATCATAAAAAGTCAGTCTCACTACATTTTTCCACTGATGCCAATTTGCTGTCCAATTATTATGTTTAGCACAATTTGAAAATGTAGTAGTCAGAAAAAAAGGGACTAGTAATACACTTTTCCATCTATTTCAAAATGAGCTCATCATTTTTGGACAACAGATACATGTAAATAAATATCTTGGTGGGGATCAGGGGTTAATCCACACCAAACTTAATTTATTTGTGTTGAAAATACCTGCTTCTACATGCTGCAGCTCTTTAGGTGAATTAACTGGCCAGATAATGTTGCCTATATTTTAGTGGGAAGGGTGTGAACTTAACAGCACATTAAGTTAATGAGGCCTAACATTCCCTTGGACACATCTCCACCTCACATTAAATTGACCAACTTCCCACTGGCATCCCACAGTGCTTTGCATCCTGCTAGGACTAACTGATCAATTTGTCAATGTGCCTCAACTGCGTTTGTGCCAGGTTGCTGTATGTCATCTCCTTCCTAAAATATTGGGTTGTAGCAAAACTTGAGTCATTCTCCTGCAGCCAGAATCATCCTGTAGGATAGTATATGTCCACTCATGTCCATTTTACATGCACCTACCTGGAGCAGTGCTGACATCCCTTGCTAAGGTAATGCTCTTAAGAATATATCAGAAAAGGGATAGCTATGAACTATCACTAAAGAAGCCAGGGAAGAAGTTCAAACCTCAGCTACAAAGCAGAGTCAAAAGCAAGAAGCTGGAATCAACTTAGAAGTAATCAAGGAGACCTATGGCTCCTATGGCACAGGTTGTGTCACCTACCTTTGTCCTTCCAGCAACTGGTCAGGATTTTGTTCTGCGATGCCATTCTCCAGCTGCCACGGATAAAACACAGCATGGCTCTGATAAGGTGGGGCTTTTGTTTGAGAGCCTGACTCAAACTGTGCCTCACAACACAGAAATCTGTCTTGGGCTGTTGAGACCCTGGTGGGAGGAGGTGGAAGCACCCACGCTGACCCATTGTTCTTCCCCAAGTCACTTTTATTCTAAGGAAGAAATAGAAAGCAATTAAACTATAAATACTCTGTGCTTTCTTCAGATGGATTCAGCAACAATGTACACAATCCAGCTAAGAGTTTATCTAAGTGGTTCTCTTCTCCCAGCCTGTTTATTCAAAACAGCAATTTCACTAAGGAAGGAGGAGATGTTTCTGAAGGGATTACATGTTCTGTGATCATCTGCCCATCATTAATTTCCAACTCTCTTTCATTTGCCTGTTCCCAACACCTTCCTGTTTTTTATTTTCTTGCTAGCCTCTTCATGGTCAACGTACCTCTGTTCTTCCGCATGTTCCAGATGGCAAACTTGGGGTTTTATCTCATCCTCCCCCTTTGACAATAACAGACCTTGCAGTGTGAATCTGCTTGTCGTGTATTGTGAAAGCTAGCCACTACCACAACCACTTGCTGTTTCACTGCTGTATGGCCTGCTTGGGCTACAGATGTTGTAGCATTATATATCCCATCCATACGTTACTGCAACCTAACAACCTGATTTCAAGGAATTTAATAAAATAATGAAGAGAACTATATCTACATTGTCTTGAGGAGTATTTTACTGCCTTGTTTGCATGCATATTAATCTAGTCCAAGGAAACTAGAGTTCTGAATTTTTGTGTAAAATTTTCTTTCTAATTCATTTCATTTGTATCTACAGCCATGATGAGTGTCATACCACTTCCACAATGCTGGAAATCAGAATGAACATAAGACCAAATTACACAAAAATACTTAGGTGTTGTTACTGTCAAGGTGTTAACACAGCCTTGTGTTACATGCTATACTTTTCCAGATGACCCATTTTACAGGTTGCTAGCTAGTGGAGGTCTTTGGGTGCATTTGGAAGAAAGAATGTGGAGGTGGAAGCCTGGGAAAGGCTGAGGTACAGAAATAAGTCAGTATGGGCTATCTATCTAGTGAAATTGTATTGTTTGCAGAGCAGGGATTTAATGAAGAAAGAGTCAAAAGCTCTACTGCAGCTCCACCATGTCTGCCTGACCCTCTGCAGAAAAGGTTTCATAGCGTTTTCATGATTCTTTCTTGGTATCAGCTCCATGAAGAATCCAAATGGAGGAATCTATTTCTCTGCAGGAGATACAAACCTAGCTTGACAGCATCAAAATCTTTCTGCTTTGTCTCTTGTCCTGTCTCAGCATAGATAACTATTCTCTTCCCAGTTCATCACCACCTCACAGGTGACGACTCTGGTGAATACAAATCTAAAAAGGTTCATTTTTACTTCCTTAAACACTGTTTCTTCACTTCTGATGAATTGTTCAATATGAAGACTGCTGTAATGTACTGAGTCTGGCTAGGATGGCATTAATTTTCTTCATAGCAGCCCAAATGGTGCTGTGTTTAGAATTTGTGACTAAAACAATGTTCATAACACACCAGTATTTTGGCTATTGTTCAGCAGTACTTGCACAGCATCAGAGCTTTCTCTTTTTCCCACTCTGTCCCCCATGGAGTAGGCTGAGGCTGGTCAAGAACTTGGGTGGGGGCACAGCCAGAGTACCTGACCCAAACTGACCAAAAGAATTCTCCAATCTATACAATGTCATGCTTAGCAATGAAAAACAGAGAGGAGGGTTTCTTTGGGGAGGTAGACATTGCTCGGAGACTGGCTGGGCACTGGTCTACTTGTGGGAGATGGTGAACAGTTGTCTTTACGTTACTTGTTTTCATTATTTTCTTCCTATTTCCTTTGCTTACTAAACTATCTTTATCTCAGCCCATGAATTTCCTGGTTTTTGCTCTTCCTAGTCTCTCTCCCATCCCACTGGAGGTGGAAGGGGAGTGAGCGAGTGGCTGTGTGGTGCTTAGCTGCTGGCCAGAGTCAATCCACCACAAGTGAGAAGGTTCATATGCAATTATTGCCTTGCTATTTCCTACCTTTGTAATGTTACCATATTGCCACATCAAAAGTCTCCCTAAAGCTCTGCTGTCCTCTGCTGCTATGGCATGTTGTGGTGGGGTGACCTTGGCCAAATGCCCACCCAGCTGCTAACTAACTCCCCTGCCTTAACAGGACAAGGGGAGAAATAGGATGAAAAAATTCATGTGTTGAGATGAAGACGGGGAAGTTGTTTACCAATCACTCTCATGGCCAAAACAGGCTTGACTTGGGGAAGATGAATTTAATTTACTGCCAGTTAACATAGATTTGGGTAGTGAGAAACAAAGATGAAATTGAAACAACAGTTTCCCCCTCATCTTCCCAGTCTCAACTTCCCTGTTCACTCCTGGCTCCTCTACTCCCAACACTGAGCAGTGCAGGGGAGTGGGGAATGGGAGATTGTGGTCGGTCTGTAACACCTCATCTCTGCCACTCCTTCATCCTCACACTTTTCCCTTGCTCCAGCATGGACTTTCCCCTCAGACTGTGGTCTTTCAAGATAAACCCAATCCAGTGTGGGCTGTCCACGAGCCATGGGGAAATACCTGCTCCACTATGCAGCAACCCCCACCCCCCCACCTTCTCTGCCCTTGTTATTTCCTCTGTTCTTTGTTACTCGTTATTGTTCCCTCCTCCTCTGACTGTCTGGTGTTTTTGCCCTTTCTTAAGTTGCTTTCCCAGAGGGGTCACCATCTTAGCTGAGGGTTTCAGCTGTGCCTTGTGGTGGGTCCGCTGGAGCCAGATGGAGTGGTCTGTGTCCAGCATGGGACAGCCCCCAGCCTCTCCTCACAGAAGTCACCCCTGTAGCTCCCACTGCCAGCACCTGGGCACCTGCACCCAGCACAGACATGGAGGAGCCACATCCCACAAGATGTGATCTTGCCCCCCACCCCCATCCCAGGAAGTCCCATCATGGCCCCTTTGTGGTCTCAGATACTGGAAAGGGGTCTTTGAGTATGGCCTCTAGAAAAGGAACATAAATTTAACTTGTTCACTAGTTTGAACCAAAGTTATAACTGTTATCACTACCAAGAAGCTTTCTTATGTTGTTGCATTGTGCTTTCCCACAACAAATAGGTATTTCCAGTATTTTAACTGTTTTCCTTAAGACAGAACTCCAGCAAATAAAAAGAAACAGCTTCTAGCATTTTATGTCTCAGAACTGGCCTGCTCTGAAATGCTAATCATGTAAGTAGAAGGTTTTATTTCTTTTTAAGTTTACCTTTTTATCATTTAGGGGCATAAATCTTAAGCAAAGATAATTAGCTATTTAGACTACACTAACAGTGGTGCTGAATTTCCTAACTGACAATTTTTTCATCAGAATTGGTTGTGTTTGTAACAGACATGCTCCAGCTTGTACAGTAATTAATTCTGTGCCCTGTGTTATAAAAAAAAAAGGTCACACACTGTTCCCTTCTGGCCGTATTTTGTGAAACTTCAGGAAAATCTTGGTGGCACCTGTGAATGCACATAAAATATTTGTTTTGCTTCATGGAAGAAGACAGCAAGAGAGAACAGTTTTACCTGCATTGCCATGCTACTGTGGTACTGTGGGTGCTCTGCCTGGCTGGTAGGAAGCATAAATACCTCAGTGCCCTTCCTGGTTTGGCTTCCTGGATGGAGAAAATGCTGGGCAAGGAAGAAGAGTCTAAATCAGTATGGATTTATTGCTTTTATTTCCATGCTTTAGCATGGAACTTAGTATTAAACTCTAGACAACAGTGATTTAAAAAAACAATCATAAATAACCCTCTGGACAATTTGTCTTTAGTTGCAAAGAAGTCTACCCTCAAGCATATCAAGGTCCCCCTAGAGATGGAAAACAACAAGTTGAAGCTAAGGCTTCAGGGCATAATGAAAGGACAGCATATAAAACTGAAACTCAGGAGTCGATTGTACTGCTAGGATTATCCTTGATTAATTTTCTCTTAGTCTTTCTGTCCCTTGTCTTAGAGAAAGAGAAAAAAATGAAATTATAGTTTATGTAATAAAAGCTCCAAATAGATCTAGGCTCATTGTGCCGTCTTTAAAAAACACCCTACAGTCTTACCCCCACCTCTGCCCTGATATATTTGCAATCTAAAGAGATATGATAGATAAAGCCCTGGGGACTAGGATAATGATAAAGCGAGCCAAGAAGATGAAGTAACCTGCCTGAAGTTAAATGGCAGAGTTTGTAGAAGAACTAGGAACAGAATTAAGCCTCTAGATGCTCTGTGCATGGACAAATGCCTAGACATGTAGGAGTTACCATGCTTTAATGAATTACCACCTATCAACTGAGCTACAATATTTCTGTGCTGTGTACACACACTCTCACTGTATGTGATAAGTGATGCAAAAATTGTTTGCTTATTCTCAGTTTGTATTCATAATCTGATTAGATGGTTAAGATTTTTAAAACAGTAGAGATCAATGGATAAAAAAGTGTCATCTAATTGGTAAAGCTTTTTTTTTTCCCCCCTCTCCCCCCTGTTCTAAGATTACTGACATTTGTGGATAACATGTACTGAAAGCAGCAGGGATCTGCATTGCAGCTAGGCACTCCTGCAGTGCTAATCTGGGAGCAAGATTTCCTCCAGTGTCATTACCAGTCATCCACACATTACTAAGAAAGTAGAAGAATAGCATGAGGTGAGAGATGCCTAATTTTGCTACTAAGCTTAAGGAATATTTGGAAGGAAAGAACATGGAGGGAATCTTCCCTAGAGGACTTTATTTACTAATTGTTTGTAGTGCATTAAACTTGATGGTTTGTGAACTCTACTTTTATTGTACTTAATGCCTAGAAAAGAGTAGTACACACACAGTCTAACTTTAATAATTGTATTAGTCTCTGATCCTTTCCTACTCCAACTAAAGTACAGTATTTGTGCCCCACCTATCCTTTGAGTGCTTTGCTAGCTACAAAATTAGTACAGACAGCAGGTGGCCCAAAAGAAATTGCAAAACAACAGCTGATCTGAGTCGGAGCAGGATGTGGATCCCTGCAATGGAACAGGAGATAGAGGCTCTATTATGCTGCCTGCTCAGTCAGGAGCCTCCCGCATCAGCACTCAGATCCAACCCTCAATAGCAGGAGGTTTCTCAGATCTAACTCAGCACACATGACTGAGTTTAACTCCTTCTCTGCATTCTTTGCTTAAAAAGTGACAAGGTTTTGAAGGCTGTTTTCGTAGACTTTATGGTTTACACCTTGCTGTTAGTGTTAATGGCCTTTGTTGCCCCAAAGACAGTTTTGGGGGGCAGACTGTACAGAGTTGAGATGTGTGTGTGATACTGAATGCTGACAGGACTGTTTTCAGAGAAGCTGTAAGAGCCTTGCTCCCATTGCAGCTGGAAACCCTGAGTAAAAACCAACTGAATGAAACAACAGAAAAAGCCCCAGCTAGGGAAGGTGCTTATTTGTGCTTGTTGTCAGTGAGAGCAGAACTGGAGGGACTTTTTTTTTTGGAAAGGCCAGTTTGGCCAGCATTGGCAATTTATTTCATCAATTTCATAGCAGGGTCAGCAAAACTGAACTGATCTTAAGGAAATGAAACTTAGTTTTGTCAGAAGCTGAGGTTAGCTTGGGATCTAGGGAGATGCAGTACAAGACAGGATGTGGCTAAGGGATAGCACCAAGAAGGAAAATTTGGATGTGGTTTGGGGAGAGCTGGACCTTGGAAAAGGGACAAAGAACTTTAGATTCAAATTTGCTTTTGACAAACACAGTCTGTAAAAATGGTCCAAGGCATGTTGGTATTTTCCTGAGCAGAGGGCAAATAGGGTATTCTGCACTTACACACTGAAAACCAGTCATACCCATTTTATATTATATGTAAAATCTACATTATCTGACACTTCAGCCCCAGTTTGCCAAACTATGTACAATTTGCCTATGCACCTGAGGTGAAAAACTGTGAGTATTTGAATGCCAGTGGGTGTGAGTAGCCAGGCTCGTCTGGGAAGCAAGTAAAGCCCAGTTTCTGGATACGTTTGCAGCATGAGTTCATAGCATCTATAGGTGTATCTTATCAAATGCATCTGGCAAAGCTGCGTGGTGATAGCAATGATCATAGGTTAGTTTGCAAAACCCATCCTGAAGACCTTTCACCTGTGATGTCTCTGCTGTTGGTCTGGAAGCTAGTTCAAGTGTATTTAGGCATGTGGTAGCCACATTTTCTCAAAGTACTGTAACTGTACCCTGCAATCTCAAGCTCCTCAGTTCCATACATTCTGTATGTGTTCAAAAGCAGAACTGCAAAATTCTTTATTCTAGTGCAACAACCTGTAGTTAGGTATAATGTAATTATGCTTAGTGGAACACGTGGTAATTTGACTTCAGATGCTAGTAATACAACAGCTTCAAATACAAAATGCCTCTGATTTTAGCATGCCATAAAGTCACAGCTTTATTGTACTACCTTAGATATCTTTGGTGTTCTTGCATCACAATTTCAGCAAATCCAGAGACTGCAAAATAACAAATTGTCCACTCTAAGTGTACAGATACTAAAGCAATAACAACAAATGTGCAGCAAGCACTGTCAGTGTAAATTAACAATTTTAACATTCCCGTAGGTTTTTGAAAATGTTTTAAAATTTGTTATTCAGCAAACAAGATAACAACTTCCATTTGCCACATATCTTGAAAAGCAAACTACCTGAATATCCCACACTACTTTTCTCCAAATCAGTCTGATTTAAGATAAAAATTTGATCTTTCATTATATTAAAATATTATTTTTCAAGACAGCAGAATATATTCCAGGTCACTTTGTATATGTTTTGTGTGTTTTAGGTAAGGTTGTGAACATGGAACGGAATGTGTAGGTGGAATGTATAAAAGGACTCCCTGTCCAAAATCTGATACACAGACTGCTGCTGGTAGGCACTATACTGTTTATGCTGGAGTGAATATATTGGAGTCAGTGTAATTTCATCTCAGATGGATTTCTTGAAGGGGAGGATTGTGTGTCTGTGTTTGCATCCTCATCTAATGATACTTTTTTTGCCTTGGAATTCAGCTTAATGCCTATATGGTTTCAGGTGACGATTGGTTGGGTAAAAATACTTATCTAATTTTGGTGAATGAAGTAGTATAGGTGAAGCCCGGACCCCCAAAGCTGTCTAGCTGCTTTGCTTCTAAAGCAATTGGATACCTGCATTTTCTTGAGGATCATAGCCACTGCATACTTTGCAGCACAAAGTAGGTAACCTCTGTTTGTAATGGGCTTCAGCTAGACTGTGAAGAGTCATGTCTCCTCAGATTCTAATTTGTTTACTTCAGGCCAGGCTGAAAAAAGCCTGTTTAACAATCTGCTTTTATGAAGTTTCAAAAAATTTGTTTCAGTCAACTGAATATGTACATGTGTGACTCTTGGTTCTTTGTCTAGCTGTAGTCTGTTGGCTCACACCTCAGGTATTCTTCATCACCTTAGTGTTATAGTTTGCCTATGTGTCAATGATCAGGATGAACTTTGGCAGAAGACATCGGGTTCAAAGGGCTTGAAATTTAATTAGACTTTCCCTTTCTCAGCCTACTAATTGCAGCAATGAATATTTCCTGGGTTTGCTAGAAAGGACATTCATACTTCTGATATTTCAGAGACAGCTTCTGTGAAGTTTTCTGTCAAAACTGCAGCAGAAAATCTTAGTTCATGAAGCATTAACAAAACTTTGTAGGTCCAGCTGTGGCAGGTGGGGTAAGCTAGGTTCATGAATCAGCTGTGTGCCAGGAATAGAGAATAGGCTGGTAGCTGAAATTACCAATTGTCTAGTGAAAATATTTTTTACTAAATTATTGAAACTCTCAGAAAGAAGGTTTTTCTAATCTATTAAGAACACATACTGTACTTATGGTTTACAAAATTAGAATGAGACACGGCTATACTGGGTTGTGCTGCTGCTTCTTCTAAAGAGCCTGTTTCAGTCAATGTCTTGGAGGGCAACTTTCCTCAAAGGGAAAAAAAGTTGCCATAAATTCTACCAATTAGGGTGCTGCAGTGCCTTCCCCTTGAGTGCTGGGTAATTGGGCAGATGGAAACAGTATGGTGCCATCAAACAAAGGTGCATCTGAGTCATCCTGAGCCTTTGTTCACCAGCTCACATAGAATCGTATCACAATACAATTGCCTCAAAGATTGACTCCATTTTCAATAATCCTGCATTTGTTAAGGGGGAAAAGAATGTTTGTGGGGGAAAATGTTGTATCTAACAGCTACCAAACTGAGGTAAATAAAGTAAAATAAAACTGGAGAATTTTAAGGTAGCTGAGATTGCTTATTTCCTAAGGATGAAGGTTACACACCTTCTCCTCAGTCATAGGTGGTAGGTTCTCTTTCTCTTTTATCTCAGTTCCTACAAGTTATGGTGGCTGAGAAATAACTGTAAAATAAATTTCCCATCTTTTCTACCTTATTCTTCTGTATTTAGGTTATAGGTAGGTTTGCAGATTTCTAAAGTTTTCCCTAATTTTGTGCCACTTGTTCAGGAGTGCAGCCCAGCTGGACTGTATTTGTGGCTGTGTACACACATATTGAAGTTTACATATATTTGCATCTCTTGATTTTTCACAAGTACAATATGTAGTGCAACACAGACTTCACTTTCTGGTCCAAACCCAGAAAATTCAGATATTTATTACATTTGTGCATTGTATTGTCTCCCTTAAATGTTTCTAGAGCAGTGATCTATTCAGTGTATCTCTACTGACTTATTTCAACAGCAAGACAAACTGCTTATCTCACCTCATATAACCCAAGTTCATCAGGTTGAATACCCTTCTTAGTAGTCAACTTGGAGCCATTATTTCTTTGATAGTTTCCCTTATGGTTACACAAATCTTACTAGCTTTCAGTAATGTTCTTTCAGAAAACCAAGAATCTACAACCAACTCTCCACCTTAAACTTGTAACATATTAATTGGAAATAACATGTTTATGTAATGAAACACTAAAAGGAAATATAAAACAAAGGTGTCCTCAGTCAAGATATTTCCCTTTGAAATCTAACAGATCATGCACAGATATGCAAAATTCTCCTATTTACATATACAGTTCTCTTGATTTAGTTTCTGTCTATTGGGAAAGGTTTAGTTCTTAATATCCTGAAATCACACCAGGGTACAAAACAGGTTCCAGTATTCAAATTTTAGCTTTTCAAGTTTTCACTTTCTTTTACACTCTAAGATTACCTATGACTAGACTCTTCCAGTTCTTGTCGTCCTCAACCTGTGTGCTTTGTAACCTCTGTGTATTTGGCTGAATGTTCTGGTGGTGTGATGAACAGACATTTTTCAGGTTTTCTTTCTCAGATCACCATATTTCTTTTATGCTGAAATTGCTCAGAAATATATCTCTAGTTCAGCTATGCTTCAAGGTAATCCAAAATGGGTTTAAAAAATAAAAAGGAAAGGTTTTATGTCTTTTGTACTTTCCATCTAATGAATACTTTCTATGTAATGAACAGATACAACCAAAACTTAAAAGTAAATAATCTTTTTTACTCTTTTTCTGTGGAAAAATAATGCACCAAATATTATTTTTTGCATATTTCTTGCAGATCTCATTGGAGAAATGAAGCAACTGCTTTCTCAGACTTTTAAGATGGAGCTGAATCCTTCTAGCATATTTGTTAAATACTTGAGTCATGTTAACAAAACCAAGTACTAATCAAGGAGATGATAGTCTGATTATGAACTGCTGCTTCTCCCTGTGTCTGGTACTTGTTTTGGAATTTTAAACAAAAATTGCAGAGGCTTTTTGTGTAAATGGGATCTGAGGCTACTACAGGGATGCAACACATATAATGCTAATACTGTAATTTCTTCTGCTAAATGGTCCTTACTAGTGTGATTAAACCATATGATCTTGCAAATCATTAAACCTTTTGACCAAAGGCTGAATGACAATATTCTTAAAACCTGTTATTGACATTGATGAAATTACTGTGCTAGATGGGATTGTGAAAATATTTTTAAATCTGCAACTAACCTGTGGACCCCCCAAAATCTAGATATTGAAGTATAAAGGAAAAAGAAGCAACAATCTTTCCATGGATTGACTTGGCAAACAGTTCACTGCATGAGAAAGTAGACATTTGAGGCAAAATAGGAGAACTACTCAAACACACTAATTGTAGAAAAGGGGATATTAGAGGAATAGAGCCTACTGTTACACCTGTTTGAAGAGCAGTAATCTGTATATGTCTGCATGCATCTGTTTGCTGAAGTAAATAGTTTTGGGTTTGTTTCTTCTTCTGAAGCAGCTTGAATCTTTTTGGTAGTGCTGTGTTAAGTCACTTTGGGTAAGTGGAACTCCCTCTCCCACAGCTTCAGGAATGTGATGCTGACCAAGGCATGAGCTGCCCTACTGTTGGGATGAGAAACACTGTTGACACTCTACCAATAGACCTATAGTTGGAGCATTGCTGGATCCTTCCTCCCCCCCCCCCCCCCGCCCCTTAAAGCTCATAGGCTTTGAAAGTTGTTAGGTGATATCTAACAAATACATGATCAAATTAATATTTTTCAAGGGTCTGAAGAGACATTCTTTGTGCACAATGCTTAAATAAGATATTCTCAATCCTTTGTTTAGATGGGTTTTCAGTAATTAAAGAACATAAGAATTTTATTTGGATCCAACATTCTCCATTTGTAATTATCCTCTTGAAGTCCCTTTGTAATTATTCTTTTTTTATGATCCTTTACATTAGCATATTCAATCTAAATTGTTTAATTAGATGATAGTTTACTCAAGTTACAGTTGCATAAGTTTTCTGTATAACAGTGAAGAAAATAGAGAGCTTTTGAGCTTGTGATATGCTAAGAAGAAAAAAAAAAGTATAGTACTGTTGTTAACTGCTAATTCAAATTTACTCTTTTAAAGTCCCTATTCTATTTACTCTGAGTAGAAATAAATCCTGTGCTATTATTTAGATGACTCCTTGGTACAATGGGATTTGATCTTTAATACACATAGCTATGAAGCTGTGCACAATTCGTATTCTTTACGTCAGGGTGAATGCACTGGAAAAGCTTAGTGTAATATGAAAGCATAATGTATGCATATCTACATGAAAGAAAAAGTCTCTCACACCTGACCCTCCTTCATGGTATCAGTCTTCAGGATGATCTAAAACTATCTGATAGCCATAAAGTTGACTTCATCAACCAACACATTGATTACATGATTGGTGACATCCCTCCAATTTTTCTAGTTATTTTTCATGACAGCCAGTCAAATTCTCACCCTGAGATAGGCCAAATATTAAGGTTTGACTGCCAGTTGTCTAATGACAAGTACAGGAATTTTGAGAGTCAAAGGATGAAGTTGAGAAGATTTTGTTTATCACAAGGAAACCACTAACTTAACCATTACCATTTCATTGTTACCTAGTGTTGCTGAGTGGTGAGGTCATGTGTTTACACTGAAAGCTGCTGTGTAATGTTAGCAGTAAAACAAGCAATATCTTCTTTCTGTTGATTGCCATGTAGGAAATCTGTCAACTGTGGCTATGAGACAGGTCAGTGACAAAGAAATATCATGAAAAGCTGTTTGACAAAAGTTAACATGTTGCTATAAAATACTGCAGATCTCATTGGCAAAATAATAATATAAGACTCAGTTCAGCAGGTAATGTGACCCTTGTTACAGCCATCTGGAAGCTCTCCACTCTTGAGACAGGTTGACCCTGTCCAGTAGCTAAGCACCACACAGCCTCTTGCTCACTTCCCCCATACGGGTGACATAGGGAAGAGAACAGAAAGAGCAGAAGCAAGACAACTTGTGGTTTGAGAGAAAATGAGTTTAGTAGGTGAAGAAAAGCTAAGCATGCAAGCAAAGCAAAATAAGATTTTTTTCTTCCCATTGGCAGGCAGATGTTAGCCTCTTCTTGGTAAGCAGGGCCTCAGCATGCCATAATGGTTACTTGGGAAAACAAATGGTACAACCATGAATGTCCACAGTTCCTGCTCCTTTCCCCCAGCTTTTATTGCTGACCATGATGTCATACGGTATGGAATATCCCTTTGGTGAGTTTGGGTCAACTGCCCTGGCTGTTTTGCCTCCCAACTACTTGCCCACCCCCAGCTTAATCACTGGAGGGGGCAGAGTGGAAAAAAGAGAAAAGCTCAATGTTGTGCAAGCACTGTTCAGCAATAGACAAAATACTGATGTGTTATCAATGCTGTTTTAGTCACAAATCCAAAACACAGCAGCATACAAATTCCTATGAAGAAAATCAGCTCCATCCCAGCCAGACTCAGTCAGCTGCTAATGATTTTGGAGAGTGTAAATTAGTTACTTGGTTTGGATCACAATACTGTAAGAACAGTTTATGAGTTTTCAACTACATGATGTCACTAATGAGAAGCCCTGGCTGCCCACCAGAATTCAAACAGAGAGATAACACGTAGTCAGATGACTTGGGAGAGTGGAAGACACATACAAAATACAAATGTGAAACAGTATATATTAGGGTAATAGCAAGACGACTTCCAGAAGGTTGGTTACAAGGGTGTCCACGTGAATCTTAAGAAGAACAACATCATTGCAGTAGAGATTTGGTTTAGGTCTAAGGCAAAGGGCTTTCTGTAGCAATAAGGCAAAATGCCTCTTATCAAAATGGTACCAGCTGTTGCTTATTATCATATCACTGCTGGGTCAAAACAAGGTCAAGACTGAAATCCTCAGGTGAATGGCTGGAGAGGAAGTAGCTCAAATCCTCTTGAACTGAAATTATATTGGTTACTTTGGGTCCTTTGATAGCCCAGGCTAACTTCCCAGGGGAAAAAGAGGAGAGTGAGGAAGACACAAAGAGTCAAGGTAAAGATTCTTACAGATGAAGGGACAGCAATGACCTAAAGACACTGCAGAAAATACACTTCTGCTATCAGAGACTAGGAAGTCCAGCTTTTCCAGTTCTACTGCAGAATTACAATTGTTGATCAGCAACTGCTGCTATTACGTATGTGAAATCCTTCATATTCCAGTCTTTCCTGTTTCCTGCCCTATCATGAACAGGAGAGGTTTTGTTGCATGTGTGCTACATGCTGTGCAATGCTTCCTGCTATCCTTTTCTCTTGAGCTTAGTCTTCTTTCTTTGCTTTGCCAGACAGATCCAATGAAAGTAAAAATACACACTAAGGAAGTGAGAATGATGGAAATGCTTGGCATATCTCTGCTGTTGGTAGCAAAGTTGGTAAGCTTACATTCAAACAAGAGGCAGGAAGAACATCTTAATGGTTTTCATCTGTATTTAAGATATATTTGGTACACAGTAGGGAACACCGCAGCAAAAGAAGCCACATGATAAAACACTGGTGCATGGACTTGAAGTTTTACCTGGTGCACTGTTCTCACTGAGTAGCGTGTTCTCCAAGGCAGAGACAGAGTACATGCAAACATCCTTATTCTGTCTACAAACAAATGCTCCTTAGGATCTTCACTGTTCTGGAGAGTTTGGATCCATCTTATAGGCAGAAGGAGCTATAAAAAATGCTCCATCATATATGGGCCTTAATTTTCCTAGGTTGCCAAAACCTGAAGCATGCACTCTCTATCTGACAAAAGTGGTGTTGGAATTAACTAAATGTTTATAAAGCACACTGAGCGTGAAAGTAAATGTAAAAATTTCTTTATATGACTTAGGTTAACCTGTATTCATTGCTTGCTAGACTTTTCAGGAGCAGTTAAAAAGAAATCAGAAGTAAGCCTAAAGTGAACCATCTGCAAAAAAAGCTGTATGTTTTAAAACATGCATTTGATATTAAACATCCCTTTTTTTTTTCCTGTCTAGATTCTGCTGGATAAATACTATAAAAACAATGTATACAAATAGTAGAGAATTTTTATTCTGTTCAGATAATGAGATATGTTAAATGTGTGCTGCAGTAATATATATAACCTGCTTTGATGTGAGAACATTTTCATACAATTTTCATAAAAACTTTATGCACAGTTCATTCTTAACTGTAGGGAATCCCTCTCGGAACCATTAAACAAGCAGCTCAGGAATTAAATTAGCCCCCAGCTATCGTAAGCAAATAACCTACATGGGAAATTGTGTTATCTAACTGGCCAGTTGATGCTTTGCTTTTTCCAGCTTTAAGAAAGAAATTAAATGGTATGGCAGTGTATTACTCTCATTTCCAATCCTCTGGAGCAGATAAACATTATCATGAAACTGGCCAAGGATGAAATTTAAATAAGTAGTGATTGGAGAGGATGACAGGAAGAGTTCCAACTTACAAAAACTGACAAATTAGTTTAATTAACTGCAAATTTTGGAGTACAAAGATATGGGGGAATTATTTATTTTGATGTGTAATGCATACTCAATATTTCTGTAAACAGATTAGGGTATAGAAACCCTGCCACACAATTATTCAAGAAAGAAGTAAGAAAAAAAGCTGGAGCCATCTACATATTTTTCTCCTTTTAAGTCACTGTCATTTTACACTTGCAATGTGGATTACAGATTCATTCCATTTCATCTGAGTTCTCTAACAACCCAAACTGCTTCTCCAGTGCACCTTTAAACAACCGTACAGTGTAATTCTGATGGTTGTTTAAGCACCCTAGACACTCATCATAGATATGAGATTATGAGTCTCATATCTCGATCATACTTTTACAGTGTTAATTTCCTTCTGAAAAGTCTGGATTGTGAAAACATAATCTGCCCTGTAAATACAGTACTGAGGGAATGAATCAGGCTGTATGCAGCAGAACAAAATGGAAGCTGAATCTGCTTTTTTAGCTGCTTGGATTGCAAAACTTTTTGGCCTGAGGTTCTTTGACCTCTCTACCATTGCAAAAATTGCTACTGAGACAAGTTGGTATAGCAATGAATGCAGTCAAATCACCCAGTGGACTTTGGTTCTTTTGATTTTTTACAATCATAAAGTTCTTATTATCATGACATTTTGTGCTTTAGGGTATGGAAATAAGTTACTCTGGAATTTAAGAGGTATGTAGTGATGGCAGGATGGGGTAGTAAATGGACCAAAGAATTCAACAGGAAGTTTCCAAACACTGTCCCAAAACTTTTTCTTTTATGTCCTTGGACAATTTATTTGCACTCTATTTGCACTTTATTTGTCCCTTTCTCCATCTGTGTAACATAAGTGCCTCACATGGACAGCATATTATCAGCTAATTGTTGGCTGCTTATTGTTTCTCTGCAATAAGGTTCTTGCTGCAACTCTGTCTCTAGTTCCACTGCATTCTATATCTTCAGAACTAATTTCCAGTTGGCCAGACGTAGGCTTGACAAGTGCAAAGGAAAAACTGAGTTCTTAGACTGTGGCATAAAATGTTAGGGATGGTTGATCTTAGCACGTATGCAGTTGAAGCAAATGATGTAAAAAAGAGTGATGCTGAAGAGTGGAAGAAGATATCTTTTTTTCCCTTCTAGTTACCACTGGCTCCATTTAGCACAAACACTTTAATAGAGAGCATAGATTTTAATTACGACTTGCTTTTTCCAAAACTGAAAAGTTTAGGTCTGACTTGAGAAACAGTGACATCATTTATAGCACAGCTCCATAGTGACAGCGTGATATGACTGGGATTACAGTGTAATGGAGCTCTGCATTTAAAGTGTATGCACTGGCAGTTTTAACTGTGAGAAGCCAGAGTAATAACTGTCTTTGTTTCACCCTTGACATTTCATGTTACATCTGATTTTCTGTGTGCTGAAGTCCTTCCCCTCATGAATTCTGCCTTTTGTACTTCCGTGATGATTTTAGAGGTGAAGATTCATTCACACTTCTAAGCTCAGTTTAAGAAGTCAAGCTTTTGTAAAGTTTCTGAGGTTTTTTGTTTTTGTTTTTGTTTTTTTTTTTAACAGATGCTAAAAGATTTTGAACAAATTTACCCTGAAGTGCCAAAGCAGAAGCCACCTGACAAAATATCCCAGATGTTTGGTCTTGCCTGGGCCAGCCTCTGGGGCTTGGCTTCCAGCCCGTCTGTCAGGTTAGCTTTGGTGAAAAAGGTGAATGCATGTCAAAAGCAGAGGTAGTACTGGGTGAGGTAGCACAGTGGCTTCAGAAAGACCTTCTTTTGGGCTAAAAGGCTACATGTAGAGCATGGAAATGTTTTGTGTTTTTCTTCTACAGGTTAGTCACCCAGGGTAAGAAAATAAATAACAGTGAAGTGAATCTGAAGTGAAGGACTAGCTGCCTTTTTATCTTTGAATTTAGGCAGTTTCAGCAGCTCCAGGTAACACTGTAAATCAGACAGGGTTATTGGTTCTTGGATGAGGCAAAGGGACAAACTGGGGACTATTTTGTTATGAACAACACCTAAGAAACACAAACTTCAGTTCTGTACCAGAAAGGGAATGGTAAGCCCAGGCATGCATGTAGCAGAGCTGCTCAGCTCTTCAGTGCAGAGTGCTTGGGAAGTCGAGCTGGCTAAATGAAGAGAAAGCATAGGCTGAGAAAGATTACCACACTTCAGTGTGAGTGCAGGTTAACATTGAATGCTGCCTATTGAATTGTTTCTCTGCTTCTTCTCGTGGTTCCTTACATGTGCTCAGAGAGGACAGAAAAATAGGGTGGCTCACAGTGTGAAGAGCTGTGAAATGTGCCGTTAGTAGTCCCCTCAATGAATACTGCTCTGATGCTCATATATAAATTTGCTAGTTCATAGAATCATAGAATATCTTGAGTTGGAAGGGACCCATAAGGATCACTGAGTTCAACTCTCCACTTCTTGCAGGACTACCTAAAACTAAACCATATGACTAAAAGCATCGTCCAGATGCTCCTTGAACTCTGACAGGCTTGGTGCCATGCCCTGGGGAGTCTGTTCCAGTGATGGACCACCCTCTCAGTGAAGAAATTTAACAACGTGCTTGCTCTCTCTTTCAAGTTATTTTTAAGAGAACAGGCAGTTGATATTTAACACTAGAAGTGAATATTTCACATTCATATATAGTGGAATCAGTAAAACACAAAAAACCTGCCAACATCCCTGAAAAATTCTGTTTAAGTATTGACATAGATTTTCTGTTTTAAAGATTCTTGATGTATTATCTCAGTGTTGTAGGTTAACCCTGGTAAGCAGCTAAGCACCACTCAGCCACTTCCTCACTCCCCCCACCGTCCCCACCCCCAGTAAGATGGGGGAAGAGGAAAGGAGGAGTAAAAGCAAGAAAACTTGTGGGTTGAGATAAAAGTTGTTTAATAAGCTAAGGAGATGTGGAAGAAGAGAGAAAGAAAACAGAACAAAACAAGTGGTGCAAAGGCAATCACTCAACAGCTCCCATGGGTAGACCAATGCCCAGCCACGCATCAGCTCAGGAACTCTGAGTTGTTGCTCCAAAGCAGTGCACATAAAGCTAGAGTAAGCTGAAAAATAAGCAAAACATTTCTAGAGACCTTTGGGTGTAAAAACATGAAAATCCTTTACTTTTCAGTATTACCAGTATGTGCTTATCAAAGATATCTGAATAGAGAGCACAGAGTTTAACAATCACATTAAAAAAAAAAAAAAAAAAAGTAGGTCTCCCTTGAAAAGCAGCAGTAACATTATATGAGTGCATATTGCAAAAAACATTTTGGAACAGAGCTTCCCCATATGTACCAACGTTTACAGTAAGTTATTTTATTTGTTTTACCAAGGGTGAACATACTGTCGGCTAGGGTGAGATTCCAAACTTCTGCCATATCCATGTGAGTTTCAGTAAAATTTATTTTTGGCACCTGCTGAGTGCTGTAGCAGAGGATCCAGTAGAGTTACTCAGAGCAAACATCATCCGGGATCTCTGTTTACAAGTTCTGAATGATTACTATTCTAGGGTACTTGAAAAGGCCACAAGACACTCAGCAGTAAATTTGGCCTTCTCTGTTTATTCCTGAGACTGTGATTCTTTCACCTCCATTGGGCTATGTAGGAGCCACAAGTGAGACCATTAAGCTTAAGGTTGCTTTTTAGTCCTCAATACTGTATGTTTCAAGCCCCTTTGCAAGCATGCATTCTTAGCTCCAGGAACAGAGAATTAAGAAGGATGTACCTGGGGCAAACCATGGACATTCATGAAAATACATACACTTGAGAGAACTGAGTTACTGAACTGCTCAGCTATGTCCTCTCCTCTTTGGGAGTAAATTGGCAGTGGCACAGCAACATCCTCATTATTGCAACATCAAATTCCTATGAATTCATTGCTTTCTACCTCATGCTTATAATCTATTCCTGCACACCTGAGCTATTTGCACTTAAAATTCTTTCTGTCTTCCTGATTGGCAACCAGGAATTCAGGCTGCAGAACTCTAGCTTAGTCTAAGAGAGCTGCATTCAGTCAATTTATGGCCTAATTTTGTGCCAAAATGGGAGTTGTAAAGCATTTTGAAAATCCACTGTGAAAAGAATACGTGGTGCGCACACATCTTGTACATTGTAGGCCATTAGGTGATATGTGTTGTTTATTCATCTAGAACATAATAATGTGTCATGGAAATAATAGCGTCCATCTAGGTATTATGAAAAAAACAATTGAACTCAACACTGGCTAAAGCAATCGGAAATTATTAAAGCTGCTGATATACTGCATGCATCCAGCATACTCTGTGTGTGCAATTAAGAGCTTATGAGGAAAAACCTTGTTTTAAGTACCAGTGATCACTACTATGATTTGACTGCAGCTCTGTGTCAATAACTGTTCTTGATCTAACACCACATAAAGGTTTTTATGTGGGTTTCAATGCTAGCCACAGACAAAAGTATTCTTAGGCAAATTCAGTACAAGGTACCTTTTAACACTTGCAGAATCCTTGCACTCCTGAAGTGTGTTTTGTTTACCTAAGTTCATGGGTATGAAAAACATTGGTGGAACAAGTGGTTTAGGCCTCATAATTTTTTAAAAGCTGATCTTGGCTGTTGAACAGTACACATTTAAAACTCCAGAAATATTGTGATAATTGCTGGGAACTAAACTAAGTTATATTGTCTGGGAAAGTTGAAAGTGAAGTTTAAGTTTAGCATTAGAATATCTGTGATTCACTTCCTGTGCACAATTTACTTTCTGTAGAGTGATGTGAAACCATGCAATAAACCTGCAGTCTGCTTGGCTGATGTCGCAGGTTCCAGTTTATGTCAGCTTTGATGGGTGCACTTAAAACATTTTGATAACATGACATTCCCCAATGTCCAAATACAGCTGAAGCAGAGTGCACCAGCTGTTGCTTTGACTGGTGATCAAGAATCTCCCAGATAAAGGCAATCTCATGTAAATCTGCCATGAAAATGAAAATCCTCTCATGTGAAGCTATATTTTTCCAATTACACTGCAATATATAGGAAAGTCAAAAAAGCAAACCTGAAAGCATGCATGAATAAGAGATGTTCTGAAACTGAAAAACCAGTCGTTTCATTAAGATGGGGTCCTATCTTTCTGGTTTAATTGTTCTGCCAGCTAACTCATCAAGAATTGCAAGAACAGATAGAGTTTTTAAAGCTTAATGTATTGGTAGAAAGTCTGCTGATATGTGAGTGAAAATTATTTTCTCTCACCTTCCCACAAATTGCTGTTCCTTCCCTTGACTCCTTGGTTGCATAATGTTTACGTGGGCAGATGTTCCCAGAATTCCCCTCTCTGCATGGGACCTCTTTACAACCCCAGCAGGCAGCCAGATTTTGCAGTGCAACCCAAACATCGAGACTTAAACTGCAAGCAATCTGTTACACTCTAGCTAAGGAAATAAAAGTTCTGCAACTGTCAAGGAGAGATGTATTAGTCTGGCCATGCCTAAAATGCTTTGGGAGGTTTTCTGAAAATAAACATGCCAATCTCACTCTGAGCCATGTTGTATGGGGAGATTTGAAAATGTATGGCTTTTGTTTCCAAATTTAATGCAGCCAACAGGTAGAGCCAGTTCAAAAGGACTTTTATTTCTTCTTAAGGGGCTGGGGAGTTCATTAGAAATAATTGCACATATACTCTGCTGGAGTTAACAAATGCTCAGCAAGCTATTATAGTGCATAACAGCAGCCTATAGTAATTTAGGGGTACGGAACAGTCCTAAGATTAACCACATTCATTGATCTTGAATTTAGAAATTTCTCTGTTTTTTTTTTAAGCTATTCCTGGATAAACTGCCATTGAGACTGAACTGTTTGGCTCTGCATACATTTCTTGTATTGTTAGATGTGTCAAAAGAGGGCACCACTTTGAATCAGCCTGTTCACCCCTTCCCCCTGAACAATATATCTACTTCCTTTCTGGCAAGTGGACAAAATCTGCTTTTTAGACTTTTAACCTATCTTGTCATCAGTAAGAAGAGTGGGAACATGTTAGACCATTGTTTTCATCTCAGGCTTGTCTAAAATCTCCTATTTAGCTCACTTGTCTATCCCTCACCAAGAATCATTCTAACGAAAGATCATAACCAAGGGTCATTCAGGACAACATAAGTGAAAAGTTATGGCAGTAGAAGTAAGGTCTCATTGACACAGGTAGGATATCAGCTGCTTCTGAACAGGAAAGCAGAGAAAGGCTGTCCTCCTTTCAGTCCTTTGCAATCCTGTCAATGCCTGGTAAGTGTCCTTTGCCCTCTAACCCACAAACAATAAATATACTGATTGAAAGCTTCAGGCAATCCCAGCCACTGAAGGATATTGTAATATGGAATTCTTATTCCTCAAGCATAATACAAATATTCTATTTTAGTAAGGTTATTGCTGCTGATTACTCTGCCCCCAATGCTATCCCCCTGCCCTATAGCACGCTTTTAATTTATAGCAGCCTGGGATTTGTAGTTTCTTGGCAAATTCAGTATGCAAAATTATACATCTCAGCACAGTGACAGTCCTTTCTCTCAGCTAGGTATATTTCCTTTATTTTTCCCTTCCCCTTTCCCTTCTCTTTCCCCTTCCACATTGCTTGATCAAATATGAGGATGTCTTTTTTGCTTGCTTCTGTACTTTTCTTGCCAGTTTTCTTCACCTCAGTGCTTAGATTCTCATTCTCTTTCTATGTGAAAAAAATCACTCACAAAAATGTTCTCTGATCATCTTTCATGTGCCTAATGTCTGTTTGTTTTCAGTGATTTGTGAATTTCACAAGCGCTTGTAGTTAAGAGTACTCTTTGTCAGTCATAAAACCAATATATTTAATAAAGCTCATTGCTGATTAATAGGAATAATAGAGAAAACAACATCACAGGCTCTTTTCCACTGACCAGTTACATCCTTACTCTGCAGCAAAACCTCAATTTCTCTGAAAAAAAAAGGTTATTACTCTGGCAGACCACTATGTTAGACCACCATTTAGTGCAAGAAAGGGACAAAAACTTTTCAGGAAAATGTTACCTCAGAAAATCTCCACCTTAAGTTTTTCTTAAAAAAAACCCTTAGCTTTTCTTAAAGTTTTTCTTTTCTCCCACTAACTCCCTTTTCCGGTCTTTTGAGGAAATTTTCCTTTCTTTTAGTCAGGCAAAGCTTCTCCTTAGAGTTTTACAGTTTTGTTTTAAACTGCAAAGTTTTAAAGTTTCATTTCCTAGCATATTTCCTATAATTCCCACTCACTCAAAGGAAAATTAGAAGCAACACATTTCTTCACCTAGTGCTTTGTATGGAAATAAAGCAGCCTTCTCCTCTATCTTTTTAATTACCATATTTTAAAAGTGATTTTAGAAATAAAGCAGTAATGAGAGCAGATATTTCCTAGAATGCACTCCTATTCTAAAGATGCACCTATGTTTTTCAAAATCCATTCATTGCCTTCAATATCATTGAAGTTCCCTTGGGCATGTGTCCCTTTGAACTAATTTCTTTAAGGATCATAATTGCATTTTATGGCACTCTGTGTGGCAATTTTTCTTTGGAAAGTGAATTCATGTCTTAAACATTGGCCTCATCCTTACTGTGAAGATTTTACTGGGAGGGCACTCTTATTTAATAGGTAAAGGCTGAGAACTGTGGTAGCTAGGCATGTACAATACTCTCCTTACCAAAATCACTGTGTTACTTGTTCCCTGCTGAGTGGCCATAAATTATATCATGCCCAGACCAAAATATCCCACCAAAGAAATGGAGAAGTCCTTCTAGCACCTCATCTCCCCAATCCTTGCGGCTACTTTGAATTCCTTGTTGAATGTGACTGAAACCATGCCTTTCCTATAAGGACTGGCCACTCCGCATAGCAGTCAAAATATAAAACCAACCTTTAAAAAAAGAGATAAAGAAACAGCCAATCTGGGTCACATCCATTTAGTTGTAAAGTCTGAGCTTGTTTTCATGTGTGGTAATATTCAACAATGTTCTACTGGGAGACATGGGTTTGCAGGCTGGTTTATCACATCAGGGTTGCTGTGTTTTGAATTTGTGTCAGCATGTAATTGGACGTTGCATGTAGCACTTACAGTTACTTGGTGCAGATGATGCTCCAAATCACTGCTTGTAATCTGACACATCTCTAGGGACTTCCTATGTGTTTGTTTGGAGTCAGCTGGCTAGGTTAGTTTGACCCCCTGAACTTTTTTATCTCTAAAACGTGCTTGAAGGATTAGCGGCAGCTGTAGGCTAGTGTTATCCTTTAGACGTCATAGGACATGGATGTCTCAGTGTGTAACTTTGAATGTGGCTGCCTGGAATACACTGACAGGTAACAGAACTCTTGAACTATCAGAAATAGTCACTGACGAAGTATTCCTTCCCTTCTTTGTAGATCCAATGCCCTACTGGTTATATCCTTCTCTGACACAGCCTTTTTGAAAACATTAGACTCCAATTTACTATCAGTTCCTAACGCAGCAAGTCCTTTGTTCATTTCTAGACATAGTTAGATATCTACTTGTGTTAGATGAGATGACAGGTATACTTCCCATTCAAAAGTGATGGAAATATCATGCTATCAACCGCTACTGATAGAAAGAGTACTACAGCAGGCAGTTTCTCACAGATAGCTATAAACAGGCAGGCTGATTTAGTTGTCTTTAGGAGTGCTGTGCTACTTACAGGCATAACACATTGTCACTTTACATGGCAGCCTTTCCATGTTTCTAGTTGCTTTATTGACAATCAAGCTGTGGTACTGTTCTGCTAAAAGATTGCCAGATATTCCAAGCTTGATTTTTCATTTTTTATGCACAGGCTTTTGCTATTAGTTTGCCCTAAAGTCACCATCAAAACAACAACAATAAAAATTCATAAATCTAAAACTGTCTAAGAAACAAATTCTAGTTTCAAGTGTGTATACCTGCAATTCCTGTTAAAGGCCACTGCAGTAGGACCAATATAATGTATTTGAATTACACCCTGTGATGTCAGAAGTAAACACTGATTCATTCATCGATGCATTTTCTTTTGTGACAGACTTGTTTTGAACTGTTTCATGCGTCAGTGTGAGCTATCACATTACTTATGAAGTGTTAAGTTCCTTTTATGAAGTCATTGTACACTTCACCACAACTCTTGCCAAAGATAAGAATCAATACTATTCAAAACAAGCAGTGGAGAGTGAAATGCAACTTAGTTATGTTTGGATAGAGGCCTGTATGGCAGAAAATAGAAAAGGCAGCAATGCAGCATGAGACAACGAGCAATAAGCCATAAACAACCAGAGAAATCACACATGGTGTTACAGCAAAGGGAGTGCTCAGTGTGCTCTGTAATGGCTAGCAAGACGTTTGAAGTTGTGTTGAAGTAACCATCTCCAGTTACTCAATTCCTTCTGTGTTCAGGGAAACAGGATGTTGTGTTCTTTGCAGATAACTGCAATTTCTCTTCACTGGCAAGTTGCATTCTTCATTTTCACTTTCTGCTGCAACATACTCATGGAATCTCATTCTTCCAACTATGCAGGTCAGAAGGTTTAGTGTTATCAAACATCCCAAATTGAAAGATTGCTATATTGTGCACTGTGCACAAGCAAGAAAGACAGACTTCACTGTTTTTTTTTCACAGTTCCAACAGGAGGCATACTTAGGAATAATCTGTACCCTACCACAGGTATTTTCAGAGGAGAAATGTCAAGAGGAGGTAATTAAGCTCTACAGCTTGAAGCTTGCAGCACTCACTTAGAAAGTAACAGATGCCTGAATTCCTCTTGTTGGGAGGCTCTGTCCCAAGTTTCCCAGATCAGGAGGTCACAGGGACTGTGTCATGCATATTCATTCAGTGGTGTTTTTAACAGAAAAGGGTCTATGCACTAAAGGAGGAGGAATGTTGACTGTTCAGTGCACTGATGTATCCCAAAGTATGTGTGCTTATTTGGTACTCAAGTGGAGTATCCAAAAGAGCACAGATTTGAGAAATGTCAAGAAAGCGAGTTTTCTTCTTACATTTTATCAAGCTTTTCTTCTGACTCTTTGGAAACTGCTCATGGTGGGTTATGGAAATGGAAACTAACACACAAGGAAAGGGAAGCGCCTAGCAAATTTTGGAGATCAAAGAAGGTTTTGCTTTACTCTTTGAGTAATAGTTTGGCATGGTTCTTATTTTACTCAAATTATAGCATGCCTTCCACTGCAGGTATTATGCAGGAATGTCCCCTGAGTTTGGTGTATTTTAATTCTCTCTCTTCCTCTGAAGCAGGTCTAGTTATTTAAATTGTTACTTTTCTCCCTATGAAAATGTGATATTTTCTCCAGCTTTTGTCCGTATGGGGCAACACTTCCGATCTGGTATAATGCTTTAAATTACCAGATCTATTTTGCATTGATTGGCCACTAAATAAACCTAGACAAAAGCCATCTATACTAGGGCTGGACAATTCGGCATCATTAATCAAAGTGTGTTTTCGTTACTGTTTTACTGCCTAACCCTACTATTAACTTGTCACAGCTGGGTTGCTTTTATGTTTTCACACACTGTGTGATGGATTAAACTAGTTAGCTGGCTAGATAGATTATATGCATTAACACTTAACAGCTTTGCTCAAGCACTGGGCAAAGCACAAAGCTTGCCTTATATAAAGCTTTAAAGGATCTGATTTGCTGTGTTTTATTCTGTGTTGATTCTTTTCTCGGCCATGGCTAAATAATGGAAATAAAGGCACTTTTGAACTGAAACACCTGATTGTATTTCTCAGGAGGTTCTTACTGAAGTTTAATGAACAGTATTGCTGACCTTCCGCTCTTTTCCACTAGCCACATTCTTAATTTTAACAAAACTACTTATAAATTCCTGAAGCAATCTAATTCAATTTGGGGTCAGTTTGCTGCTTTTCATTCTCTTCAGAAGGTTGGCAGCCTTTTCACTATTCAGGTCATTAATTGTGCTGCCTTGGTTTGCACTGTTTCATTGAACATCATCCTGCAGATTCAGCAATACGGAAGCTTTTTGGGTGAAGTCATGAAAATCTAAAATTTATAATCCTAGGACCTTTAAAGACCACAACCATGCAAGATGCCACCCAGTAACTAGTCACATGGGCAACTCTAGCTGTCCTTATTCTATCCCAGCTATACCAGTTTTGATTTAAATGTTTGTTTTTCGCTGATGTTTATGTACTGATGCTTTCTTTGCTTGACAGTACTTCCTGTACTTTGGTTTGTCTGCGACAGTCATACTCTCCATGGTTTCAAGCCTGACATCTAAGTGCCTTTCTGAGAGCTGCCCCCACACTCCCCATCTTTCTCAGGAATGGTGGGATAATAGGGGCTTTCCCACCAGAGCTCATGGTGCCTAGTATGAAAACTGCAAGCATGCTCCCATCAGACAACAATGACTATGTACAGGGGTCAAGCTTCATTGGTTGTAAATGTTGGTGGTAGCAAGTGTTTGCAATGCTATACATACAGTACTTCCGGAAATACAATGCTTCCTTTAGCTCAGATGGCCTGATAGAGGCACCCTGTAGTATTTAGATTTAAGAGCTAGTCCAAAAGGGTAGGTAGTCAGACCTACTAAGCAGAATCAGCAACATGTTAAACCAAATACTAAAATATAATTTCACTGGAACAATGAAAAGACAATACTTACAAAAGTGACCGTGCAGTACAGGGTGCTAAAGTGGCTGGCTCTGTGTATTTATTTCTGAGGGGTGGTACCAGCATAACTGATTGTTTTTGTTGTAATCTATACAATTTTAAGGCAGCCCCACCTGTGCTATCATTTATATGCAGTTTCATTAGGTTGTTACACAGCTGTATGTCAGCAGCTGGACATTTGTGTGACTGGCCTTGGGGCTCCTAGTACCATCCCATTTCTGGGCTTTCCAGACCTTTGCCAGCCTGTGCACTCAGGGGCTCCTGCTGTGTCTCTGACAGGTCATTGCTATAGACAGGCCTAGTCTCAGGTTACTGGGACTTTACACAATTGGGCTTAAAAATGTCTATGGATGTGCTTATTTATACAGGCACACGTAATATTTTGTAACTTCTTTATGTTAAAAGCAATCCAATCACAACTGTGTTGTTGGAACAGGCTACAACTTCATTCCTTCCAGGCTATAACAACCCTGTGCAATTCCTGAACTGTATTTGTTGTACTACAGGATGAGTAGGTGGAGTACTCTTAGAACAATTGTGTAATGTGTTCTCAGCATAAATCCCAGACCGAGCAACACTTATTTCATATTTGTGATCAAAGAGGGCCAGGAAGGGCTCCTGGATAGATGGAAATATTTGAAGCACATATGTGAAGAGAATATCATCCTGCAGGTAGGGTGAATGACATCAGGTGGGTGAAATGGACAGCAATGAAACACATATGGAGAGAGTAAAAAGCATCTGTTAAAGTAAGCCTCTATTTAACTGTGGTAGAAGAGATTATGGGTATCATGGAAGTGGTGGTTTTTAAAGATGGACAGCTGGAGTAATGTTTCCTGTACTGAGAGCAATGTAAGTATGAGAAGGAGGCAGTGGAAAATCTGACAGATAGCTGGTTGTGGTGATAACAGTCTCAGATTATGTATCAGAGCCAATAGTTTGACTGTGTATCTTATGAAACCAGTGGGGTGAAGGTAGTTAGTAGCATTTGAAGGCAGGAGTTGCTGACTGATGCTATGAAAAAAAGAAAAAAAGGACAATAGTGGGCAAGTGCAAAGTTGCAACGGCATGTAAAAAAGGATGTGTTTAACTTTCCGTGAGACTGTCAACACAGCATTTTTTAAGATGATTCACAGAAGCCAATAGGTAAAATATGGAGGACATACAGAAGAGCTTTGGCTGTGATGGGGCAGACAGAAAAAATAATGTCTTGGGTGTCCTGTATCATAAAACGTGAAAGCCAGATCCAAAGTGATGCACAAGTTGCAAGACTAGTGATGTGATGATGAATCTGCCCTGTTGATATTGATAGATGTGCATTAACATAACTGCTATCTCAGTGTTTATTTTACACTTCTTGTGATGCTCTGGTAGGCATTACTGAGGGTGATTATCAGTTAGAATTATACTGTAGCATGACAAAGAAATACGAGAATTTGATGAACTTTGGGGTTTGCTCCTAAAACTTACAAAAGTGTTAAACGTATTTTTAAAAGGAACTATGCAAAATGGGGATTTGGAGCTTAGAGAAATAGTATTGTTCATTTTAAAAATAACTGTACCTAAGTAAACATATTCTTCTGGTTAAATGCCTCTCTAAATCCAAATTTATGGTACAATAACAGATTATAAACTAGTAAAGGAATAGAATTCTAATCAGAAGTCTGATTATATAGGTATTCATTCCTTTTTTACGGTTTTTCTACATTATTCCTGAGAGAGAGAAGTAATCTGGATTTAGGAATAAAATTGTCAAGTAGTAATGCATAAAGCACCCATAAAGTTTGTGTTTGGCTTTGTTTTGTTTCATTTTCTCCCATTAGTACTTTTTTTTTTTTAAAAAAAAGGGATGCTTTCAGAAATGAGCAGAATAAGAAGGTAATTTTTTCCCCAGTCCTTTTCTCATAAGTGAGAACTACATAGAAGGAAAAGATTAAATCCTAGAATCTTGTTTGGACTGTTCAGTCTTTTCAAGGACATGCAATGTGACAGCCACCTTTCATCTTTTGAGAAGTTATTTGGTCTTGTCACTTTGGAGGAAGCTGGGATCTTCACTCAGTTATTCCCTTACCAGAGTAGGGACTAGGAAATGGATGAGGAAATGCTCTCTGTACAGTCAGTTTTCTATTGATCCTTGCAGGAGAACTACTATTGAAGGTGTAGGTGTAGAACTGAGCACTCTTAGGCTAGCAGTAACTTATCATCCCCTGGGAGCAAGGAGGAAGCAGAGGAGAAATTTGTTTCCAGCAGGATTTTCAGGTGCATAATGTCTCTGGGAGGCTGTAGCTCTAATATTACACTGCTACAGGCTGCATCTCTGCCCTTGTTGTTACAAGCAGTTCTGGTTTGCTGTGTATATATGTAAGTTTCACAATATTCCCCTTTAAAATTCTCTTATCACTTTTACAGGCAGGTATGTGAATGAAAATGAGTATCTAGTAACAATGCTTGGAGCAAGTGATGCTGACATCAAACACAGTGCAAACTCTATGTGAAAAGAAACAGTGATTCCTGTCCAGCACCACCCTCAGAACTCACTAGTCTCAGGTTATCTTTTGAAGGGTGTATAGCTACTCTGACAAATTGCCTGATGGTTTTTTGATGTGGATTAATGTCCACTAGAGGCTAGGATGAGGTCATTGAACCCGTGTTCCCTTGTTCCCTAAGCCAAAAATTTTAGCTCACTGTGCCTGAATTGAAAGGTCTAGGTGACTTAATGTTTTAACCCACTGCAGTGCCAATATCACAGATATTATTGCTTTCTCTTGAAGTCTTTAATACTGTCACAATGACCGCCACCTCCTTGGAAATGCAGGGACAATGAAAGCACAGGAGTAGCAAAGCATTAAACAATTGAGCAGCTATTCTGTGTATGAAAAAAAGCACATTTTCTGAAAAGACCAGCCTCAAAAAAGTGCTGAAATTCCATCAAATGAATCTTTTTTTGAGGGAGTATAAAGAGAACATGTCATAGTTCTTCCCACATGAACAGCCTAGCTCCTGAGTTCTTCACTGACTTCTGTGGTTTGTAAGTGAGCTCATGAGCAAATGTTCTTTCCTGAGAGATCACACGAATGGGTCTATTCCTCTAACTTATTATTCATTACCTCTTAAGATTCCTTAGCAAAGACAGTCATTTTCATCCCAGAAAATAACAAGCAGAGCAGCACATCCAGTTATGTTACACTGACAGGATGTCAAGAAAATGAAAACAAATTGTTTGAGTAGTTCTTCAGGGGATAAAGAGTTCAGTTACCAAGCTACCCACCAGAAACTGTGATTTAGTCATCTGGGATGATTTTATTTCTTTTTCTTCTGTAGGTTTAACCAAATAAATCTCTGGTTTATTGCTAAAGAGAGATATCAGAGAAATTTGGGACTGCTTTTGGCATGGCCATAGTTTGTGGACTGCTGTGCTGACAAGTGCTTGGGTAAAGGAAGAAGCAAATAAGACTAGCTGCCTCCTTATTTGCTCAGGTTTGTTAGCACATGTGTAATTTTAGACTGCCATGCAAAAAGGTGGGCCATCTACTTGGTGATACTCATGGATGTACTGTTACAAGTACAGCATGCCTCTTGCATGCTCTTTCCCTCTCTGAATTTCTGTTTGAATCCTTTACTTCAGGGCTCAAGTCACTTAAAACATTAATTAAAATAGACTGGATGAGTTACAAAGGGAGAGAAGTGAAAATCCAAATGGTTTTACCCTGTATATGTAGAAAAGAGAATTCTGCTAGCACAAATGGAGGATGGAGACTTGTGCTTATCTTCTCTTGAACAGCCTAAATTAATAAACTTCACTTTTACTATGTGCATATAATGCATACGGGTGAAACATCTATACTGCTATTCCCTCATCCAGAGTTGTCGACTGTTGCTTATGGTGTGTCAAGGCTTGTTGATGTTTGGCTGGGAAATACAGACCAAAGTGTTCATGTAGGTATTTAAATCGCCATTACAGAAATTTGTGTAAAGTAAATTGTGAAAGACAGGGATTTATAGCATGATAATTACTCATAGCCAGCTCTCTACTGTACAGTCTTAATTTGTACAAACTAATTTTCAAAGTCAATGTGAATAGCAAATTTGTGACTTTCATTTTAGGCTCTTGCATGTTAAACTCCCAGGATCCCAGATTAACATGACCTTTATCAGCGATGGGGCTATAGAGCTTTAGCAGTGCCAGGGAGGTGCATCAGGAGCTATAGTTGCTTTTGATCTCACAGCACTAGCCTACATCTCATGTAGGTAGTTTGGTGTCCAACCCTGAATGAATACACTTGAAAATGCTAGCTATAGCCCTTGACTGCTGAATGGAAGCTGTACATGTTCTTGTCCTTTACAAATACTGCAGCGTGCTGTGGTGGGTTGACCTTGGCTGGACACCAGGTGCCCACCAAGCTGCTCTATCACTCTCCCTCCTCAATTGTACAGGGGGAGAACACATGACAAAAGGCTCGTGGGTTGAGATAAGGACAGAGGGATCACTCAACAATTACCATTACAGGCAAAACAGACTCGACTTGGGGAAATTAATTCAATTCATTGCCAATCAAAAGTCAGAACAGGATAATGACAAATGAAAACAAATCTTAAAACACCTTCCCTCCACCCCTCCCTTCCTCCCAGGCTCAACTTCATTCCCAAATTCTCTACCTCCTCTGCCCAAGCAGTGCAGGAGGACAGGGAATGGTGGTTGTGGTCAGCTCATTATGTGCTATCTCTGGTGCTCCTTCCTCCCCAAGTTCTTCTCCTTTTCCAGTGTGGGGTCCCACCTATGGGAGAGAGTCCTCCATGAACTTCTCCAATGTGGATCCTTCCCATAGACTGAAGTTCTTCAGGAATGTTCCAGCATGGGTCCTTTCAACAGGTGCAGTCCTTCAGGAACAGGCTGCTCCAGCGTGGGTGCCCCACAGGGTCACAAGTCCTGCTAGAAAACCTGCTGCATTGTGGGCTTCCCATGGGGTCACAGCCTCCTTCAGGGGCATCCACCTGCTCCAGCACGGGGTCCTCCCCGGGCTGCAGGTGGAGATCTGCTCCACTGTGGACCTCCATGGGCTGCAGGGGGACAGCCTGCCTCACCATGGTCTTCCCCACAGGCTGCAGGGGAATCTCTGCTCTGGCACCTGGAGCATCTCCTCCCCCTCCTTCTTCACTGACCTTGGTGTCTGCAGGGTTGTTTCTCTCACATGTTCTCACTCCTCTCTCTGGCTGTATGTTGTTAAGCAGGTTTTTTTCCCCTTCTTAAATATGTTATCCCAGAGGTGCTACCATCGTCACTGATGGGCTAAGCTTTGGCCAGTGGTGGGTCCATTTTGAAGATGGCTGGATCTAGCTCTGTCTGACATGGGGGAAGCTTGAGTCATCTTCTCACAGAAGCCACAGCAGTAACCCCCCCCCGCCAAAACCTTGCCGTGTAAACCTAATATAGCCACTGCATCTTTCTAAAAGCATGAAGAAAAGCATTCCACTTGTCCGTCTGTCCTATGGTCACTTCTTCAGATCAGTAGGATTTAGACTGCTGGGGAATCATGAAATTAAAGCCAGAGCTACGCAGTTTTCCTCACTTTGTTACAAAAACTTTGCCTACGGTCACGGTTTGCAAACAGTTTCAGGAAAACTCAGGAAACACATGGCATGAATTTTGTCCGGTTTTAGAAGCAAAAATTCTTCTCTCCTGTCTTCACGGGAAGGACATTTGGTGGGATTGTGGTTTATGAGTAGATGAAAGAAAGTAGATACTATTTCCACCTGTTATTATTTTAACAGTAGTCTTGCATTCCTATAATATAATATGTCTTAGTGTGTTTATGGGATTTTGAATGCTTTTATGGCATTTTTATAGATTAATTTGTAATAGGTATTCTTAGACCAGAAAATAGAGTCCTTAAAAATTGCATAAAAATTAAAAACACATATAGAATTTTCAGCCAGATTTTCTACCTCCTTCTATGAAAATAACAAGTGTTTGAAAGGAGGATCTTGAAATGAAAGTGCCACTTCAGCTATATTGTGCAGTAACTCATATGGCACTTCAGTAATATTGTGGATTTTTACAAAGCAATTCTTTCTAAAAGTTATTTTATCTTCCCTGTTTTCAATCAGCCTTACAGAAGCTGAAGCACTGGTTTAACTATTCTTTCCATGGCCCTCTTTTCCAATAGCTGATATCCAAAGCAAAGAGGAACATTTCATAGATACTGGAGCAGACATCTCTATATGACATGTTAAGGTCTATTAGAGTTCTGACTTTTAAAAGGTATTAATTAGCCCCTGAACTACATCATATTTTGAAGGAATTTCAGTGATTAAAGGTTATAGAGGGGAATTGTTGATGCAGATATTTTCTGCCGCTTTTTATATTTGTCTTTTCACTAACAGTATATTGACCTTCAATGGAAAGTATCTTGAAGCCTGCTTAAAATATGGGCACTCTATTAAATGCATGATGTTATTTCTCCCATTGCTAAGTGTTAGCAAGGAGGAAAGCTGAGTTATTTAAAATAATATGGAGGCTATGCTGGAATTACTATTATTTTTTTAATAAATAGTTTAATTAAATCCAAGATACAGTGGAAGACCAAGAAGTTTAAGGTACTGCTAACTGTGGGGTACTTTCTATTTCGCTTGTTCTAAGGAGAGGCAGAAGTTTAAACCAACATGATTAGGAAAGCTATCTCTTTATTCCTTGCTGAAACAGACCTTGTGTATTGGATATCAAAGGCTTTTCTGTATATAGTGTTCTTTAAAAGCAGCCGGAGAACAGATGCCACTGCATTGGGTAGCCATTCCTCTTTTGACTGTGGTGAGGTGTACTGCTTGAGATCATGGACATTTTATTTTGGCTTTTGCTGAGACAGTAGTGAGTATTCACTGACTGTTCAGTCCTGATTAAGTCCCTATTACCAGGCACTATGACATTGCTCAAGAGATCTCTAAATCAAGACTCGGATGTCTTTATAAAGCAAATGTTGCAACTGAAGCAGAAATTATGAGGTTGATGCAGGAATTGCTGGATGACATTTATAGTTTCTACTATGCAGGAGGTCAGATGTTCATAATTCTTTGAAGTCTGTGAGTTTCTCCTCTCTTAGGGGACATGATACTCCCCCCATGTGATTGAAGACTGTATTCTAATGCTACTTGGTGATATTCCTTGGTATGCTTGTATGAATAACTAATGTCTGATTAGCTTGTTTGCCACAGTGTGCAGAGATGCATTTTTGTGTGTGTGCAGACTCTTCCCAGAAAAGGAAATAAATACCCAAAAGGAAACAGAAAGGCTCAGAAAACTCCTTTTAGGCTTTTACTTAAAAATAAAATTGTTTTCATTTTCTTTTCTGTCCCCCCCCCTCCCCCCCGAACACTTGGGAAATGCCTCACTTTGCCCCACAGTGCCCTGCTGTTCAAACTCATGGGATTAATGAAATGCAAGCTGTGCTTGAAAAATGCACTGGTAACCCAGAACCTCCAGCCATGGAGGCCCAGGCTCTGAATTTGCCAATCCCTGAATCCATCTTTTCCATTGTCATCTTCAATGGCTCATTGATGCTAGTAGAGAAAGGTGTTTTATCTTTAAACTTTAAATGTTAATCATCCATTAAGTATTGATGAGAAGTGGAATCTCACATCAAGATACTAATTCTGATTAGACATATATTCACTCAGTTTTTCTTCTGACAGTTGTCAGCATATACCTTTGTGCCATGGCACAAACCCATGACCTTGTTTGCTAGTGCCATAGCTGATATTGCAAAGGTCATTGTGTTTATTATATACTTAGTACCTTTGCACATGTGACTGTGTTTTAGTGTTCCTGCAATCTTTTTTCCCCACAGTTCTTATATGCCATTTTAATAGAGAAAAAAGTGTGTAGCTAAGATTTCTTTTCATATCTGCTTAGTTTCAGGCATGGTAATATGAGAGCTTAATGTTATATTCATATGCACTGTCTGCAGATTTCCTACTATCCTATGGAATGTGATTCTGAGAACTTATATAATTTTTTTCAGTACATATGATACAAGTTTTGTCTTTACTAATTTTCGTTCCCCATGCCACTTCTGTGTATTACAAATTTTGTTACTGGAAAATCTCCATACATCTCAATAAATATGTGAAGTACTTGCCAAAGCAAACTACATGGATATCCTGAAAACTATGAAATGTAAGTGTTATTCAGCAGAAAACAAATTTGGTAAAAGAATCAGTCAAACATTTACCTCTTTAAGATGACACCAGGGATGGATTTAGAACATAGTTGTTCTTTGCTCTATTTATAATTTTTGATACTATTAACCCTTCAGGATTTTGTCTAAGCAAATCTTATTCAAGGCAAAACACTAAAGCATCAATAATATGTTGATGTAAGCTAGAGTTGAACAGAAATGCATATTTTTCAGTGAGGATGACTCCTTTTGGAGAACAGTATTCATGTAACTTTTGAAAAATGCAGTATTTGCTGAAAAGAAAGTCCTGGCTTTTGCTTGTTCGTTTGCTTGTTTGTTTGTTTTGCTGTTTGTGCATGACTGTTTCAGCAGTTGTTTCACTGCCTAGTGAAAATCACCTAGTTACTCCAGTGAAGTTACAATCCCCATCTCCTATGTTCTTATATCCCTTTTTCTAAAAAACACACTTGGCTTATTTGGGGCATGGTCATATGCTGCAGTGTGTTTGGTTCTGATCAGGCCATTTGCTGACGTAAGTTTTCTTTTGTCTCCAAAACCACAAACTAAGAAAAAAGCCATCATTTCCTACCTTAAAAGAACTGTAGAATTGCAAAGATAGTATGAAATAGGAATCTGGATTCCTCACTCAGACCTAGTGTAATCCCCTTTTCTTTTGAGCTTCAGTTTCCTGAAGGAGGTTGGGGTAGCATTTGTGGTGTAATTTCTCCAAACAACTATTGGAGAAGCAGCCCATTAGCTCCTTTCAGATGACTTTGTAGATCATCACTAGCCATGGGTAAATCTGAAGCAGAGCTCAGAGGTGACAGGGTCCCTGTCTCATGAACCTTACAGTCTGGACCTTCTCCTGAGTCTGAAACCTGCTGTGAATCCCCTGGCTACCTTTTCCAAAGTCTATGGAAAGACTGCCAAGCAATGAGAGATTAAGAGAGTGATGAAGGGTTAGATCATAACTTGCGTCTGGCCTAGTGCTAAGTATGTCCCCAAGACTTGGAAATGCAGGAGATGTCTCTGCAAGTTAATCTGTGATTAGTCTTTTCTGTAGCACCATAGAATCTTTTCTCTAATTCACAAATTAAGTGTACAGTCAGCAATGACTATTTATTGGCTGGTTGTCTGGAGGAGTGATGTCAGCAGTCAGTATGTTATCACCTAGATACAACTTTTTCAGAGGCAGCTGATGAGATCATCTTTTCTGTATTTATTATTATTAATGTTTTTCCATCTCCAGTCACCTTGTTGAACAATGCAAATTGGAGCATTACTAGACAAGTCTCTAGCCTAATTTGTTGCCATATCTGAAACATGCAATGCCTTGAAGACTAGCAGAAAACACAGGTAGTAAATGTCAATAAGTGACATCTTTCTTTTTATTCAGTGAGAAATTTCACAACCCAACTGTTAAGTTAATCCCCTCTTGTCATTCCTAATGTAAAGATACAACTGCTGATTACCTGTTATTACCTGGATTATTTAGAAAATAAAATCTTTGTCTTTGCTTGGTGTGATTGTGTTCTTGCATCTACCTCACTCCTAAATTCTCTCATAACAGCAGGGCATCTAGAAGAAGCATGTGAAAGATGCTTTTCTGATAGATATTTTTACTTTTTCAGAAAAGAGGAGCACCAATTATTTACAACATTTTGTTAGTCAGGGCATAGTTTAAATCCAAGAAGTCCCGGATCAACACTGCTTAGGTTTTCTAGGAACTTCTTAAAAGATGAATGTATTCAACACTGGGAATGTAGGTGGTTATTGTCTGGTGGAACAGATGGGGGAATCTATGTTTTAAAAAGCTTTCCAGATATGTGGTATTTTCAGAGAGGTTTTGGTGCTTTGTTCTTTTGCACACTGTGAGCACTCAGGGTTGATAAAATAATGTACTGCAATGGATAGCTCCTCAGGGCAGGATTTGGCAGCTTAAGTGGAGACTGATAGGCAGAATCTCTTAGTTTGTAATACAACCTCAGCATAAGCTTGGAAATTTTTTATGTATCACCCTGTCAGTAAAGCCTTTGTTTTGCCATCAACACTCTTGTCTGAACTAGCCTTTGTTACCTGCCATCTGTTTGGATCCAGAGTCCTGGCTTGGACCCATCATTTTTACTTTGAATATGCAGATGCTGCCTGTTTAACAAATATGCCTCCCTACTGCATAACGGTATAACATATATATACTAGTCTTGTTACACAAAATATTGGCTCAGAAATGTATAGTGCAGCAAAATATTCTCCAAACATGTCCCCCTTTCCAATCAAGTATAGATCTGTAGGTAATTTCCTCTTTTCTATATCTTCTCTGAGAAGATACAGGCTATGTCTATGCAGTTCCAGTTACATTTCTTTTGGATTAGAATGAAATATTTTTTCAGTCTCCAGTGTTTGCAGGTACATGCAGTGCTCAGCACTGACAATGTCAGACAGTAGTCAATTTGAGGGTGATGGAGGATTAGAAGCAGTTTCTGCCACTCTAATCTCAGAAGCGCAATAAGCTTCATATTCTGTATTCTGACGCTGTCTGTTGGAACTAAAATCAAAGAAAAGGGGAAAAAGTGCTCAACTTTGGTAAATGTCAGCTGAAGTTGCTAAAGCTTTCTATATATCAGATTATGCCTTTACCCTGGGAGGTCTTTCAGCTTCACCATCTTGGATTTACAGAGAAGACGAATCACCATCAGTATGAGGATAAATCAATGAAAATGAAAAAAAGATAAACTAGCAAATTTTAACTTGATTTCTGACCTTTTTCTTAAAAGTCTCTTGTTGCTCAGAGGACTTTAGACTAACAGGTATATTGCATGACTTGAATATTTTCTGTAAGAGAGGTGATAGGAGAAGCAAATTGGAGACTTTCTAATTGTTTTAGAAATAAAACCTGAATACTTCAAGTCCATGCATGAACCAACGCTCTACCATGAATGGAGGTCAATAAAACATTTTCCCTTTTCACTGGAAAACTAACAATAGTTATCTATTTAAGGGGCAGGGGAGCTTGTTTCATCCTCCAGCTGTTTGAGACAGGAGGCTTGTTTTTCCAAAACTGATGTAGGTTATCCTTAAGGCAAATATTGATTATTTATGTGTGAAAAACGCAAGTACTAGAATTTAAAACACTAACAAGAAATGCTGCTATCTTAAGAAAAATATCTCATTGTGTTTGCTTGTCTACTTAGAAATTATTTTCTGTTTTCAGTATAGTTTCAGGTGGATGCATAAGACTGTGCTAGACCTAAGGATTAAAGATATGGATGGATATTGAAAAATTAATCTATTTGTTAATGAATAGCTGTGGTCCATGCATTTTGAATTTTTCCACAGACCAATAGGCCTCTGGAAAACAAAGAACTTATGCAAGGTGCTCCAGAGTTTACAGAGTTTATTCTTTTATCTTTTCTGTGGGAGGAAACCAGGGAATGATATGGTGAGGTGAAAGTAACTACAGGAATTTGAAGTGTATTTCTCTGCTTTAAGAAAATGTACCAAAGGAAAAAAGGAGTATTCATCACTACGTCTGTGCCTCACTGACAATTACCAGGATCTTTCCATGTGGTTTGCACAGGTATTTACTGTAGCAACAGTGTAGCTCTTGGTTGTCCTGTCATAAAGTTGTATTTTCCTGTAGCAACTCTAAGAGTTTGGATTATATGCAGTTAAGTCTTGGCCACTGATCCATGGTTGCACCTGAAGCAGGATAGTGCATGTGTTCTAGCTCTATTTTTTGATGTTATCCTAATTTTACTGGGTTTTGTAACCAAGTGGTACTCTTGTTATGACTAGCATCCTAGAAAACAACTATTGACTAACAGAGTGTGCATAAAAGAAGAATTTTACAAGTGAAAAAATTCAGAAAAGTTGTATCACACAATAAAAACCCAAGCCATTAAGTAACAGAAGGCTTAAACTGGTGACTTATTTAGCTGAGGTGCTGAACATTTATCTTTTGCAAGAAAAAAAGGTCTGGTCAAACTGTAATTACATATAAAAGGCCACACAGATAATGAATGTATATGAGCATAAATAAATGATCCAACTACAGCTATGGAGAACAACCTCCTTTTTAAAAGATGGGGCTTTAGACCACACTCAGACAGAATCTGCTGTTGATTTTTTATGTAATACTTAGATATAAATAATATTAATGTTAATTAAGTCTCTGCCTTAAAAGAAAGGCTAACACAAGAATTCTAAACATTAAAGATGTTAAGAGAATTAATCACCAGACTTTACAGCATGTCTTTACTCAAAACATGACTGGTTGGAAAACTGGAAGAAAAATAAATGTTATACACTTTATTCCAAAAATGTCAATCAAATTATGTACGCTCCAAGATGAGCAGCAGTACAAATACTAAATTTATCACAATGGAGAGAATAGCTGAATTACACTCAGTGACAAGTACTTTACAAAGAACAACTCTTACCAGAAAAGATTTGGGAGTTTTAGGATAGCTAATTAAATGAGATCAATATAATATATTTTCCATGTACACTATAAATAAAGAATATGTTCATGATTTAAGAATTTGGTAATTACTTTGATGTTTGTTTTTAAATATTTCTTTCAAAAGTAATGCTAATCAGCTGAAGACTTGCCAGAGATTTAGGTTTGGCCTGCATAGTTCAGGTTTCACTGAACACTAAGAAAAGTGTTTAGTATCTACACTAGAGATACCTGATGCAGAAATTTAAAGCTAAGTAGGAACGTGTACTCCTAAAACTACCACAGGCAGCTGAGGAGGCTGGTGCCAACAGGCAGTGCTGGTGTCAGTGCACAAAGCTCAGAGGCAGCCTCTGGTACCAGAGTTCTGCTTTGTGCAATTATCTTTGATTGCATTGCAGTACCGTGCACAGATACAAATGAAGGGTTATCATTACACATCAAGCAGAGCAGATGGATTTTTAGGAGCTGTTTCTTTTCCTCATACTCTGTCACAATGTGCAAAAAGGAGGAAAAATATGAACTCCTGAGACAAACCACAAAGAAATTCAAATCATAGGCAGGAAACAACTGAAGGAGCCAGGGCACTTAGAAATATTTTGGGGAAAAAAGATTTACAAGCACCACACAATCCGGCAGTAGGTTAAGAGAGTAATAAAAGAATATTAAAGAAGGTAAAAGTACACAGCTTGGTCAAGGCTAAGAACTGAAGGGAGCTCAGTACAGTTTTCCTTGTTTGTTTTGGACTCTCTGGCAAAGTGTCTCCATGCAGGGAAGAGGAATGCTGCTAAGAGAATATTTCATTGCCTGTCTCTTACTGGGAGAGACTCCCTGCTATGACCATGCATCTCTGGAAAGGAGAAGGATCTGCTGCCACTTTGATTCAATCCCAGTGTTGCCACCCTGCTGCTTCAGACTGAACCTTGTGTTATATATGCTTGGCACTAGATTGCCTTTTGAATGACATACTTAGGAATTTCAAGTTCCTTAAGAAATAATTCTTCAGTCATATAAGCATAGGCTACATTATCTTACCTGAGTCCTTCTCCATCTTTAATTGCTAGTATGTTACTTCTAGGTTTTGTCAGCTTAGCGCTTGAAAAAGAAAAAAAACCCCGCTGTTTTAAACTCAGCATATTTTATTTTTTTTTACTTCTTACTGCCTCAGTCCTAGATACTTCATTAGTATGTGACAAACTGGGTCCATATGACTTTAAGTCCTGTGGCAGAAGGATGCAGTGCATCAATTCAGAGCTGTTTTTCAAGTGTCACAGAGTAGCTGGGTTTCCACTCGGTGGAACTGGAGAGTGCCAGTTTGCGTCAGATTGATAAATTATGTAAAACCTGGTTTCCTTATGTATTATTAATCACCCCAAACAAAGGAAGACATTTTAATTAATTTGTGATGATTTTTACCTGTTACCTCCAAAGTTAGTTATTCAAATTAAAACCTCCTATTCTGAAGACCTACATCTTGTTAAAAATTGCAGTGAGGCTTTGTCATCAGTGTCTGTTGAAAGATGCAGAAATTTATACAAAAGTCTATAGTGTTTAATTGAGTGTGATATTTTTGAAACATCAGCAAGAGAAACTGTACCCACAATATTTTAATGTAGGAGTAAGTTAGTTGCCTGAACTTCACAGGAGTGCCTGCATGTCAGAGGCATCAATAGTTGAACATGTCATCCCCCCACCCCGCCTTTTTTTTTAGCAGCAGATAAGATAACATAAAACCTGTGATGAATTTTACAATCCCATATAGGTACCTTATAGACTGTTCTTCAAATGGAAATCTGACCTCACTGTGCTTCATTTTGCAATGTTACTTTACTTCACTTTGAAAATAATGTATGTATCAGTGACCATGTAAGAAAAGTATTTCCATTAGGGCTCATTCATTTGTCACAAGAACAAAACTTAAAATAACTTTGCAGCCAAGAGATTCCTCACTGTGAAAAAGTCTTACAGTGGGATTTAGTTTCAGTGTGAACAGCAGAACACAATAGGCAGGCTGATATTTTCTCTCAGCCAGAGGTACAAATTAAGTGCCTGAGGCCACTTCAATGTTGAGATCAAGTTTTTCTTTACTACCACTCTCCTTCCTTGCTTGTCTCACTGAATGCATGATTAAACTACAAAGTTTGATGTGGTCATTGTCTCCTTTTGTCTTGGTAAATGCAAATAGAACCCTGCACTTCTTGAAAAATCTTTATATTAACATTGTCCATAAACTTACAAAGTTGCACTGTGCAGATAGGACTACTTATCCTGCTGTGAACAAATAACTGGTTATGACTACCTGGAAATTAGAGTAATCTGCCTACTTCATATCCTGGAATTAAGAACTGAAATCTATGCTGAGGTGCCTAAATAAAAGATTTTTTTAAAAAAGTGAATTAGTGTTGAAAACAAATGGACATGACTTTCCTTTCTATTCACTGAAGACACTTGGGAGTAATGCCACTCGTATTATATTGGCACAAAATCTGTGCAAGTGAGAGATGAAATGAAGTTGATTGAATTCAGCAGCAAGTATGTGTACACTCTGAAAGTTAGTGTGCTATATCTAGGAACCTACATTTAAACTGTCTGTTTAAGATTTTGTTCTCAGTTTCTCTTATTCAGGAATGAAACATATAGCTGGAAGGCCAAATTCCCCTCTAGAGTACACCAGTGTAAATGAAAGCTCTCTGAAGTCAGTGATGTTGGTACCAGTGAAAGAGATGCCGGAATCAAGCAAAAGGTGTTTTGTTCCTTCAAGAGTTTGCTCCCTTTTGATAGTACAGAGGGCACAAACTTGATAAATCTTATTCCCCTGCTGACAACAGAGATTGATTTGAATGACTGGAAACTTAACAGCTAACACGTCTGAGGAAAAACAAGGTGGTTTCTTTTCCTGCATGTTTTGTGTATACCTCTGCTGTGTCTAATGTGCAGCTTTTCAAAAACTTTTCAGGAAAAATATATTTCTGCATTTAAAATAAAACTCAGATGAGTAACAGGTTTTTTGATAGATACTTTGGATACACTAGCAGGTAGTTCTGATTTATTAATACCATGAAGATTACGGACTTCGATTCAATGTTTACTTGAAAGATTTCCAAATTTTGTAATATACTTTCCCTAATTTATGAATTGGAATTTAAAGGTCTGAAGGAGTCACAGCACAATAGAGATTTTTCAGATCATCTAGTAAGTTTATTTTCATGTAACATGCAAGCCTGTGCTTTTTTAAACAAATATATAACATATTGTTCACATCAAACCCACCATCTTGCCCTTTCTGTCCCCAAATGTATGCTGCACCATAGTAATACAGTTGTCTTCAGTTCAGATTATTGGGTATGCATCATAGGATATGATGATATATGATGATGTTTGACACAATGGGATGTATACAGGACTGCTCTACAAATTAAAAAGAATTCTCAATTTTATAAGAAACAGTTACTATTTTCTAAATGGGCTACAGAAAAAGTGTTAACTTAAATGTCAATATGATTGACAAAATGATGTAAACTGGTATTCCTAGCTGTGTTCTGCTGTGAAAAACAATCAGCAACTTCTAGATAAACTTTAAAACAAATTTTATGCATATAAAAATCTACATTAGTTATTCCCTCAGGTGTTCTAAGTTCAGAATTAGGAGGAAACTTTTTTTTTAAATAAACCATGCAAGAATCTCACACTTCTGCAATGAAAGATTTATCTCTGTTATACATCAACATCCTCCAGGCAACAGTGGACATATCATGGATATATCATTAAGGAATTGTAGAACAGTGCCTATTCATCCTCTTACTTTACATGAAACATGCTGGTCGTGTCTGAAGTTGCACAGAGCCGCTGGCACCTGGAAAAGTACTCTGGGGAAGCACACCATATTCTCCCCCTGTTATTCGAGTCTTTCTCAAAGTATTTCCTAACAACGTTGTCAGAGACAGGATTCTAGACTAGAAGAAATTTTGATCTGATTCAGAGTGACTCAATCTGATTATAGTTACTGTAAAAGGAGACTTTTTTGTCCATTTTTGTGCCTGACTGTCATGTTTTCATGACACTTTAGTGCAGTTGTTAAATACCCATTTACTCCTTTCATGTAAATGCTCACTAATAAAATGACAGCTTACAGCACAAATAAACAGTTTCCTTCCAAGGCTTATTTGTGGTTATTCAGCCTCTCTTACAGTTCTCTCCCAAAAGTTTCCACATAGTTCTTGCAGTTGAGAACTGCGTTTAACAGTGTAGTTTTGAAATAGTGGTCTCACCAATGCCCTCTAGAGAGGCAAAGAAGCAGTCAGGCCTCAGCTTGCTGCCATCTGGTACTCTCTCTTTTCCATACAGGAGCATTTTTAGCCTATTTCGTGAAGTGCTGTAGGGAGTGTTTGTGATGAAGTGGCTATCTATGAGGACACAAGAGCACTCTCAGAGTCACATCTGGATGATCTCTTGCACTGTTCTCACTCTGTTCTTGTGCTGTCATGTGACAATTCTTCTCCAGGTATGTGGTGAGTGGGTCTGACGTATGCACTAAAGATCATACAGATTGCTAGATGTTGATGTAAGATTTTCCCCAGTCAGAGTAACAAACCTATGGTTCATGGTTGTCTTCTGCTACGGTGTAAAGTATGCTAACTGGGAACCTTGGGTGTATTTGATCTGTTCTTCTTCCTAGAATTACAGCCACGTCAAGCATAAGTGGCATGTTGGCTTCTTTTTATCTGTCCTGAGGCACATAGCTAAAACCTGAAATGGTCTGAAATGCTTTTGCATAATCAAAGCCTTCGACCTTAATGTAATGAAACTCAACTGTACTTGTATTACCTGTAATTAAACAATTTCGGACTACATGGTCTGAGTACTTTTGGTATGAAACTATGTTTTAACTTAATAAAACAACTTAATCTATTCAAATGAAAAAAAAAAAAAAAAAAAAGGAAAGGATCTTGATAAATCTTGAAACATAGCCACTCATTTCTTCCGAGGCTCCATGTTCTTTTGAAGACTGACTTCATGTTGACTCCTTAACTGAACAGTCTTGAACTTTTCTTTTTTCCAAACTTTGTATCCAAAATCTGTATCTCATCTGGTCTTTATCTCACAGCTGTGATAAAGCAAAAGAGACCATGTTAATGATTTTAACTGAGGATGATATTCTCTCTTCTGAATCATTTTGAGATAAAGCTTGCATAGCATATGCTCTTTTGATCTTTTCAGAGAAACAGCAAGCTCTGTAGTTTCCTGTCAAGATAATTTAAGTAAGCACCAGTGAAGCTTTGAGAGATATTAGAAACCTAAAGATCCCAAGAAAAATGGGTCATAGGAATGTCTGAAGTAGAGCACACCTGGCTTAAGTACTCAGAAAAGTCTGTTTCTGAATCATTCTGAATACTCCAGTAGTCTGTGCAGTTCTGGGCTCACCAGTATGAGAGAGACATGGACATACTGGAGAGACCCCAGGGCCACACAGGTGATTAAGGGACTGGAGCTTCTCTAGTATGAGGAAAGGCTGAGAGAACTGGGACTGTTCAGCCTGGAGCAGAGAAGGCTCAAGGGGGATCTTATCAATGTCTATAAATACCTGAAGGGAAGGTGCAAAGAGGCTGGAGCCAAGCTCTTTTCAGTGGTGCTCAGTGACAGGACCAGAGGCAATGGGCACAAATTGAAACACAAGAGGTTGCTCCTGAACATCAAGAAATACTTTTTCACTGTGAGGGTGACTGAGCCCTGGCACAAGTTGCCCAGAAAGATTGTGCAGTCTCCTTCCTTGGAGATATTCAAAAGTCCTCTGGACACAGTCCTGGGCAACCAGCTCTAGGTGGCCCTGTTTGAGCAGAAGGGTTTGGACCAGATGATCTCCAGAGGTCCACTTCAACCTCTATCTGACTTTGTGTGATCCCTTTTGAGGCCAATTTGCCATTTCTAAGATCAAGGGCTACAAGTGTTTCACATTTTTTGAGAGCAGCATTTTAAACCATTAGTGCCTGAGTGTGAAATATGTAGCAGTGGCCTGGATAAATGTATTTTTGTTTGGTTTCTGTCTCATTTCCTATATTGTAAAGGACTTATGAAGGGGAATTTTCTGCTGTTTCAGTTCATGATATTGCTGAAACAACATGTCCTTCTTCTCTTGCTTTCTTTGGGAGTTCTGTACAGATAATATCCTCTAACTTCACTGCTATTTATCTATCTTCAATTTTTTTTTTTTAAACTCTCATAGCTTTTGAATATCAATTTTGACATGGTGTTTGACCACTGATCTCTTGTTGGCCAAGTATCAGTGTCACCTTGTGTAAACAGTTTCTATCCTTAGAGCAAACTTACATAAAATATATTTTTTTTTAGCTTCACCAAGCTTTTATTTGACAAAAATATTTTTTGCAAATTCTGCAGAGTGAATCTGACTGGTGTCATTGCTGATATACACATATGCAACATACATAGTATGGAAATTAATATTACTAATAGCTAAGTGAAGAAGAAGTACTTTATACTAACCAGAAAGTCAGACTGCTTGCAAAAAGATAGGAAAAACAGCAGAAAAGGTATATCTGAACTGATTTAGGTCATTCACTTGACTGAAGACAGAAAGTTGTACTAGTAGGCTTAAAAATAAAGACCCTAACAAATGCATGAATTGTACAGAGAAAAAAAAAATCACCTTGGGAAACAGGGTTTATCATAAATAATACACCAAAGCTATTTGAACAATCTTTGGCAGGAGTGAAAAGAGACTCAGAGGAGTTGGGATTATAAATTGGTTAATGCTGAGCATTAGGGGGAACATAGCTGGAACCTACATGTTCAATTCTAGGAGCCATATTTTAGGAAAGAAATTATGGAGCATGAAAGGTCTGAGGCTGAAAGATCAACATGAATCAGAGTTTTGGAGATCTTAATTATAAAAATCACTCAGGTGTGGCCTTTGATATACAGACTCAAATAAAAGGAAATTGGAAACCATCTCCTAGACATATTTTATGGAGGAACTCAAAGACAGCAACTGCTGCCAGGCAGAGGTTTAAACTAGTTAGTTACTGCTGTGGGGCAGCCTACACTGCAAAACAGTTGCTTCCTCACCATTCTCTCTTGTTTGCTACCTTGGAAAGGGTTCAAAATATTTTTTAAGATCAACAAAACTGTGTGAAAAAGATGTTATTTATAGAATGCAATTAAAACTTTTAACTAACAAACAGTTGACAAATTCTCTTGTCTTTCAGAAGCATAAATAGACTCAAATAAAGGTTGAGTGGAAAAGGAAAAATACTGTCAGAGCAGATTATTTTCTTAGACTACCTTGTTTGTTCAGCAGTATGCTCACCTGCTCTAGAATAGCAGGGGCTGAAAACAGTGAACAGGCATTATGCCCTTTCCAAAGTGTTCATCTCAACAGTTGTGTCTGCCTTCAAGGATGTTGCTGTGCTCAAAATGACTGGCCAAAGAAAAGAAGGCAGAAAACAAGCTCTCATAGTGCAAAAGTTCTTCCCTGCAAAGAATTTGCAACAGAGCAAAGCAGCACAAATAGAAGCACAAAATACTATTCTTCACTCACTAAATAAAGTAAAAAACTTCACCCTTACAGATTCAATATAATGATACTGCCCTTGCCTGCCACTGTAGCAACATTAACATGTGGGCAAAGACCACAACATAATTCCCTTCACAGTCTGGCATCAGGCTAAATGCAGTAAACTAGTTCACTTCTGTGCATAGCTGACCAATTAAAAAAAAGGTTTGAAAATATGGTTTTCTTCCTAAACTACGCTGAATTTCTGTATTCCTTGTGAACTGTGGAATTTAAAAAAAGAAAAAAAACTTAGGAAAAAATAGAATACTGAAGAGAACTTCTCAGCTGTTCCCCCACCACTGCCTTTCTTCCCAACATGAAGTACCTCGGAAGTCAAACCTGAATATTCATATGTCCCTAGAAAACATATGGCAAGCCTTCTTACCAGGACTCTGAAGCCCGGCGACTTCTTTTAACATGTTTACATCATCTGTATTTCATGACAGAATGTGTACTCAAAATGTAATTGGTCCACTCAGCTCAAAAGTTCATCTTCTCACTCAGGAAAGGGTAGTCCTTTAGGTGAAGCAGAGGGAGAAGAAAAACCATGATTATTTTCTTCTCAGCTGATTTTCTTAAAATTGTTTCAAGTGTGGATGACAGTGTGGATGAGGGAAGACAAACTTCCTGTATGTAGCTGTGATGAACTGGAGTACAGAAGAATAGGCCAGTGTGGTTTATTTTTTTTCATTGATAAGTGTAGACAAACAAGTGTCTTGGCACTGTAACTGTCTCTTCCTGAAAAGAAAAGCCAATTATTTGAGAATATCATGTTTGGCCATGAAGGTCACAGTTACTGCAGTTTACATCATGACTGCCCACTGCAATTGATCTCAAAAGGAGGAAAAAATTCGTTTTTGTGTGACCATGTCCTTTAATCTCCAGCTTAGTCCTTTTAAGATCTATCTCTTGTCTGCTTCACTGTTAAGCCATCTACCAAGGTAACATAATTCTACCCTCTTGCAATCTCTGGTGAACATTGCTAGAGAAGTGATGAGTCATGATTTCTTAAGGAAATAACCAAGAAAAAGTCTTCTTTTGGGCTTACTCATTTGCTTAGAACCTGACACTGAGAAAACACTGGAGACTTTATGTATGAATGAAAGATATGACAAAAAAAAAAAAAAAGACAAATACTAGTTATATTCCTTTGACTTTGTTCATATTGAAAAGGTGTATAGGTTTTTATGAATTTAAGCCCCAAACATCATAACTTATAAACAGAGAAAGTGAAAGAAACTTCAAGTATTGCTGAGTCTTAAAGAAGTTCTGTAGATATCTCTTAGAAAGGAGTTGATCCCTGACTTTCTTCAGCAAAGACCTGATCCAATAAGTAGCATATAAAAGATCCTAGACTGAGGAAGGAGAGAAAAGTCTAGTCTGTGTAGCAGGGACCTTTCTAGCTGTTTCCAATCTTGTTACTTCTAGTGGAGACATCAATGTAGAAGAAGACAACGCAATGGGGCAGAAGAAGGAACAGTCAGTGGGTTCAGTCCTTGGTTCTGCTACATACTTCTTGTTGGGTTTTGGGCAAGTTAATTTCTTTCTCTCTGCTTCAGATTCCCATCTATAAAATGAGAGCATAATGGAAAAATTGAACAATTAATCCACTTTTAAGGACTGCAGAATTTTGGCAAGTCACTCTCATATTCTGAATTGTTGTTGCCCATCACAACTGCATTTTATTACTATGTTAAGATACCATATAATAAAATACAAAGGAAACATACTTAATAAAGAACAACATAAATGCCTCTTCTTCAGACATGTTGATAATATTTTAAAATGCTACCATTTTGAGGTGGTTTGAAAACATTCATGTTTAGAAGCCTTCTAAGCAGCTGAGGCTGTTTCCATGCATGCATATGATTATGTATGCAAGAAACTGAACAGCAGAGTGATGAAAAATAGGCAAGAAAGGCTGTATAGAAAGCTGTGTGTGGGCAGCATCAATTATAAATTGAATATACGTGGCTAGCACTATCCATTTTAAACACAGAAATGTACCATTAACTAGTTATTGATCATAAGCCATAATTCCAATGCCTAAATTCTAATATATTATAAATAAATACATTAAAATTATGTAAGATGAACTATATTCTTTCTTGTAGGAAAGCAATTTAAATATTTTTTGAGTATGCTATTAATATTTCCATTACTCGATGTTGGCAAAAATTTAATACAATAAAGTAATGTGAGGTTTTTTTCTACAATACAGAGGGATTTAATGAATTAAATGAATTTGCATTTGAGTCCATCTGAGGAAACTGGATTTTGTTCCTGTCTGATAAAAAGTATGAAAGAAAATATCACAGATACATAAGGTTAAGAAGCTGCATTTTCTGAGGCCAGCATCCACTCTCCACCTCTTCCATCTCTGGCCCTACTGCATTCATGTTCTCCTTTACTATGGAAGTGTATAAAAGGTATAAAATGCCCTTACTGCACATATGATTTTTTTTGCTATTTTGTATTCTTCAATACTGAACAGCAAAGTGCTTCACTGAGTGTCCCGATCCAATGTCGGGGAAGGTTTCGATAAGATTCCAAGAGCAAGATTAAGACACAAACAAGGTCAAACGCCATATAGTCAAAAGAGCTTTTATTATCAAAAGTATCAAAAGTGGAAAATGGTGGCGATAGGATAGAATGGAAGTAAAGGTAGAAATTAAGCAAGCAGTCGGGATAGGATTGCTAGGATGGTCACCACCATGGATCCAGTGGCATCCCGTTGGTCCTCAGGCAAGCAGTCGGTGGTGGGAGTTGCAAGGACGGTCACCACCATGGATCCAGCAGGTCCTCAATCTTCAATTCTTTGGTGGTGAAAAAGGCCGCCACAGCTTGTCTCTACGGTTTTTTATAGGGCATATTTTGATGATGTCATGCGCTGCAGGTTTCATCTATCACAGGACCTTCACGTGATTGACACCAGATCAGCTCCAGCCTGTTTCCTCCCCTGGATGCCTCAATGGCCTGGTAATCGTCCTTATGGACAGAGGAGTGTCCTGCTTAAACAGGCCATCTTAGAGACAAAGGGCTCGAGATAAGCAGTTCACAGTTCCTTGAGATGACGGCCCAGTCCCTCACTTCTAACAATCTTTGAGGCAAATGGTTCAAGATAACAATTCAGTCTCTTACAGCTGAGCTTGCTCTCTTCCTTGCAGTTGAGCAAGATAGTGTGCTGAGTGTTCAACTCTGTGTCTTCACAGTTGAGGTGATAGCACTTCTGCAATACAGTAGAAGTGAACTTTTGAGATTTCCTACCTCTCAAGTGTAAGGACTCCAGATGGTGCTTACTTCCTTCCACTCTCCATAGAAGAGCAGTGTCATCAGTCAGTTGCCTATGATTTATAACTTTCCTCCACCCATCCTCATAACCGCAGAATAGTTTTTACTTTGAACATAGTGTTACCCATTAATTCATTCATAATCAGGGAACTAGTATTTATAAACATAATTAAACACAGCAGTCTTATACTTAATAATAAATAAAGTTCATTAGGAGTTGATTATTTTTAGACTTTATAGAAGAAAAGCTTCCCCTCCTCCCGCAACAACAACTTGATGCCAAATATATGCTTTATTTGGTAGTAAAAGTCCTGAACATAGGTACAGATGGTACACAGAGAAGGTTTGAGTCACCTGGGAAATCTCTGTACTTTGGGAAATGTGGGGACTAGCCTTGGTGTGAAATCTTTCTTATTGACCAGGGATGGCTGGCACTATATTACGCTAGCCAGCCAAACTGGTCCCCTGCTGGCAGAGAAACCAGACCTCACTTTCCATTTCCTGGAGCTGCAGAACCCATTTTGTTTCATTCCCTGTTATGCTGCAGCCATGGAAAAGAGACTTTCTTTCTGTTAGCCCTGATAATTGTCACATTATTCAGGCTTTAGATAACATACTGTGGGTGAACAAGCCCACAATTCATTCTTCTTCCACACCAACTTTAGATATGTAGCAAATGAACAATTTAAGTTACCATTTTCGCACTTCATTCTTTTTTCCCCTGTGAAATTACCCCATGTTAGGTACAAAAGCTTGTACAAAGAACTCCTTTCATGTTGAAAACCCATGTAATTTACTACAGATTACTTTTCTGACTATGTGTGACTTTTAATGCCAGTGTTCTCTTAGGTGAAATAAAATGATTGTCATTTGACATTGCTTTGCTAAGTTTGGGGGGAATCCTGAATGATCTGTTCCTGGATCCTGCTGCATACTAAAGTTGTAGGATTTACCAGCTTAGCTCTCTCTACATTATAGTTCTTTCCCTCATTTTTCCCTCCTCAATGTATATTATTATAACTCTTCCTCTTGAGCCTTATCAGTATTTCTTCAGATCCTTTTTGTCCCTCTTTTTTGCTTCCAGCATTAATTTTCATGGTTGTGCTATGCTAAATTTTCTGCTTCTTATATTTATTCACCTCCACTCCTCCTCCTTTCACTCTTCAGCAGAACGACATGGCCACTTTTTCTCCACACAGAAATTTGCTTTCCTTGTTGACAGACTTGTCTCTGGCTAAATGTGAACATGGCTTTTCTTTTTGTTGAACACCTCTATAATATCTTTTTACCTGACTTGTGAGTATGAGCTGGAATATCAACTCTGACGTTTTAACTTAGGCCACACATTGGATCTCAGTTTTGAAGTTCAAATGGTAATGTTTTTCTCATGTAGTCCTTTCCTCCCTCCACTTCAGTCTGGATTTTGCCAACTTTCCTGAACTCTGAATGTTAGGTCTTGTCAGCATGTGGGTGGAGGAACTCCAAGTTTATTGGGCAAAGCAATGCTTGTCCCACAAAGTATTATAGGTCTGTAAGGAGCCTGCTACATGTTTCACATGGTAAGGAGGAGTGTTGTGCTTCCTGTCGTCTGGCGTAAATAAGGATCAGTTGCAAAACCTAATCTGAAAAGCAAAGCTGTGGTATGGCACCAGCAGGATGCACAAGAATGGCATCAGTAGTTAGCCAGGTCTTCAGTTGAGATCTATTAGCAGTGCTAAGGTTAAATCAGTGGAGCTGGAATTAAGTTGAAAATATAGTCATTTATTTACCTTAGAAAATAAGATCTGTATTCTGAACACCTGGATGACTGTGCAAGGTTTGAAAGGGACAGATGGAAAACTTTGATTTTTATTTTGCATTGAGTATTTGTCCTGTGTTTATTTTGCAGATCCACATCCTCAGTCTGCTGACAGATGGAGAGGAAGAGGACAAAAGAGAAATGAGCAACTCTGTTGATAGTTTCCACTGGGATAGGCCTAGATACAGTTCATAGGACCAGATACTTCTGGAGGGCAAGTGTGACTGTTAGTCACTCCTACCCTAGATGCTCCAAATTAGACAATTAACTCATCTTGTGGTCCTAAAAGGCTCACTTACTGCTGAAGCACTTCAGAATTTGATCTGGTAATTGGCAACTTTTAGCCAGCACTGACATCAAACCTTGTCATGGAGTAGGGAAGAGGGGAGTGCTGTACTGTGCCACACTAGTCACAAAACCCAAACCTTCCTACTGTAAATCATTAAAGATCCCTTGACAGTATTCAACGCAGTGATGGCAAAACCACTACCTTGGGCACAGGTCAATTTGAATCACTCTGTTCTGCCTGTCAGTTACCCTTTTAATTTTACATGGATATTGAGTGTATCTTCATTTATGGGATTACTGTATGCTCTTAAACACCTGCTGAGATCCAGCCACCAGCTGATGGTAAAGCAATCCTTGTAAAGTCAATCTATTGTCAAATGTCTAGGTTTTCAGATGAAATGTCCTGTTGTAGGTGTTGAATCTTTCCATAAATATCAAATTTTCCAAGCAATGTGGTTTTTAGTCACTAGTCAGCATACAGCGTGAGCTCTGAGAAAGAAGCTGTTCTAAACATAAAGAAAAGAAAGAGCGCCAGTGCTGAGGACTATACAATTTAAGGTGTTCTTAGGGCTTTCTGAAGTGCTGGCCATGTTGACAGGATTACTTGCAGGACAGTAATATTTCTCATAAAAATCAGAGATGTGATTGTACTAAAGCAGATTCAAGGTAGTTCTGTCCTCTGACTTGGCAAAACATGGGTACAGCTCACTTAGACTGCAACAGTGTGTACAAAGCTATGCTTGTGCGGGTGGGTGCAGGCAGATGCATTACCCATTTCCCTGTGATCTGAAGGAGCTGCACCTCAGACATCTCTGATATGGAAGCTGTATCATTGTATTAGAGAAGTTCCCTGCTTTGCAGCTAGTAAGACCTGCTCAGAACAGGATGAATTGGTCTGATTACCGTACAAAGATAGTGCAGAGATACAACTTCTGAACTCAGGCTGCCTCATATTTGATCAGTCCACGTGGGGCACGCAGAGGAGCTCTGAGCCATCATTGTTTCCCTGTGTACTCCTGTCCTGGTTTCAGCTGGGATAGAGTTAACTGTCTTCCTAGTAGCTGGTACAGTGCTATGTTTTGAGTTCAGTATGAGAAGAATGTTGATAACACTGATGTTTTCAGTTGTTGCTCAGTAGTGTTTAGACTATAGTCAAGGATTTTTCAGCTTCTCATGCCCAGCCAGAGAGAAAGCTGGAGGGGCACAAGAAGTTGGCACAGGACACAGCCAGGGTAGCTGACCCAAAGTGGCCAACAGTGTATTCCATACCATGGGACGTCCCATCTAGTTTAGGAACTGGGAAGTGGGCGGCAGGGAATCGCCGCTCAGGGACTAGCTGGGTGTCTGTCGGTGGGTGGTGAGCAATTGCACTGTGCATAATTTGTACATTCCAATCCTTTTATTACTACTGTTGTCATTTTATTAGTGTTATCATTATCATTATTAGTTTCTTCTTTTCTGTTCTATTAAACCATTCTTATCTCAACCCAGGAGTTTTACTTCTTTTTCCCGATTTTCTCCCCCATCCCACTGAATGGGGGGGGAGTGAGTGAGCGGCTGTGTGGTGCTTGGTTGCTGGCTGGGGTTAAACCATGACAACTCCTAAATACCCTAAGTCTGTACAGATGGTCCAAGGCAGGGTATGTCAAACTCTGTCCCAGGTGCTCCCAAAGATCCTGAAATCTTTATTTACGTTTATCTCCAGCTTAGTGCTCAGGAAGACAAGCTGTTTGACTAGTCAGGAATAGGCAAGTTATTTTTTTTATATTGACACACACATTTCAATTTAAACATAATGATGTACAAATTAGCAAAATTCTATTTTTGTTGTGAGATTTTTTCCGTGTTAGGTCATTTAATGTCAAAACCAGCCACTTAAAATACATTTTTTAGCGTAACATATCTAACAAGAGCACCCTTTATTATGACATGACATTTCATTGCTTCATATTACCTTTTATAATACTGTGCCCTTGTCCTGGTTTTGGCTGGGTTAATTTTCTTTCTAGTAGCAGGTATAGTGTTAGGGGTTGGATTTAGGATGAGAATTAAGTTGATAACACACTAATGTTTTCAGTTGTTGCTAAGTAGTTATACTAAGTCAAGGATTATACTAAGTCAAGTTATACTAAGTAGTTATACTAAGTCAAGGATTTTTCAGCTCCTCATGCCCAGCCAGCGAGAAGGCTGGATGGACACAAGAAGTTGGGAGGGGACACAGCCAGGGCAGCTGACCCAAAGTGGCTAAAAGGAATATTCCATACTGTGTGATGTCATACCCAATATATAAACTGTGGGGAGTTGGCCAGGGGGTGTATTCCTGCTTCGGAGCTAAGTGGGCATCAGTCAGAGAATGGTGAGCAATTGCATTGTGCATCATTTTGTATATTCCAATTATTTTATTATTATTATTATTGTCATATTATTATCACTGTGTTATTATTACTGCATTATTATTACAACTACTGTATTATTATAATTGTTATTATTATTATTTTTTTCTTCCTTTCTGTCCCATTAAAATTCCTTTATTTCAACCCATGACTTTCACTTTTTCCCTGATTCTCTCCCCCATCCCACTGGGTGGGGGGGAGTGAGCGAGCAGCTACATGGTGTTTAGTTGCTGGCTGGGGTTAAACCACGACAGCCATTACATGCACTAAAGCCAACATTTTGAACTGTAAGAACTCTTGGTCTAAATATAAGAGCACAGAAGTTCATGGTAAGCACTTTGAAAATATATCTTTCTCTAACTTTATCAATTTGAAAACATACAAAACACCCCTCTCAAACTCATACAAAATTCTTTAAAGAAATCTACTTTTTTTCACAAACTTTCAGGTTGTAGGGACCAAAAATAAAGCAATAAAATACAGCATCTAACAAACACAATAAATCCATAAAACACAGCGACTACCATAGCTTGTTTAACTCTCTGTCTGAACATACAGAAATGAGATTCATAAGAAAAAGTCTATTTAGGAATCTAATGCAATAATTTATGCTTCTATCTCCTGTGGTCAAAGTCAGAAAGTATAAGCCTTTGTTCCAGACAGCTGCAAGCGAGTCACACCTGAGGCACCTGAGCCTCCTCCTCTTCTGCTGTATGAACTGTTTCTTTTTGGAACAGGAGTGTGGACTAGAGAACTTCTAGCCCAAGGTTATATGTTCCACATCTATTTTTAAAAAAATAAGTCAGTTATTTACAGTTGTAGTCTTAGGCATTTTTATCACACTGTAATAAGCTGGAACCTTGTCTTTAGATGACTTGAATGGGGGTTTTAATGAGAAGATACTGCAATGCATTTAGTCCTTGTCACGAGTAAACAAGCACCTGAAAAGGCCATCGTTTTTAAAAACAGTGTAAATCTGGTTCAGATGTGCTGTTTGTATGTGAACGCAGAATTTTCAAAATAGAAATGATGTCTTTAATAAAAGCACTTTATAATGTTATAATGTTATAACTTAAACAACATGCATTATTGGACATGAGCCTCAGAGGCATCATCTGGTAGCCTTAAGGACTGCTGCAGTCACATTCGTGCACAAGTAGTGATCCTCGTGTTTAAGAGAGGATGTTATTTAGCCTCCAAAGGCTATGAGGGATTACCACACACAAGGCACTGACAGAAGAATTAACAGGGAAGGATGAAAGAAAACCACTTTGGCAAAAGGTCATTAGGGGTTGGAAGGGAAGGAGGAAAGCTTTCTCTGCAGCTGTTACAGGACATGTCTATATAGAGATCATCTACTCACATTGAATCACTATAGAGAATATTTTCTTAAAGGTCTTCATATTCAAGAGTTTAAAAATACTGTCTTATCTCTTCTGAATCTTTACTATACAAGCTAAGACTGCTCTGAGTAACTGTGACCTATCACAGTTCACAGTTTGGATACTGATGACTGAAATATGTGTGTGAACTTGGGAAAGTGAATAGTCAAAGCACATGCCTGTCTTTTCTGTTTGAAGAACCTGCATATTTTAGGACTCAAGAACATGTATTTTGTACTCATTTGCTCTTCAGCTATGTATTTTGGACAATGCAATAGTCTCTTACAAACCTGACCATGCACTTCACGCAAATACATGTTTCCCTACAGTTCATAAGACTGACACAGTCCTTGCAGCAGATCCATAAAAAGGGAGTTCAAGATAACAGCTGAGACATTATCAGCAATGCTGCTGGGTATAGGTGTGTGCCTCATCAGCTGAGCTGCAACGCAAATGGTTTTCATAGCAGGGAAAAGAATCAAGAGGTAGATGAGAGAGGGTTGAAGGATGACTATTATGTTTTCAGCAGCTTTCCACCACTTCCAGTTGGTTTAATTTATGTATTGGTCTAAACCAAGACTTTAAATGTTTGGGGTTTTTTCCCTATATAGTGCTGTGCTGAAAAGTTAATCTTTTGACTGAAAAGGTTGTGGGTTTTATTTTTGTGGTCTCTTTCTTTAGCTGAAAACTGCACTGAAATCAATATGGGTCTGTAAAATGTTCCAACTTCTGTGAAATACTTATTTTAATGAAAACATACTTGGCTGTAAATGTTCCTATGAGCTCTAATGAGAACCACATAAAACATTTCTGAACCAGTGAGACCATTAGGTTGCTTTAAGCTAGATGATCTTTTCCCCTTTATTTTTACATTCATGTTTCTAAGATTTAGCATTAACTGTACTTTCTCCCACAGTGAGATTTTAAGTGAAAGATTTTAGCCTAGCTTTTGCTCCCTAAATTCAGGATTCTTATTTTCTCTATTTTGGTATGTAGAAGCTTTGTTTGCCTGGAGCTTTTTTTTTCAGTGTTCTGTACTGCTTTTTCTTTTTTCTTGATAGCTTTGACATCTTGGCTGCTGAATTTGCCTTGCTTCTTGTAGTAAGACAGAAATTAATTAATCTACTTCCCTAATTGCACAATCAAAATAAATGATGTCCACAAATTAGAAGGCACAGAAATCGCATGTGCATTTTGCATGCCTATATAATGCCCAACAATAAATAGTTTTCATATAAATTGCATGCTTAATTAATTGCTTTAAAATGTCCACATATTCTTGTGCAAATACTTCTATGCTTGCAATTCATAAAAAGGAAAGACAAATTAAATTGCCCTTCCACATATGAAAATAACACCCTTGATGTATCCTGGCTGTGCTTGGTCATCTGCCCTCTCCCCAGTCATGGTGATAAATTTGGATGAGATCCTTATTCTCTAAATTGCCACCGGGAATCCAACAGATTTCATTTTCTCCTGAATTACTGACATGTGAGGTTGTGTTGTTTGGTTAACTTGAACACATTGTAATATGACTGATACATAAATATCCTTTGGCTTTGAAGAAAAATTGTCCCAACAAGAAGTAAAGAATAAAATAAACAGGCTACTGAGGGAATGAGGAAATTTTGTGGATTTTGATTTGACTGCATGTTAGGGTAAATTAGTGATTTGAATTATTCATTGGTAGTTAAAATCTACAACAGTGTAATTTACAAATATCCCTAAACCAAGATTACACATTAATCTGTCTCAATGGACAGAAGTTAGTTTATAAGGATGACCATGAAGAAAATGTTCTATCTTTTTAATTAAAAAAAGAAAATAAAATCAGTAGGTCAACTGATATAAAATCTCCCGCTAACATAGTCATTTGGTTTTGACTTTATTTCCTGAAAGAAATGGGCTGAAACTAGAAACAAAACTACAACATATTTTGGATTGATGAGTTTTCTTGTAACCCCAAACTGCCTTTTTATTGTTGTTTGTTTGGAGGGTTTTTGGTGTTTTTTTTGTTTGTTTGGTTGGTTTTTTATATGAACCTATGTAATCTCAAGGAACTGAAGGATATCAGTACTTGAGTTGTTCTACAGAGATAATCAGTAAACTTTCCAGACTACTTAAATTTCTGGATTTAATGGGGGGGTCTTTGGGTTTAGGAAAAGGAAGAATATGTCCAAAGATGCCATGTTTAAAATTGCCTTATCTTTCTGGATAATGTGTGTAACTCTTACTGTAGAGCATTATGTTTACTCAGCTCAGAAAGGGAAACAGATTCTGTATTCTTCATTTAGGAGCAGGCTTTAAAAGGATCAGGGTTTTTAGATTAAATAGACATATGGAACATGGAATACATTGTCAGATTTTCAACTGACTTCTTTCCCATGCCCTCTATATTCTTTTTCCATACCACTACTCATCCATCTCACTAAACAGGAAAAGATCAGCTTGCAGATTTCTGCTAAAACAACAGAAGCTTCTTTTGCAGCTTGACTGGCTCCTTCCATATCTATTGCTTCTGCAGCTGTTGCTGAATAAGCAGCTGCTTCCTTCACATGCTCTGCTGCTGAAGCTGCTCCTCAAGCCTTGCTGGCGGCTCAGGTGGTGGCACAGCTCCTTAGCACGTCAGAAGCGGGCTTATGGCTGTGGTCCCTTCTGAAATGGTTGCATGCAAGGTCACCAGAGACCCACGTGGAATAGGGGATTCTGAGGACAGTGGACTGGTAGGTTTTGGGCACAGAAATGTGTTCTCCAGCACTGCAAGTACTGGCAAAGGGAAAGGGTAGAAAGGCATGAAAAGTGGAGAAATTGGGCTGTAGGTAGGACTCTGCTCTGTCTGAATCCTGGCAAAGTCCTTTCTTGAAGTCTGGTATCAATGGAAGTGGCTGAGAGCTGGGATCACCTCTATGTTGTAATTTACCTTATGTTTAAATTGAGCTGAGCCAGCCCACCTTAAGGAGATTTGTGGCTAGGATGTCTTTGGGGTTTGAGCTGTAAACTACAAAGTCCTGCAGCCTGAAGTCCTTTATTTAAGTCTTGTACTCCAATAGTGAAAACTCAATTTAACTATTTAAGGAAGGGATGATTTTGGGCTCATGCTTGGGCCAACTGGCTTCAAGCATTCCTCACAGCATTTCAAGATGGACATAAAAGAGCAGCAGCCATGGAGGAATGAACGAGGGGGAGAGAAGCATTGAGAGGGAGATGCTGACAGCAAGACTCAGGCCCACATTAGCAGATTAGGAGTGTGAAAGGCATTGTTTTTATCCAAGCTCGAATAAGGTCAGAACACATGGTCACCACAAGAAGAATAACTTGACAGCATTAATGCCCAGGTATCTGTGATCAGACAATAACAGGAAGGAATGTAGACATATTATGAAGTACTGGTCAGTTTCACATTAATGTGTACTGTCCAACCCAGAACTTCAAATGCTGTAGGAAATTCACATTACATTTTGAGAACTATAAAAAATATACCAGTTAGCTTTCCTGTAAAAACTGACAGAGTAACCTGGCCCAGGTGTACATTATGTGAGAGGTCTCTGGTTTATTCAGTGAATTTGAGACAGATTTCCTATGTCTTCAGGTTTTTGCTGGTTTGGAACTCTGATATTTGAGGAAAAATCTTCCAGACAGTATATTTCAAATGGTTAATGTGTTATTAAACAAAATACAAATTCAAAACAAAATTTGTAAAATTGAGGTATGGATAAAAATTAAATGAGAATAAAGTTTATTTGACAATAAATCATCAAATTAATGCTAGATGAGCTCATGGAACCCCTCTTCTAGTTTGGTTTCATCCAGAGGAAATCTAGTTCATGTGGTCAGAGGATGTTCTGAGATGTCAGTTGAAGTGTGGTAAGTGGGAACAACCTGAAGTCACTTCACAAAAGCATTCCTGATTTGAACTAAGATGCTAATGCAGATGCACTATTAGTTGTTATTCACCATTGGCATCAATGCCTAGTGCATTCATTGCCAGGTGAATACTTGAAAAAGTAATTCCTGCTTTGAGACTGCTCTACAGAGACCAGTTAAGAAATCTGCTTAAATGACTGGCTTCTAGGTAATAGTCATTCCTCCCCCCACCTCCATTTCCCTTTAACCCTAACATTAGATTGAGTTTAAACATTCCAATGTAATTTAAAAAAAGGCTGCTTTTTACCTCTGAGGTTATAATGATAAATGTAAGTGAAGATAACAATTTCTTTCGCTTAATCATGCACATCCTAACCCATAAAATTAAGTGCATGTGAGGCATTACAAGCAAGGTTATTTAACTTCCATCTTTTCTAGGAATTTAAGGAGCCACTGTCAGACAATGTCAAGAGTTTTCTCTGCAGGCATTTCTTCATTTGCCCATAGCTTAGCACTTGCTGGAATTAAAAACAGTTACAAACCTCCTAGGTACAATTTATACCTTATATGATAAAAAAAATGGAAGCAAAAACTATTCCTTGAATTTGATACTTTAGGGGAAGATAAATGTGATTTTTAAGGCTTTATCCATCTCCAGAAACCCAGTACTGGATTTGAAAAATTGAATTAGCCATTTTCATTTAAGGTATTATACAGTATCTCCAGTGTTGGTGGCCTGGAGGTGTTTACTTCTAATGACAAAGTTAAGATGTTGCATTTTGCTGGATACTTTTGGACTGGCTCCTGAAAAGGAGATCAGGAGCTGTGCAGACCTTGTCAGGAGTGGTGATACTTCTTGGCTCAGTGTTGACACTCCCTGCAGCACTAAGCAGAAAAAGCAACCGTAAAGGCTACTGTTCTGCCTTCAGTTTTGAGGACAGTGATCTTATTGATTACTGCTCCTTGGAGCTTGCCACCCTTAGCGAAATGTACTGAGCAGCTTATGCATTTGGCTTATAAACACCATTTCATCAGCTTCTTACGTGGGTTCTGCACCATCCACAGTGGTTCGTGTTGCCACAGCTGTGCTGCAGGCTGTACCTAAGCTCTCTGCTTAAGAACTAGTTTGAGTTTGCCTGCCACAGCTTCAGTGTTTGCAACGTAGATATAGCTTGGCAATTTACAGCTGAATTTTCCCCCTGCTATCAGAGCTCAGGCATAGTGCAGGCCCAGCACTGTTGAAAAGACTCTTCACTTGCGGAAAAAACCCAGATGATTTGGCAGATGTCTGTGCTTGTTAATGAGAATGTTTATTTTTTTCTTAGACCTATCACCACATTTAACTCCATAGGTAAAACAGGGAATAACAATAAAGAATGTGTCATTAAATGCCTGTGTTTTTACTTTCCTAAAGGAGGGGAGGAGGGAAATCTGCATATTTTTTTTTTCCCAATTAATAAGGTTATGTGGGCTTCCGTTGTAAACAATCTGTAATGAGTAAATTTTCTCTTTGCTTTTTCCATGTGTTAACAATGCTTTCAAATTAGCCCAGATTCAGCCCATAATAGACCACATCTCTGTAACTCTGCTTCTAAAGTAATCTAACCTAATTTTAAGAGTGAATCTGTTAGGGTGAGCATTTATGGAAGGAGTCCTTCTTTGCAAGAAGTGTTGACAACAAGGACCAGTTGTTCTCTGATTCCCATTTGTTACAATCTTTTGCAAGTCAGAAGTTTAAAGTAATCTCAGAACAGTGTAGGAGTGTTGACTTTCAGAGTAAACTGTTAGTTTGCTTTTACTAATGCACTTATTCAGATAGTAATTTAAGACTCACATCACAAACAGAATAAGTTTGCATAGCTGCATACAGGGAAAAACAATCACTGTGGCCTTGAGCCTGAAAATATGTATGCCCATCTGAGAGTTTGTGATTTTGACTTCAGTGGGACTAAGCACTTACTCAATGCTGAATGTGTTGCATAAATGTTGCCAAATACAGATGTCTATCTTCTTTTCTAGAAGAGCAGGAGGGTCCCCAAGGTAGAAAAGAATGAGAGAAGGAGGACAGGGAAATCAGCTAGTTTGATTTTGTGATATTTTATTACAATATTTAACTTTTTCAGTGGAAAGACTGTCAAAAGTGCCACTTTCCCTGTTGAAAGTCTTTCTGGATCATCTGGTCCAGCCTTCTGGCACTGTGGGGAAACCTGTTACACAATCCTCTTCATTAAATGGCCAACAACCCTTTCAAAGTAGCTAAGCAGCCTGTAGCCTTTTTCCACTCTTTTGGAGAGTTGTTTTATTGCTTTCATGGGTAGAAATCCATGACTAGCTAAATATTTGGCCTCCTTCAGGTCAGACTAGCAGGTCTGCTGTTCCCTGAAATATCTTTTCATTCTAAATTCTGCTCTCAATCTCTCTCTCTCTCTTTTTTTAAATTTTTCTTTAATTTGGAGTAGGAGGAAGAGAGACCAGAAAGGTTTAACAGAGGTTTTAAATAAAATCACTTAGTCCTGATACAGTAGTCACTCGTACTACCCCAGCATCTTCAATGGCTACAGCAGAAGTGCTGTGAGACACCTCCTTACTTATTCTATTTACTCTGTTCTTAAACCTGTTGTCCATGAGTGAGTTTGCTATCCTTCTGAACCTGCTGTTATACCTGTCTCTGCCTCCTTCTGTGGCCACAAGCTCCAGAGGTTCACTGTTTGTTGTGAAAAATGCATTCTTTAACCAGTTCTAAACTGCTCTTCTACTAGTTTCAGCAAGTGCCTCTCATGGTTTATTTCTGAATGACTTTATGAAGGAATTCACAGACTTGAAAGAAGAGGTAGTACTGCCATGAAACAGCTAGATAACAGAGGGAAAATGCTTCTGAGACATAACTATATGGGAACTAACCTATTGAAAATTTTTAGAAATTTCTAGGGAACTTGCCTTCTAGTTTTTCCCTGGCCCATGCAGCTTCTTCGCCATCAGTTTTATTTACATATATACACAAATCAAAATGTGGTAAGCACCAAGGCTGTTTGGTTGTGAAGTCCTGTTAATAATTTCTGTAATCACTCTGGTGATGACCTGAAAAGGTTATAAAAAAGTGGCACAATTGAATTTTTGTGCTCCTTTTTGTAATGGCATAATATTACAGTGACATGAAAAGTCAGAAGGGAAAAGAGGTCTGTTATGAGATACTGAGCATTCCCTCCTTCCTTTCCTCTTACTTCTTCTCTTCAGACTCCAGATGTACCTAGTCCAGAGGATAATATAGTTTTTAGGAGTTATCAGGAGTATTAAGAGAAATATAAAACATGAAAACTGTAAGAGAAACAAAATTTAAAAGGACTTCAGCACAAATACATTTGCTTTTCATTACTATCTCTTCTGAATTTAGCAAGACTCAGTTTTATACAGATTTTGGAAGGAAGAGTAAAAGGATGTCTTGAAGACAAAAAAATAGAGTGAATTTATTTACACGGTAATACAAATGATGTTTATATTGATGTTTTCTGGGTTTGTTGTAAAAATACCTAAGAACTGGAAGGCATTTGATCAAATCAAACATGATAGGGCATTCAAGGAAAATAATTTTAATTTCTTCTTCTTTTTTTAGCAGGGAAAAATTAGGAATACTAACTGAAGATCCAGGTTTAATTTTATTTAAGTCTATGCTGCAGCCACAACCTGGTGTACCTAGAACTCAGAGAATGCAAGAATAAAAGGAAATGATGTCATATCAATTAAAGACTTTCTATGAAGTGAGGCACCCCACTGTGAGCTCTGGGCAGGGCAGGGCAGGGTAGGGTAGATGGGGGTCACTAGGCTTGTTTCTTCCCAAGTCAAAATAGTTTTAGAGTTGTCTCTGCTGAGTGCAAATCCGATTTCCTTAACAATGAAAAATGGCTTTGGGGAAAAATAGCCTCAGGAATGCTTATTTTTATAAAATGTCTGGAAGAAATTACCAGAGCTGTAGGAAACAGCTCTACATTTAGAAATGTTGGTGAATGAGGATGAAGTCCTAGGGGGACTTCTCAAAATAAGCTTAAATAGATGCCTAGACACTGTTGTCATGACAGACCCCCCCCCCCCCCCCGCCATCTTTTCCTATTCAGACCTTCCTCAGTAGACTTTGGTTCACCTTACACTTATTAGTGACACAACTGTATCTTCACAGAAGACAATATATTGAATAGGTTTTTTTAACCTTCTACTTAGCTTTCAAGGTAAAACTTCCATCTTCTAGGAGCTTCTTACAGGTTTGGTTAATGCACCTGTCAATCTCACAGTTCCTTCTCTGTCAGCTAACTCTTTTACTGTTTTCTTTTTAAGAGGACACTGGTTGTATTTAGATATCATTGAATTTGAAAAAGAACTAACTGAAGATGACTGCAGCACACCAAAAATTTTGAGTTTTTATTAAAGCATGTGTGAAAAAACCTGAGGAAAATGTGTATGTGATTGAAGTGTTATAAAAATACTTCATTCTGGATAAACAAGACTATTAGTAATTCACATTAGAATGCATTTTTTTTCTGCCTTTTTTTTTTGTTTCATTTTGCTTTGCTTAATGCCTTCCTTCAAGACAAGTACAGAAATGTCTCTCCCATACTTGCAATATTTCTTTCTTACAGAATTATTATGGTTAAAGTCTGCACTTCTAAGTTACAGCCCAACATAGTGAAAAAACCCTTACAAACCTCTTTCTGGATCAGATAAGATGTCTTGATCTCATAGATCACTCAGTCACTGGCAAATGTGCTGCTTTTTGGTCTAAGCTCAGTTGGAAACCTTACCTCCCCCCTTCTGAATATAAGTTAAAAGTGAATCTCATTTTTCTGTGGTGTTTGATGGTTGTGTTTGAACTGTGATTGTCACATCATCCCCACAAATTAGTTTTGTGGGCTTGCTTTTCCTTCAATCTATTTCTCAAAACCTAGTTTTATTTATTTCCATATAAAAAGTTGTAGGTGATTGATTAATCTGTCTAATGACTGTAGATAGTTTAAAATTATGAAGTAAATTTCTTTTCTTAATTTGGAGGAGGACATGAGAAGAGGAAGGAAGAAAAAAAAAAGACCCCCGTTAATTATTTTGTAATCCAGCATTGTCAATTGGTGTGATTAAATTCTGTGCTGTCCAAAGCCTGGACATATGCAGTTTTTGCATTGTGCCTGGGGCCTGGAGTCTATGCCAATAAACATTTAGAAAGGCCCTATCTGAAAAGCCACATTTAAAGGATTTTTATGAAGACCTCATCTAAATAAGAAATAAGAAGTATATTTAAAACTATTTTGAAATGGTTAGTCATATAAAAACACTAGTCACAGCTGTAATGTGTATATTAATTTTTTTAGCAGGGAGGCATGAAAATACCTGATAACTTGCATTGATTAAGATATAAACTACAATCCAATTTTATTTGTATTCCTGTAAAGAGAAGAGTAACTGTTTACATTGCTTTAGAGGAGTTGTGCTTGGATAGCTAAGGTTCACCTTTTGACTTACAGTCCCTAATGAAAGACATGCTACCTGATAGCCCATATTGATTCCAAGAGAAACCATGCAGTATATTAGGAAAATAATGTAGCCTTTAATGAGCTAACGTGCTCTCTGAACTAAAAAATTGAAAGAGAATTAAGAGATGGCAATCATGGAGACTGAAAAGGCAGATGTTTGAGAAGATCAGAGGTAATAAGCTTATCTCAACAATTATTCTCAAAATAATCAAAGTGGAGACAGTTGCTTGTTCTGTAATGTGCTGACCCAGATCTTCAACTGCCATCAATTGTTTTAGCCTGGATACTTTCAAGGAGCTGTCCTCACAGCTTAGCTGAGATTTACAGAAGCTGGCTGGGCTCCAAGCACTTATTTTCATCCCATTTTATTATAATATATTATTATAGACAATGCAATCACAACAGCTAAGTTTCATGTGTAGAAATCTCATGGTCAAGTAACATAAAGAGAGACTCAAATATGCCCCACATGGGTCCAGTCAGCAGCAGCTTGGAACTGCCTAGCTGCAACTTCTGTGCTCTCTTCTGAAATACCAGGAGTGAAAGAATTAAGGTGCTTCAGAGTGGTACACAGTCTATGCAACAACATCTTGTGACAGGCCCACTATCCTCTTCTGGCAACCTATGTGCTGAATAACGTAACTAATGTGAGGTCCTACCAATCTGTTGTACCTAGGTTACAAAACAGATTGCTTTAACTCCTGCCAGCTTGTTACACTCTAAATCATTTTACAGGAAAAAGGCACACAACTTACATGCAAAGCCAATAATACATTGTTAGTCAAATTAAAAACTTAACAGTTTAACTGAAGGATTTTAGTAGCCCAGCTGCAATGGTACTAACATGATACCAATGCTTACAGATCAAACCACATATAGTTAAAATGGTATAGACACAAACTTCCTGAAGTCTACCCTTTTCTCTGGTGATGTGCTCAGCCTTGCACTACGCCTCTGGACCTTAAGGTTGATGATAGTTTCACTGCGAGGACTGTCGTGTATGGACAGTCACCAGTATCCTGAGCCATTTGCAGGGAGAAAGATGAAGCTGATGTTAATGGTTTCTTTCTTTTCCACTTAGGATATACTAGTGGCCAATTTTGTGTGCTTGGCAACAGGCTCTACACCTTGTTCTTCCTCCACTGGTCTGCAAGTCCATGTTACACTATATAAGGTGTGTTTTGCACTTGTTTGGATGCTTGTTCTTTGTTCTCTTTATTACCATTAAGACTGTTTTTTTCCCAGCTCCCAGGGCTGCACTCCTTCAGTGACCAGGAATGACTGGTTAGCTCTCTGTAGCCCAGGGCCTCTGCTATTGCTCTGTGCTTGGGCTTTGAAGGCCCCTGCTGCCATCTGATTCCTCTGCTTATCCATGCTGCATTTCTTTCTAAGTCACAGCTCCGTCATTCCACATAGACTAACTACTTGTTATTGCTGCTTTTAGCTACTAAATGCTTACCTCAGTATAGCGATAACTATTTTAACAGTTTACTTGCAAAGCTGAACAAAACATAAACCAATAGTTACCTGGTCATTAGACAACTGCTTTAACTGCTGAACTAAAACAGGGAGGCCAAGAGAAATTCAGACAAACCTTTTCAGGTACTGAGCCCTGAATTGTCAGTTTAAGGCAAAGCCTGTGGCCTGATTTGAGGAGTAGCAACACCATCACTATGGGGTTACATGGCCACAAAGATTTACCCTGTATAATCAACAGAGTGATAAGCTTCTGACTGTATTTTCATTCAGCAACTATACCCACATTGCTGAAAACTCTTGCTGAATATCTATATATTCTCATGTGCTGACATCAATGTTTACTGGAAGTGTGAAACCTTTTGCATTAACTGAATTTAACTCCAAAGCTATTTAGCTTTAAAAGGTCTAGTTGCCTTATAACCAAGAAAAGGTTATAACAGATGCCTTTGCACTGAGGTTAAGGATGTATTTTTTTAGATACTGTTAGAGACCTCAGTCAGTGATCCAAACATCTTTGTGCTGCCTGCTCTATTTAGTATGATGAAAAGACATTCCTTTGCCTAAATAATTTATAATCCATATGCTATGTTTTGAGAGTCCCCCTGAAACTTTCTCTGCTTTTGGCACTGAGTAGCTATCTTCTCTAAAGCCTCTGTTCAGTTCCTGAGGAAAGCTTTTGTGCAATTAGGCTAACTTCAACTTCACACCTCTGTGAATACGTAACTACAGTTGCATCCTTTCTAGCAGCTGACCCTGTTAATGTGAACATGTTCATATGGTTAAGATTAATGAGTCAATTATTTTTACACAAGCTATCTGTCACGTAGGCTGTTTTCCTTGACTTGATTATTTTAATTAAAAAAAAAAAAGTGCTCAATTCTCTTTTTTATTGATGTTCTTGTGTTAATCAGGAACAATTATTAGTAAGACATTGGTGGATGGTTGCTTCCAAGCTCTTTAACTGAAAATACAATACTTAAAGTAGAACTGAGTGTTGGAAGAAGCTGGTTTTTTTCCCCTGAAGACTTTTGAGCAAATTCTGGTTGTTTCCACTGTGGACAAGATGGATTGTCACTTAAAGTATGGACACATCCAAATCAATGCTTATGATCTGAAAATGAATTACTCCGGAGCAAATATTAGCAGTTACACTTCACACTTACATCTCAACCAGAAACTAATCCTGTCAAGTTAAAATCTTGCTGACTCACTTAGGTGACAAATCTTGAACATACTAAGTACCGTCAGCTTCACTGAGTTATTATTACACGCATTTCCAGCTTTAAGAAAGAGCTTGGATCTTGACATTAGTCAGATTTAAAATTAAGGTTTATACCACAACACATTAGCAATAGGCTGTTTATTGTTTTGGCTTATGTCACTCACTCCAGGGGTGCTGGGACCCTATTTATGAATAGTTAATCAAGCTAATAGAACGATTTCATTAATTTAAGTGTTTAATATCATTCAGTCACCAGGTGGCACTATTACATACAGTCTTTATCTTCAAAGATAGCAGTTAAATCTTGGGAAAATATTTGCAAAGTGTCTTATACTCCTTTCTAGATTCTGAACAAATCACTAATAAAGCCTCTCTTTCCCAAATCTCTTCTATGTTGCTCTAGTCTCTTTAATTTGAGACATTTTTGGATGCTTCTGCTGCTTAAAGTTTACAAAGATGAGAACAGAAAAATATGTTGCCCGAACTTCCAGAGTAAAAAAAACTTCTGGTTTAGACACTCTGTGTTGTGGCACCTTTGAAAATCACATTGACTAAGTACAGTGAGGACATTCAGTGAAAATACCCCACAGTTCATCTTGGTTGGCTCTGTGACTGTTCAGATGCTAGCACCTGTGAACATTGTGGCTTTCTAGGTCTGAATGTCATCAGACCTAACTTGAGATGTGCTCCTAAGCTATATGTCACCCAGGTCATGTGGAAATGCAGTGAACAGTTTCACTATGTATTGCTTACCTCCTCTTATTGTTGAAGCTATGGTGATTTAACAGTGACTAGTCAGTAGGTATTGTGGGTCTTTTATCTTAAACTTGTAAGACTTTGTTACTGTAAATTTCATAATGAAGGAGCCAAACTGTACTTTTAACTACAATATTACTGATGCAATTAAAGTTATCAGTAAGGGGTAGTATGACTGTTATTAGTGGCAACATTTCATCCAGAAAAGGAAAGAAGGTTTAAAGTGAGACAAGTCTTCAATGGTTTTGTAAGGGGCTCACCCAAAAAAACCTAGTAGGTAATTTTTCTTTTGATTGTATAGTTACACGTTATGGTTCAGCTTTACCACACTTTGTTACACAAATAGCTAGCAATTTACACAACTCCTACTGCCTTAAATTACAGTTAAAAAGACAATCCCTGCTCACACATTTATGCTGTTGCAGCATTAAGGAAAATAGAGCCCTCAATATAAGTGGTATATTATGTCCTGCTCAACTGTGTATCAACCAGAATACGCTTTCTTCTGTAAGCAAATTCAGAAGAACAGTTGAGATGACACAGACATGTTTGCGCGTATACTGTTGTTCTGTTCTTTTCTTGCAGAATGCTTTGTTTTTCAAAATCACAGCTTTAACATCTTTCCAGTTCCTTTCTCACAGTTCCTTCCTGCTAGTCCATCCCAGTCAATTCTACCTAGTTCCCCCTTCCCTTCCCTTCCCTTCCCTTCCCTTCCCTTCCCTTCCCTTCCCTTCCCTTCCCTTCCCTTCCCTTCCCTTCCCTTCCCTTCCCTTCCCTTCCCTTCCCTTCCCTTCCCTTCCCTTCCCTTCCCTTCCCTTCCCTTCCCTTCCCTTCCCTTCCCTTCCCTTCCCTTCCCTTCCCTTCCCTTCCCTTCCCTTCCCTTCCCTTCCCTTCCCTTCCCTTCCCTTCCCTTCCCTTCCCTTCCCTTCCCTCCCCTCCCCTCCCCTCCCCTCCCCTCCCCTCCCCTCCCCTCCCCTCCCCTCCCCTCCCCTCCCCTCTCCTCTCCTCTCCTCCCCTCTCCTCCCCTCCCCTCCCCTCCCCTCTCCTCTCCTCCCCTCTCCTCTCCTCTCCTCTCCTCTCCTCTCCTCTCCTCTCCTCTCCTCTCCTCTCCTCTCCTCTCCTCTCCTCTCCTCTCCTCTCCTCTCCTCTCCTCTCCTCTCCTCTCCTCTCCTCTCCTCTCCTCTCCTCTCCTCTCCTCTCCTCTCCTCTCCTCTCCTCTCCTCTCCTCTCCTCTCCTCTCCTCTCCTCTCCTCTCCCCTCCCCTTCCCTCCCCTTCCCCTCCTCTCCCCTCCACCTCCCCTCCTTTCCTCTTCCCCTTTTTTCCCTTTCCCCTTCCCCTTCCTCCTTCCCTTTCCCCTTTTTTAAAAATCCTGTTTCATATGAAAAATTGCATCGGAGCATAAACAAAACTCATAAATACTTTTATATTAATTAGGATCTGGCTGGATCTGTGTAAGTTGAATCTCACCTTGAATACATCAAATAAGATCAACTAAACAATAGCAATTTACTTTAATTGTGTTTCTTTGTTTTGTTTATAATCAATGTTACACTTGTAGGATGTCCTAAAAGGAATGTGCACACTGGAAAATGACATATGTAGACTAACATTGTGCCTAACTCCTTTTAGGTGAGAATTGTTTAACTGGAACCAGCTGATGCCAGTGTAAGCATAACATTTTGTATTTCCATTAAAAAAAGGCCAAATCTAAGAGTTATTTGGTCAACACACATTCTTAAACTCGGTAATTCTGAGTGTAGACTCCATATTCCAGGAAAAAAATCCGAATGGAGGCAGGCTAAAGTCTTGCACCCGGACAAACCTGTGCTGCTGCTGTACTGATAAACCATTTGTGTTTTTTTAATGTTTTGTTGGAAGCTATATAACAGTATAAAACCTATAATCAGCTCCAGTGGAATTCAGTTACTGCCCTTTTATGCTTTGTTTTTTTTTTCATCTCAGGAACGTGTAGGCTCTCTCTGGCCCAATTTGCCATGAATAGACTGTTACATAGTAGTTCATGTGTATTGGATTTAGTTGTAAATGTGTTGAAGTTGTAAAAGTAACACTCATATAAATTATTCAAGCAGCCCCTTGATTCAACTTGAGTTTTGCTGGTGGTTGGTTTATAGAGCTCAGTTGTCAAGGCAGGCATTTGAAGGCAGTCATTTACTGAGCATCAGGAATACCACAGAGGCTGAAAGAAGAGCTAACAAGGACAGGCAGATATTTAGAGCACTGAATCTGTGTCTGGGTATTCTCTTAAACGTGTATATGCAGCAAATGTCACTGAGTGCAGTCAAACATGCAGCTCTCTGCTCCTCCAGCTCTTTCCCCTTCAGTAACAAGCATCTTAAGAGTTACAACAGAGAAGCCAGGCTAAAATATGCTATATCCTTCTGGAGAGGCTTTACTGCTATTATCAAATCCTTAAAGATTAAAAAAACAGAGAAGATGACTGGCTGTGCTTCTCAAGCAAGTGAATATAGATACCCAGTTATGATTATGATGATGGGAGTGGTTATTGATGGCTGCCCTTCAATAGAGAAAACATTTTCAAGTGAGGTACATCAGGAATCTATTGTGGTTCAATCTATTGTGCAGGCCTGTTCATTTCATCGGCCTTTTAACTGAACAGCAGATGATGGGCTAGACAGTATTTGTCTAAAGTGTATAGTGACACCAGGCTGGGAGAGGTTTCAAGGATGGTGAAGGAAAGGTTCAGAATCCACCATGACACTCTGCAGTGGAAGAGTTTTAATAAAGGCAGTTGAAAAACATTTGATTATCATGATCAGATTATATTTGACAAAGAGCTGTAAAGGCAATCAGTCCAAAGTTGCTGACCTATGAACAATGTTGTACAACTTACTGTTTAAAATGACACTGAGACCAGAAGTGTCAAATCTGGCAAATTTGCAACTGGTTCTTAGGAAGGGATTCACAGCAGGTCTGGGTACAGCAGGTGAGTATATTTGACTTCTGTACTGGAAAAACTGGAAGAAGCCATAATACAAAGACAGTAATATATATGAATGAGTATGACATAGTGGGAAACATTCAGTTTGGCTTCTGCAGAATAAGATCATGCTCTGAAAGCGTATTAGAATTCCTTACAGGTGCCAGTGATTATATGGATGAACAAGATCCTGTGGCTGTTCTATGCTTGGGCTTTCAGAATGCTTTTGACGATCTCTTACCAAAGACTCTCAGAGATCCTAAACTGACATGGGGCAAGAGGAAGCACAACTATTACTGGGTATCATAAAAAAACAAAAAGAAGAAATAACTGTCAGGTGTTACTATGTTCACTAGTAGAGTTCATTAAGTGTCTGGGCTGAGATGTGTGTTCAACCACATATTCACCAAAATCCTGGGAAAGTGGATAGTTATAGAGAGAGGTAAAAATATTTGCTGATAAAATAAAATTATTCAGATCAGTTAAATGAAAGCTGACTGCAAAGTGCTGCAGGAGGATGTTACAATACTGAGTAACTTGGCAATAAAGTGAAAGATAAATTCAGTGCTGTAAAGTAATGCATCTGGGAAAAAACACTATCTGTATGTACACATTGTCTATATACACCCAGTGACGGGCTCTAAATGAACTATTACTATTCAGAAGGAAGATTGTAGAGGCATTGTGGCTATTTCTATAAAAACATCAGCTTAATACCCAGAGACAGTTAAAAGGGAAAATCAACTGTTAGGAATTACTATGAAAGAAAATTAGAGCAAACCAGAAAACATTATTATGCCCCAAGTCCAAGATGTGCTCGTATCATTAATACTAAGCACAGCTCTCGTTACAGCATCTCAAAAAGGACACAATAAAACTAGAAAGGGAGAAAGATGACAATGATGTTCCATTTGTTTCCACATGAGGATAGATTAAACAGACTAGGCTTCTTTAGTCTGGGAGGAAAAATGACTGGAGGTACTAGATAAATCCAAGAATGATGAGGAGAAAGTGAACAGGGACTGATTAGTCACACTTTCCCGCAATAGAATGAAGATGGAGAAAATGACATTATTTGGCAGTGTGTTTACAACAAATGAGGTTTTTCCTTCACCACACAATACATAATGACACCATAGGATTTATTGTGAGGAGAGATGTGTTCAGAAAGTAACTGAAAATGTTCAAAAAATAGAAGTCCACGAAACACTCTTACTTTCAAGTATGGCAACTGCATTTCTAGATGCTAAAAGTTATGAAACCATGTTAGTGGAAGTATTGGGTTATTTTTGCCCCATTATAATTTGCTTTAAGGACTACCTTGAAACTGGCAGCATTTGGAGAGATGATACTGAGCTGTATGGGCCTATGAACAACAAAAAACCCAGTTGGATGGTGGGGCTCAGAGGGTCATGGTTAGTGGGCCATGTCCTACCTGGAGGTGGGTAGCAACCAGGGTCCTGCAGGGTCTGTCCTGGGAACTGTTCTGTTTGACATCTCTGTCAGTGACCTAGAGGAGGGGATGAAGGATACATGCATCAAGGTTGCAGATGACACTGAGGGTGACCCATTGATTCACTGAAGGGCTGGCCTGCCATCCAGGGGGAGCTGAAGCAGGGGGAGAAAAGGGCTGAGAGGGATGCCATAAAATTCAGCATGGGCAGAGGCCAAGCTCTGTTCCAGGAAGGCAGAGCCCTGCAGGGATGCAGGCTAGGACAACAGGGCTGGGGAGAACCTCTAGGGAGATAGCACCAGGCCCTGGTGGGCAGCAAGCTGAACCTGGGCTAGAAGACCTCCTCAGGTCCAAGCCAGCCTGAATTATCCTATGAATTTATGACTGTGACCTGTGATTTGATCCTACATGGCTACCTGTATGTTCTTTTCTGCTTTCTGTTTTTATATATGAATCTGGCTGGGTACACATTATTCTGCAGCTCTTGACTTTTGTGCAGAAACCTGTTTATGTGCAAGATATTTCTTGTTCTTCAATAGCCTAATCAGGAAGCCTAACAAATTCTAATTTTATGTTTGATTTTGTGTTTGTGTTACTCAGGTAACCAGACTTCTTTATATGCAGGAACTAGGAAGAAGAAAAATATTGAAAGTTATTTTACCACTGAAGTGAATGGGGGGGGGGTGGGGTCTGGTGTCTTAACAGATTAAAGAAGGAGACAGAAGTGTGCTCAAAATACATCAGATCACGGGACAGTAAAGTTAACCAACTTTGGAGGCTACATTATAGACATTGTCAAAGCCTCTCAAAAGTGGGGCTGCCCTGGGAGGCCATTCCTCCTAATCAGCCCTGCGGCCAAAGCAACTGAGTCGCATAGTCTGTTGGAATTTCTGGATTCTTCTGCTTGCAATAACTCATATCTGTACATAGAAATAAGTGGGCTTAAAAGCTGCTACTGGAAGAAGCCTGCTGCCCTTTCTTTTTGGAGACTTTGTGACTTTTTATCTTTAGAGGAGATATTTATAGGAGAGCAACATGGAAGAATGCTGTTATTGGCTTTTGAGGAATATTTTTCATGTATAAATCCTTCCTTACTTCTCAAGGAGGCTAGGCATTGAGAGTGATTTTGGACTACAAAGCTCTATGATTCATAGCTCTTTATAATTTGTACTTCTGTATCATTTATACTTCTAGAATATTTTAATCTCATTTGTTAATTTTTTTAACCTTATATCCACCTTCCTTTTCATATCTAAAATCGGTTGGCTGTGGATTAGGCATCAGAATCGAAATCTGTTACAGAAAGATGAGAAATGTCTAGGGTCCAGTGCCAATTCATACTAACTTATGTCTTTTTTTTGACAGTCCTTTATGCTTCCAAAGCAGAATAAAAATGAGAATTAGGTTTCTGGCTTGCCAAGTGTCCTGAAATGCAGCAATTTCATTTTACTTAACTGATACTGTCTTAAATGTATAGGTTTAAAAAACAACTCCTCTCAGTAACCTCTCCCGTTATATCATTATAATGGCATAACAGACTAAAAATGTGCTGATACTTTTCCCTGGTCTTAATCTTTTCCTTATGGAATGACTGAATGGTAAGACAGGAACAGAAAGGGAAAAGTTTATTTAGAAAACATCTCTAGTCAGTATTAAGACTCAGTATTTAAACAGATGATCTTTCTGTTTATCATTTTATGTATTCAGTAACTGACAATTTAAAAAATGATTTGTTACGAAGAAGGAGTTAGCTAACAGCAGAGAGCCTCAAAAACCTATAAATTGGTTGCAGTTTCACTATTCAAATAGGTGGATTTATTTTTGTTGATTTAAGGTATGAGAGACTGTGATGTAAAAGTGACATAAAACATACAAAGGGACTGAATTTAGTCAAATGACATGGTCAATATTTGTCATTAAACACAGCACTCTCCCAAATATGTGCAGTATACATTAGGAAAGGGTTGCTTCATTTTAAAGCTAGCTGGAGTCTGTTTGAATATGTGTTCCAGATTTGTGAACATTTGCTCATTTGTTAGTAGATGAGTCTACAGTGGAGCCAGATGCTTAGCTATAGGGGACACTCTGAGCAGCATTTGCTGAGACACATTCACCTCCAGCAAAGGCCAAGAATTGTAAATAACTATCTTGGGTTAGGGACCAACTTGCTCTGAAAGTCTAGTAAGTCTAAAGAATTTGCCTTCTTCATTTGATTTGCTCAGTAAATCCCTTTGCAGCCTTTATATTATTTCAGAATCATACATGGAACTCTCTATTTTTTCTCAGCCTCTCTTCTTAGAATATGGCTCCAGGTGCTTTTGATGTTCTTTGGGAATACAAGGGTGTTAGCTTTTGTTCTTCTGTACCACACGATAAAAATAAAGGCAGGATGAGCATACTGCGTTGAGAGGAAGTTCTGGAGAACCTCTAAGCAGCAGATACGAGTGACACTCCATGTTCACAGATTGAATGTACAGAGCTGTGTCCAGGTTCTTAAAACAAGTGGTATTCAGAATACATACATATATATTTATATAAAAATCTGATCAAAAATAGGACAATAGAGCTAATGAACTCTCATCACTTTTGAAAATGTAATCCCAGCTGTGGGAGCTGGGCACTTGAAAACCTGCCCCGAGAAGTCAAGAATATACCAATCACAGTATATAAATCTGTTTCTCCAAATAGTATTGTCCTGAAAACAAAATGATCTGATTGCATATCTGAATGAATCACGTGGATGCTGAGGCTACCTCTGCAAACCTTTCATTAAGGTTGTGAATGAAAGTAGTATAGGTTGGAGCCTAAATCCTGTAACTCCTTGAGACTGAGAGTGATTGCAGAGGCATTGCCATCATAAAACTCAGGTGCAAATTTACTTGGAAAGAAGAGAGCGGGAACCTTTGCTAGCTTTCTTTCTGTATCAGTGCTTGATTTATTTCTCATATCTGTGAATTTTGATTACACTTGTGTCTTTAACCATTTTGGCCATGAGATTTCCTCTTATTTCTTCCCAGTTTCATATCCTGGCTTTCGTGCATCAATGTATTGCTGCTGTTGCACAGGACTGTTATTTTTATGTTTCTTGCTAGAAATTAGATGATGGTTGGGGTTTTTAATGTTGTACCTGACCTTTGAGTTCCAGAGCTCAAATAAACATTGCAATTTCTATGGTTCATGGTTTACTAATCAGAGTGATAAAGAGCCAGGAATACTGGGATTCCTATCACAAGACTGTGGGAGAATGCTCAAACTAAATCAGAAACATTCTCTATTTTAAAAGAAATACCAATATATTGTTGTCAAAGTTCAGCAAATCATAACGTTGGGCCTATGATTACAGTGGTTAGTGACCTACATGTGGAGCTAACTTGTTTTTTCAACAACACTGTGCAAGTGTCCGGACTGCTGAAAGGCCAGCCTTTCCAACACTTCTTTTTGCTCTCCAATGTTCACTTGAAATAAAATGGTCACGGTAAAACAAGCTTTCAAAAAATGAAATCCCATAAGGGACAAGATTTGGTTTTCTGTTCAGATAAGAGTTTCTTGTGATTGACTCCCCATCCTTTAGGAGGAAGAGGTTTGCAGCAATTGGTGCGCACTACAACAATAAAAACTATTCTTACCTAATTTCCTAAAGCTCCTTTAAAGTCTTTTTCCAATTAGTCTGCAACTGTTATAGAGATTTTTAATCTAAATTAAAAAAAGTAATCAAGGCAGTATGACTCTGCTCAGCCCTTAGGGAAGATTATCCATATTCAGCCCCTTCTAATGGCCTATTGCAACCTGATATATTGGCAGTCATTCAGACTGTGTAGCAGTCCTAACAGAGGCTCAGGCCTTGAGCCCTCAAAAGAACTTTTCTTTAAAAGAAAACAGCCTGTTTTGTTTGACATATTTCCTTTTTTCTTTTCTTTTCTTTTCTTTTCTTTTCTTTTCTTTTCTTTTCTTTTCTTTTCTTTTCTTTTCTTTTCTTTTCTTTTCTTTTTTCTTTTCTTTTCTCCCCCCCCCCCCTTATATCCTTACTTGGAGTGATTTTTACCCTGAGCCCTTAAAAGGACTTTTGTGTTAAATTAAAACAGCATGGGTTTTTTTGACATGTTCCTTTTCTTTCCCTTTTTTCTTACATCCTTACTTGGACTGATTTCTACCTTGCTGTGATTGCTGCCAAAACCCAAGCTCAAAACTCAGTCAGGGAAAAGGGAGGTGTTCAGCAACATTACAGGCAGTTTACACTCCTGTGCAACAAATATTCCCTACCTTTCTTCAATCCATCCTGTTAACATCCGTGTCCAGTTTATAGACTGCATGAAGTCTAGGAAGTGTGGATGACTAGGAAAAATCTCTGTTGTGTGCAAAGTGACAAATACATCTTGTATCCAGAGGTATGTCACTGATAGATGAAGAGAAACTAGAAATATCTAGAAAAACAGGATCTGGCCATCTTGGATGTACTGTGGGTTCAAACCTTTAGGTACATCATTCCGGTGGGAGCTGTGGGGAGTTGTTTATGCCTCTAGTAGATGAAGATTTCTCCGAGTGATTTCAGCAATTCCTATGAAGTCAGATTTTCTTTCCTGTGTACAGGAGTCTCAGACGTTCATGAGAAGTGAATAAGGCTGTGGAAATTAAACTTTCTTATTCACTCATCAATCCACAGAAGGGATTAATTGTGTTGGTTTTAAAACAGCGTAAGAAAGGGCTATCTCCTTGTACCACTAGGGATTTTGGGGCAGTCTAGCTCCTGAAGGGTAGGGAATAAAGTAAGCATATGTAGACAAGGTTTATTGATTAGGCTTTTGGGATTTTTGTCTGCACAGCTTGCTGGCCAGATTCGCAGCTCTCCTAGGAATGCTAGCAGACTAGCTTAAGTAACATTGAGAAAAAGACATCCCTGGATGGAGGAAATGTAGCTGTCTGCCCTGTGCTCACATATATTTGCATACTGAGGAAGAATCTGCCCCTCTGTCATGATATTTCAGATTCTGGAGTTTGTGACAGCTGTTCATGTTTGCCTTGTTAGTCTGGGCTTATCAAATCATCACTGCGGTCATTTGGGGGCAATAATTACAGGCACATTTACTCCCATCTCTCCTTCCAGGCTTCCTCAGAGCATTTCTTTCCCCCCCTGCATTTGTTTCATGGAACCAATGCTCACACTGACACCAGAATAATGCTACCAGAATTCACCTTCTGTCATTTCTCACAAACACTGCTCTTAGAGAGAGACTGATCCTGAAAAGTGATCAGGACCTGGTTAGTTCAGGGTGTTGTTTGCAGATAAATTGAATACATTTATTTGTGTTTTTTTCTCCTCATGCTGCATTTCCTAATCACATGAGCAAGCTTTCAGGTCACCAACATAGATACTGCCCACAAAATCTGCTTTGGAGCAACAGTAAGTAATATTGCACCATGGCTCAGAAAAAGAAAGGAAACAAAGGACTTTCAGTGAAAGTTAAAATGAAGTACGCACATCTATTCCCTGGTCTGGGGAGATAAGTGTTCATGTACTGATGGAATTTCTGATAGTTTTCTCATCTGATTACTTTTCTGCACATTTCAGGAAATGGTTCATTTGTCTAGCTAGTGCCCATTAAGTGAAGCATATAGTATGGGTAGGATTTCTCTTGACTAAACTCAGCATATACACCTAAGTCAACAATAATACAACTCCTCTAAAAATATACATGTTTCTCACATGTCATCATTGCTTGGGATTCCAGGAAAATGCAATTCATATGCAAGTGTAATAAAGTGGAAAAATCATCAGTGTTCTTGTAAGTATCTTTGGTTTTCCTCACTTTCTAGAGATTCCAGCAATTTTTAAAAATATGCACTGTCTTGGCAATTTTGCTGCCAAAAAGAAAAGCTAGTTCATTCTGTAATATAACCCTGTAATGTGGCTGCCTTATATTCAGCTTTTATATTACTCAATACTGTTTGAAGTGTTTCCAAGGTGACATCTAGCACACCCTGGATTAGTAAAGTATTCAATTAGTATAATGACTAGCCAATACGATGAGGGGAAAAAATTCTCTCTGGGTCAAGTCAGGAGAAAAACTTACCCTGAACTATAACTGAACTGTTTTAAGAAAACTGCTCTTCTATTAGAGGCACTGTTTTTTATCATTAAGTACTTGATCTTTTTCTGTATCTTAATTTTTTCACTTTCCTTATTTTCTAAAGAAAAAAAAGATATTTGAAGATATATTTGTTAGGGAGACACCATTTATTATAGTCTTTATAATGTTTTTTTTTTCTCTGAATACATAACAGTCCTGAGTTCAGTTGGTGAGATGCTGCTTGTCTTTTTGTTATATGCAGATACATCATAAGAAATGGTGTGTAAGCTTTTGTTTCCTCTGTAGATGATGACAAATAATGCCAGAGACTCAATAGGTGGCACTCTTACCTCTGAGCTGGACTCATGTAACGTTGTTATATGGAGAGAGCTAGAATTAAAAAAAAGCCCAAACAAAAAAGAGGTAGATATTAAAAAGTGAATGGCGTAGAGCAGGACTGATTTGATTCTGAAATTAGCTGCTGTTTTCTCTTTGTTTGTGGTACTCTTAGCTCTCTTGAAAGGTGTTATTCAGTGACCATTTTATAAGTGAGAAGCCAGGATAAAACATATGAATACATCTATGACTAACAATATGAAAAATGCTCATGTTTGTATTCAAAGATAATACAGAAAAAAACATCTCTCATGGCCTTCAGCCTCCCAGGGCAACAACTGCCTACCTATAGCACCCAGAGTGGAGCTGGCCATGCCAGGCATGGGGGCACAAATGCTCTCAAGAACTCTGTTATTTTGCTCTGACCAGCGCTTAGAAAAGTAATTCCAAAACCCTACAAGAGAGACAATTATTAGATTACTTTCTGGCAGTGTGGCAGGAAGTGGCAAAACCTATTCCAGTTTTGTAGCATTTGGGTTGACTAAGGTTCAGGAAAATCTTCAGACTTCCAGTGTGTTTATTCTAGTAGAAAAATTCCCATTAACATTAATGCATTTTGGATCATGCCCTAGCTTTCTGGTTGTTATATGATATCTCAGGAGAGATTTTGTAAGGTTTGGAGGTTAGTAAACTTCAGCTAGCCATTGGCAATGCTCTGTGTTAATATTTAGAACCAGGAGTCAGGAGATCTGCTTTCTCTCGAGATTGTAGCACAAGCTTGGCAGGTTATTCAACTTCCCTATCTCCATATCTATATTAGCAAAATGGGGATAATAATCCCATTACCATCTCCTGTTCTTACACACCTTGCTGAGGTGCTGTGAGAATTCATTTATTTTTGAAATGCTTAGAGGCCCTCAGAGACTGCTATGTGAGTGCAAAGCCTTGTTTTATTTTATTATTCAGTGCATACTATCTGAGGCTCAGGAGACATTTGGTTTCCATTTTGGAACTTGCCATAGGAGGAATTATTACTGAGAGCTTCAGAGAAGTATTAAATCACACAGAGCTTTTACGAAAAAGAAGAAAAAAAAGAAGGGGAGGAAAAAAAGACACCCCCCCTGAATCGAAACCTTCCATCTAAACAGAGAAAATTTTTGTATTTTTTACTTCTGCAAAAAGCCTGCAGACATCTTTACTGAAATTTATACATAAAGAACATCAGAGAGATCCCTACTTCATGTAACAGGTCTCTGGGATTCAGTCATTTTTACTGTATTTTGGGATTGCTTTTCTTTAATATAGTGCAAGGGTTAGTAGTCCTGTTAGGAGATATGAGCCAAAGCTTTCACTTGTACATTGCACATTGTGGATGAAATACATCATGATGTGTTTAAATAAATAAACGGATGGAGACCTGTCTGCTGATTTCATGGCATTTGACATACTGCACGTTTGTCTTCTAGCAGACTTTTTTTTCAAATATTTATTAATTTCAACTGCAACACATACTGCACACACTGTTTTTTCAACAATAACCACCACAGTAGCTTGGGAAGAAGGAACAGTATGCAATTCTCAGAAGGTTGTAGTGCACTACACACTTGCCTTGCCAATTTCTTATATGGGATGTTTTTCTAAAACCTTTGAACTGCAACTTCATTCTAACAAGAGGGAAAATACCCTGTTTAATCAATAAGACATGGCAGGGATTGAATAAGTGCATATTTATGATCAAAGCTGCTTGTCGTAAATGAACATCCTCTAGTACAATTCAAACAGTAGAATGTCTGAATAGAATGCAATTTTGTTATAAAATGTTACTTTTTGTCAAAAATGTGCATAATCTTAATGAAATGAACAGGCTAATAAGCTCTGAGTGTTGAATTCTGCTGTTTTACACTCTAGCCAATTAGATCATTCAGTTTTTCAGGCTTTCTTCATTGTGCACACTAAATAGCTGTATAATGTTAGGTTGATTTTTTTCCATTTTAGCAGAAAAACAGAACTAGCAGTAAACAGAAAATTAAATAATTGTCTAAAAATTAAAGGAAATATTTCCTTGCCAACCCTAATAATTAAAACAACATCAAAATAACTAGATTACATGACATAAGAAACACTGCCCAAACAAGAAATTTTACTGCTGATGAAAAGACTTGTTTCTGCATCCCTGGCAAACATTTAAGCCCTGATAGATATTTTGGGTGTCCTAAAATGTGATATCAACTACTAAATGCTGAGGCAGAAATGTACAGAAGTGATATCTTCCTTTTCTGCATTAGGGCTCTTGAGATGTTCTTTGTTCCTCCTCTGTGAGTGCTCATGTGCTTGTCTTCTGTAGCTGTGTAGCAAATCTCTGCTGGTAAACCCAGAACAGGACTGAAGATGACTATTGAGAGCCATCTCCAACTTTCTGGTAAAATGTAGGAGCTGGAAAGGGGAATTAGATGAGAGCAAAGAGAGAACTGGGATCTCATCAGTTCCTCTCTCTGAAAGTGCAATATGGGCTACTCAAGGAGTACTGAGAGTGTGCTGTGAAATTTTGCTGTTTAGAAATATTTTGTGATTGGGGGCAAAAATACTTCATCTATTCATGAAAAATTACAGGAAATGCAGGAATTTTCTGAATCCAAAAAGAAAAAGGAAGGGTGCACCAGAAAACAGGCTGTATAAACACCAGTAGTTAATCCACACTCATGAGATGAACAGCTCTGTTCTACTACAAGTGTCTAGCATGCTTAAATTAGGCTATGTAGAGTACTCTTGTCTGTGGATATGCTCTGAGGATGCACATCTGAAAAAGGTAACTGTGCCTTTTCAGTGTTCCTGAATGTCAGTAGAGAAATGACGTGTCTGGGGCATGGATGTGAGTCAGTGAGAAAGGAGTTTAGCAAAACTCTAGAGACCTGTTCCTCTGCAACTCTGAAGTAAAGTTGTCCCTTCTTAACTTACCTTTCATAGTGTATGTCTGATCCAGAAAGCCACAAAGACCTTTTCTGGCAGCTTCTTTTCTTCACTAGACCCCAAACATGCTTGTGCTTAGGGAAAAATCAGGGACCTAGCCAGGAGAATTCTCATTCTTCTTGACTCATAGGAAAAAAAAAATAGATGGAGAGTTTTCAAAGAACACCTTCCTACTACTAATTAAATGTGCTGTTTTGTTGAAATCTGTTTTGCTTCATAAGTAATTTTTTCAATGAAGTTTTCACCATTGGCACTCTCCATCCAGGCCCCAAACAATAAAAATAAAAATATAAAAGACAATCCTTGAGCTGTAGGAAGAGCTAATCCAGCCCTCAAGGGGAAATTTTTACCCCTGTTTCTTTATTGAATTTATGAGATAAAAGTATTTTGCAAACGAACAATACAGTGAAGAAAACCCTATGGATGTGCACAAGGGCCTCTCAGCTACAACAGAATATATACACAAGACACTTTAAACCCTGAGAAACTCTGTGCCCACCAAACAGGAATTGTGCTTCCTTCTCACATTCTAGTCTTGTTAACATACGTGCTTCTCAGTATATTCACTCTACTATTTCTGTGTTTGTTACAAGCACATATACCTAGGGACAAGATGCAGCTTTGGGAGCTGTTTTAAATGTAGCTTCTAACACTTTTTCCAATTGTTTAACTCCCTCCACCATTCTATAAGAGAAGAGGTTAAAAAAACCTGTTTTACTGTCTCACCATGACAGTCTTTCATCAAGAAGTCATCTTTGCCTTTTCAGCATTTAAATATATTCTTACTTTCAACAGACACAAAGAAAGCCACTGGACCCTTCAGAATTATTTTTTGCAGAATTATTCTTAAGCCTATTGTATAGTAGAACCTACTTCTGTAAGATACTGCTCTACTTTATTATTTGTCCAACACACATCTGTTGAGTACTTAATTTTCTTGCCCATAAAAATGGTATTATTTGAAATACCATTTATAAAATCGTATTTCAGCAATTTTTTTTCTTTCAGGCCTTTTTTCTTCTGTCTATATCTGCCACACATATATAGTATCACTCCTGGTCCATGCACAAACATGTATTCATTCAGAAGGTTTTATGCCATTACAGCTTGAGATCCATTGGTGATTTTGCCTTCCAAGATACAGACACCTTTATGGTCGAGTTAAATGAAAGGCAGAATATCCTTGTATTTATGACTATATTTTAGTCAGGAATACAGAAATAAATTGTTTTAAGAGGCCCATGGCTTCAACAGGTGCTCATCAATTAGGCTCCAGTGTACTGTAATGTTACAGCAAGTGCCTGCAGGCACAGATTTTTGGAAAGCAGTGTTTAAATAACAAACTATTTGATTCTACCCACCTTGCCCTACATAATGCCTTTTTTGTAATGAACTAATCGTGTAAATCATTAAAAAAAACCACACCAAGGAAACTGGGGAATAACAATTGCATGTAAGTTGCAGCCATGTTTGGAAAGGAGTGCATTACTAAAGAGCTAGATTCAAGGTTATACTTAGGAATCGTTAGCAGAATTAAACTAAAATCACTTGAACAATGACTTCTTTTAAAGTATGTGCTGTTCTGGTATAATGGTAATTGCCCACCGGATTAGAAAGTGAAGTCACTATCATTACCACAAGGGGGAGGTGTTATAAACGACAGGCGAGGACCTTCCTTAACTATTTGGTCCTCAACCTCATGAGTTCCACTTTCTGTGCATATTCCTTTGGGAAAGAAAGAGGGACAGAATCTCCCTTTATAATATCCTCATGATATGAGATAGCAACTATCTTTTCAGCTTTGTAATTATACCATTCCTCACTGTTATCTCTAATACCTGAACCATCACTGGCATTATGGATGGTTTTACTGCTCTTTCACATGTATCTTTGTCTCTTCTGTTTCCATTTTATTGAACTTCACGTTGAGATTTCTGTTTGTTATCCAAACATTTTAGAAAACATATAAAATTAAATACACACTACAGGTGGTTTCCTCACCTTTATCTGCAGTTAGGGTATTTCTCCCATTTAGGAGCATTTAGAATGAGAAAGAGCTTGAACCAAAACCTGTTGATAACAACTGAAAAACAAATGTGCACCATGGAAGCAAGCTGAACCCTTGGATGCTTTTATTTTTAAGTGTCACTGATGTTTTATTTGTGTTCTTAAAGCAGGAAAAACTGGAATGTGTTTTAATGTTTTGGAATAAAGCAGCTTTTAAAACGCATAGGATCATCACTCTTTTGGGAACATATTATTGCAATAGGCAAATTGTTTCCATCTTTCTGCAATGCATCCCAGAGGATTCAGGAAGAAAAGCACAAATTTTCAGTGCCTGCTCCCAGTAATCAGCTGGTGGTAGCTGCTCTCTTGTTATTTGTTTCAAGTTGTTTTATAGTCCAGAAAATTACTTACTGTACATGCTCAGGTATCTTTTACATAAGATTGCAGAAGATTTCTTTGACATTACTGACTCCCTGCAGTGAAATCCTTTAATGTGAAGGTATCAGTTGTCTTGACACTATGCTTATGGAGAAGATGGAGCTTAGAAGAGACCACTCAGAAGACAAGTTGTTCCGCCAAGATTATTAGCCCTGACACCCTACCTTTCTGACATGAATGAAATCTTTAGTTGTTGTACTTGCTGTTTCTATATTTCACAGCTGTTGTGATCACTGTCATTTCAAACTTATATTTTCTCTAAGAAGAGAGTTCTTCATTGTTGTGTATCCTTTCTTGCTATTCTTTCCTTTCTCATATTCTGCAGTTACCAGTTTATGGTTATATCACTTTATATGTTTTCTCCTGGAAATGTATTAGATTTTCTAAAGCAGTCCAAAGATTTTGGGTGTGTAGCATGAGTTCAAAGTTATATCTACACCTATATGACTTTCAACTACATGCTTTTAGGCTTTCTTAGCACTGCAAATGTAACAAAGCTAAAATAAGTGAATTCAAAATTCTATAACTTTTTTTCCCCGTCATCCAGACTGCCACGTTCAAATGCTACACTGGTACACAGTTTCTTTCTAGTGATGGTCAGCAGTTCAGGCTGATCAAGTGCCTGAGCAACCTGATCTCATTAGACCTGCTTTGAGAAGAAGGTTGGTCTAGATGACCTCTGAAGTTCCCTTCCAGTCTAAATTATTCTGTGATTTATTCTTGGTACAACAGAAGTGTGCGTTAGCTGAAAACAATAGTTTCCTAGCTTTTTACTTGCCTCTAGTGATAAAGGACCAAGAGTGAAATTAAGTTTTTTGAACTTGTGTTTAGAAGAGGCTGTATCCAAAAATACAGCAACTCTCTGTCTGAAAAGTTGTGGTTTATCTTACACTGTGGAACATGTGGTGCAGACACAGCTGAGCTGAAACTGATCTGACCTGGCAAGTTCAGTCTACAAGGTACAGTGCAACACAATGAAGAGATCTCAGTCCTTGAAATGGTAGTTTCAAGGAACTATCTTGTTCCTTGATAGAAGGACTGCCTTAGTGTATTTAGTGGTACACACTATCCTGCTGATATGACTGTTTTGTTCTGTGATCTGTCTTGCAGTCTGGGTAGCTCTTAGGAGCGGTGTGGCACTTCAAATTTTCTTACCACAGAAACTCAGAGGTTAGATTAACATGTCACAACAAAGTCTGCTTGGGATTTGGTGTGTTAGGACTCTCTATGTTGAGCTCCTCTGAGAGTCCTGTTGTGATAGGCATCTTCAGGCTGCAGCTTTCATAAAGTAGATGTTGCCATGTTAAGCTCAAAACAGAATAGCCACTACATTTTCCTACCAAACTAGGAAAGGATTTCATACCTGCATATAAACCAGACAGCTAAACTGTTCCCTCTACAGGCTAAATACTGAGATCCTGCATATAGTCCTCAGAATAAAGGGGTTCTCATTCACAGCTCACAGTTCACTGGAGGGTTTCTTAATCATGCAGCTCCTGGGAATACAAGGCTCGTGATTTCCAGCCCTGTCCAGCTGTAGGCAGAAGTACAACACATATGTGGGGCACAGAGAGAGCAGATAAGAGAGAGCAGGATGGAAAATCCAGTGATGAGGATAACTCCCTTGGAAGATGGAGATCAGGAAAACAGATCTTGTTTTTCAGGGCTGTCTAAGCAGGCCACAATGAAGAGAGCTACTGGGGGAAAGGAAAACTGATACATAACCCAGACTACACCTAAAATGTCATTTTTTCATCAGATATTAGATTATCAATCTAATCTCGAAAAATAATTTAAACTTTGGAAGATCTTGCCCTGGAAGACACCTTTGAGTCTTACTGGCTACTTAGAAGTTCTCAGCCAGTGCAAGAGACCTCAGAAGGTCCCCCAAACCAGCAGCCGCTACTGCATTCATAGGTCACTAATCAACCACAGTTTATTTCCCTGTCATGCTAATGTCTTCTATTCTCTTCTCACACTCAATTTCCCCCTGTGAAAAGCAGGGGGAGTGATTTGGAAAACTCTGCTCAGGATCCACAGTTTCCTGTCAATCCCAAGAAACATTCCTCAGCAAAGCAACTGTTTACAAACTGGTTCTTAAAAGCCCTAGCTGCAACTAGATAAGCTCAAATAACAACTCTCACAGCTGTTGCACCACTGGTAATAATTGTTGTACTTGCAAGGGCCTGAAAATTGTGCCTGGGGCTTGCCGGTCCTGTTTTCCAAGCTTCTTGCTTATCTTATAGGCAACATGGAGACATCTTTGTTAAAAAGCAACTGAATGAAAAAAACCAACTTTCCATGGCTATTGTGACACTAAGGTAGGACTCAGGGAAACAGAAGAAGAGAGGAAAGACAAAGGGAGGTGAGGTATCAGGAAAGAACATAAAACTCCACAGCTTTTTTAAGTTCTCCTCCTCAAGAAATATTGACTGAAGCCACATGGAAGATTTCTGCTTAACCACATTTTTAAAAGCTTTCATAAATATCACAATAAAGTGAAATTCATTGCTAGTTAAACCCTAACACTGGCATAAGCTTATTTCTTATTCAGATGACTAAGCTGCAGCAGAGAAGCAGCACTGGGATAGCACAGGATTTATACTGCAAAATCTGAAATATCTTTCTTCATGAAGTAATAAAGGACACTCTCCATATTCTATTCTAATGGCCAATAAAGTATAAGACTGGCTAGAAAAATAAGGCTGGCAGAAACATGGCATACATTAGGAAATTATATTTACACTATAGTCAATTACCACAGCAGCATTTTACTTTATAATACAAACTTTTCTTGTAAGCTGCACTGTGCCAAAAATCTTCCAATGAGGGAATAGGTTGTCAAATCTCATTCCAAACTACAAAAAAATATTTCCATTACCCACCACCATTTCCACATTTAATAAGTTGGATACTAAGCTTTGGCTGGAGAGCTCAAATGTATGCTGGGAAAGGGAGCATAAAAAGGCCTTAAAGGCCTTTGTGTCCATAGCTTGCCTGCCAGCAGAATTCAAGGCAACTTTTAGGCTGCTTTAATTTCTGCTCCTTGGCAAAATACAGATAGGGTTTGATGCTGAACTGGTATATCTGATTTCCTCACAAACACTTCTCATGGTGGCCTACTTGAGCTTGAAGCCATGGCTGGACATCAGAAAAACTCCAATAGCATGTTTGGTTTTTCTGCCTTTTTTTTTTTCATGCACAAGGGAATGGCATTCATCACAATGCCTGGCCATCTACTGATTGGCATAGGCACAATTCAACTGCTTCTGTGCTTGTTGGCAGGAGCAATATCTGAGTCCAATAGTAAGAGGATTTTCACGCAAGGATAAACATATTTCACAATGGATGGTATGATCACTCTCTTGGATTCCATCTAGTTATCAAAATTGGTTTCCAACAGATTTTTGGAAGACAATTAAGATACTGATTTTGACCACTGAAACCCTAAAGAGGTGGCTGCATTTTAATAGCAGCAGATTTGTCTGAGAGATGTCATAAGAACTGAGGTTAACTGAGGTATTCAGGCTGTTATCCTTTCCATTTAAACAGAAAATGGTTGTAGGGTCAGGGCCCTTGACCTGATATTTCAGTATTGCCCAAAACACTTGCTTTCTTGCTATTCCATTGCTTGGGTTGACTCACCTGTGGAAATACTTCTTCTTGTGAGTTTTTTCATAGCTCTGCAATCAATTGAAGGAAAGCTTTTTTCAATAATGTGACTTTTGCCCCTAAATTTCCTAGTGTTTTCAGGCTAACAGACATTGAGGATTTTATTCACAGTGCTATAAAAGTCTTTAAAAAATACAGTTACGAAAACATCCCTTTCAAAATCACATGGCAGTGAGTATATGCCGTGTCTGCGGGATACTGTCATTTTTGGCTTCTGTGGTGAAATATGAAGGAAAAGAGAACCCAGAGAAGGAAGCAGTAAATGTGTGTTGGACTTCAGATTTCAAAGTGCACACAACACGGTTGCCTTGGCCATTTGTGGGTATACTTAATATCTTAATCAAAATGTTCAAATAAGACCCATATGCTGGATATTACAATTTACCAGATATGTCATGAGCTACCAAAAAGATGCAGCTGTGCAAACTTTCAGATTACATAGGACTTCATTCCTGCATGGACATCAGCATTTGGTAACTGTTCACCCCAGGTGGACCAGCCATGTCCAATAAAATATCCTACAGTAGCTTTCATGGGTACTATGATATCATATTTGTTTTATTCATTCTTAAATTAAGAAACAGTTTCCAAAGTCCTTGCCAAAACCACCAGAGGTTAGACTGAAAATCTTAGAACACTTTCTTTTTCCTCAACAAAATCTGAAGCTGCTCAGATGAGGTAAATTACACTACCACATTTCTTAGCCTGGATTCTTTTTTTTCCATTTCTCCAAGTCTTGAATCTAAATCAGCTTTTGGGGGGGAGTTTCTACTAAGACTTACTACTGAACTGTGCTTAAGTATATGCTCTGTTTGCTGATGTTTGCAGATAAAGCAGTTGTTTAGCACAGCCTGAAAATACCTTATGCATGATAGACTTCATTTGGGCTTTATTTTCCTTTGCTGCGTGTCAGAACTGGAATAACTTTAATTGTCATACCATCTCATTCTGCATCACAATTTCAGAGATCAATGAGTGGATTTCTGCCAGTTACAATGCCAGCTATTGTCCTGAGAAGTCACTTGAAACGAACGGACCTGTATCCTGCTATCATTTGTAGCATCATCTCTCCTTTAGCTGTTACCCCTCCTGCTGGCAGCAACTTGTGGAAGAAATAGATGGGGCAACAAGAGAGAGGAAAGCAATGTCACTTTCCAAAGTGGATCCCAAGGAAAAAAGGTTTTACTCCCAAGTTTTTAAAATTAATCTAAAAATAAGTGGGTTAAATGACATTTGTGCTAATTAAATACTGTGTTGAGATGTCTCACTCTGCAAAATGTTATCAGTGTAATTTCATGTGGGGGCATTTTTTTTCCCTTCTCAGTTTTCACCAGTCAAGGTTTTCACATGGAGGGAGATTGGTTAAATGTCCCTCGCTGCATCCCCTAAGAGAGTTTGTTCAGGGTTAATTAAATAATCTAACAAAGCAATTAGTGACTGGTTCAGCAGTGTACTAAGCTAGTCCCTTGAGGGTGAAGGACACTGAATACCTTTTGAAGTTAGGCCTTTTGAACAAAAAGCAAACTAACTTTTCAGTTCTCTTCAGTTGCAAAGATAGACATCTTCCTATGCTTGATCACTTTTAACTAGTTTGACTATACAGAGCATGTCTTACCCATCACCCAAACACAATCTTCTTCACAGGGTTGACAAAGAGTGTTAACTGTCCAGCTTTCAGAAATATTTTCCATTTTCCTACTCTGTATAAAAATATTTAGATCCTCAGCCTCCTGTATTCCCACTTTCACAAACCTTAACAAGGAAAGATTTATTAACTTACCAAAACTCTTTTTTTTTTTTTTTTTTTTTTTTTAAGTCTGAACTTTGCATTCTCAGCTCTAAATGGAGCTGAGAAATATCTAGGACTTCCAAAAGTCAGGGCTATACATTTTCCTCCACTCTATTTTATTCACAGGAAACTGTGCAAAACCTCCTGAAGTAGGGATTGATAGATAGCTGAAAACCCAGAGGTCATTTAAGCAGAGACCTGCCACCGACTTGTTCTTACTTCTAACTCCCTTGTTCCTGTTTTCATTAACTTGCTTCTATACCATGCCTAGAGAATAAAGCCCAGTTTTATTTGCACAATCTGGCTGACAAATACCAGTCCTTTACATGGCATACAGTATATCCAGAATAAAACTATTAACTTCTGACAACCACCTTTTTAGATAATTTTTTTTAGGAATAATACCTCATTGTGTGGCATAAACATGACCAAATACCTTACTCTGAAAAGAATACTAAGTTGATGGTCTCCCAAGTCTGGAAGAAGCTTAAATCATGTTCTTATAGTAGCATAGCTAAATATCTTTGTGTCCTTCAGACATGTTTTTTATGGAGATCTTTCAGTGATGATGACAAGAACAGCTATATTCGTTTAATACGAAACACAACAGCAGGCCTTTCCTATAATGTAACGATTCCTATGAGTGAACTGAAATAGTGAGTGTTTAACTGATGGCACCAGAGCTCCAAAAGCAGCATAAGCATGCTAAGTTATGAGCCTCCATTGACAAATCAAACCAAACATTAGTTTTGATTCTTTTCCCTGTGTATAAAATCATACAAATGAAGAATACCATAAGTCCAACTGGAAAACTTTGTTTTCTAATGGCTGGCTGTTTTCTGTCCTTTCCAGAGACTTTAATACTCTCAAGATCAAAACAAATGCTTATGATATTTTCCTTTGCCTCACCCTTTATTTTACAGGGATACAGCCAAAAATATTTTTTAGCCCTTATTTGGCATTTGCCCCTTTCAGTTCTGAAAGAGCTATCACTGGGATTCACCAGGGAGGTTTTGTTTCCTTCAGTGTTTTCTCTACCTGAGAAAATATTTATCTTCTTGTTCGTATAGCTGTAAAAAAGTGGACACTGACTACTATAACTGCCATGAATCTGCAGAAAGTTGCTATCTGAGATTTTCTTAAACTGTTTTAAAATGGTAAGTATATGTTTTCATAAATGTATTGTCTTCTTGCCTGTATAAATTACTTGAGTTTTGTAAGAGTCAAACTGATCCTAAAGTGACCACATTTTCTGAAGAGAACATAAAAAAACAGATTTGAAAAATCACCATTTCATGTCCTGGAAAAAAAATTAGGAGAAAGCATCTGCATTAACAAAAATAATTCAGGTTAGAGCACCTTGAGGATGCTTTGCCATCAAACGTATCTCATGATGGCCTTAGTAAAGTAATAGAAAGACAGGAAAATATTCCAGATCCCCTCCAAACTTCTGCTGAACTAGAAACTATTTGAACTGAACACTGTTTTTATTGTGTTTTTAATTGCCCAATAAGTCAAAATTATCTTCATACTTTTTTTTCAATAAAGAATATAGCTTAGCAAGTAAGTTGCCTTGAAGCTGAGGCATTTCTAAACTCTTTGGAGGCCAATAGAACACGGAGCCATCAAAACAAAAGATATTCCTCCATCAGATGAAAGACTTTATCAAAAACTACCACATATCTTGTCTACATGTGTAGAGAGTATTTTTTTTTTTAAGCTAAATTATTCTTTCTGCCAGCAAAGTCTACATAATTGTAACAATATCACTTACGATCTGTTTGTCATTTAATGTTGCCTTTCTAGTTTTGAGTTTTTAAGCATTGGGCTAAGAGCAAATGAAAAGTGGACAAAAGAGGGAGTTCCCAAGTGGTGACAGGATGCTTAGAAGAGAAGAATAACTCCTCTCTGGAACTGTCATTTGTTGCTTTCACAGCTAATCTGGAATCGGATGATCCACAAATGGGTCAATGTAAATATTCAAGAAAGCTTTCTTCCAACTGAACTCAAGCATATCATAAGATTCTGCTTCATAATTTTTGATTGGAGTTTTGATGCTGAAAAGCCAGTTGAAGAAACTCTCTCAGACTCATTTTGGAGTTTTAGAAAGCAGGCACTCTTTATTGCAGCACTGGATGCACAGGGGATAGTTCCACCTAGCGTGCCAAATACCACAGCTTTAGCACTAACAGGTTATATAGAATAACTAATTGTATATTAATCAGATTAGTATACATATACATAAAAATAATTCCAACTGATTATCATAGTACTGCCTACATCTGTTCATGCACAATAAAGGATCCATTTGAGTTGAAGGGCTGCTTTTGCGACCACTGACCTATTTGAAGTTCTTGCTGGCTGTCCTTGAAGTCTTTATTCTTGTCCGTGTTCTTTGATCTTGAAGCTTAACGCAGTTTCAATCACATGTGGTCAGTTGCAACATTGTTCTCATCTAGTGTACAGGAACACCTAGTCATAAGAGCAAAGAACTGCAAAACTTATGAATAATTACTAGTTTATCACTTGACTAGACTTGGTAATTATCTCCCCCATTACCCTTTGTCCATTGTTTTAACCATAGTGTTATTATATATCATTTATCAAATCTCACTTGCACAGTCACCTAGCAGCAAACCAGTTTTCATAGAAGTACAAAATATTAGAACCATAAAAGTTTGAACAAATCACATTAAATGTATGGACATATGCTATCAGTTTAAACCACAAAAACTCTCTGAATTTTAAAATGATCTTTGCAGTATTTTCTTAAAGTGGTGAGATTTCTTCGAACTGCTAGCTTCCAGGTATATCTGCTAGAGTATTCTTGGGAGGAACACCAAAAGGAAGCAAAGCCATTAAAAAATAGGAAAGGGGTCTTTTATTTGGTTGGTAATTTTTATTTTTTTTAATTTTTTTTTTTTTTCAGGAATCTGTTTTTCACATGTGGAGGTGTTTCATGTTTTCATTGTTGAGTAGTTGCTACATGCTTGCCTTAGTACCAAGGAGAAGAAATGAATCTAGTGCTTGCCTTTTGCTGTCAGAGCCACTCACTGCTGGTGGCATGACTTGGTAAAACTTAACTCTGTAGTTTAACTCTGGTTATGTGTTAGTGATATTGGTTATCACAGCACCCTTACAGTAAGATTAATCAACAAGAAAAAACAAATGGAAAGGAGTTTATGGCACGTACTAAATTTTCTTCTGATTCTTGGGATGTACCTCCCATTTACTTGGATTTGAGAGCTACTGGATAATTCTCTTGTGCTATTTTCCCTTTGGTGGCATGCCTACAGCAGAGTGGTTTGTTTAAAATCCAATTATCCAGTTTTGATCTGTTTTGTGAGATTTGAGTTTTACTGCAGTCTGAAATCATCAAACTGCAAGCTTTAGAACTGAAGTAAAAGGAAACATGAAAGCCCTCTATTAAGATGACTAATATTCCAGATGAAGCTAATTAGTATGATAACCTATGCATGTAACAGAATTGTAGAATTAGTGAGATCAGCCTTGCAATACCATTAACTACATTATAACTCTTCACATGATTTTCTCCCCCCACTAACAAAAGGTCTTAGAAATGTGAGATTTCAATTTGCTTTATCATCTGGTGGAGCTCATCAGCACCACATGCTACAGTGAATATTGTGGTTTTCACAGCAGGGCCTTTTTCATCTCTGCAAATTTGTAAATTAAAATAATTTCACCTGGGGAAATCCTGCACCACAGAAATGTTGGTGACCTTGACAACACTTTCGTATTTCTTCTTTTTATCCTCATTTTTTTCCATAACAAAGCACAATGGCAAACAAATGATAGAAAGTGGCCTTGCGGTATGCATCACTTTTACTACATTTGTTTCTGTGCTGAGTGTTGCTCTAAGGTTACATAGTCAGATTTACATGCTATCCTGATGTGGAAACCTGCCTTGGGAAAAAGAAAAGAAAAAAAAAAAAAACCAAATAAAAGAAAGTGTCAGACTAATGGAAAAAATGCATGTGACTTGTTCCACTGAAGCAGGGGGGAAATGGGGGAAAATGGTTGGGAGCATGCAATATGGGTAACAGCTAGTTAATTGTCCTTGTGAAAAGCCTGTGCTTAGTGATGAGCAAATATCTTGCATCTGTCTGTTTATACTCTTATGTCCACTTAGATCTTGATTTATCAGAACTTTAGTAGCTTCTCTCTTCTCTTTCTTCCCTCTTTCTCATGCTCTCTAAGCTAAAATCTTTGTGTTTTAAGTGAGAAATTTTCAAAAAATGAAAAGTATTGGAAATGATTTTACAGAAACCTTTTACTGTTAACATATGGGCCTGATTTTCTATTCAACCTATAACAGCAACTGGGTCTAAATAGTGTCTGCTGGAGAGAAGGATGTCTTGTACAAAGGAATGGGGAGCGAAAGTTACTACATGAAGAACCTAACCGGCTATCAGCATACAAAGATTTTCTGTGTCTATTATAGTGGCATAAATAACAAATATAGCATGAGTGCAAATAATTTACATAAATTTAAAACTAATAATAAATCTGTTCTATTGCAATCTCTTGGTTTGTTTAAAATCCTTACTCGAAAAATATGTAAGTCAGCAATAGGAATAGTTGTCGCAATGTCTCATTTTGGTCTCAGAGTGAAGGCTGTTAACATTAAGCAATAAAGTCTTTGACCCTTTCTAAATTGCTTATGCTTACTTCCTGGATTATTGGCATGAGTGTGGCACCACTGTGCTTGCTCCAGAGGCTTGAATTCATGAGTTAATTCTCTCCTTCATTCCCACTATCAGAAAATGACAGAACTGTAAAAGACTGGAGCAAGATTTGACGTACTGAGGATGAAAAAGGCAAGTAATACCTATACTGATCAAAACTGTAATTGTTTATGAAAAAATTGGCCCCAATATTGTTCTCTATGGGAGAAAGCCAGACCTTTAAGAAATTTTAATATGTATTTGTTTATTTCAGGGAGACAAATTAGTGTCTAATGAGGTTCTTCACCCTGTGCAATACTGTAAAACTGATGGGGAAAATTATTATAATCACAGAATCTAAGGTGCATTTAATTTAATTTAATGAAACACCCACTATATAACCTGGGGACACTTAGAGGGGAATGTCAGTGCTTTCTGATGGGAAGAAAATTTAACTCTGATGGTAGAAGAAGCTGACACAGCAGCTAGAAGCATCTGTGCATGTGGTCAAAGGCCAGGAACCCACAGTGCTCCTCACCCGGACTGCACTGCGGAAGAGGCTGGCTGCAGCCAGCATGGGCAATGCGTGCTCCAAAGGCTTGAGTGGCACAAGGCCCAGTAACAGTTGTGAGCAACCAAAATACAGGAACTGTGGAGGCAAGTCTGAGGGATACATTGCCCTTAATTCCTCACACCTTTGTACTTTTCCTTTGTTTCTTACAACTATGAGAGTTAAAGATAAAATGTCAGCCTCAGCTTTTGACTACAACCTGAAAAATTGAAAATAAGAAGCATTGTGACATTTTAGTTCTGAGACCTTTATTTTCTGGCTGGGGGAAAAATAGACCTGGCTGCATTTAAGCTTGTTCTCATCACCCTGAAGCCAGGGGAAAGTCACACAGCCAAAATATCGTCTGAGAGCTTTTTTCCCCCCATTATATTTCTAGGGCTTATTTTATTGCTCTTTGACTGTAACAGGTGAGAAGCCAGGGTTACCCATGACTAGTCTTTCACCTCAGGAAAAGGTGAAGGGTAAAAACAGTGCTGCACCTGTTCTTCCTGGTTTATGGAAATCCTACAGCCCACTACTTTCAGTGACTGTGACGGTGAGTCTGGTCCACGAAAAACTGCTACAGATTAGTACAGAGATACTTAACAACCAAAGAAACCATGTGAGGTCCTCATTACACTCCTTCAGCACCTCTAAATCCACCACAGTGATTCCCTGCCATATTGGGTCTTACTATGCTAGACTGCTAGCACAGACCAACTGATGGTATATTATCGCATTGGTGCATTGCCGGTCCTTATGCTGCAGGCTCAAGCAATACCAGAAACTTGCTTTTGCTTACAACAAAACCAAGAGGACTGACTTCTCAGGGACTAAAGTTGTGTTCATAAATTTTGGTAAGTTTCTGCTTAGAGATAGTTTTTACTTATCTTTGCATCTAGATGGTGATTCAACACAGACCCTAGATCTATGCTTAAGCCTGTGCTGCTCCCCCCTCCCCCTCCTTTTGATTTTTTTTTTTAATTTTAATTATTAGGATGATAACAGGATGATTCTCTAGGGCTTTTCTGTATCTCCAGTATTTCACCTCTGATAAGGCTTCCTCCTTTTGTCCGTGTAAAAGCTTGGTCTCATAATTCTAAAGAAAGTTGAATTTTCAGGCACACTGGATATATGGGCCTGGCTTTCTAGAGGTCTTATCATTCACTGCTCACCCTGCACCCACCCAGTGAGAGAAAAGGCCATGAAACATCAGGAAAACATTTTCTAATAATTCCCCCCTCTGCTCTAACTTCACCTCCCATTTCCAATAATGCTTGGCAGCTGCAGAAAGAAAAGCACCCCTTTCAAATGTGCTGTTTTATTTCTGTGCATCTTGAACTGTACAGACAGTTCAAGTCAAATTCCTAATTCAAGAAGGGCCTTAGAATTCTTTATTCTTTTGTAGTTCCTGCCATTAGGTTCTTGATATCAATAAGTAAATACAAATAGTAATGTAGCTGGTGAGTTACTGCACTACTTTTAACTGTACTTAAGGACTCATTTCCTAATGCACTACAGCTGATTCTTAAGGATTGCTGAGGACTGTTAAGGCTGACCAAAGATTTAAACAGCAGGAAGGATATTTCAAATTAGAGAAGAGAAGCACTGGCAGAGCTCCATGTACCATATGTCAGGCTCTGCCCATGGTTCCTCAATTTTCTGAGTACAGAAAGGTAAAAAAATCAAGTAAGGGAAGGATTATTCAGGGACTCATTTGTTTGGAGAGAGAGTAGGTCCAGATTCTAGGGTCCACTCTGTTGCTGTACAGAGACTATAGGAGACAGGATTTAACCAATAACCTTAGTAAAACCTTCTGCTTACATGAATTCCCAACTGAACCACTCTTCCTTGGAATATATTGTTATTCAGAAGTATTTGATGAATCTTCCTGGCAAACTTTAAAAGCAGCAGATGCAGTACAAAGAGCTCTCTGTGAAAGTGATCATTCAAAATACCAAGAAATTGAACACATAAATCACAAAATAGTGGTTTTATCCCTTCAAAGAGAGGAATAGCATTTCTAATGTGATGGTAGTTTGAGTTTAATTCTCTCAATATAGGTACTTATAGCTATATAACTAACTTCTGGCAAACAGTGACAAAACTGCAGGATTGGAGGTAAGTGAAGGCAGAATGTGATTCATCCAACAAAAAGAAACCCTGAAAATTTTGAGGTAATTAATTTATAATTTTTGTAGTATTCATAAAAAGGTATTCTATAAAAATAAGTTATTTGTCAATAAAATTGATCTGCCAAAATAAATAACCATCTTTCCTGTTATCTGCATCTAGGACCCTAGGTTTTCAAACATATTGATAGGTATTTTTCCTGGATATCTAGCAATACTGTTTACTGCATCATTTTTGAAAGGTCCTGGTCATGCCCATGGGGAAAAGAGGCCTACACCTGGCACTCAGAGAATCTGCTTACTTTGCAGCAGCTGGATACGGTGATTGTTCTAAACCCTTTATTTATTTTGCATAATTGTTGACCTTTCTGCCTGTATTCTCTGGTGAGGAATTCAGACCCTTTACTGCAGAAGAATAGGTGATTCTGTCTAATAGAGATCAGGAGGTTTGGTAGTTTTGGTAGTTTCCTTTTAAATGACTGTATTCAGAAGTTTGAATACCCTACCACCCCCCACCCCCCCCCCCAAGCTTCAATTAAACTGTTAAAATGTGCAACTTATAGATCGGCTAACCAAATAAAAGTTTACAAAGCTGTGTCATGTTGTGGTTCTTTAATATTAGGCAGATTGGGATACACATCAAAACATTTAATTTAGGCATAATATTACCATTTGCTAAGATCTGACAAAAGAACCTGTTGCTCTATCTTGGTGAAAGGGTAGTGGTTTATTTATACAAAACTCCTTTTAATCCCAATTTTAATAGTTCACTTGGTTGAATTAATAAAAAAATTACTTGAACATAATTTTTGTACTGAACAACATTAATCAATAACCAAATTATTTATTGATTTTTTTTCTCTTATCTATGGAGTTAGTTGTTTGAAGAAAAATGCTCAAATTCATAAGGAAAACTATATCAGAAAAATAAATTTCAACTGCTATCTCAGTTTACTACAGTAAAGACAGTTTTCTGACTAAGGGTTGTATCCAGTATAAGAACTGTTATAATACAAATAGTAATCATCAGTATTAACAAGAAGAAAATAACTTACTGCATCCTTTGGTCTTTTCTGAGTGAATAACAACTTTAATCTCTTTCCCTGTTATGGCCAGGAAATTCCTAGGTAGGCTAACATTTTTATTGATAGGAAAGCCATAGTGATCTTAGACTCTCATTTAATTTGTTTATATCTCTTTCTGTCTCTAAAACATTTTTACTTCAAGCAATTTCAGAGGAAGCTCCTGGCTTTAGGATAAGAAGCGATAAGAAGGTCTCCAGGTAGTGAATGCAGCCTGCCTTAGCTTCTGACACTGGAGACCTAGGTGTAAATCTTCTCAGAGGCCAGCTGAAATCATTTCCCCAGAACAGTGCTCCAGAGGCAGCCTCATTCGAACTCCCTCAAAACAGATTTCATTTCATTAAACTCTAGACTTGACTCTCTTGCAAAGAGGTCAGGAAAAATGCTACATGTGGCTCACTCTGCCTTTAGTAATGTCACCATTTCTTTGATTTATAGCAGCTGCATCTTTATGTGCCACAGAAAGGCCATACAGACAGAGTCCTGTTTCCTGCAAAATTAAGAAAGTCTGATGAGGGCTTAATATGTATTTCTGAGTAAAATACCAGAAAGCCACACACCATTGCAATATAACTGCAACAGCATATGTTTGTCCAATAAACATTTCAGTTAAAAAAAAGAAAAAAAAAACCCACAAAGAAATGGCACCATTTCTTTTACTAATTTCCAACTCAGGAACATTATTATTATTATTATTATTATTATTATTATTATTATTATTATTATTATTATTATTATATTTGTCTGAAGTTAACCATCCCACACTATTAACCACATCAGACCATCACACAGTGTAACCACATCAGACCAGGTCAGGCTTGTTAGAAAGATACTCTGGGTAACTGTGTTACATAAAGAACTAGGTAAAATGGCAAGTTATTGTTAACATGTTACCAATATTGTTAACAATGTTACCCTTGAAGTTGAAACTCAGAGTGCTTTCTCTAGTGTTTAAATGTTGACTTTATTGTGTTAAGCAAATAGTTTCCCGGTCACAATCGTATTATCCTTATGTTTTGATCTCACATCCATTGTCTGCCATTCACTTTGGGCAGCCTGTTCTTCGGTGTTCCTGGGTGTCAAAGGGCTGCTTTTTTCCTACAGACAGCTGTTTTTAGGGTCACGTGTATGTACTTGTAATAATGGACTATTTCCTTACAAGGTTGTCTTTGCTGAGACAGAATATTCATTTATCTTGTTTCTCATACAGCAAACGGCTGGTCAGAATCCCTGGCTAAAATGGGATTTATGCTTAGACTTTAATCAAAGTTATATATTACAAGGAAGTGGCAATAGCTTTGATATAAAGAAGTTTCTGGTTATAGATGCATTTGCTTCCATTTTCCTAAAGTCTGGCATATTGAACATGCCTGAGGTGCAAGTAACTTAAATAATCAAGAAGGTGGATAGTGTCCCACCACCCTGGCAGTTATGTCTTTTATCTATGACATCTATGTGTGCGGCACAGATGTGTTATATCTATTACATGTACTTTGCTGTTTCCTGCTTTGCCACTTATGGGCTTTTGCAGAGGGGAAGGAGACCACAGCATCCTGGGGGCTAATGGTCCCTGGGAAAGAACTGTTTCTCAGAAAGAAGGCACTAAACTTCTTTCTGAGAAAAGGAAGAAGAAAGTACCTCCAGGGAGAAATGTATAAGAGCTCATGAATGGTGTACCCTGTGCTGAAAACAGTAATATGTTAGTTCAATACACATTTTATTGTGAACTTTACTGGAATCTGTGCAGTAGAGAGAGTTATGGGTGTAACAGCTTGGTAGAGCTGCATGTGAAGTGTTTTTCTGAGTCACAAGTATTTTGAGATTGTAAAGAGTTATTTCAGGTTTTGTTCTTTCTCCATGTCCTTTCTGTCTTCCATTTTGGCTGAGCACAAATATCCATTGGTAGGTCTTTGATGTGTGTGTCTCCTTTGCCCTAGCCTTTAGTGACCGAAAGATGCTTTACTTCTAAATGTAAAATATTAGAAACTGTCATGGCAATAAAAAAATGTAATCACAACCAAAGCATCAGGTAGTCATATTCTTGCTTTTGCCTACATAACAACAACAACAAAAGAAAATCTACTATAAGCTCCCAACAAAACAGGAACTGTAGATAGGAGTTAGAATCATAGAATCATAGAACAATTTAGGTTGGAAAAGACCCCTAAGATCATCGAGTCCAGTTACCTATACTAACTTGGAAAGGGACTCTGAAGTCACAAATCTCCTTGAACGACCCTCTCACTTCAGTTTCAGCTGATGTCTTTCTCTTCCAAATTATTATAATTAAGAGCACACACATTAAAAAATTTTCCATTTGTTAGATGGATGATGCTATTTTATAATGTGGCCAAATAATGTGCCCATTATGAATTTCAAGTCTGGTGCCAACAGAATGTCCGCAGCTCTTCTTAAACAGCGCTTAAAACCTCAGAAGGACGGTCATTGAAAGACAGTTTGGGAAGAAAGCCATGTGAGTTTAACTGGTAACTGCCCATGTTTGGATGTCATTGGGTTTCTCTCTGATGTTTTCTTAGTGATTAGAGTTCATAAATACAGTGGAGGTAAACCAGGGAGATATTATTAATGGATTTGAGCAAGCCAAGCATGTTGACCTCATGTGTGTAAACATCAGATACATTCATATCCAAATGAAGGCTGGAATGGTTTGAAAGGCAGAAAGAATCAAAACAGATGTGTCTGTACCTGCATTTTTCCAAAGCAATGCTTTTAAATAACTTAATTAAACATTGGTGTTCTTAGTAAAGCCAGTGTTTCTGCTTTGGAAGTCACCCTATTTTGTAAGCATAGAATTCTCTTTGCTGCTTTTGTGCCAGTTCTTTATTTTCACCTGCTTGTGGAAATCTCAGATCTTCCCATCACACATTCATGTTACATTTGGTTTTAATTTTATTTTATTTTAACTTGCTCCCCCCCCCCAATTTCTATCAGAATTTAAATGCCATCATGGTTGTTTTAAATACCTTGTGGAAGTTCAGAGTTTAAAAAAAAATTTCTTTATAACAGGGTTAATTTCCAAGCATTATCTGGGTATTGCAAGATACTCATCACACTCCAGATGTTGACTGTGGGGGGATAGATTAAAGTTGCATGATTATTTATTCTGTCTTTTTATGTTGAGCCAAAGAAGTCCTCTGTGAGCTGGGACAAAGATTTCTGATAATATCAGAGGAAAATTTTAGGACATCAAAATATGAATCTACCAAGCCATTCAAGCCGAGCAGCACCAGAATTAGAAGAAAAGTAGCAACTATTATCAAGTCTACTGTCATGATGCATGAGTAGGAAAAGAGTTGAAAGCAATTGTATTCTGTAAATCACAATATATTTGAGTGATGACAAGTGGAAATGATTCTGTCCACTGGTAGCTACGCATAAGCTATGAGACTCATTCCAATACATGACATGATTTTTTTTGTTTATAATGTGGGTTTCTCATAATATGGGCAAGTTTCTCGGTTTTCTTGGCTGAGACAGATGAAGAATGCCATTTACTTTTTCTCCAGGAACACCAATAAAATTTTTGTTTCATTCTAAAATCCCAAACCATACATCTATAAAATGTAAACATATAACTGTACTAAAAGATGTTACGAATAATTATTGTCTTAATTTTTAAAAAATAAACATAAGAAAAATGTGAGCAAGATAAACATTTCAACAACAAACCAAGATAACCTATTACTGAGGTATTATTAAAAGAGCATTTGATATTGCTCTATTATTGACCTATTTCTCTCTTTCTCAGTTTACACTGTCAGTTTTCTGTATCTTCTTATAATATGGCATTTATAATTACAATATCATGCTTGTGATTACAAATTAGCATAGCTACAAAACCTAGTGAGGATGGGTCAATCTCTGACTAAACACAAAAAGAGGAGACATTGACAAAACAGCTCAGACTCCTGTCTGAATCAGACTGAGCAATTTTTGAGAGTTGAAGGCAGTTTGTGGAACTGTTTGTTCAGAAGCAGAATTTCTGAGATCACAGACTTGAAGCTATTTGCACAGTGGTTTTGGCATGCCTTTGAGCTACAGAAGTAAGTGGAATTTTGGTCCAGTTACATATTTTTGATTTTTTGAAAGATTTCTGAGGCAAAAAGTCATGAATCATCAGTTTGATGGAAGTGAAAAACCTGTGAGAGATTCATACAAGTGGCTTGGAAAGAAAGCCCTTGCTCTTTTTATATCTGATCTTAAAGATGTCAGTGCCAGTATGTTCTGAGGTTTTGTCCATAACTAGCAGTGACTTATGTGCTTTAAGGACATGCTATAAGGAGTTGAGAGCAGAATATCCCTTATGTGTTCAATTTTAATGAATTGTTGCTGAAAAAAAAAAAAAAAAAAGGCTATATTTAAGAGGAGTTGTGAGTCTGAGGACAAGATCATTTAATGGAGTTTTTGTGATAGCATGATACTGCATGCTAAGCAACCCTTGCTACTCTATTCTTCTGTAATGATGGAATTTACCTCAATGTGACAGTCTATAGGCATCATGATCCTGTATCAGACCGTCCTATGATCAATTTAACTGCAATAATTTGCTCCTAAAATGAATATGTAGCTATTACTGCTTTTTTAAAGTCACCAAATGTCTGTGAAAAATTTAGTAGGTTGTGTGTTATCTATCTTTATAGCATGACTCCTGCATATTTTCTGTAGGCTTATGCAGTTATAGTTAACATTTTTAGTATTACAGATTTGTCTTGGTTTCCTTCAATTAACAGCTTTTGCAGCAGCTGATAAACAAGAAAATGAGTTATTCAGGGTTGGGGGTACTTTTGAAGAGTGCTACATTTCTCTTACTGCAAAACTGACTATCTAAACCATGAAAAAATATTTCCTTGTTTCTGCTTTTCAGAAAACAAGGACTGCCCCCCCCCCCCTCCAATTTGCCATTTCCCTTTTACCTGGGAAACATTTATCTCCTACTTCTGATTCAAACCCACAAAATAACCCCAGATGATCTATAAGGAAGTATTTTCACAAAAGGTTTGCTGAAGTAAATGTGGCATAAATATGCACACGATTTCAATTTCCTGAGCAGCTCTGACATTTTTACTCAATTTCCTCTTAATCCTGCATCACTCACAACTCCCTTGCTTCTGGATTCCTTTCTCAGCAGCCAGAGGTGGGGTTAAAAAAACATTGAAATGGAAGAGAGCTCAACCAGCTCATTCTGTGTAATAAAATCCATTCCACTGTGGTCCTAATTTCATCAACTAATACAAGTCAACATCAAACGTTAATGAGGAAAAGTTTCCAATTAGATACAGTCTGACACTGACCCAGCTTTTCAGTCACCTTCAATTGTCAGCGATAAAAAGGACGGTTCAATATGATATGGATCATTCACTCCAAATCTCCACAACTCATTTATGACAAACACAACTAACAGAGCATAGGGAACTGCTGAATTGTTTTTCATTATGCTGGCACATTGGCTTTAGTCTACAGTGGTAATGATCTTTAGAGGTTTTCCATACAGAGTGCCACTAATGAGCAAACCAGGATGGGGTGATGAGGTGATGGCGACCCACATTTTCAAGTGACAATACCAGCAACATGATGATGCTTAAAATTCCCTATTATTTCTGGAAAGTAATTCACTACGAGAGAGAAGAGAGAGTTAGGAGGCTAAGCTATTAAATAAAATAAGTACAGAAAGCAAAGAACCCATTAAAAATGAAAAGCTCTTGCAAAATACACCAGCCTTTCCTTTACCAGTCACTGTAAAATGTGTTTCTGTCCATCTTTCTGCAGGAAGTTACTTAGAGCAGTATTGTTGTAAGCTAGAAGATCTAGGGATGTGTTAAAGTCCTGCAGAAGTGCAGTTTCCAGTGTGATATTCCTCCACCTTCAAACTCAGAGCACATAAGGGGAATAAAGATGGATAAAAGTAGATGTTAAATTTGCTCCTGATCTTGGTCAGGGGCTTGCTACTGCCCAGGCTAATATAGGGCACCTCCAAGAATATTCTAAACCCACTGGTTTGTAATGACCACTTGCAATTTGTTACAATGTTAAGCATGGCAAGACAGAAAATTACAGCACTGCTACAGTTACTACAATATAGGTACAAGGTAACTTAATAATAACAACACATAAAAGCTAGCTAGAGACTATAAAATATAAAAGCCATAGCTGATATACTTTGAGACTGAGTAAAACTTTTACATCAGTTATTGTGCTTCTTCCTTTCAAAATCTCCCCGAAACCTTTTTATTTCAGAACAGAGTGAATTCCCCTTTATCATTTTAGAACCACAAGAATCCACAAAGATTTCTAAGGTCGCATAGGATTTGAAAACTTGATTTAATTTCTGTCCATATAAACTATTTGCTGGAAAATGCATTCCAACGATCAGAGTACTTGGGAAGAAAAGAAGGCTAGGACAGCAAAAGAAAATGTGCTGAGGTTTGTTATTAGCAGAAACTGAAACTTGAAGGTTTCCATCAGAGAGTATGTTGCAAGATGAAATGAGTTTTAACCATATCAAATGTTTTCAGCAGAAATGAGCTCAGTAAATATCAGCTTAGCAAAATATGGAAATTACTACTTTTTCTAGCTAAGATTTGACTGTCAAGCAGAGTAGACTGGTCAAATAAAAATCTTGTGTTGCTATTTCACTAGAAAATCTGCCTATTTTAATTGTATGTCAAACAAGAGCGGGAAAAGCCCATATGAGGTATGTCAAACTGCTTTTTTAGATTGTATGGGAATTGTCGAGTTTGAATTATTAAAGTCTACTTTGCACAAAATTTTCCATTTTTGTCCTTTGCAGGATAGCCATGCAACTGTTCTTCATACTGGAAAGAGTCATTAACCCCATGGAAACACATTAAGAAACTTATTCATAACTTCCGTGTTTTATCTTTGTTGTTTATAGTCCCCAGTCCCCAGTCAAATGATATAGAAAGAAACTTGCTAGTGTAAGTTTATGTGGGTTTCATAAAGTCATGCCAGCAGTTCTGATACACGGATTTCACGTGTCCTTGGTTTCGTCTGACATTGCAACCTTGCCTGAAATTGTGTGGACTAGTGACTTCCCAGGATGATTAATCGTTCCTTATTTACTGATTGATTTGGAAGTCATATAGTAAAAAGCATATAATAATTCAACCACATTCTTCCTAGAAAGTCCTGCACCTAGGTCTGCCTATGAGCCTCCTTTGTCTTTCTTGCATCAATGGAAACAAAAACTTTCATCAAGTGGCATTTCTACAGTCATATTATCAGGCAGATGCACCCTGTTATCAATGGATCAGGAGACCATAGCATGTTTCATTTTGAATGCCTTCAGTAGCTGAAAGCCTGGTCATTTTCAGTATATAAGATGTAACGGTAGAAATCTGTCAAGCTTATGTCAATCAGAATGTCTATATTCTCATTTTGTAGAGAGAGAGTTTTGGATGGTTCACATGCAAACATTGATAAACCTGTCCTTTCTAATCTTGGGCTTTTGTATACAAGTAATTGTTGTATAGGTCTAGCTGTGTAAACTTCAGACACACTGTCAGCATAGAATACTATCTGAAAACAGCAGGAAACAAAGAAAAAAGAAAAATAGTAAAGGTCTCCAGAAATTGGAGTGCTTGTATGCTGGTGCATATAAATTTTGAGTTTCGTGGTAGGAAGTCTCTTTTAGGAAGGGCAAAGGAAGAGGATGCTGTTCACAAATGTGGGCTGGCCCAATGAGAGGTGTGTTGATTTTTCTGTAACATAAGGCCAGCAGACTCTGAAGGCTGGTTTTCTTTGGTTTGTGCATGGAAGAGATAGGCTCCTGAAGAGTCTAGTTCAGAACAGGAGTATACATATCTTACATTTGGGATTGTTATAACTATACAGACAGGTGTTTGACCCAGGTGGCTCCTTGTCATGACATGGCAGTGTGGGTATACTTTGGGCATGCCAAGTGATCAGGTTGATCCTTGCCCCGGCAAAAGGATGAACAGGTTTGTGCTGGAGTCCCTACACTTCCTTTGCCTGGTCTGGCCCCACTGTTTTCATGGGTGAATACATAAGAGGAGCCACCATGCAGAGGGGCTTTGTTGCAGTCCAGAGCAGTCAAAGCCACTTCTGCTCAATATGACTGAAGTCCTATTACATAAGTGGGTTCAAGGCATGGGTCAGACAAAGAGCTCACCTTGGTTCACTATGGTACATAGATGCACCCTGAGTTTCTCTGCAAATTTTTAGTTCTGGGCTTTTTACAAATCATATCTGAGACTTCCTCAGACCAAGGAGACTGAAAGGGTCTCCTTGGGCCCTTGTGTGGCGACTGCCATTAGTTGATTGGAAAGGTGGGCTTGTGTGATAGCATGCAATTACTCACGTGGCAGGAATTTATTGCTTCCTCCTGCCCCCCCCCCCCCCCCGCCCCGCCTTGGTGGTGTTCTGCCCAGTATAGGAGTTGACTGTCCAGTGCTGTAGCTTAAACCAATGTGCTTTTGTGGAGGATATATCTATTAAATTTCTTCCATGAGAGAAACACTTCTTCCTCTGAAATGTGTTTATTCTAAGCATCTTCAGGATTCAGGATCCCAAGCTAGGAGTTACTTTCTGTAGTGGATTCCTGACTCCAGTTTGAAGACGCTGTGAAACCTACCCCTGTGCTATTGCATGGCTAGGATTTGTACAGGGATTTACTAATCAATATTGTCTCCTGACACACACAAATGGCAGAACTGCTAAATATTCTTTTAGGGACTGAGCCTGTGAATGTCTTAAGTTGTGAATTTCTGTGGCTTGTGCTAAAATATTGATTCAGCTTGGAGGCAGCAGAAACTCTACAAGTTACTACACAGTATTGTGGTGCATTGTCACAACAATGCCCTTGGGAAACATATTACCTAAGAAAACAATTTGCAATTTCAGTTAGTCTATTTACCTCTCATTTTACTATTATTATTATTATTATTATTATTATTGTTATTATTTTTTTTAATCCCAGTTCCAAACTACTTGTCCCACAGCCGCTAACTTTGCATAATGAATCTTCACTATCCTCTTGATTTCAGTCTTGCAGAAAGGAATGAAAAAATGAACCTAAGTATAGGTCACTACCCTGTCAATTCATCTGTGTGTTGTAAAAGTGACAACAGAAGTCAGATTTGGCAAGTATTTTCCACTTATGTTAGACAGATGTGACTTGTAACAGATAAATAAGTTTGCAGATTGCTTCAGGATGTGCAAAGTGCTTCACCTAATTGTTGAAATCTCTCCTTTGCTCTTAATTGTTCTGCAGGGTTATGTGCTTTTCCAATGGCAGGGGAAATTAAGCAGAAATCTGATTTAGAATTTTCTATATCCAGCTTTTCTGTATGAAAGCACAGACTTCTGGGGAAATTTCAGGATTTTTGGAAGATTTTAAGTGCTTTCCAGCTCTAAATCAGGTCAAACGTATTCAGAGAATGGTCTTTCCTGTTTTGTTTCTAATGTTTTGCTCTTAGTGGCTGTTGAAAACAAATGTGAAAAAAGCAAGCCAGAGAAAAGTTAATGGAATTCTTCTAAGCATAAAGTTGCATTCTCTGCAATTCAGACTTTTGGCAGAGTTTCAAAATGTTTAGCTTGAACTGTCACATCTATCAGAAGTTAGAGTTATCTTGGCAAGAGAATAAGTGTTCATCATACCTAGATAGGAAATGCATTAATTTCATAATATGCAACTGATAAAAATGAGGCTACGTTTCTTAAGCAGCATGACTGTAGAGTCAACACAGCTGAATTTGTAGTAAAACTCTTAGGATTCTCAAACTGTTAATCGAATTATTAGTGGATGAATAATATGTTCTATCAAACCAATATAGGAACACATGGACCTGATTCTCCCCTCATTTTAACGGGGTGATTTAATTATTGTCAGTGGTGTTATGCCGATAAAAAAAGAGTGCAGATGTGAGAAGAAATTCATGCCATATATTGCCTAAGGGCTTCAGTTTACAAAGGGATTAATAGACTTAATAGACAAATGTCCTGTAAACTGAGTGGATTTTTTTTGCAGTCTATATTTTTAGAATGAAAAGTGCAGTTCCTCAGAAATTTTGGGGTCTTCCTTTAACACAGCAATTACATTTTTTTGAAAAGAAGAAAAATCTTTCCTACACAGCCCTCGTGCAGAGGACCATGACAGAAGAAGATGGATTTGTTCTGCCACTCCTTATATTGCTAATAAGAAATATGATAGGACCAGTGAGTTTGAAATCAGAAATCAGAATAAGAAGAATGGATACCCGTCTAAAATATTTTTAAAAAATCAATTGGCAGAAATCTTGCTATATCATGTCAAAAGAGCTCTTTAGCGCCTTACCCGGCAGCTGGGAGGAAATCAGGTACTGTGACGAACTTGGGCTGACTGCCATTCACAGCTTCACAGGCCTCAGGGGGTTGTGTGTTGTGCCTGCATTTGCCTAGAAATCACTGGAATTTTGTACACAGGTCTTTCTGATTTCTTAGTGTAACATTTCAATCATTATTAAACTTAGGACATTATAAATTATTTCATATGTAATGGTTTGAGTACTTTTGATGCTCAGCTCCCTGAAAACATCTTCTTCCCTAAGAAAGCAATGATAATTGGCAAAGTTTCTTATGGATTTCTCTCCCAGCTGAAGGACAAATTTAACTCGAGTATACCATGATTACAAGATGAACTCATGCTTTATTAAACATCTGATACTCCACCTGGAAGAAAGGAGGGAAAGAGTGTCAGAATGAGAGAGAGAGGTTATGAATACTCTGTGGAAAATGAGCTTCAGTCTGCATTGGCACTTTATTAGATGCTAGAGACTCTACCACAGTGAGTGCTGCCAGCAGGAGCACATCTTGAACATATATTCTCTGGTGTATGATAAATGGCATAAACTCACTGAAGATTTTGCCGCAGTCAAGGAACACTCAGTGGTGCTGTCTGCTGTGGATTCTCCTGTGGCTAATAAGAGCAGAGCTCCTGTCGTAACCCCTGGTTACATTGACCAGGGTGTCAGTCTGCCATGAGGTACAAACACATTGGAGACCAGGCATCACTGATTGTAGTGCTCTCGTGAGTACATTATTTGATGTTGAAAAAGGTTAAAAAACATGCTGTGCTCTTTCCCTTGATGATGGCAATATATGTGTCTGTCTTTTCTAGTTACCCAATTTTCATGAAATTCACAGGGGTTTAGTATCTTTGAGAGCGCTCCTTCTGCAGATTTTAATTGAAATTGGCCTCGATTGAAAATTTATGGGGAAGAGACAGTTAGCAGAAAGATACAGCATGATTGCCTAAGTTTAGGAAATCAGGCTAGTACTCCTCCCTCTTGCTCCTCTCCAAGAGGAGAGCAGGGGATATGGGAGGGTCTGGAAAGATGACTGCAGTGTTTGAAATGTACAGCACCTCAGAAGAAAAGAGGCAAAGTGTTTTGTGCCTGCTTTTCCTAAAACATGCCTGGAAAGCATATCCAAAGAGTGCCCTGTGATTGTCAGTGTAAGTTAGCATAAGTTGGTTGGTTATTTCATACTATCTCATCAAACGCTGTTAGTAATTGCATACTGTTTCACACAGTATCTTGACTTTTGCTTGGAAGTGAAAGAAACTTATGTTTGACATTTACGTGTTGCTCTTTGAGAGGCACAGCAGGCACTGAGCTTTATTCATAAACTGAATTTCCTTCATTGCAGAAAAAGCAAAGTCTTACAATGTTTCCATTTTAACCTTTCATTTTTATGCTTTTTCCTAAATGTTGTATATGTAAGGATTTTTTTCCAAATATTTAACAACTTCTTGGCGATTAAATTTATTTGTTTGCTTGAGCATAAATAATTATTTCATTTCAATCAAGGGAAGGCTAGAAAAATATTTTTATATAAATTTATGGAAGATTATTTCCTTCAAAAACACCTGTGCTGTTCATTTTGGTAAACAATAATTTGGTTTGGAAATTGCCTCAGACAGGCACATATTCCTGTACTTATATATGAGAAAACTGGTTTTGCTTTGACCTGTGTGGGTATTTTGGGGTATTGGATATTGAATATGCACAGTAAATTCTGTCACCAAGCTCAAAAAGTGTGCAGATAAGACTGCTGGACTGGTGAAGTTCAAAGTTCAGACTCTGTTCTGTAAACTGCCTAGGCTCTGTGGAAAAAGAATTTGCATCTACCCAGATGCTGCACGTCTGTTGATTGATAAAAATCCCATAGAAGCATAACTAGAAAAATGATTTTGTGATTGTCTTTAAAAAATGATGTAAATAAGGACATTGAGGGAAAAATTGTATGAAAGACCATGTGCTATAATGCACGTGCATGTATATCACAGGTTTGGTGTCTGCAGTGATGGCTTAGAATTGCAATCTGTTGAAAAAAAGTGCTCTGGTCCCTATGGTTCCTACAATCCTCTGAGGTTTGAAATTCCCCAAAGAGATCCAGTCGTGATAGCCAGAATGTGAGATAATTTCACAGGCATTCCTGAGATGGTGTAAATAAAGATGAGTCATTGCTTTTACCTTCATGAGTCAATGGTACTGAGTGGCTGCCTTTGAATCAATGACGTGGAGGTAGAAATGCCTTACATTTCATCACTGCTTTCCATCTGGTTCCTGTCTTTCACACTGTCCCAAGTTCCAGATGATATCCTTTGTGTCATAATATTTACAATAATGTGAACAACCTTCCCTTTATCTCCTCATTTCCATCCAGTTTCTCCTGTCCATCACAAAATGGATATATGAAAAGTGTGTTTGACTGGGAGGACACACAAATACAGGCCTTCCCGTAACAATGTAACATGTTACCTGACGGAGTAACTGATTGCTAGGATTTTGAACACATACATAATTGAACTTCTGGAATTGAGTGAAATCTCATGGTTATTACTCATCTACTTGCTCTCACATGAGTGGCACACCTTGGTAAGTGTTTATTTAGTATTTCTAGTAACACAGCAGATGGAAACCTTGCTCACAGAGCTTAAGGTGTATTCCTCCAAACTCCAGCAGCAACATCAGGAAAAAGTTCATATAGACTCATAGACTTTTGGTGTCCTAGCTGAAATGTTGTAATAAATTTTAAATAAGCAAAGGCTGCTGCTGTTGTTATTTTTGCTGTTCTTATTTTTGGTGTTGAACTAGTAATAATTATTACTGTTGTCATAAGTAATAGATTATGATGGTTTCTGTAGTATGACTTTCACTGTTCAAATGATCAGTGAAACTGATTGAAGATCTATATTGATTTCAACCACACATATTCAAGCTTTATATGAATTATCATTCTCAGCTGCACTGTTATTTATTGTTGTTTTGCAGCCTGAAGGTATTGTACTCATACAGGTTCCATTGCATAAAGGAATGATTATATACATTTATATATATATACATATACATACACATATATATATATATTTATTTGATCCTCTCTTCAAAGTAGAGTGCAAAAGTGTAACTTTAGTAAATTAAATTATTAGCAGCAACACATTAATTTTCCATTTTACATGAGACTTGTAGTAGTAGTGGTTAGCATTTGACAATTACTTATGGCAATTGCTGGTAATTAAATACTACTTCATTTCCTGTACTCAGCAATATATTTAGTTTTATATTTATGGATGACATCTTTCCCTGGAAATATGTTGGTTCTGTAATTAAAATTAATAAATATTTGTGGCAGTTACTTGGTAAATTGTAAGTAATTCTTAGGAAACATAAGGAAAAAATAAGTGATTTATATTATGTAGTAACAAACACATCATTACACTTATATAGTGTGCCAGGTCACAATTAAGAGCTGCTTAGGTATTAAAGCTTCCAAAGGCTGACTGGTTTCTGCAATTTAACTGTGCCACTTACTGTCACTAACATTGCACCCAACCCAGCAGGGCTTTGCGAGGCACCTGTTTTTGCAAATGTTGTCTTTTGGATGATAGCTTATGTGTAGACCCAGTATCTTAGCAATTTGTGGTCATTACAGATCCTAATTCTGCTTGAGAGATAAGTATCTTAACTATTGTTTGAGATAGCTCATTTTACCCACTCTGAACTTCCATCCATGGCTGGCTGGAATCTCCTTACTCCCTTGTGAGGCTGCACCATGGAGCAGCTGTTGCTCTCCACAGGGTGCTGAACAATCTGTTCTTCAAAATCTTCTCTGAGATTTGCTGGAACAAAGCAGTTTGATAAATGTGTCTTGCTTGACCACTTCCAGAGAGCAAGCAAATGATCTTCTGTGTTTTTACAGGGAAGTCAGATTCAGATTTAGAAATGCTGAGGATGAAATTCTGCTGAGAACCTCTGTCATGAGAGCTCAAGTGAATACTGTGCATGCCTTAGATCTGTGTCTCCTCCAAAGGAAGAGAATGGGTGGCTTTTACCCAAACACTTGGGTGAATCATGAGAGAGTTTTGATAAGTTTACTTCTGAGTGTGGGGTTTTAATTATGGGCAGATGGGGTATGGGGCTGATCCAGTTAGTCTGTCACAGCAAAAAGGCCTATTACCTCTATTTAGATTAGCAAAGCACACATTCGTTTGTGAACTTTGTATCAAATTGTGTTCATTACTACGTAAGAACATGAATGTGATATTTTGGTCACCTTAGGGTGGGTTGACCTTGGCTGGGTGCCAGGTACCCACCAAAGCCGCTCTATCCCTCCTCCTCCTCAACTGGACAGGGGAGAGAAAACATGGCAAAAAGCTCATGGGTTGAGATAAGGACAGGGAGATCAGGGAGAGTGATTACCATCATAGGCAAAACAGACTCAACTTGGGGAAAATTAATTTAATTTATTACCAATCAGATCAGACTAGGATAATGAGAACTAAAACCAAATCTTAAAACACCTTCCCCCACCCCTTCCTTCTTCACAGGCTCAACTTCACTCCCAAATTCTCCCAGAGCGGTACAGGGAGATGGGAAAGGGGGTAGTGGTCAGTTCATCACACATTGTCTCTGCCACTCCTTCCTCCTCACATGTTTCCCCTGCTCCAGTGTGAGGTCCCTCCTTCAGGAGACAGTCCTCCACAAACTTCTCCAACGTGGGTCTTTCCCATGGGCTGCAGTTCTTCACAAACTGCTCCAGTGTGGGTCCTTTCCTTGGGGTACAGTCCTTCACGCACAGACTGCTCCAGTGTGGGTACTCCGCGGGGTCACAAGTCCTGCCAGAAAGCCTGCTCCAGCGTGGGGTCCTCTCTCCATGAGGCCACAGGTCCTGCCAGGAGCCTGCTCCAGCATGGGCTTCTCATTGGGTCATAACCTCCTTCATGCATCCACCTGCTCTGGCGTGGGGTCCTCCCCAGGCTGCAGGTGGATATCTGCTCCACCGTGGACCTCCATGGGCTGCAGGGGGACAGCCTGCCTCACCGTGGTCTTCCCTATGGGCTGCAGGGGAATCTCTGCTCCAGTGCCTGGAGCATCTCCTCCCCCCCCTTCACTACTGACCTTGGGGTCTGCAGAGTTGTCTCTCTCACATATTCACACTCCTCTCTCTGGCTGCAGTTGCTGTTGTGCAGCAGGTTTTTCCCCTTCTTGAATACATTATCCCAGAGGCACTACCACCGCCTCTGATGGGCTCAGCCTTGGCCAGCGGCGGGTCCGTCTTGGAGGAGGCTGGCATTGGTTCTTTTGGACATGGGGGAAGCTTCTAGCAGCTTCTCACAGAAGCCACCCCTGTAGCCCTCCAACTGTGAAAACCTTTGCCATGCAAACCCAACGCACACCCTCTTCGTTCCTGATGTCTGGTGTCCAAATAGTCCAGAAACAGGCAAGGTTATGACAGACTCAGCTCTTTCCATTTTTTATAACCAGGGTGATTTTGTAGCCTAGTCTGTTGGGTGATGGCTGTGTCTAGTGAATTTGAGTTTTGGAGGGGATCCTTTCTTGTGAAAATTTGCTTTTTGTCTTTCCTGTGTTACACAACTAAGTGCACAGCCTGTACAATCAAAATTACTCCTGCTGCAACTAAGACAGATAACAGGGAACTGCCCAGAGCACCCCACTTGCAATGTGGATGCAACGTTGCTCAGCACTTAGCGTACAGGCCTGCATGATATGCACAGATGACTGGATACCAGTCCAAAGCTAACTGCTGGTTAAGAGGTTATGTAAACATGCAGTCCTGGAAATGTTGCTGACTGCAGCAAATCAAATCACAGTACTCCTCTCCTTGTGCCATACACCACTCAGTAATGTAGGCACACCCTACATAAGCTCTGTGGCCAAACGGCAAAGGCTGTAGAAACTGTTAAGCCTTATCTCTCTCCTCTGTGGTTTGCCTTTTTGGAATGAATAATACCTGCAGTGATTTTTTTTTTTATTTTTTTTTTTAGTTTTCTTTGTTGTGTTCCTTTAATAACACTGAGTCAGGAAAATTAAAAGAGGGAGTGGTCTCATGAAAAATTATTTAACCTGTTCAGGAACAGAAGATTTTGGAAAACACTGGATGCAGTAAGCAAAAGGAAATGAGAAAGCCTCAGCAGGAGCTAAAAGCCTGCAACTCAAACACAGAGCTGGAAAAACAACCAAATACAGCAAGAAGCAGCTAGTCAGGCTGCAGGAGGGGCAGGGCAAACCCATGTATCATGCAGGTCTTGCTTCAATTTGAAGTGAGTGAGCTGGAAAGGACTCTTCTTCTTTTCTGTATACTGTAAACTTTCTCATAAAGTTAAATTTCTAGTTTTTATTCAAGTATATAATTGCTTTTTGGCTTTGAAGCCCTTCGGCCTCTTGAGACGCTCACTTAAGACCATGGATAGGCACATCTACCTCAAATGTCTGAGGAGGCAACCTTAACATATCTTCCTAGAAAAGCAGATTAGGACTCTACAGCTATGGTGTTACTTTTTGCCACAGATGCTGTGTTTTGCAGTCCAGTTATTGATTTGTAAAGCTGAGAATTGATGGTGTGTTACAGGATTAATCTGTTGTGTGTTTGCTATTTTGTGGACAGGTAGATTTATTAAGTCTGCACTTTTCTTGCTGATAAGTAGCTGGAAAAAATGGTAGCAGACACCAATCCAAACTGTTTCTAGGTGTAAAAAACAGAAGTCGTAAAACTGCAAAATTGATTGTAATTATTGGTGCTATAGGAAATTAACAGTATATTTTAATGTCAGGTCTGGTGTGGCAACTGTGGCAAGATGGCTGTTTTGCTGTCTGCCCCTTCTTGGCTTTCTCTCTTATACTTCCAGTTCTTTAAATTTCTGGTGCAGCCACTGGCGCACAGTAGCTATCTTGCCTGTATTAAGCTCTGGGAAAAGAAGAAATGAAGCAACTCAGACTGGCATCAGGCCAAACTATCTGCAGTTTGGCTTTTCACCAGCCAAATCAGCATACAAATAACATCCCTTCTTTTTTGCCAATGTAGATTACTGAAAAAATCAAAACATCTTGTCTTTATTTTAAATTTTAAAGAGGCAAATTAATTTTATTAGTTAAACAACTCTAAGGTTGGAAGGAAGCAGAGCTGGGCCTTGGCTCTGGGTCTGTCCTCTCATGCATTACAGTATGAAGTCTAAGTCTTGCTACTGACTTGTCCCTAAACTCCACTGAAACCTAAAGTAATAAAGCAAACTTATCATTTGAAATTTAGTGACACGACTCCAAAGAATTGAAGAGGGAGAGCAGGAGGAACAAGAGCAGCTGCTTCTGCCTTATGAGATTGTTCTCAAGAGGAAGCTTTTTCTGTAGTGAGCTGCACACTGGAACAGACGCAAACTGTAGCAAGGGCATTAGTAGTTATTATTATAGGGACAATGTTGGAAATTTTGTCGGGACCCAGCCTTCTATATAATAATTGCATCTTTTTTTCCAGAGCCCTTAGATGCTTGGAAGTCTCTAATCTAAGACGGGATTAGTGAACTCAGCTTCATTAATTTTCAGCAAATGTCATCTTTTCTTTCTCTCTTTGTCTGATGACAGTGATGCAATTGTAAACTTTAAGCAATACCTATATGTCACAATGTGTGATACTCACCCAACTCCCATCCAACTCCTATCAAACTGGCTTGAGCATTGGAGCCAAAATAGTCACACTAATTTGGTCCTTTACCCGAGCTAGGCTGTGTTTCAGATCTTGCTAGTCCCGTGCAGCTGTTGTGCCCTTGGGAGCTATACTGTCATTCAGCCTGGATATTCTGACTGTGCTATTGCTATGCTATTACAGTGTACCATCTTTCCTGTTATAAATTATAGAGTAAATCTTCCATCCTAAATTAAGCTTTTTGTCTCCTTTACGCTTCACACTTTATCCCAAAACTCATTTCCTTAAGTTTCCATCACATCTGCTATTTTAGTGAAGCCTTTTTTGTTTTGTCTTTTTTTTTTTTTTTAAATTTTATTGAGCTTATTCTAGATACTGTCATTCAATCTATAGTACGATATAGGATGGGAGTCTGGAGACGTGGATTCTGTTCCTGTTATTCAGCTTTACAAGTAACCTTTGCCACATCAGCCAGTCTACCTTTCACAAAAGCATCCACTAATTTGGGATACAGGGTTCTGAAGTCTTCAACCTGATACATTTATAACATGATTTTCTTGTTGATGAGCACCTGCAGCTACCAGCCATTCTAATTGAAGTTGCAGATGCTTGGAGCCTGTGTAAAATCAGATCCCTTGTTTTTTTTCCAGAACCTCCAAATGAGCCAACTCTTAAAATTTTGGCTTAAACTCTCTCCATATTCATTTCCCAAATGCAAAATTAGGATAATGATCCCTATCTTTTGTAAAGAGCTTTAGCTGTGCAGCTGAGACATACTATATAAATGCTAAGTAATACCATTATTATAGGTGTGGAGTCAAAGAGTTCTCCATACTTTGCAACTGCTTTTGTCACAATATTGTACTAGCAGATTATCATCTTTCTGGACAGCTGGTAGGGCATTGTTGCATCTGCATTTTTTCTATTTTTTATGCATTCTACCAAGCACAGAGAGCCCCAGCCATGGCAATCCTTCCTCTATCTAGTCTGTCACTGCTTCTCTCTTTGGAAGCCATAAATACAGCTCTTGTTTGTTGTTGTTACTGTTGCTACAGCCCATCCCTTGAGATCTGCACAGGGATACCTTAAGGTTAGATATGGCCCATGTTTTCCAATAATACTGCCTGCAGCTTTCCAAGCTGAAGGATGGTGTCTGGGTACAAAAAAACCCCAAATATGATTAGCTGCCTCAGGAAGCATTAGTGCGGTCTTTGAGTGGAAAAGAGAGATGTGGAGTGGTCTAAAATGGGAGTCTCCCTCTGGTGTTTGAATGCAGCCTTGAAATACTAGTTACTTTCTTGTCCCAAGAGCTCATTGCTTTATCTCACCTCTAAATAACATTGAATTTTCAGTGCCAGTCTAAGTTATTTACCACTCTTTCCCCTTTCCTGATGGTCTACCCTCCTGTTGTCACTGGCGTTACATATCCCTTTTATTTCACAGACAGAGACAATAACATGACAATCAACATGGAACAGTTTTGCAGAGCTTCTTGTAATTGGGGTGGATGTCAGCCCTCCATAAATGCTGACATTTTGAAAGAACACAGTTGCTTCTTTGTTGGGAGTAATATTAGCTTTATCCTTTTCCAGTATGGACACACTTCCTTTGCAGTATGTAAGGTCTACCCTTCCTTTGTATTGTTTTTACTTTCTTAATGCTAAAATAGAAAAGTGCAAGATTATGCTTATAAAATTAGACCACTGTGTTTCAGATATTCTTAATTCTACAGGCATGTAAGTTTGGAGTAAAGTAGCTAGATCTGTATAAGAATTGCAGTAAAACTCTACTCCAGTAGATTCTGGTTCAAGTCTTCATGCAACCGGATAGACTGTTCTGCCCATCCTGAATCCTACACTAATGCTTAGATGCTAATAAACTGGAGCTGAATATTCTTTGCAAATAGTAATAAGGATACCAAAATTAGTCACATGTAAAATAACACAGTTTACCAGAGGCAACCTGTTCTGTTTTAGCAAATCATTGAATGAGCAATAACTTTTTAGGTTCATTTTGTGAATGTCTGGCTTTGGCTTCTTACTATTTCCTCTACATGATGTATGCCTCTATAACTTACCTCTGACATCATTTGCTTGGGCTTTCCTATTAGAGAACTGAAGTCTTTTAAATCGTGACTAGCAAATAGTTGTTCTGTTAAGGGTGATGGAGAACTTCTGATGCCACACGAGCTGAAATGGGCATCAACATGGTGATACCAGGATTCTTGATCTGTCTTTCTGGGTGCTCCCCTGCTTGTCAGAAAAATCACCCTGACCACCACTACTCTGGTCCTCCTGAACATGGAAGTGGATTGATTTTCAGGATATAGTCAAGGAAGTGGGTTTGGTTTATTGTCTTCCTCCAGCTGCAGTGGCCAAGCTCAGGGCTTCCTGATAGGTAAACCCAGGCAGCACCACTCTCATGATTTGCACACCTTATTCTCCCTTTTCTTTTTTCTTTGACCTCCTTGGACCTCCGCTGGACCTTCCTTTCCCACACTAGTCTCCTTCCAAGTAAACAATCCCATATTACTCTTCTCAACTGGTCACAGTTCGGATATATCTTTATCCAAATTCACTATTTCTGATACCATTATTCAGGCAATCTTAGTTTTATATGTTATTACTGATACAGTTACACTCGTGCTGTTGGTCTGTCAAGATGGTACCCACTAGAAAGTCCCGAGTGCTCCCCGCCAGATACCTCTGGAGTCTGGTGGGTTAACTTCCCATTAACCACCTGTGAGATCTTGCTATCCTTCATGGCACTGGCTGTAACATTTTTCAGCTTCTCACACTGAGACTTAATATGTTCAGCATTTTCTTATGTCACATCCTGTAGTTTTCAGTGTTCTGTTCAGTTAGTGCAGTCTCATGCTGTGTCCTATTCAAAGGACTACTCACTCGCCTGCAGCTCTAGTGTATTCTAATATGAATTTTCAGACTTCAAAAGATACCATAATAGTGGTGGCAATGAAGCTATCATTCTAGAGAGAATTTATGCTGGATTCACAAATATGTTTGTGAATATCAAACGTTTATCAAAATGCTTACAAAATAAGAAATCTCACAAAATGAATTTAATCCATTAGTCACAAATATTTTAATAATTATTCTGCAGGCCATTCAAATCTTCATTGCCATGGGAATGTTTCTACTATAATTGGACTGTATAACACAGTTAGTTATTCTAACTCTTAGAATACTATTAAACCACTCTGAAACGATTCCTAAGAAGTACTTTGCTGTGGTTAAACATTTATTTGTGTTGTAGGCTCCAGTGTTGCAAACAGATAGACTTATTCATAGGCTTTTGGCAATGTTCTTAATTAAAATGTCTAAAAGACCTCGTGCAGATGAAGGGGTCAACTATTGTAAGTATCATGTGAAGTATAGTCCTTTGCTAACTTTTTTTTTTTTTGGTGGTGAATTTTCCAAAACCATGCTGAAAGGCTGTTGGCAGAACTTTAACTTATAATATCCATAAAATCCCCATCAAGTGTCATTGCCTAAATGAACATGATTCAGTTGCCTAAATGTAGGTGTCTGTGGACATTTCAGATGCATCAGGGTGTGCCACTGGTTACAGCTGGCTCTTCAGACTGATGTGGATCTGCCAAAGATGACAAGCCATATTTTGCAGACCAATGTGGATGTTCCAAGCACCTTAGAGGACATACATTTTGCTAAGCATATGTTCCTGCTATCTTTGCATAGCAATGTGTATACAGCAGTCTATCATTCCTGTAGGCTTTCTCAGTCATGGATGTTCATATATTTATAATCCATGTACACATGGACACAGTTATATTTAATCCCTTCTTTAAAAAGTTAGAATATAACTCTTGTGGGGCTTCTCATCTGTGTGAGTGTTTGGTGATTAAAATATTCAGTATGGCTTCATAAAACTTCAGTTTTATATAACTTCATTCTGAAACATTAAGAATTCTTCCATACCTACATGCTTCTATGCAATTTCCTTATAAATAGCTCTGAATTAATTTAAACATCATAGAAAGGCATATTTTTCAGATTCTGCTATAATGTGAGTTGATAATGTGCAAGCTTTCATCTCTTGTTTTCTGTGTCATTCAGATTTGGCCTGTGTAGTTGCTAATTTTCCCTTGACTGGTGACTGTCATTTCTGTCAGCTAGATATGCTTTGTGATGTGCACAAATAGCCATTAGCATGGAGGTCAACAAACTTATCTCCATTTGTATGACCTGAGTCAGAAATTTAGCAATTGGTCTGTAGAACTCACAACTTTGTGCCCTAGTTCATCCTCCAGTCTGACAAAACCTTCTGATTACGAATATGCTCCCACACAACAATCATTATGTAGTTACCACACAATAATGTAAAGGACAGAAAAGACACTTTTTGTTTCTCCCTGGTTTTGACTTTTCTGATTATTTTTTATTTTTCTTTTATGTTTGGAAGGGTTTTTGGAGCTGTTGTCCCCCCTTCTGGCACATTTTGTTTCCAGCAAGTTCTTCCTATATGTGTTGCCATAGAAGACCTCTAGTGCACTTTGTGATCATGTGGGCCTCATTTGCTTGAGGGCATAGCGCCAGGTGAAATACATGGTTAAAGGTGTTGAAAATGCAAAATTGCACTGTGGTATTGATTACTGCTTTATCCTCAATATTAGCACAACTTCTGAAATAAGAAGTGTATTACCTCTGCTTGAGAGAACTATGATACCATTTTTATTATATAAAACCAGTTTGTCATCTCCAAGAGTGCAAACATATTCCTTTTGAGATGCAGGTACAGAAACTGCAGGAAAATAAATTTACTCATAGTAAAAAATACTGATTGGACAGCTGGACCTACAGTGTGCACAATTCAGACACATGTCTCAGTCACTGGTATGGCGGAAACATTGCCTCTTACGCCTACAGCATAATATAACCTTTAGGGCTGTTCAGCCCTCATGTCTCTGCAAATTTTTGCAGTGGTGATACAACTGTTCACAACCAGACTGAGATCTGCTGGCTCATTTCATACAGTCTACTGAATAACGTTCAGATGGTAATGCATTTTGATCTTTAGTGTTGCATTTAAAGTGCCAATACTCACAGTAAGGGATATGAACTCATTTCCAGCCCTTTCAGCTACCTGTTTCCATCACCCCTATATTCCTGATATCAAAGTTACAGGTATGCATTAATGTTGTGATCTGTTTTAGACATAACAATCTGTTTTTATTTCCATTTCTTTAGTACACTTGCAAACTGATATTAACATTTACAAACTAAGCAATCTTCTAGAACCATTCAGCAGTGTTAAGTGCAAAAATACTTCTCATATTTAGAACATAAATGAGATTAGTGCATATTCTGCTGCTGCTTAAACTTCATATTGATTAGAACATCTCTGGAAGGTAAACTCAGTTTTTTGCTGTTAGTAGGCCTATTGCTTTTGAGAAGACATCAGTGTAGTGACTAATTGGCTATCTCCAAGTCACTCCTTATTTTAAGAAATACTGGTGTCATCTAGCAAGACTTGTGCAAAGTATTTGACACTGCCCTGCACAACATCCTGGTCTCTAAATTGGAGACACATGGATTTGATGGATGGACCATTCAATGGATAAGGAACTGGCTGGATGGTTGCACTCAAAAAGTTGTGGTCAATGGCTTGATGTCCAAGTGGAAAGCTGTGACAAGTAGTGTTCCTCAGGGGTCAGTATTGGGACAAGTGCTGTTTAACATCTTTGTCGGCAACATGGCCAGTGGGATTGAGCGCACCCTCAGCAAGTTTGCCAACGACACCAAGCTGTGTGGTGCGGTCGACAAGCTGGAGGGAAGGGATGCCATCCAGAGGGCCCTTGATAGGCTTGAGACGTGAGCCCATGTGAACTTCATGAAGTTCAGCAAGGCCAAGTGTAAGGTCCTGCACATGGGTCGGGGCAATCTGAAGCACAAATACAGGCTGGGTGATGAGTGGATTGAGAGAAACCCTGAGGAGAAGGACTTGTGGGTATCGGTTCATGAGAAACTCAATGTGAGCTGGCAATGTGCAGTTGCAGCCTGGAAAGCCAGCTGTATCCTGGGCTGCATCAGAAGAAGTGTAACCATCAGGTTGAAGGAGGTGATTCTCCCCCTCCACTCTGCTCTCATGAGACCCCACCTGGAGTACTGCATTCAGCTCTGGGGCCCCCAACATAAGAAAGACATGGACCTATTGGAGCAAGCCCAGAGAAGGGCCACGAAGATGATCAGAGAGCTGGAGCATCTCTGCTGTGAAGACAGGCTGAGAGACTTGGGGTTGTTCAGCCTCAAGAACAGAAGGCTCTGGGAAGACCATATAGCAGCCTTCCAGTACCTAAAGGGAGCCGACAAGAAAGCTGGAGATGCACTTTTTACGAGAGCATGTAGTGATAGGGCAAGGCATAATGGCTTTAAACTGAAAGAGGGTAGATTTAGATTAGATGTAAGGGAGGGTGGTGAGGCACTGGGACAGGTTGCCCAGAGAGGCTGTGGATGCCCCATCCCTGGAAGTGTTCCAGGCCAGGTTGGATGGGTCTTTGAGCAACCTAATCTAGTGGAAGGTGTCCCTGCCCGTGGCAGGGGGGTTGGAACTAGGTGGTGTTTAAGGTCCCTTCTAACTCAAACCATTCTGTGATTCTACAGTTCTATGAGATAATCAACAATATGTGCAGTTAAATCACAACAACCTGGTCTGACTCTTAAATGTGAATCATGTCATGCTTTCAGCCAAGAGATCTCCATTTATAGAACTTCTGTAAAATAGGATTGTGGGAAAAGAGGATGAGAGAAAATTTTCATTGTCTTACTGATCCATAAACATCCACAGATACATTAACTTGATCTTATACTGAAATTCACACTTTCTACATGCTTCTACTAGTAAGTTGGGGTTTTAAAATTTATTTGTTTATAGTCTTTCCATTAAACTTTGGTTTGTAAACTACCCCTATTTAGACCTTTTTGTCCTTTTTGTTTGTGTCCTTTTTGGTCCCATACTGTCTCTTCATTAGGCCAGACATTCTTTATACATCTGGTGGGTTGACCCTGGCTGGACACCAGGTACCCACCAAAGCCACTTTATCACTCCCTTCCTCAGCTGGACAGGGGAGAGAAATTACAGTGAAAAACTCATGGGTTGAGATAAGGACAGGGAGATCACTCAGCAATTACCACCATGGGCAAAACAGACTTGACTTGGGGAAAATGAACTTAATTTATTACCAATCAAATCAGAGTAGGATAATGAGAACTAAAACTAATCTTCTCCCTACTCCTCCTTTCTTAATGGGCTCAGCTTCACTCCTGACTTTCTCTACTTCGTCCCCCAAACCGCACAGGGATGGGAAATGGGGGTAGTGGTCAGTTCAACACATGTTGTCTTTGCCATTCCTTCCTCCTCAGGGGGAGGACACCTCACATGCTTCCCTTGCTCCAGCATGAGGTCCCTCCTTCAGGAGACAGTCCTCCACAAACTTCTCCAACGTGGGTCTTTCCCATGGGTGCATTTCTTCACAAACTGCTCCAGCGTGGGTCCTTTCCTTGGGGTACAGTCCTTCACGCACAGACTGCTCCAGTGTGGGTACTCCGCGGGGTCACAAGTCCTGCCAGAAAGCCTGCTCCAGCGTGGGGTCCTCTCTCCATGAGGCCACAGGTCCTGCCAGGAGCCTGCTCCAGCATGGGCTTCTCATTGGGTCATAACCTCCTTCATGCATCCACCTGCTCTGGCGTGGGGTCCTGCCCAGGCTGCAGGTGGATATCTGCTCCACCATGGACCTCCATGGGCTGCAGGGGGACAGCCTGCCTCACCGTGGTCTTCCCTATGGGCTGCAGGGGAAACTCTGCTCCAGTGCCTGGAGCATCTCCTCCCTCTCCTTCACTACTGACCTTGGGGTCTGCAGAGTTGTCTCTCTCACATATTCACACTCTTCTCTCTGGCTGCAGTTGCTGTTGTGCAGGAGGTTTTTCCCCTTCTTGAATACATTATCCCAGAGGCACTACCACCATCTCTGATGGGCTCAGCCTTGACCAGCGGCGGGTCTGTCTTGGAGGCAGCTGGCATTGGTTCTTTTGGACATGGGGGAAGCTTCTAGCAGCTTCTCACAGAAGCCACCCCTGTAGCCCTCCGACTATGAAGACCTTTGCCATGCAAACCCAATACAGTACACAATTTTATAGTGAGGAATTTTAAGGACAGTATTGAATATGTTCCAGAACTTAATTTTACTTTGACAGGGCTCTATGTATCACTGCCCTATAACTAAGGTGTACCATTAATTATGTCAGCTACATTGGTCAAAGTGATTGCATACACTAAAAGAAAAGAAAGCTTCATTAACATACTAAACCTGCTACTTTATGACACTGATATGCCCCAAAAGAACTTGCCAATCTATGTGGATACACATCTATGTGTGTGTGTATGAGTCTATGCACATAGCAAGATACTCATTGTTTATTAGTCCACCATTCTTTATCTTAATTCAGTTGTATTTTTCAGCAAGTATGATATTGCATTTTGCCCTATAATCCACAGGCTAAGATAACTATAGTTAACAGGAAAATCTTCAATGTGACACTCATTATTTCTGGGGTTAACCATATTTTCTGCGTAAAATATGAATAGTATGATGCGTTTGTCATGGTTCATGTTGCTCGGTGCAGGTGTTCCTGCAGCGCATCTTCTGGGAATATGTGTTTGCATACAGGTGCCTTCCCCTTCCTCCTTTGTTTCCCCTTCCCGTTCCCCTTCCCCTTCTCTTTCCCCTTCCCCTTCCCCTTCCCCTTCCCCTTCCCCTTCCCTTCTTTTTGCAGCAAGCTCCTCCACAAAGAAAAGAAGTGCCTGAGACTAAAAATGATGATCAGTCTGTATTTTGGCTGGATAGCTGCAGTTTTACCTACACAAATATTGAAAAATATTGAAAACATGAACCACAAGAAGTTGTAAGAACACCCTAAAATCCTTAAGTTTTCTAAAAAACTATACATTTGAGGGAGTTTGTGCTTTTTGTAATTGTTACTGAATCTCTGATATCCCTACAAGTAAGGGTATCTTACTAGTTACCACTATCCCTAGTAAAGGTCTGATTCTTAAATGCCCTGTTTATGTTCAGGTCTTCTGGCAGCATTGTATTTTATCTAAAATAATTTTCCACTCTACAATTTACCAGTTCTTCTTCTTCAGTTTTGTTAGTTCTTTTGTCTTTCATACCACACTCAGGCGCTCATCCTAGCTGAAACTGAGGCAAACTGTCAGTTTAGCTTTTGAAGCCTGTCTATATTACCCTTAATTTTAACCTCTTCTTACCTGAAGGTTCTATGCCTTCTCTATAAACAATCCTTTTCTGTTTTAATCTCCTTCTTAGACTGTATCAACTTGACTTTTAGCTATTATCTGTGCTTTCTGATGACTAAAATGTAGGGTTTCTTTGTTAAACAATCCTTTATGTCAATCTTTATAGTCATTCTACTTGCATTTAATACCTTTTTTTGAAGTGATTATTTAGCTAATTAGGTCTGAAAACCCTCCACGGAAGTTTTTCCCCTTGGCTGGGGTATAAATTCTAGATTGTTTTTGTACTTTCGTCAGTGCAGCTGTCTTTACCAACCAGTACTCTTAATTTCTCATAATCTATCCTTTTGAAATTGAGAACCTTAGGGCACAGTCATACATTCATTTTTGAAATAGATGTAACAATTTAAGATGTCATTACCCTATGGCTATTCATTAATACCCTTCAGTTTGAAATTGTTAGAGCCTCAGCTATGGGGACCGATAACTGATGACACGAGCATTTCTAGTCCATTTCAGAGAAAAGTGGAACAGGTTTGCCTAAACTACCCTTTGTACTGAAATGCACTTCTACAATGAATTATTGTCTCTCAGCTGAAGGGATGGTTACAACTGGAGAGTAGTAATAGCACATAGGCATCAACATCATGGAACTGGAGGAACTTTGGGAAGCCACCTCCTCCAGTCTCCCTCTGCAGGCAGAATGGTAACCTACCCAAGATCAAGTCAGTCACAACTGTATTTTGCCAAGGCTGGAACATGTTCAAAGAAGGAGATTTTACACCAGTATGTGGCTGCCTGTTTAGTTCCAGACACACTTATGTTTGTTATCACATGTCAATGAAACTATATGAGTCTAAGAAATTATAATTACAATGGTAATCCATGGCACATCTTTGTGATCGTGTCTTCTGTAGCTGCTTACTCGCTTTAAAAACAAAGTAATCTCTCTGTATAGTATCTCTAGTTTATGCTAGATAGAAGTGACCACTTGCAATGTCAGCATTTGGTAGGCAATTGTCAGAGTTTTCTTCAGCATGGAAAGTTTCCTAATCTTCACTTCTTTTTCAGAGTGATTTTGACAGAATAGCTGGGGTTTTTTTCCTCATAGCTTTTCCCTGAAGGTCAAGGTTGGAGGAAAATGTTGTCACACCAGTTCAACACACACAGGACTTTCCTGGGAAGACCTTTTAGCTTCAGAAACACTTAAAATAGGAATTACAAACTGAAACTGATTATCATTAAACATTAGAATGCAGAGAAGAATCAGCTTTGGACAAGTAAGAAATCCACTATTCTACGCACTCTCCTGAAAAATTAAAGACGTAAACATGTATCTGCTTTAGCCACATATATTTTGCTACGTACATTTTTTTCCAAAACTGAAAGGCAGGATTATAACTGAAGGGCACATAACAGAGTGTCATGAAATACTGTTCTTCATAACAATAAGGAAAGGGATGAGCAGGCAGGGAAATTTGGAGCTGTTACCAAGGATGAAAAGAATGTAATGAAAATGAACTGCATTTTAATTTGTTGTTTTGGACAGATTATGTACCTATTTGTGCTGTAGAATGGATTCAAATTTTTAAAAGTCTCTATGTAAGCATTCTCATGCTTCCGTAACGTTTAAATACAGGCATTTTTGCTCTGCTAATTATAGAAACACACACTGAAGTGCTCAGAGAACTACAGTTTCTTCCATTAAAGTTGGTGGAAGCAGACTATTCTGCAATGGACAAAAATATTTGCTATTCTCTCTGTTCTTTTATTGGCTTGCATCAGTTTCCTGTCCTCTTATGGGAAAGTAGAAACAATAGCCCCATGTTCCATGTAACCAACTGGAATGCTTGGAACAGATGGAGGCACCACTATGTGAACAATTCAGCAGCCAAAATTTGTTTGCATAATCTGTTCAGGATATGCCCATGGATGGTTAATATCTATTTATAATTACTCATGAACCTTCCCAACTTATGTATATATAATTGGGGTGGATTCATGAGTGATTTATGAACAAAGAAGTGAATTATACTTGTCAGATGAATTATCTACAGTAGATATTTGACCTACTCATTAAAGGTCTCATATTTTGAGTTTAAATGTTATTTAAGTCCACTTTTGTGTTGGAGTTTTTAATAAATACATATTCAAAAAAAGTGATTTATTAATTTTTTTTCTTCAACTCATATTGATTCATATTATGCTACATATGTGAAAATTTTCTTCAAAGCAATAAACTAATTAGAATGACATTTACTCTATGGAAATTCTAAATAAACCAGTCAGAAAATGGTTTTTCTGTTATAGAATCTTTTCATTCAAATGATGAGAATTTAAAAAATACTTCAGCATGAAAACAGTTAAAAGTATCACTAGATGTCCATCAGATTCTCTGAATAGGTCATTGCCAAGCTAGTGAATTTCTTGGTTGGTTGGTTACATATCCTCATTTTCATTTCAAGATGCCACAGAAAGCATTCACTGCCAGGCAGCAATTAGTACTTAATCAAGTCTTATGGCTGAAATATTTGTCAGCAGCAATGCAGAGGAATCATTTGCTTCATTTCTGAAGTTCAGCACTGTCCTCTATGTAAAGCAAGGCTCATTAGCATTCAGGACCATTTCATGGGCAGCCTTTCCAGTGCTTTATCTCAGATGGCTCTTTTTATCACTAGGAATGATTAGTGTCCTTACAAAGAGGCTCTTCAGAAATTTTTCTCAAGAATAAACTCCCTGTTACTGTTTATGGAACATTTGTTTCTAGTTTGTTTAGCTGTAGATAGGATTTTTAGATTAAAAAAAAAAAATCACAATATTCTTCTTTCTTTTTTTTGGTAACTCATTTTAACTTTGAGATGGAACTGTGCCTCTGGGATCCAAAACAGCTCCCTGTGCAACTCAGAAATGCACGCAGACTGATTGAATATTACAAACCAGTCCATTTCCTTTTGCTATCAGGAAAAAAAAAAGATTGATGTTTTCTCCATTTCTGTGGAACAGGGAAAGGAAGCTAAGTGTAGAATAGAAGCAAAATGAGAGAACATGCCCCACACCCCTCTTTCCATGAGACACACAGAGCAGTTTCAGAGAGAAGGAAGAAAATCAAGCAAACAGTTGTGTTGTAGAAACTCAGATGGTGCCTATGCTTGTTTCCTCTGTTATAGAAGTTAAAAGCAATAGCTGAGTAAAACAACTGAAAGGCACAGCTGCTTTATTCCACATCCGTACTGATTCTGACTATTTTACAGAGCTCCAGCAGCTGGTCTGTGCTTACAAAGACCATTTTATTAGATATTTCTAATTTCTATTGGCAGTGTATGAGTGGATTTTGAATGCCCACAAGTAAGTATTCAGAGAGGAAAGAGAGGTGAACACAATCCTTTCTTTACTTATCTGTGAGACTAAACCATATTATTATATTTTATATTTATGTTACTCTTTACAAGAATTCTAAGTCCTCACAATTCAATTAATAAATGACAATACTTTAAAAAGTGAGAATAGATCAAAATGTAGAGTAAGTTTATTATTTTTTTGAGTTGTCAAAAATACTTTTTAAAAACCTCTTTGATTTCTTCCTTTGACTGTTGGAATTCAGGGTGCACCATAAAAATCAGCAACATAGCTTGTTCATTGAAAGGGTTTGCCTAATTTTGAAGTAGTCTAGATAAATATGTGCATTGGAAACGACCATGTCAATGGGTCAGCTCTGGTTAGAGTTTTCTGGCTTACTATCCTCAGTAACAGTCTTTGGAGAAGAGGAGTGGTAATCTTTTAAACTATCAGAAATTTTCAAATGTTCACAGTCCATGACTGAGGTCTGACTAAAGTAAATGTCCCACATCTGGGAAACCTACTCTTCTGGAAAGAGTGGCTGTAGCTGCATTATTGTATGTGAAACCTATGGCTTCATGGACTGCACTAGAGAGAGCAAAAAGCCTTGTAAACAATATGGGGGAGTGTGGGTTAGGTGATGGTGAGACCCTAAGCTGTGAGGACTCAAAATTCTGCTATTGGGCATTTGTAACTGTAGGACTTACATACATGTCTGGAGTAAATTTTGCTTCTGACATTAATTAGGAGACTACTTCAGGAGATGTGATACTGTAATCAGAAAATGTAAGAGTGGAAAGGCAGGAAACTATAGGCAAGTCCAAATCTTTGAAGGAAGCTCCATTTATGTTTGAATTGTCACCCGAGTCCCCAATAAGAGCTAAGTTTCACTGTAGAAAATCTAAGGATTTTGCTTTGTCAGCATAAAACTGTCTCATGAGGATTTGATTTGGTCCATCATTGGGCAGCACTGTGTGGAGCATATGGGGACAGAAGGAGTGTTTGTGTCCAGAGGTTCTAATGACTGTATTATACAGTTTAATGCTGCCCTGATCTTTTCTACCCAGTGATGAGTTACTCATTCTTTCTCAGAGTCATCTGCACCAGTTTCAGAATTATTTAGTCATGCACGCTGAAGGAAATAAGCAGGATAACAGAAAAGCCAAACACTTCAGTAGTCAACGTTAAAATTTTAGAAAAAATGCATGGGAGAAAGTGTTTTTCCATTTTGGGGTAGATTATTAGAGGTTTTGGGTTTTTTTTTTTTGGGGGGGGGGGTGTTTTCTTAATGGAGAGTGAAAACATAATGTTTTTTAATCACTCTTTTAAGCAGAAAATTGAATAATGGAAAAGTGGCAAATTTACCACACAGAAACACTAGAGTAAAAAAAGAGTTCTTAGATCACTGAAGCCACTCCCCTGCTACCATATGCAACAGTATAATGTATTTGTCAAACTTTATTTCTTCTCTACTGTAGTTTTGGTAAATCCTTCTGGAGTGTATGCATCAAAGTGTGATCAGAAGCTGTTTATTTTTTAGCTTAGGATGGGACAGCTGAGCCAAAATATGCAAAAAGATACAATTAGTTTGATTTTTCCTCATATTTCCACTGTCATTAGCAGCTGAACAATGCTTTCTGTGGTGTAAAATATGAGTCAAAAAGACCTTTCAGTGAATTATAAATATTCCTTTAAAAATAAATTTACTTTTTTGAATTAGAAGGTGAGTTTTTTAATACATTCCAGAAAGCACTTTTTGCCTTTTCTTCTTGCAAAATTTATCATGGTTGCATGCAAAACTGACTAGTAATAAATGATTATTGAACATAAAGTCTCTGAATTCCCATTTGTGTAGCATCATTCTAAGGGCAAAGACATACATCTTATATTACCAAATTCATTATTCTTGTGAAGGCTTAGAACACGGACATGAGAGGCAATATTAAAAGACTTAGATTTTCATCACAGTAGATTTTAGGAAGGAATTGCTTGAATACTGAATCCATACTGGTGAGTTCATACTTTCCATATTTGCATTACAAAGGAAAGTGAATAATCACGGAGACCCTGTTAATCAAGGTGTCATGCAAATGAAAAGGGGAAGGTTTTTTCCTTCAAGATCAATGGCTGTAATGTTTTAAGGTTAAGTGCTACCAATTCAAAGCAGAGTGGAAAAGTTAATTCATTTATCTTGCATTCTGTACTCCTATTTATACATTCCACCTTAATGTTTACATTGCCTGAGAGCAAGTCTTTGCTAACTAGAGTTCAACTTACAGTCATATATAATCTATCAGTTTCTTTTCTGAAGAATTGCTTCTTAGCCAGTTTGCTCATCTCTAAGGGACTACCACAAACTTCTAATGAATTAAGTCTTAGTTTTATGTTGTTTCTCTAAGCTGTCAACATCTTTTGGAATTGCAATTCTAATCTTTCAGCCTTGCTTATTTTCCTTTTGAATACAGAATGTAAGTATATTTACACAGAATACATTACATGTAAATATATTTACATTCTATGTCAATATGTTTTCATATGTAATAAGACATCCTCTTGTCTTGTATTCATCTGTGAGATAGGAAGTAGTTGCAGGCCCAAATCAAGTCTCCACAGAAACACATTAAATAAGTCTATCCATTGTTTCAGTGAAACATTAATGACTTTTCACTGAATGTGGAAGTACTGAATTTGTGCTCGTGTTAAAAGATTTTCATTATGTTCCTGTTGCTTTAATTTGCTTAAGAGAATGTCACAGGAAATAACTTCCTGTGTAAGAAAACTACCTTCATTTAGCTTTCTTTTTTTTAAAACTAAATCTACTTCTGCTGTAACTCATCTCAATGTTGCTTGTTTCATTTGCCTACTAATAGCTTATTTACTCTCCAATGTTTCCAGGTATTCCAATTAAGTTAATTATCTAAGTTCTTTCTCCTTTTAAAGGAAGACAGCATATTTGCCTTTTCCTAGTCTTCTCTCATTCATTCCCTAGGAAATCTCAGAGTGACTTTCTGGTGTTTGTATCAGTTTAATAGACCATTTTTAGTATTCTAAGGTGAAACTTATCTTCTTGAAGTTATTTCAAAGTATCTGAATGTTTTAAATATGCTCTTATCTGGTCCTTTCCTCCTACTAGTTTATGTCTTTTCCTTTTTGTTTTACCTACAGTGATTAATGGGAATAATGGGACTAACAATAAATATGCATTTTTAATTATTTGTGAGTTCTATTATTTTGGAATATGAGGTTAGTAGAACCATGTCCCGCCAAAGCCAAATACTTAATGAAAATGGCATGCATTAGTAGTAACAATTACTGCTAGTGATAGTACTCTCTGACACATTTTTTCTACTTCTCCTTAGAAAGAAAAGAAAGGACAAGAGCACTTGGGCAGTACAGAAATGTGAGAGGCACTAACTGAGACCAATTCATCTCTGAATGCTCTGCTGTTGGGATGATTTACCATAGTTATGCTTAGTTGCATTCTTTTGTTCTTTTCTGTAATGAATTTTAAAGGGACCTGATTAAGCCAAAGGGGAAGCAGGAGAAAAAACCTTTCAAACCAAAAAAGTGCAAAACACATGAAAAAGAATTTAAATGGATGATAAATCAATTTCAAGTCCTCTGTGAGGAGTTGCTTCCTAAGAAAATACTCTAAGCATCTCTCCAACTGTCTTCTGGAAACTGTTGTCTTTGTTCATAGCAGTAGGTCACAAAGGTAGAGACAAGTGGGCCTTGCTGAATGGCAGAAGAAGAAAGGAGGGGTTCTGTATATCATCACAGGACTTTGCCCCAGCAGCACAGAAAGGAATACTAGAGATTTATTTTTAACAATTTGGTAGAAGTGTAAATACATAATATAAAAGTAGTTAATAACTTTCAGAGATGATTTCTCTTCTGTTTCTTATCAACTGAGTCTTTGTTTGACAAAGGCTCCATATGCAAGAAAGCTGAATGAGTTATCTTACAACAGGCTGGTAAAATAGGCTTCAGAAACCACAACTTAATTTCTGAATTGCATTACTCTAAAGTGTAGTACAAACAATAACAGCACTTGGACTTTTTCCAGATTTGTAACATCAGTCTTCTAAGGACTTTTTACATATTTTGTGCCTGTTGAAGATAGAAGTTCTTTCCATCCTGCAGACTGAGAAAAAAAAATTAAGGAAAACCTCTCTTTACTCATTGTAAGAATACAATCTAGGCCTTTCTTCATAAAACAGAATACTTTGGATTTGCTGAGTGTTACTTCTCAGACAACTCATCATAGAACTCCTATCAGAAATGCAATGAGTAATATGGCTAACAAGGGGCAAACACTCTCTGTCTTTTTACTTTCTCCCACTGAACAGAAGTGTGAGTGCAGGGTTACTATGCATTTACATCCACCTTTTATTTAGAATGCAGCATGATGAGATTTTTGATTACCCTTACTTTCCAAAGAAAACTAATTTGTAGTTTGGAAACCTCCTTTTCCCCATCTGCCATTCCTTCTTGCACCAGCACATGGAGTTCAGTTTCCTACTTCCCTGTTCAGGTGCCTCAAAGAACAAACTGCATTATCTGAGGACTTGCCCATTCCAAATATTTGTAGTAAGGCAGATAGGTAATTATAAATAAAAGGGCAACAGCCCCATTCCACAACAGATGTATTGGAATAGAAAATTTGACAATCCACAAAGTGAAACTTTTCATACAATATTTGCTTTCCTCTAAAATTTTTACTTTTCTGTTAAAAAACTTTTACTTTATTTGATGACATGCATTTTGACAAAAGTGAAATTTTCCTCTGGTTTTTGAATGTAATTTGTAACATTTTATGGGACAAGCCTAACCATTCCTACTCCACCTCAAATGTATATACCTATGTACTATATTGCACTTTCTTAAATATTAACCATGTTTCTCGCACTGGGATCTCAGAGCTTTTCTATCAGTTGTGTGCTGTGTAATAATTGTAAATCTTGAAAGTTAGAAGTTTGCTTCTTCAGATTATCATTTGCCTGTATGGATAGATATGAAGATTAAATGCAGTATTACATCTGAGGACTTCAGACTCTTTGCAGACCTGTTACAAAGTCTCAGTTATACCTTTTGCATGCATACAAGTAATTGAAGTCATCTCACAATGACATCACAGTGGCACAGGAGTACTGATGTCTATAAACTGAAGGTCAAATGGAGATGGAAAGAACAGGTTGTAGTAAACAATTTATCTGAAAACAAGAAGAATGTTTTAAATCATTCTTCTTTGCTATAGGAATGCTCACATATGACAAATTATACAAAATAATTAGTCTGAAAGTGGTTCAAAATAACTACTTGTCATGGTCTTATATTCCTAAATTGTAGAAGTCATTGATGAAGTATGTTGCATATTTTCTTTTGAGTCTTAATTCTGACTGTTAGATCATCTTTATCAGTCACTTATCAGAATGGTTTTAATCCATAGAATGAGGCACTGAAGACAGTAAGATAGGGTAGCTCAAGATAAAGATATGACATCACAAACCCAAATCTCCTAGGGAATTTGTCACCTTTGTCATGAAAGGCTCAAGAAGAAATAAAATGTAAGCGCAAACTATATTTCTAATGCTGAACTGGTTTATCATGTTGTACTTCTAACTTGCCCTCAAGGACATCGAAGTCAGATATGGTGATCTCTGTGTTAGTGAAGGTTTGGTTTAGCAATGTCACAGCTCATCTGAGCAAAGAATAAGCTGGAAGGAGTTGCAGAATACTACAGTATGGATGTTATTGTCAGAAACCTATTATTTGTATTTTTGAAACCTATCTGTCTGTCTAAGTTTTTTACTTCTGTCATCTCTAGGCAATCCCAAAGTGTTTACCCAAAGCTGTGCATTTGTTGCTGGTATAGCAACAAAATGCATAAAATTCCTGGTAAAAGACTGACCTATTATTCTGTTCTTTTAATAGGCCACCTGCATTAATTTAAAGCTTGCGTGGCAGTAGCTTCTGCACCACATTCAGTGCTGAAATTCAAGACAACAGAGTTTGATCAAATAATTTTTTAAGCCTTTTATGTATTCATTATTTGCTTCTATCTTGGGACTATAGATAGTTTAAGAACATTTAGAACTTGCAGCTGCGAAAGTCAATGAACTAGAAAGTTTAACATGGCATGAGAGTTTAGTCCTAAAAGTACTGATCAGGTAGTTTTGTGTGTGTGTGTGTGTGTTCATCTGTCTGTCTTCTGTCTGGGGATGTTTCCTCCCCTGGATATTCAAGGATTCCTAGTTTTGATTAAGTATCTAGGTAGTGGACTAAAAGTAAATAAAGAAGCAAATAAATAAATAAAAATCTTATTTGAAGGCAGTGGTGATTAGGTTTCTCAGTGACAAAAATTAGGAATTTCATTAGATTTCAACAATCATAAAATCCAATGTCTAGGATACATGTTAGGACCGTGTAACCATCCTATCTGTTAGGATATAAAAGTGCCCTTTGAAGTGAGATATGAAGTTATTTTAAGAGAGCAAACTTAACTTGCCTAGGGACAGTCACAGGAGCATCTTTCCATCAGGTGTCATAAAGCTAGAGCTTAGTAAACTACATAATAATAATGAGAATATTTGTTTGAAAGCTGATCCTGAAGTAAACTTAAAACATATCAAGGAAACTTAGAATACTAGCTGTGGCTTTCTCAGTAGTGAAAATTGGCAGTGACCTTTGGAGAACATCACTGAAGCTAGTGGAAGCCTATGGTTGGAATTAGGGTTTAATAAAGTGGAAGCTGTGAACTGACAGCAACAGCGCCATGGGAAAGCAGATTACAGAAGGAAATTCTTCATTAGAAATTGATGAATAATGTCCCAGATGGGCTTACCTTTAGTGATTAGAAGTTTTTTACACTAAAAATAAATTTTTAAGAAGTGGACCCCAGGAGTTAGAACATTGGTGTGCCATTTGATTGTCATTTTGTCTAGGAATATGGTAAGGATTATGACTTAGATAAACTGAAGCTATGGAAACACAGTGAAAACATACTGGTAGACAACTCCAAGCTACATTTAAGACCATGATTGTTGGGTTTTTCAAAGATAAAATGAGGAACAGAATTCTCTAGGGTATTACTGAGTTCAGCCTAAAGCAAGAATTAAGATTAGGGCTTTATAAACTAGGATCTACAAAAGGTCAAGAACAACAAATTTCAGACAAGGCCAAAAATGAGTTCAGAATAGTGGGGATTTCAGTGAAAATTTAGCAGTGCCACTAAACTTATTTAAGGTTGAATAAACTAGAAGTTGTGGCTGCGCAATAAGAAGGTCATAGAAAAACAGATAATAAAAAAATATTAAGACATCTGGCATTGGGCATCTTGGTAATAAAGTGATAAAATTCCTTGGACTGACAGTGAATGCTCAGTGGTGAAGCAAAACCACTGAAAAGAAGAAAGTATCTAAGTGTGTCTAGAGTCTTGTGGAAATTTAGAGTTAGGGTTCAGTTAGGGTTTAAGTTCATCAAATTAGAAAATCAAGGCATGAGAATAAGAAGGACTTCGAAAAGATTACCCTAGAGAAAATAGCATTTTAGTTTTTAGAGTTCTCAGTGACAAAAAGAAGCAGGATGGTATAAGGCACTTCTGAGCCTGAGGGAAGCCCAGATTTAGTGAGAGACTGCAAGTCTGCAACTAAGATGAGAGTTTAGACTATCAATGCCATAAGAAAGAGTGTGTTTCCTAGAGCAACCAAAACATGCCCACGTAAGGCTGACCCTAGAAAAAAGTTAGAACAGGTTTAGGAGTAGCATTGTAAGGGTACCCCAGAATTGTGGAAAGTTGTCATGAGGTTTCTAAGGAATAAACGAGAAATGACAATCTGAGGAACACTGTGTGCTGAACCAAGGTTAAAGCATGAACCAGGGGTAAAGGCTAGGCAAGATGTGGATTATTGCATGCAAAATGATTGAGGTAAGGGAGAGCTTGCAGTTAAATGTAATATGATGTGAATGAGAAATTTGGGACACTTGTGAATATGCTGAAGGAAAACTTCAGAGTAAACCATTTGGTTTTTCAGTGAGAAACTGATGAAGGGTTCAAAACAGATCACCACTAAGGTAGACAGAAAAATATTCTTAAGACAGTGCCCAGAACATTTTTAGGGGAAACAATTATTTATGGTGTGTACTTCTTAACTCAGATTCTAGATGGGACACTTTGGGGTGATGTCCTAGATATGTCATTCATGAATGACGGAACTGGTAGTGGAAATTATGATCAGTGGCAGCTTTGGCTGTAGTGAACATGAAACAATGGATTTCAAGATCCTAACAGGAGTGAGGAAGGCAAGTAGAAGAGTAGATATCCTTGGACTCCAGGAGAACAAGTTTTAGCTCTTCAGGAAACTGTGGTACAGCTCCTAAGGGCAAAGGATCTCAATTCTTTAGGACAGCATCCTCCAAGTTCAAGATAGGCCCATGCTAACATTCAGGACAATACCTAAACATATCAGGAGACTGGTGTGGCTAAACAGGGAACTTATGACTGAGCTGCAATGCAAAAAGATGTATACAGAAGGTAGAAGTGAGGACAGACTATAATTCAAGTTTATAGAAATATTTCCTGGCCATGCAGAGATATTCTTATGAAAGCAAAACCTCAGCTATAGCTGAAACTGTCAAGGGACATGAAATGCAGCATGAAGAGCTTCTACCCCTGAACTAACAGTAAAAGAACAAACAAAGGAAAATGTGCTTTTGTGGCTGACTGGAGCAGATGATTTACTGACAGGAGAGGCATATAAAGCTTTCTTTGCCTCATACTTCACTAGCAAGGCCACTCTGAAGGTCTTGCACCTAGAAAGAAGGTTCAAGAAGTCAAGGAGCTACCAGCAATAGAGGAGAATTGAGTCAGGGATCTCTTGATAAACCTTGTTCCATACAAGTCTAGACCCAATGGGATGCATCTGCGGATGCTAAAAGAACTGACTGATGTCATTGTGAGGCTGCTCTTGACCATCTTTGAAAAGCTGACAAAATCCATTATGACTGGAGAAAGGGAAATGTAGCAACTATCTTCAAAATTTGCAAGAAGGACAATCCAGGGAACTACAGGCTGGACAGTCTCACTCTTGTGCCTGGGAAAATGGTAGAACAAGAAACCATTTCTGGATGCATGAAACAAAAATGGGTGACTGGAAATAGCCAGCATGAATTTACCAGGAATAAGTCATGTAAGTGGATGAGAGGGAAGCAGTTTTCTACTTTGCAGGATGTCTACCTTGACTTTAGCAAGTGTTTTGACCCAGTCTCCTGTAGGATTCCTGTAATCAAGATGGCATGTTAAAATCTACGTGGTTGGCCTACCATCTAGGTGAAAAACTGGCTAAATGATCAGGATTGAAGTATAGTGCTTAATACGTCATACACTACATGAGGCTGGCTAAAAGCAGAGCTCTTCAGGTGTCTATTCTGGAACCTGTTCTGTTTAGCATGTTTATCAGTGGCCTAGATGGCAAGATAAAATACACCTTCACCAAGTTTTGAACGACAGAGGGATGGGGGTACAGTCAATACTGTCAAGAGCAGAGCTACACAGGTGGGAGGACTAGACTGACAGGAGTCTCCTGAAATTCAGCATGGACAAATACAGAGTCCTGCATCACATCTGCAATAGCACACACTGTCTGCCCTGGCAGCAGGTCTGCAGAGAATGTTCTGCGGGTCCTAGAATCATTTTCATAGAATCATTTTCATCTCAGTCAGAAAAGACCTTTAAGGTCGAGTCCAACCATAAACCTAACACTACCAAGTCCACTAAACCATGTGTCTAAGTGCCACATCTACATGTCCTGATGAGTAAGTCAGCTAAACTGAGCCTGCAGTGAACCTTGGCAGTGATGAAGGCAAACAGCACCCTGGGCTACCTCAAGAGGAACATATTCAGCAGATCAAGGAAAATGATTATTCCCCTTCAGTTGGCACTTTGGTTATATTACAACTGGAATATGATGTGCAATCAAGTGGAGGCTACCAAAACAGTGGAACTGGAACTTGTGTCCTGTGGGAAGATGCTGTGGGACTAGGGCTAGTTCATCTAGAAGTCATGGCTTCAGTGGCACCTCACAGCAACCCTGTCACTGATGGGAGGGGATCAAGGGATGCACTTAGGCTCTTCACAGTGATGTGTGGCAGGAGGGCAAGAGGCTGTGGGCAGAAGCTGAAACACGGAAGGCTCAGGCTGGATATAAGGAAAAAACACTCATGATAAGGATAATTAAGCAATGGAATGGGCAGCCCCAAGAGACTGGAATTTCTATCCCTGCAGGTTTCCAGATCTGACTGGACAAAGCTCTGAGCAACCTGTCCTGAATGCACTGTTGGCCCTGCTTTGGGTGAGAGGCTGGATAGAGACCTCCCATGGTCTACTCCAGCCTGTATGACTCAGTGGTTCTAGGTGTTTCACGAGGTGTCAGTGAGCACAGTCTGAGGCTTTTGTTACATTTTAGTAAATGAGAAACTACTGAGAAAAACAAATGCAGCATTTGAAAGTAGACTTCAAATTAGGTTTAAGATGGTAGTAATTGAATTCCTGTCTTGGCCTGTAATTCATATGATTGAACTTTGTGTGAGCCTAGGTTAAGGACTGGAAAACGAGAAGTTCTGGAGTGATGGTAAGTGTGTCATTGGTCATTAAGTTTCTTAGTGAAAAAATTAAGACTGTCACTGCTCTGAATATATAGATCTAGTCAAGCATTTGCCTAGTGCTAGATTTTGAGGATGTGTATTCTGCAGTGTGACAGTATCAGCCCAATTAAAATGAATACCACAAAATAATTTTTTAACAGGAACCATTTGGTTTCTCAGTGTGAAAGTTAAGAGTGATGTTCCACATAATACCAATGAACCTGATATAATGTTTGGGTTATGGCTGGGATTTAGTAGACTCTCTAGAGTAAAAATGACAATTTAAACCAGAGCCCAGAAGGAAACAGCACAATAGCCAACAGTATTTTCATGGTTGAAGCAAGAGAATTTATTCCCTGTTACTACTGTGCATTGTGTAAAGTCACAGTTCTCCTTTACTGTAGTAGAAGACATGACTGGCAGAGTGTCAACCCACTTCAGTTGTCCAAAGATGTCTATCTTCACCTGCAATACTCTGTGTTCTGCTTCTTGGCCTCCAGCTGTGTCTCCAGAGGGGCAAAGATTTTCTCTGAAATCTGGGTTGTAGGTTGTATCTGCCAGTCAACAGTAGTTGTGATCATAGGTTTAGAGCTGGCTTTGCATTTAGGGCTTAATAAAACAGACCATGTGGAACAACAATAAGAGTGTTATAGGCCTCGTTACCGAAGGTATTAAGAAAGTTAGCCATCAAGGCTCTAAAGGATACGTGAGTTGGGCTTCAGTCAGATTTTGCTACACATCAACTAATTTAGTGCTAAGATTTCATAAGTTTGAAGATAATGGATTCTGAGTGCCACTAACAATCAAATCCCAAAGTGGGTTTAGAACAGCAGTGATTAATTTTCAAGTTTGGTTGCTATAAAACCCAGGAATTTATTCAGGATAAGGATAGAGTCTGCAGTAGGGTTTAGATAAAACACTGATTTACAGTAATTTGGGGGCCTGCTGCCATAATAACTTGATAAATCATGATGGTTTATTTCCCTGTGCATATTTCTGGTCATGTGCTGGTAACATTGTTCAAAGGTGTAAGACAGAGAGAGGGTTGGACTGAAAATTATTTGCATTGGTAGAGGCTGAACAGGGAGGGAATCTCCATTTGTTTTTCACTCCAGATTTGCCTGTATTTCCCTCCTTCTCTCACCATTCCTTTTCCTGCTGGCAGCTGAATCACAAAAGGCTATAAGCAGAGGAGGAGAAAGACATATGCTTCTTTCATCAAGGTGGCAGTAAGGGACTGTCTGGAGAGAATTGGGATGCCTAATTTTGACTTAAAGATACGGAGGGTGTTCTACCTTAGCTTTGAGCCTAGTCTGGGAATAGGATTGTGTTTGTTCCAGTACTTATCAATAAGTAGGTTTATTACTTGATCTAACAAAGGCCATAGAGCTCAATCAAGTCTGGTATCACATAGGTGTGATTAGTACAGAGGCAGAGACAAAAAGGAGTATATTGGATATAGTCATGGCAAGGATTTTTAAAATTTGCTGAGATGCAGCAAGGCTGAGATACCCAGCCATCCAATGCTAGAGCTGTTAGGAAGCTTAGGACTCAGGTTAGCAGGGGACAATGAGCTAGCGATGCTGCCAATCAAGAAAGGAGAAGTGGATTCGGATTAGAGTTGAACTTGACCAGTGTTGTGCTGTTGAGGTTGGGGTTAAGATATGAGTTTAGTCTAGCAGTAGTCAGTGAACTGGATTTATTGCCTCATCCAACTTATCTTACTGAGTTATGGTTAGGGCTGTATTCATGATTGGTCTCCTGGATAAACTCAAGGGCTGCCTAGTATCGAGTTTAAACTGATGGCAGAACAAGTATCAGTAAAATTTAGTGTGCTGTGCTTACTAACAGGGCTGGCAGAGGGAGCAGGGATTGTGCAAAGGTCAGAACTCAGAACTCAAGAACAAAGGTAGGTTTATTGCTGTGTACTCAGGTGTCAGTCAAACTAGATAGGGTTCTTGCTTTTACATGCTATATGATTAATATTTTTTGTGGGTCAGTAAATATTACTGGACTAGGGAGAGCTGATGAGCTGGGTTTGCGAGATGGCAGGTTTACTGGCAAACACTAGGTTTCATTGTGGCGTGACATTCCTAGGTTCAACTTTGTTTTTATGTACTAAGCTCATGGGAGCAAGGGAGAAGATGTTGCTGTCATGTGCAGTGCATGCTGCTGCTGTAGCATTTTTTTCTGGTGAAAAGGTGTAGTGAGGATGAGAAGGAAAGGAACAGGCCTTGTGTCACTGCTCAAAATCACAGGAAGACATGTGCATAGTGGTGGCCCAAGAATTAGTCACTGTATGCAAGACAAGAATGTCTTAATGTCTGTTGGTGTTTTCCTTGATGCTGATTCTGCTCATCACCTTCAGTGAGGAAAGTGCTAAAAAGAATTATTATCTTGTAATCCCAACCGGATTGCCTGATCATCCTTTTAGTGCAATATGCATAACAATTTTCTAGTCTCTGTCAGAGGAGAAGTTTTACTTACTGCTCTTAACGATGTGACAAGACACTCCCACCAGTGGCAAAGGTTTAGTTAGAGCACACTAAAAGCATGTCCATCAAGGAGCTAATAAAAAGCACCCAACTGCTCTGGTAGGAAGAACAAGCACAGGAGGAGGAAGCATGGTTGCCCAAAATGCTTTTCAGTCACATTCTAAATGCACACTTAATAAAAACTCTCTCTGTTGAACTCCTAACTGCAAATCTTCAGTAAGAGAACATCAGGATGAGGCAATGCTACAACTTTTTCAACAGAAGTTGTGTATTCTTTAGCAGGAAAAGTTGGCATAGTGAAGGAGTGACACAGCAGAAACAAACCAGCATATTGTCTAAGTAGCACTGTGAATTATACTGTAAAACAACTTTGTCTGCTCATACACTCTTCTATGCACTCTCCTAAGCCATACCCCTAGTACCACATTGCTACCCTCAGGTGTGAAAATCCACAGTGATGATGAACAGGCTATTCTTCCTCAAAACCTCTGGGTAGATGTTGCATTCCCTTGTGGTGTCCGGAAAGATGGGGGCTGCTTATCTGAGTAGCAAGGGTTCACTAGACGTACTCTAGTACTGCTAGGTGGGATTTTAATAAAATGTTTTGTTGTAGGGGACAAAAGAAGCTCTGCTGTAAGAACTATTGAAGTGAAAGATACACTACATTTTCATTTGATAGATGCCAGTTAAACATTTGTCCCTTAAATAAAGAAAAATAGTTCAGAAAAAGTTATTGAGAAAGAAAAAAACAATCTCTGTAAGACTTTATGGAAACTTACATACGATTAACTCCAAAAGGGTTAGTTATAATTAAGACAATCTGGTTTATAAACAAAATTAATATAGAATACCTTTTTTGAGGAGATACTACCTTCAGACTTATTCAAAGTGATTGGAAGGAAAACCAGTCGTGAGATACTATTGCTCTAAAAAACCCAACTATTTTTCAGAAGTAATTCAAAATTGCTGTCATGAAATCAGAAAGAGATGCAGGAAAACCAATTAGCCAAATAACAACAGGACCAGAAAAGAATAATATGAACACCTTGTAGGTGAAATAGATGTTTTGATGTCTTCCTTGTACTCAGCGTAGTCCCCAAGATAGCAAACTGGTAAATACATGCATTCTACTTGGTAGAAACCTAGCCAGATGGCTTTCTCTTACTGCTGCAGAGAATTAAACTCTGTAGTTACACATTTCCAATGCTCATAAGGAAAACAAAAAGACAAAAAACCTCTTTGGAAGCCTGATTATGATTAGTGGGGCCATATGATAAATTATGCATGCATTTTTTAAGATTGGTTAAGAGAAGGAGATAAGCAGAGAGATTATGGAACATCTCAGTAAACATGAAATCACAAATTCTCAGTAGAAACATTTAGATCAAAAAAATGAAAACAAAATGAGAACAAAACAACTCCTTCAGACTCTAGGACTTTGCTTGGATCTTTGGTAGTATAGCACACTGGCAATAAGTCAAACTTTTCTGGAAATGATAAATTCACCATATGTTATAGATAGTCTGTTTTTTCTTTCATAGTTTAAGCAAGGGCTTGCTGATTTCACTGATGCAGAAGGAAATAAGCTGTGTTAAGAGTAACATAATTTGTGTGATTGTACTACTGGCAAAGCAAAGGCATTGTGCAGAAGCTTGAAGTTATGGCACCTTTTGTATTGCAGAGATATGCCTGAAAGGAAAAGAATAGCAGCTAGTATATTCATGCAATTAGCTCTTGCACATTTGATGGACTCCAGAGGATGAGACCACATTGCTTTCTTTGGCTAAGTGAATGGGTAAGCAAAAGACATAATTTCTTAAGATCTATACCAGAATAGTTAAAATAATTAAAAATAACTTCAAAGACTTCAATCTTCTTGGTGGAACAGTTGTTTTTAACAGTTGTGTCATAAAATAATTTTAAAGATAAGGTTCTAGTCCATTCTCCAGCTCAAAGGAGGTCAGTGAGATGTTTTCCATTCCTTGGAGATTTTCATCCAGTGAATCTAGAAGATAGCTAATGATGGAGATTCTACAATCATCACTTGCAGCGTCTTCCAGTGCTGTTCTGTCTTTACTGTAAGGCAACTTTCTCTGTCTCCCTAGAGTTATTCTTGATTTTAACTACTTGGATGAGAAAAATAGTAGCCCTTTTCTGTTCTTTTTTTCCCTCTGTTCTTTAAACCTTCATCATGGGTGAATATATATATATATATAAAAAATGTATATATGCATGCATATGTGTGTGTGTAAATTTATGGATATGAATTTATCTATCTATCTAGTCATAGGAAGTTTCACATCTTTTTTTTTTTTTTTTAAAGCAGAGAACCAAGAACTGGTCATAGAAGTCTAACTGAGGTCTTACAACTGCTTAGGATTATTTGACATCTGTTGTGAGTTTATTATGCATGGCTTATCCTTGGATGTTGTTAAGGAGGGAAGGGACCTCCTAAATAGCATTTCAGTGCTATATGTAAAGCTACCACAAAATTTCTTCTACTTAGCAATAAACAATTGATGTTCTGTTGCAGTCCTTTATAATGGCCACAGCTACCTGAAGCATTGTGGTTTAAGAAAGAATCATGTAAAGAAAGAAACTTCAGCTAATGAAAAGACTCAGATGTGAAGTCTTGAGGAATAGAATTGTATTATGAGCATAGAAGGAACTTATCATGGGCAAGCTTCCACACTTTATTACTTGAAAATACCTACGTTATTAAGGCATGTGTGCATCAATGCCAAATGTTCTTTGACCTGTGTTCATTAAAAGAGAGTTGTGATCTGTAACTCATTTCACCAAGCACCCTCTATATCAGCACAAAAACTTTGGGGGGGGGGGGTGAGGGGGGGGTGTGCATGTGTGTGTGTGCGTTGTATGTAAGACAGTGCATATGCTCAGTTTAGGCACATTCAAATGTTACAGGAGTGGAAGTCCTTTTTGAGCTGGAAAAATTTAAGAGCTCAAGTTTTGCTTTGGGGAAGATGCAGAGCGAGACAAAGAAAAGGCAAAAGTTATACCCCATTTATTTTCATTAGACTAAGATCAGGGAAAGTAGAAATAGATGAAAAGCTGCTTACAGAGATTGATGAAACATTATTCTAACAGTAAAAATACCCTACATGCACTAAGCATGTAGTAAGCAACTGTTTTTTAGGAGGCAATGGAAATTGATTCTCATCAAAAAAGGAGGAAATTTTCCAGAATTTTTGGATTTCAGTTTAGTGAAAGTGATACCTTAAACTGGCTGCTGTGACTTCAGGAAGCCTGGGCAAATGGCCAGTAAACATACAAAGGTGGCCTGTGTAATGACTTTCCCTGTAACTTACAAGGTCAGTGTTATACAGTTCACTGTGGGTGCATGACAACTGCATTGTCTTCAGGGCACGCTGGATGGGTGGCACGGGAAGGACAGGATTCCTCTGCACAGTCTCATGGAGGCCAGCACATCCAGGATGTGTCAGACTAGCCTTAATGTGAAGGTTGCAAGTGCCCATGCACTGCATGTTTATACAGATGGATGCAGCACATCCAGGCTGATCACATCCACTGGACATGCTCTGCACAGCACTTTCACTCTTGTTTTCATCTGGGATATCCTCAGTGGAAATTTCAGAAGCCTTTGCAGGACAGGCTCATCTGTGAGAAAGAGAGGGAAAGAACATCCTCAAGAGGTGCTCCGGCATGTTTTATGGAAGACAGAGTTAATTGCTGTGGGGGTTAGAGCAGCAGAGAAATGATGAGTTCACTAACAAGGCCCTGGCCTGAGTCCTGGCATCGCCATCCTGAGACAAGAATGAGATGTTCTTAGAAACACATGCATAACGGTCTTGGGGAAGGCGAACAGCCTTTTTAGTTTAGGGACATAAAATTTAGAAATCTGAACATTTTTTGAACCCCAATTGTATTTTTAGGTTTCCTGATTTTCTATGTTGAATTGATATCCACTGCGTTTTAACGCTGCCTGATTCATGTTGAACTTTGAAATGATACCCTAGATGAAAACCTTCTAGAGGTAATTGTAAGTGGTTTTAATTATCTAACCCTTCATTGATGGCTTTAATAAAAAAAAAAAAGTAACATGCTAGTATTTATATTCAAACCATGAAGTACATGTCTTTCTGATGCAAGACACAAGGTGATCATAGTCTCCATGTACAAAAAGTTTACATCATTCTTTCCTAGTGTGATCTTTAAGCTTCTGATGATAGCTTTCATAAAGTATTATATGTTTCATAAAGTATGAGATATTTCTGTGAGATTGTTAAGGCTTACCCCTGTCAGAGACTGATGGAGTTAATGTCTCCAACATTGTGGTGGGGCAAGTTCTCCATAATGGCTCACTCTGCATAACAAGGAACCTGCATAGCAAGGAACCAAACTGCAGGTGAGATGTTGGTCAGGAACAGGATGCAGAGGCTGTGCTGTCAGGAGGGTGTGCAGTTCCCCGTTCTGACAGGCTGAGCCGGACAGCTCACGGTGTATGGCCAAGGGTCAAAGAACGGTCATACCTGCAGGGACGGAGAAATTAATCCCCAGACAACCCCCAAGCTCCCTGACCCATCTGCCGAAGGTTCTGGAAGAACAAAATGTGTGTGACACCTAATTAGCCTAATGAGTTCGAGTGCCCACCCAAAGGAGTGGCAAGGAGATAATAAAAGGACACAACTGAATCCCCATGTGCACCCTCCAGAACTGGACCCTTAAGCTGTCTGGACCAATGCTGGACCCAGGGCCGGTGAAAACTTTCTCTTTTCTCTCTCTGTCTCTCACTTTCTTTTTTTCCCATAATTCCTACATCTCATCCCTTTAGACATAAACTACTGACCAAGTCTGAGACTAAGAGCAGATCCAGCCACCTCCAGGCTCCTCTCTGAGAGGGAGTCTAGAAAGCAAGGGGGTCCACTCTGAACCTTGTGACTCAGTGGGAGGGTTCTCCTTATTTTCTTCCCTGAACTGATCCTCAAATAAGCAAGGGTCATAGTATATGTTTGGTGGTGTACGGTTAGCACGTTACACAGTTACTGACGTAGTTTCATGCCAATTCTTGTTGTGAATGAATAAAAGTTGAGTTTTGTGAGTTAAATGATCCCTGGTGTTGTTTCACCTTAGTCCTGGTGTTGTTTCACCTTAGTCCTGACCTGGGAATCAGCAAACCTGAGTCGTCATCCTGAGAAATTGGGATGTGACAACCCCTACTGTGAATTTTCTTTTAACTCCCACTGTAATTAAAAGCATTCAAATTGTGTACACTCAGTTATATTTTAACTATATTTACACTGCTCCAGTTAACTCATATAATGCAATGAAAGAATGTCAACCACCTCTCAGTATTTTATTGAGCTGATAATGTAGCTGGATTCTGCTGGTAATTGTAAAAGTATAAGGCACATATTCAATACACATCAATGTAGATGTTGACATAGAATTTGGCTGAAAGATCATTGTAGAATGATTTAAAATCTTCTAATTAAAATAATACGAAGAACAGAAGTTCTCTAAATACTGCTATCTTAAGCACATAGTAACATATGATTATAATGTATTAGCTGGTGGTGACTCTTCAGCAGGCTTTATTTCACTGAAATCAATTTCAAAACCTCCTTAAATTCTCCATTTTTTTTACCTATTTCTTTTATCTAATGTGGCCCTAGTGTATACTTAAGGTGACATAAATTTAGCCTCAAGGATGAAAACCAGTTTTCCTCAGTAATAGTGTATAGTTTTGTACAAAGGACTGGAAAATTCAGTCTTCATTTTCTGAACCTCCAGCCAAAACAAAAGGAGGTTCTTGTTTGTGACAGCCTGGTTCAGGTTAACCTGGATTATCTTGCATAGGAGCCGACTACGAGCATTCAAAATGTATGTTACAGTGATTCAGATGAAGGGAGGTAAGATCCAGCTAAAGGATAAAATAAATTTTAAATACTTATTGCTTTTTCTGAAGTTATCATGTGATGCTCTAAGTGCTGAGTTTTATTTTTGTAGTTCCTTTCTTCTTGAAAATCCCAGAGATTTTTACAAGCATAAAGGACTTAAGTGTATGTGCTATGCATTGTACAGCACAGCAATCTCTTTGGACTTCTATGAAATACAGCAGCTGCTTCACAGTGCAGTATTTCTTGAAAAGTGTTTTGCCAAAGAGCTCTTTGTAATGCAAGCTGTAATATACATGTCATATAGAAGATAGGAACAATGCTTGAGCCCCGTATGTTGATACCTTAGTTATTAATTAGGCCTTTACATATATGTAAGTATATATAGTCATAGGGGTATGACCAGCATTACCTCTGCAGAAGCAGGCAGAAGCTTTTCAGATTTTTTCAGCATGTTTAATGAGATGCCCAGAAAATGAGATATCCGGATTCTGTGTGAAACTAAATTTGAGAAAATTGTACTTTATAAAACTCACTTTATTGATAAAGCCTGTGGACTATGGTAAGCAAGTGACACTGCTACATCTGCTGCTGGAGTGGTGACATTGTAGAGAGGGATGAGACAAAGCAGAATTTGGGGAATGTTAAACCTGTGATACAACCCAAGCCGTGAGCTCTGGAGTGGCTTTTACAGCCCTGGGTAAACCCTGATGGCAGGGCTGCAGAGTATTTCCTGGCCCGCACCCTGAAATGTTTGTTTTACTTATCTGTCAGTGAGAATAGGTGCGCAGCCCGACACTGAAGAGTGAACATCAGGTTATTTTTATTTTTTCTGTTTTAACAGACATCCAATCTGTCCCTGGGAACCAGAGACTCAAAGTGAGCTAAAGTCCCCCCAGGTATGTTGATCACCAAGGACACCTTAGGAAAGTGGAGAGGCTGAGCTGCCCAAAGTTGAGCTCTGCATTTCCTTATCTGACTCCAGGGGCAGTATCTGGACTTCAGCCCAACACCAGCACACAGAAGAAGCTCTGCTTTGGCTCTGGAAAGCTGCTGTGTGGGGAGGAAGGAGGGAGTTCATGGGGTCCAGTTTCAGATCTGGCTGCAGACAGTGCCTTGTTTAGATAATGTGTATGCCTGAAGGGCTTCAACAGCGGAGCCCATGGGAGCCCAGATTAGCACCTGGCCATCAGGGTAAACCTGCTCCCTGCAGCCAAGTGAGGAGATGGAGATGTAAAAATGGAGGCTGTTTTCCATTTGTGTGTAACAAATGGACTGGGTGAAATGCATTACCAGGGACCAACACTCCATCTTCTCTCTGCAAAATGGAGAGCTATTATTTAATACCAGCACTTTTCAGATAGGTCTTAGTTTTGCATTTAGTGTTATGTAACAGAGGGAATATTATTTGATAACAACTGGAGACAGAATAAGATAAGAACTGTTAGTTAAGCTAATTTAGTTTTGGTTAGAGTAAATAGGATTTATCACATCAGAAAACACTGGAGGTGAGAGGCTGAGATGAATCAAAATATTCCACAGGCAAACAGTGTGAAATAGTAGCTTCAAAACAGAACAGAATCATAGAACTGTAGAACCACAGAGTATCCTGAGCTGGAAGGGACCCATAAGGATCATCAAGTCCAGCTCTTGACTGCACACAGGGCAGCCCCAAAGATAAACCACATATCTAAAAGCATTGTCCAAACACTTCTTGAACACCAACAAGTTTGAGGCTGTGACTGCTTCCCTGGCAAGTTTGTTCCAGTGCTTGACCACTCTCTCAGTTAAGAACTTTTTCCTAATAGCTGATCTGAACTTGGCCTAACACAGCTTGAAGCTATTGCCTCACACCCTATCACCAGACTCTAGAGAGAAGAGATCAGCACCTCCCACTCTGTTTCCTCCCTCTCTGCTTCCCCTCATGAGGAAGTTGTAGAGAGCAATGAGGTTGCCCCTCAGCCTCCTCTTCTCTAAGCTGAACAAATGTATCCTCAACTGCTCCTCATAAGTCATCACCTCTAGTCCTTTCACCATCTTTGTTGCCCTACTTGGGACACATTCTTATATTTCTATATCCTTCTTATATTGTGGAGCCCAAAGCTGTACACAGTACTTGAGATGAGGTTTCTCTAATGCTGAGTATAATGGGACAACCACTTCTTTTGACTGGTTAGCTATGTTGTACTTAATGTATGCCAGGATATGGCTGGCCCTTTTGGCCACCAGGACATACTGTTGACATATTGAGCTTACCATCAACCAAACCCCCCAGATCCCTTTCTGCAGGGCTGCACTCCAGCCTCTCATCCCTCAATCTATACAACACCCAGGATAACACCATCCCAGCTGCAGAATCTGGAATTTGTCCTTGTTAAATTTCATACAATTGGTGATTGCCCAGTGCTCTAATCTTTTAAGATGTCTCTGTAAGACCTCTCTGCCCTCAAGGCAATCAATGGCTCCTCCTAATTTAATATCATCAGCAAACTGACTTACTGTGCACTCAACACCTGTGTCCAGGTCATTGATGAAAACATTGAAGAGAACTGACCTTAAAATTGAGCCCTGGGGAACAGACTAGTGCCTAGTAGCCAGCCAGATGTTACCCCATTTACTACAACTCTTTGAGCCCGACCCTTCAGCTGATCAAGATGGTAGAATACTTATGTTTGGAAGGGATCCCTGAAGTTCATTTAGCCTTTGTGCTCAAGTCAAATCTAACTTAAGGCATGTTCAGATTGCTCAGGAACTTGTACTGTCAAATATCTCTGAGGAAATTCCACAGTCTCTTTGGACACCTCTTGCAGGTCATATGTAGTTACCTTATGTAACTTGAGATATCTTATATTATTCATTAAGATAATAAATGATGGGCATGGCATCCTGGCTGTGTATCTTGCCCTTTATTTTATATTCACAGAGTTTCTCACTTGCAAGTACTCAAAATACTCTTGAAATTTACCTGTGGAACTTAGATATCTTATGCAAAATTTTGTCCCAATAAGTAATTTGTCTCCTGGTGTTCATTTAGGGTAATCCACACTTTTATTTTTGAAAAATTATCTGTTTATTTTTACTTATAAAATTTTCATTCTTTATTCACATAATCATCTCTTTCATACATTTTATACTATAGTAGTACAAAAATATGTGATGCCCTATCCGTATTGCTGTATTCTTTAGCACATTTACTGCGTGATTAAGTGCTTATGTAAAACTGTTTTTTATTTTTTTTTACTGGGCTTAAAACACTGTTCTCCTGAGTCAGGATCCCTGAACTATCATGGCTGTACAGAAATGTCTAGGGAGAAAGGCTGGACAGGCAAAGGAAGACTCACAAAGTCTGGTTTTCTTCTGGTTTATTTTCATTCGCTTTCTGTGGACCTTTGGCTTCTCCACACTTCGCCTTTAACCATAACAGTTAAGTTCCTATACTAGCTGCACAGAGAATGCATATTAAAATTTCATTTAAGTGAGATTTAAACGTACTGTGGGACCTTGTGTAGGCTTGTTACCCCAGACTGAGTCTTCTCCTGTAAAAGGGTTTATCTGAATTGCTTTTCTCACCCCAGACAAGTCTTTGCATCTCAAACCCAGTATGTCTTGTATTGGCACAAGGGTGTTGCTCTGATTCATTGCCATAAAGGACTTGCTGACAGATGACTCCTGATGGAGTACAAATTGAAGACCACTGGCAAATCCCATGTTTCTGCAGCCAAGATGTCTAATCTGAGATGTAATGGATTGCCTTTCCACAGTATTGAGCAGCAGCAAAATTACTATTGAGACTCACTGGTATGGCACTTCTGTTTTGATTACTTTTTTGTTTTGAAAATTTTCAAGAAAAGGCATAGATCCACCTCATGGCATAGATCCAACTCCCTTTTACTGATGTTATGCTTTAAAATGATGATATGTATCATTGTTGTGGTTTAACCCCAGCCAGCAGCTAAGCACCACACAGCCGCTTGCTCACTCCTTCCTGCTTGCAGTGGAATGGGCAGGACAATCCGAAAAAAAGTAAAACTCGTGGGTTAAGAACTAAACTAAAATATAACAACAACAACAACAATAATAATAAAATAATAATTGTAATGAAAAGGAATAAAACAAAAAGAGAGAAAAATAAACCCCAAGAAAAGACAAGTGATGCACAATGCAATTGCTTACCACCTGCTGACAGATGCCCAGTTAGTTCCCAAGCAGTGATCTGCTGCCCAGCCCAACTCCCCCCAGTTTATATCCTAGGCATGACATCACATGGTATGGACTATTTCTTTGGCCACTTTGGGTCAGCTGTCCTGGCTGTGTCCCCTCCCAACTTCTTGTGCCCCTCCAGCCTTCTTGCTGGCTGGGGATGAGAAGCTGAAAAATCCTTGACTTAGTATAAACACTGCTTAGTAACAACTGAAAACATCAGTGTGTTATCCATGTTATTCTCATACTAAATCCAAAACATTACACTATACCAGCTACTAGAAAGAAAATTAACTCTATCCCAGCCAAAACCAGGACAATCATACATGAAGAAAATGCACCACTGGGCCTCTTGGTCAAGCAACTTTTTAGGCAAGTTTTTCCTTAGTCGCCTGTACAAGCCTAAAGGCAATAAGAGCAACAATCTCTTTTCTCAGCAAGATTTGTTACTAATCCACTGTTAAAAGTAAAATTATATTCAAATGACTTTCTACACAATTTTCTGGCAGTTTAGCATACTCATTCTTTTCAGGTAAAATCTTGTCACTCAGACCAGCATCCACCTAACATTTTTTTTTCCTTTGGTCTTTCCTCATGTAAGACATCTTAAAAAGAAAAACAGAATATGTCAAGTTTTTCTAATAATAGAAAAAAATATTTTTTTAAGCTGGTTAAAACTAGCACAGTAGGAGAAAGTCTTGACTTTATTTTAATTTCTATAATCTTTGAAAAATGTCCAAATACTTTGATGAAGTGAAAAGAAGTGAATATTAAGAAAAGATCTTCTCTATGATGTGTATCTGTAAACCCAGTAACTCTTAAACAAAAAAAGGAGACTTCTTGTCATATTTTTAAACATTGACAGAGATTTTGGGTATTTAATTTTTTTTTTCATACTTGGGTAACTTCCAGAAGCAGCATTGAATACCTGTTCCTCAAAATCATGTGATCTGGATGATAATAAATATTTCTACAGGACACAGTTGCAAATTCGAAGCTTGAAACAGCATATTTGTCCAAATAATTTGAAATGTACAATGTACAATGGGCAATATCTTTCTTCACATACTTGTTGAGGTGTATGCAATCATAACCAAAAATCTGGCATCTGTGAAAAACTTTCACAGGAAATACTGGATGTGCAGAAGAGGCGAATGTGTAAGAATAAGAATCTCTGTCCTGAGTAACTAAGATGACTTAAACAGTCCTAAACCCTAGGTTTCAAATCTATTTTCAGTTAATCCCACATTTGATCTCTTTATGCTACTAGCTGTCAGCTAATTTCAATGATATTATAAAGTCATTTGTGTAAGTATTTGTTAGAGGATGTATGATTAATGAAATTCTCACCACAACCTTCAAAACACTGGAGGCGGTAAAAAGATTATTTAAACCAAAGAGTGTGCTGAGTAAAGAACACAATAGGATTCTAAACTCAGAGAAATCGTCAGGGAAAGGGGAAGTGACTCTCTTTACTATATTTATAGTGGGCCCAACTCTAAGGAACAGAGGAAGGAACTGTAAGATGTCACTGCCACAATGGATTAAGAAAGTCACTTCTTGCGAATGTTAAGAACAGGCAGTAGTAGGTTTACAGGTCTCTTAGATTGCTAATAAATTGAAAAGCAAATGGCTGCATAAATCTTGTTAGACCTTGTTCTCTGTGGTTTCCAAAGGATTATTTTATCAATTTATGTCTGTAGCTCAGTTAACTTCCAGAGAGGAGAAATTGAAGGACCAGATAAGTTCTGGAATTTCAGCTCAGGTTGATGTAGGGTTACTTTGTAGAGAAATTCATATGTTAGTGAAAACAGAAGAGGGTTCTTGAACCACTCTTGAGATCTGAAAGACAATCATAAAATCTTCCCCATTTATTTTTTTTTATGTTCTATATAATAACAATATAAGTAGTGGCCAAAACCAGTTCAGAATATAGTTTGTCAAGTCTCATTCCACTGGGAAAAACACTTTCTACCTCAGGCTGTTGCTGTTGCTCCCTCAGCCCCAGGGCACAGCAAATAAACTGAAAGACAAGACAGAAGTCCTGGTGTTTAAATGGCATGTGTGGTTCCTGGGGAATCCTATGGGAACAGCAAATGTGAACAGCATGGACAGACAGGCACAGCTCATGCTCTTAGTCTGGGGATGTTTGTGAGAATTTGGATATGTGCTTTCCACCATGCTGCCTGGGCTGAATTAGGAGCTGGACTCACTGCATGTGCTTCCCACAGAGATAAAACCTTCTCTTGTGTTTGAAGGTGTCTCAATGAGACATATCTTAGAAAGCCTGCTTCTGAGTCTGAGAATATTTCTGCTTGTGACAGCCTCTTGTTAATGTAGTGTAATTTAATACAGCCATTTTTGAAAGAGAATGTTGCTTCATGTTTACAGATGTACATATTATCTTGAATCCCAAAATCTAAATGAAATGAATTGGGTCATTTCTGGTTTATGTCCTTAATTAAATTGTATCTTTCAAATATTTCTCATATAAAGAAATATGGTTTAAAAATGCTGTAACACACATAGTCAAAAACGAAAACCATGTTGGAAACAAGAGTTCTTTCCATGGGCCAAATTCCAAGTTAACTCACAACCCTGGCCAATACTGCTAAAGTTAATGGAGTTGAAAAGGGTGTAAGTTAACTCAGACTTGGTCTTGTATGTTTCCAGATTTGTCCCTTGTGACTTATCATATAAGGAAATTATTTGATTTTTTAAAAAACAAATTCTGACAGCTTGAGGTGGAAGTTAATGCCTCTTTTTCTGCCAAAATTCATATAATTTGGGGTGGAAAAAATACACTTTATAGGCTATGATGAAACTAAGTGCTCACTGGATGTTATACTGAAATGGAATTGTATTCTCCAGATTGCTTTACAGTTAGCATAATGATATATAACTGCACATTTTTTCCCTGTTATGTATTTCCCTGTACTCTGGCTGTTACATAAACACAAAGTTTATTGTCTTACAATGTGTAAATCCATGTACTCTGATTGTCTTACAAACATTGTTAGCCATCCAGAGGAGAGGAACTTGTATAATTGCTGCACAGTCTTATTGACTACACTGTGAATATGCAAATGTCCATATTCAAGTAGTTAGTGTAGCTCTTGAGCTAAATGTGTGAAGTACACTAAATATCTGGAGGTCCCTTTGAAGTCAGTGGAAACTAATTCCAAGCTCAGCACCTTTAAAAACCGTGCCATCTGACCTAGCTGGTTCTTACACTTGACGTGTAAGTGACAGAACTGTTTGCCAGCAACAAACATGTGGCTTCTGCTTCTTTCTTTTCTGATGAAAATAGAAAAAATTCTGAACAAACATTAAAGGCAAGGGGTGACAAGGACAAGTTCAGATACAGCTATGAAATAATGGAAAAGTCATCTGTTTTTAAATGTATACAACAAAAGAAGACTAGTATTTGCCACTATATTATTATTCACTCAGTCTTTCCAGTCATTCCTATACATTGGCTAATCTTGTGTTCCCAGAACAATAAGCATGCATAAGTGTAGACATTTATCCTTTTAAATCAATCTCTTGGCAAGAAGGAGGCTATCTGGCTATTTGTGGAAACTCATTTTGGTATCTCAGTTTGGTAGAGGAGGATAGAGGAAGGGACGACTGGGAAAAAAGGGAAGAAAGCACCGAGGACAGAAATAGAATAGAAAGCCAGATAATGGCACTCGGAAGTAAAGTTTTTAAACCCTTTTATTCCTTTTGAGCAATTTGGCAAGCACTTTTGTTTGTTTGAACATTCATCTTTTTTTTTTACTAGAAATTTAAATATTTAATTAAGTACTTTGGTATAATGAGGGAAACCTGAGGCAAACATTTTTTTTAACTTGTTCATAGCCACATCCTTATCTGAACAAACACCTTCTGTAGATTTTAGCCTCCAAATATATCAGGCCTATGGTCTATTTTTGTTTTATAAACAGGGAGTTCTCTTGAGTTATCATTTGTTTTAAAAGTATTAAAAACTGGAACTGGTAGCTAATGATTTCAGTGTCACTTCAACTCTTCCAAATTTTTGCAACATATGTTAATTTAATTATATACTGCTGTGGAATTGCAGTTACATATGTTTTTGTGAATAATCTAAGACATGTATAATGTGTGTTTGAATGTACTATCCTGCTCTTTCAAGTCTTATAGCACTCTTTTGTGCTTAACAAGGGTGTTTTGATATTTCACATACATGTGTGAAAATAGCATACCTTATTCTCATTATGGTGAGACAATCGACAGTACAGGCTACTGAGCTAACTGTCAGAAAAATAAACAGATACCTTGATTATAAAAAAACAAAATAAAATGTCACGCTCCATAGGTTGTATTCATGATTCTCCCATGCCCTAGATATATAATACTAGATATTTACTAAGGCATAGTTTTTAAGGATTTTTAATTACATCTCATTGTTTCATATAGACTTTTCTCAATGATTGAAACCCTTGTGAGTATCTGTGGTCATATTTAGGAACAACGTAGTATCAAAAAAGTCAGATTGTTAGGAGAGTAGATTTAGAATGACAGCAATTTGTACAGTGTGTAGAAAGATGGTGCCTCAACTCTCACTGGGAAGCTGGAGAGTTCAAAGAAGGCTATTCAAAAAAATAATGAGCTCCTCTGATTCTTTATTCTTCCCAGAATTTCTAAAGAAGTCACCACCACTTTTGGATGGGCAAGTGAACAGGAACTGTTAAGTACAAAGAGAATCTTTTCAGCATGGTAGCTGTTCTTGTCCTCTCTGGCAATTAACACCAGAATAGTTCTAAACTTTTAAAAGCAGACTGTGCAGAAATCTGCATGAGCAGATGTATGACAGGGCCTACAGAATATCTGTGCCCTTCCAGAGAAGCAGGTAGGATCCACATAACACGCGCTGGGACATAAAAAATGGTACCTTGTGCCTGTTTTAACCATGAGATCCAACATTCTCTTTCCTCTGCACCAAAATTGAGAAACTCTGATTCAAAATAAATATTTTTCAGGGATGGGAAAGAAATGGATTTTCTTACTTATTTTCAAAAGTAATAAAGAGGTGAACAGAATGATCTGAAATGAAACTAAAGTTTTTTCAGCTTTAGTTACAGCAGTTTCCTAGGATTCCACAAAGTACCTGTAGGCAAACCTGAAAATTGAAAACAAATCCATTCATTGTAAACTGCGTACTTCAGTATTTCCAAGCTTGTGAGCCAAAATGTCTTTAAATAGATCTAACTCTGATTTATAAGTGCTTATCTCAGGAAACAGAGCTTGGCCATGCATTTGATGCCTGTATGGGAGTGAGTGTGCAAGCATGTCTGTGTATATGTGTAGACATTATTGAGGTAAAACCCTCCAGGGCTCATTGGGAAGAGAAGGAGAAGAAGGCTGGTTAGTTGTTTCTGTTTCTTGGCTTTTAACCTGTCCATCAGAAATAAATTAGAAAACAATACTTAATTATTTCATTATAATTCATTGCAATGTATTCATCTACTGTAAATGGTAGCAAAGACTATTCCCATCTTAGTCAGGGGGACAATTTCTGTTTATTTGCTTCTTTATAAAAATCCCAAAAGGAAATAGGTACTTCTGTGGTAATGGAAGTAGTATCATCCTTGAAAAAAATGAGATCGTGCATGTCCTTCCTTTTTAGGTGTGAAACCTCACTGGCTAATGTACAACATTAAGTCTACTGAAATGCTTTCCAAACCATTGAGCTGTTTAATTTAAACAAGGAAGGTACATCTATAGGGCTGTGCATACTGAACTATAAGCATATGGATTTCACTTGTATTTATTCTGCACGTTTTGTGGGAACATGAGAGATCCAGAGTGGAACTGAAACTGCAGATTAGATTATCTGATTTTGATGCAATGAGGTTATCTTTACAAGGCTTTGAGCATGTCCAGTGATTTCTCCAGTTTCCCAAGCAAACTACCTGAATATTAACGGTGTTCATAAAAAGTGCTGCCTCATCACAGATGATAAACCTGATGCCCTATGCCATTGCTAACCATTACCATTATCTAGGTACAATCTTCGTGGCTGAATCCAGCCTTCTAATGAGCTTTGCTATTAATCTTTGATCTACTTTGAAATGGTTGATCACAATCATAAATTTAACAACTCTGGCAATTGCTGCCAATGGTTTTATAACACCCTGAAATGAAATAGACCATTTTTTAATAACACTTTCTAATAATTGTGTTAATGCAACTGTTAAGCACATTGAATTTTAATATAACTTCAGTTTGATCTGATAATCTGAACAAGGTGTTGGTTGGAAAGAATTTCTGATTGGCGCTTGGCTCACATTCCCAGAATATCCAATGAGCGCTCTAGCAGAAGTGTAATTTTAAACCCTCTTTGAACTTCTGTGATATCCAGGTTAATATTCTGTTCTTTCTGAAAATGTACATGTGGTAGTTGATTCTGCTTCTCCTTCATACCTTGCAATTATCTTGAATCCTTTACCAATTATACTCAATCAGATGCTGTATTGACTGCAGAAGAGATTTCAAGATCTGGCTCACAGCTACTTCTCATTATCATAATCAAAAGAGCATGTTTTGTGATGAGCTCTGTGCTTGCAAATGGAATTTAGGAAAAAGGACTTCTCATTTGTAGACGAAATTCAGTCTCAAGAATTTCCAGTCTTTTAAAAATTCTGTTCACAAGTTGCCCCTGAATACATTTTGATTTTTCAGAATTTAAGATGTTCATTTTAAATGACACTTGAGCATTTCCTTTTGGTTATGTATTACTTGTGTGAAACGTCCTCAGTGAAATTACCCAGGCTACCTGTAGCTGATCCGAACTGGGAAACAAACTTTTACAAGAAGCATGAAACATCCACACCCACATGCTAGGAATATTTAATTGCCACTGGTTGCAATTTGTTTTTGTTGTAGCACTATATATTTTAATAGTAGATGCATATGTAATTTACTAAGCAGCACAGACAGTGACAGAGGAATTGCGTTATTAGCCTTTAACTCTGGCTGTATGACTGATAGCATCTTTCCATACATTCTGTATGGTATGTCTAAATATTTTGATGGTTTTATTATTTTGTACCAGCTGTGGAAACTGGTTTGCTGCTAGGTGACTGTAAAAGTGAGATTTGGTAAATAATTATTAGAAATCTTATACTAACATGATGGTTGAAAAGATAGACAAAAGTGTAGCCAAGAAATTAACTAGTAGAGGTAGTTACTCATAAGTTTTACTGTTCTTTGCTCTTATGACTAGGTGTTCCTGTACACTAGATGAGAACAATGTTGCAACTGACCACATGTGATTGAAACTGCGTTAAGCTTCAAGATCATAGAACAAGGACAAGAATAAGGACTTCAAGAACAGTCAACAAGAACTTCAAATGGGTCGGTGGTCACAAAAGCAGCCTTTCGACTCAAATGGATCCTTCATTGTGCATGATTGGATGTAGGCAGTACTAAGATAATCAGTTGCAATCACTTTTATGTATATGTATACTAATCTGATTAATATGCAATTAGTTATTCTATAGAACCTGTTTGTGCTAAAGCTGTGGCATGCACGCTAGGTGGAATTATCCCCCTTGCATCCAGTGCTGCAATAAAGAATGCCTGCTTTCAAAAACTCCAAAACAAGTCTTAGAGAGTTTCTTCGACCGGCTTTTCAGCATTATGACTTTTCAGCTTTTGCCTTCTGATAGTCATGACAACAAAGCTTCACTCCTGCTCTCAGAAGACATGAAGAAGTGTCCCAATCCAATATTGGGGAAGTTTTTGATACGATGCAAAGAGCAAGATTAAGACACAAATGAGGTCAAATGCCGTATACCCAGAACAGCTGTTATTATCAAAAGTATCAAAAGTAGAAAATAATAACAATAGGATAGAATGGAAGAAAAAGGCAGAAATCAAGCAAGCAGTTGGGATAGAGTTGCAAGAATAGTCACCACCATGGATCTAGCGGCCTCCCATTGGTCCTCAGTCTTCAAATCTTCGCTGGTGGTTTCCCCCCACGGCTTGTCTCCACGGTTTTTTATAGGGCACAGTCCAATACACGCAGATACGCTGTTCACGTGCTGCAGATTTCGTCTGTCACAGGACCTTTGCATCATCAACAAACCAGTACATTATCTCAAGGACTACAATTTCCATGACAGTGGTAGTGTCTGTGTATTCCTGCATGCTTCAGGGCTCCAGACCCTCTCCCCCCTCCGATGCCTCAATGGCCTGGTAATTGTCCTTATTCACCAGAGGGGTGTCCTGCTTAAACAAGCCATGCTCAAGACAAATGGGTCTAGATAAATAGTTCACAGTTCAGTCTCTCACAGCAAACAATCTTCGAGACGAATGGCTTGAGATGAATCAGTGTCTCACAAGAAGGCTCTGTGATATCAAATAATCAAGTTCAGGAGAGAATCTTGGGAAGATCATGTCTTTCATCTATTTAACCTACCTGAATGAACCTAGATCCATGTCATTCCTAATAGACATTTGTCCAGCCTGTTTTTAAAGATCCCTAGTGCCAGAAACATCACAACCTCCCAGGACAACTTGTCCTAATAGTTCACTGTTCTTGTAGACACAGGATCCTTCCTTGCTTTATTCAGAGCTATACCAACATAGGTAATTTATGCTTTTGCATGTTTTCTATAGAACTTCTATGTCTAGCTGCTTTATTCTGCAGTTGTGTCATGTAGTTCTCAACACTTTTCAAGCACGGAGTAGCAAAGTGCCAGCAGAGGCTTTGCTGAGTACACTGGAGGTAATTCTTTACATAACAACCTATGTTCTTGCTAAAGCATCTCAGGGTAATATATGCTTTTGCTGAAGCACTTTGGCATGGCTTACTTGTATACAACTTCTGATCCACTGTTGTTCTTAAATCTTTTTCTCCCTACTATCTAATCAGTTATTGCAGATCTACCTAAGTGTGTGTCAGGTAGTTAACTTAATGAATCATTAAGACTGTGCAATTCATGAAGTCACCCTCAATAAATTCATTATGGATAGCTACATGAATTGGATTCTACTTTTCCAGACTAGTTCTCCAATTTTTCAGGATGATTTTATGTTTAAATTCCATTCTCCCGTATATCTGTACTGTTATCTGTGAATTTGTATTGGGTTTGCACAGCAAGGTTTTGGTAGTGGGGGAAGGTTACAGGGGTGGTTTCTGTAAGAAGCTGCTGGAAGCTTCCCCTGAGTCTGACAGAGCCAATGTCAGCCACCTCCAAGACAGACCTGCTGCTGGCCAAGGCCGAGCCCATCAATGATGGTGGTAGTGCCTCTGGGAGAACATATTTACGAAGGGGAAAGAACTGCTGCACAACAGCAATTGCAGCCAGGAGAGACAAGTGAGAAAATGTGAGAAAAACAACCCTGCAGACACCAAGGTCAGTGAAGAAGGAGGGGGAGGAGGTGATCGAGGCACCAGAGCAGACATTCCCCTGCAGCCCGTGGTGAAGACCATGATGAGGCAGGCTGTCCTGCTCCAGCCCATGGAGGTCCACGGTGGAGCAGATATCCACCTGCAGCCCATGGAGGACCCTACACCAGAGCAGGTGGATGCACCCAAAGGAGGCTGTGACTCTGTGGAGAGCTCACACTGGAGCAGGCTCCTGGCAGGACCTGTGGCCTCATGGAGAGAGGAGCCCATGTTGGAGCAGGTTTTCTGGCAGAACTTGTGACCCCGTGGGGGACCCACGCTGGAGCAGTCTGTGCCTGAAGGACTGTACCACAAGGAAGGGACCCATCTTGAGCAGTTTGTGAAGAACTGCAGCCTGTGGGAAGAACCCATGTTGGAGAAGTTCATTGAGGACTTTATCCTGTGAGAGGCACACCATGCTAGAGCAGGGAAGCGTGTGAGGAGGAAGGAGCAGCAGAGACAATGTGTGATGAACTGACCACAGCCCCCATTCCCTCTCCCACTGTGCTGCTGGGGAGAGGAGGCAGTGAAAATTGGGAGTGAAGCTGAGCCTGTGGGGAGGGTTGGGGGGAAAGGTGTTTTAAGATTTGTTTTCATTTGTCATTATCCTTCTCTTACTTTTGACTGGCAACAAATTAAATTAATTTGCCTGAGTCAAGTCTGTTTTGCCAGTGACAGTAGTTGGTGAGTGATGTCTCCTTGTCCTTATCTCAGACCATGAAGCTTTCTTCATATTTTTCTCCCTGTCCAGATTAAGAGGGGGAGTGATAGAGCGGCTTGGTGGGCAGCTGGGGTCCAGCCAAGGTCAACCCACCTCACAATTAAATAAGCATATCTTTGCTATTACACCACACATGCCATTCATAAAATACTGAGTAAGTACAGATCCAGGACAGGTAACCCATGTAGTATATCTTTTATTTTGACATTGTTATGATTTTCCAGACATTTTGTCAAGCATGCAAGAATATTTGTAAACAGACCAAGCATTCTCAGGCTGTATAAGAAAATACCAAGGAAGATAGGGTCAAAAAAACCTTACTAAATTCAAGACATTTGTTACCAACTATTTATCCTATTTTTTTTATGAAAAAGGCCTACTAGACTTTGAGAAACTTATGTGGTTTTGAAAGCAAATCTGTATATGTCACTGTTCATCTGTTGTTTCAAGCATTTACGGCAAGATTTTTTTTTCAATTTCCCCCCATATTTTCTGGGTTCTGAATTCGGAATGATGCATCTGTAATTTTGTCACTTGCCGTTACCTTTTTTGAAAGATAAGAACCACATTTGCTTCAGATTTCAACCTTTCAGTATTTACCCATTCTCAACATAATCTTCAATGGCTTTAATGAGCATCACTCAGTTCACTAAATATTGTATGATAAAATTTATCAATATTTCCTAATTATCTCAGGTTTTTACTCAATAAATTCTGCCAACTCTAGTTCATATGTCACAGAAGCAGCTTATATATGCATATGCTTATCTTGAATTTCACAGGGATACCTCATGAAAATTGTACTGTACAAAATAAGATAGAGATTCTACAGTTAAAAAAGTTTCAGCACAGATTCTTTTTAATCAAATATTGACTGACAATAACATTGTGTCCCTTTCTTCCTTCTTCATTCTTCAAAGTACTGATACATGTATAAAATCTACATAAAACTTTGACAAGCATACATTAGAAGATAAATTCAACAATATCTTAGCCTGTCTAGTGATTTCCTATTAATTGGGTCATTATAATGCATTCATTCTGCAGGAATATTGCAGATGCTTGTCATCAAGTTGACTAATAAAAGGGTACCAAAAATGTGGCATGAGGTGTATTCACAGCTGGAGGAGAGCAGGATAACTTGACTATGAAATACATAAGAAAGATAAAGGATAAAGCAAATGTTCACTGCCTAAAAATATATTCTACACATGTGCAAGTAGACAGCACATGTCCAGTTGTAAAATCCACGTAAGAAATTTCAGAACCACATGAAATTGTGTGTTCATCATGTACCTTGGACTTGCTAACCTGTCCTCTGCTCGCTAATCCAGCTCTCCTAGGATTCATTTTGACATTCTAAGTCCCTAAGTATCCTCAAACAGCTGTCACTCTTTAAATAAAATTCCCAGAGGAATGCTTTCTTTCCTGCATCAAAATTACACTGGACTGCACCCAGGTTGGACAATATTTAGTCCTGGACCAGAAACAGATTTGAATTCCAATATTCATGATTTCTCACGGCTAGTACAGGAGTTTTGTGTGCTTGGAAAGCTAAGTATCACAGCTCTTCGAATAATATCAGTTCCATGAATAAATATAAACACCTAAAATACTACATTATGTTTTCAAACACAATCTTCACCTTTTTAGTCTTGCTTTTTTAAAGTAGCAAAATATGTACCCAGTTGGGAAAAAAAAAAACCAAAACCAAAATTACTTGCAATGTATAGTTTTGATAGATAGTTAGATATCATGACAGATTTCTCAAATCTAGATTCTTTAGTTAACTTTTTCCTTAGCTAATAAATAACAAATGAATTTACTTTTATTAATATCTTTGAGATCCTTGGACTACACGTACATTGAATTTATTGTCATGTGATGCCTTTCCTGTGTTTGGAAGACCAAGCTGTGGAATAAGTTTGAGAAAACATGCTCTGTTTGGATATGTTGAAAAAGTCTTTTCTGCCAAACTAGTTACACCTAAGGCAAGCAGATATGGAAGAATTCTCTTTCAGTGTCTATATAGATCAGTATGTGGTGTAATAGTGCTCTTTTTGTACTATATATGAAGAATATGAGAATGTATTCGATTGGACTATTAGCCATCAGTTTTAAGCTAATGAAAGTAACTGTTTTATGTGTTTCAGTTCTGTGCCAAACTGAAAAGAAATGAAAAAAAACCTGTCACAGTTCTTCACAATAGGAACCAAGAATGTCAACAACAGAAAAATAACTACCACAAGTCAATATAGCAGAGCCATGGCAGGCCTCTGTTTTAACTGAAAGGTGGTGCAACCTTTGCTAGTTGTGTGTATGGTAAAAGGAGAGGAAAAACATTAGCCAGCTAGTATACTTAAAATAGGAGAGACCCTGTATTTACAGCTGCTGCTTCTCTGAGGAAATACCTGACTCAAACAGCAAAAGAATCACAATGTCATGGTGAAAGATACACAAGTCCCATTGACTTTGGAGTTGAAATATAAACTTTAGTTTGTAAATAAGGTTCACTGCTGCTTAACATTGCAAAGAATTGGTATGGTTCTGAACAACCTGTGCATAAAATCCACTGTGCACTGGAAAAATTACCTTTTGAATTCACTGATGTCTTAAACTAATTTCCCACACATTTAAGAACTGTGCTATAAGAAGACAAGAAAAGTCTGCTCCAGCCATGTTGTCATTTATGTTAGTGTTATCTGTCCTATGTGGTCACAGCTGTAGACCAATCATTGCCTAACATCATGCTAAGGAATGGGAAAACACAAAATTATATGAAGTCCCCAGCCCAGAAATCTTGAATTCCAGTTTTTTAAACACCATGCATATTTACAGGTTAAAGAAATAAATATTAACTTTTCCTCAGTGTCTCATTAATAACTTCTTTTTTCTCCCTCTTCTATTGGTAGTTTTTTCTAGCTTTTAACAATGTACTGCCAAGCAACAACCTTGGAAGAGTATTTGTCTAACACAGAGCAGAAGTTTTACTGATATTCCATATGAATACTTTCCAAACATCTACTTTCTGTAACACCACAGTAAACTCCTACATAAATGGAATGCAAGGGAATTCAATATCACAGAGCATAAAATCCACATTGTTTTCTTCTTATTTGGATGTGTCCAAGAGCGTCCCCAAACCCAACTCTAGTATTCATTCAAAAGAATCATGGGTATCTGAAAATACTGAGATGAATAATTTTCTCTCAAGATATCAGGAAATCTATTCTGTTAAAAATAGATTGATATTTGTCTTGCAAGTTCTTGATTTTAAGACCTGAAGCTAGTGAAATGTTCATGTCCTTGGTATCTCACAGGATTATCTCACCAAAGCTTTTTTTCTGCTAGCTGTTTCCACGTTGCTGAATAAGACATAACCTGAGCAATGGAACCTTTACTTCAGCAGATTTGAGCTCCTTATTCAAGGGATGGGACTTTAAAGATTTGTGTTATAAGGTCTTCTGGATAAAAAACATTGTGCAATTTTGCTAAAATTATGGGATTTTCATTTAAAAATAATAAAATATTTTTTACTCTCCATCTCTTGGAGACCCTCCTAGTTTTTCTACTCCCTGTTTTGAACTCCTCTGTATGTCCACAGGAACATTGTCTCTGACATAGTGATGACATCTGACTTAACTATTTAGAAATAGGGTAAGGATTTCACTGTGCTATGTTGAGTATTTTGAATTTGTATGCATCCTTATCTACTCAGATGGTGTGCAGAACAGTTTCTAAAATCAACAGATTGAATTTTTCTATTGAAAAACAACTAATGGAAACCATAACAGAAATTATTAGCCCAGATTCAAAATTTACACCCCATACTGCTATGATAATAATGGTAATACAGAAATGAACTATATTTTACTTTCCTCAAATAGAATATATGTGTCCCTGATGAACAGGTGAACTGAATATTGAAAGGCTGTTTAACAACATTCATTAGCCCTATTTACATAGACAAATACTATACATCATTGAAAAATGGAAATTAAAAGTTAATTTTCAGTCACATGGATGAAATTAAATTATAATTTGTTCACACTAGTTGAAGTCTTTCTTTTGTTTAAGAATAGGACAGAAAATGAATCAAGCCACACTTGTATGTTCATATCTTAGCTAAGTCTCCCTCAGGAACTCTCATTAACCAGTGCAAGTGTATGATTGATAAATTGGTAACTCTTGACTCCGTATCTCCTGAGCATGTATTTTCACACTCTGTAATTTCCTTCAGATTTCCTCAGAAGACAAAATTATTGTTGTATTCTCTCATCTTGTCAGTGTTAGGGTTCACTAAAGTAGATCACTTTATTTAGCACAGTGCTCTGAGATGCATGCCCAACATATTTGTACATTTGGGCACCGTATCTCCACTGTTTACAGCCAAACAGGATATAAAGATCTCACACCATCAAACAAAACTTTGAGTTACTGAGATTCCTTGTTTGTCACAATAACACCAATTTCGACAGAATAATTTCAAATGCTGTTCCCATAGACACTGAAATATAACAAAATCTAAGAACCCCAGGCACGCCTTGGGATATGGAGATTATCACAGTATAGATACAAATTTTCTGTGGGTTTTAAGTAATTTATAATTGTAATTCCATTGCAGTAAATCAGTTTTATCTTGCATTTCCCCATATCATCATGTAAGGGCATTCAGGGTTAATCACACTTTGCAGTTTAGTTTGCCATTGTTGCTTAGTCATTTCCTGAACAGCCTGTCTCTCAGCCTGCTATCCTCTGCTGACAGGAATTTGATCTGAGGAAAGTTTTAAGCAGATAGCTATACTTCAGCCAGCACATGTTTCTGAAACTTCCTTCTCATTGTCTCTTTCATGTGAAATCTCTCAGTTTCACTTCTCAAACTTTCTTAATGAGTGCAAACAAATACAGGTGTTAAGAGGAAAGCTTTAGATGCATAAATCACATGTATCCAAGGCATGTGATAGCAGAGTTCACTTTAATCTGTGTCTTGGCACTCAATCCTGTGACAACTCCCCTTCCTGATTTACCATTCAATTGTGCTTCTTCCACCATACAGGAAACAAGTAGCAAGCAAGTCCAGGTGGCAGGCTGGAAACACACAAAAGGATCACCCTTTCTGACAGGAGGCAGTCAGACTGTAGACTTCACTGTCACAGAGTGTTTAGGTTACTCAAGACGTCTATAGGTGCAAAAAGCATTTAGACAAATTCCCAAATGAAAAAGCCAAAGAGGGTTGTCAAGCACCGTGCCATCATTTCTGCTTCAAAAATCTCTGTGTTACAGATTACCAGAAGATGGGTAGTGTTACTGGGACACCATCAGTGTGCGTTGTCTTTGCTATACCATTTGGCTTTAAGCATATGATATTGCCCAGTGTCAGAAACAGAATACTTTGTTAGCATCACATCTCCTGTCTGAGATATGATCTTCAGCTATGGAAGCTTAAAAATGTAGCTCTCATTGGCTTTTTTAGTATATCCAGATTTGCCCACCTAAACATAGGCATCTCCTTTGACTAGCTTTCACTGTGTCCTAAACTGGATTTTTCTTAGCCAGCTCCTCACAGTATTTTTCTTTAATACTAGTTTTTAAATTTTTTTCATGATACCAGTTGTACATTTTGCTAATGTAGGAATTTTTGTCCCACTGATTTGCAGCTCATGTATTATTGCTGATTCTGAAGTCAACACATGCAATATCCCATTACAAGCAAGTGGACTGCTGCTAATCAGACCCTGCAGTCTCTTCAGACTTCTTTCAGTTTAGAAGGATATTCACAGGAAAAAAAATATTAAATACACATGATCAGAGATTAAAAATATGTCTCTACCTGCTGGTTGGTTTTTTTTTCTTTTTTTTCATTTTAGCCACTTGTGGCTTATTCCCCTGTGTAATACATCAGAAAACAGAGCTATCCTGTGCGACTGAGGCTTAAAGGTATCCTTGGCAAGAGCAGATCCTGGAACCAAATATTCAAAACCTAAAGTTTCATTTCTTCCTTAATGGTGGTATGTTGACAAGTGCATTATGATCCATTTGGATAAAGGCTCTTCAAGTAGTTGTCAGTAAGATCTATGTTTAAACATTGCAATTAAATTCCCTAAGTAGATCAGATTACAAGAGCGAATTGTAAAGAAAGGAAGTTACCAGGTAAACACAAATCTTGCAGTGTCTTCAATGGTCACAGGGTACAGATACATCTGCAGGATTTCTGAAGCTGTAGTTTCTCAGTCTAGAGAGAAAGAACAAATTATGCAAATGATGGACAATTCTTAATGCCAGATTTCTTAGGACCTAGGGAGCTGGTCCCTGAGGAAGCATACAGCAATGCTTCAAATACAATACTGGTGAAGACTGAAAGCTGAAGTTCTGCTGCTTTGCGTAATCAATGGGGGTAATGCTGACCATTTTGTTAGAAGCAGTGTATTTTTCAAACTTTGAAAGAATGAGAATCAAGAGTGTTATAAAAGCTCGTGACAAATTGGAGGAGCCAATTTGTATTGGATAAAAAAATTGAATTTATTAGCAAGTGACAAGAGAGCAAAACAGCGCTGGGCGGCCGGGGAGGCAATGCTCCGCCACAAGCTCGCACCGAAACTGGGGAAGAGTCTCTTTATTTATAGTCTTTTAGTCCCTGATACGTGGTGGCTGGCTGGTATCTTCGGTATCTTGTGCCATCAGTTGTTAGGTGGTGGTAATCTGGCTTCTGGTGGTTGTTGGGATGAAGGCGGAAGTCTTCCTCAACTGTTCTTTAGGTGACTCAAGTCCCATTCATGCTAATCATCAGTATGTAATTGTCTACTCAACTGGATACTTATGGTCTTAGATAAGTGAAGAATGTCCCTACCTTTACAGGTTTTAGATAAGCGAAGATTGTCCCTACCCCCACATGCGATTTCATGAACAAAGTTAACCCGTTCATTACAAAGAGTGTTCAAATGGTGCTTGTATTGCATACATGCGCTACACCAACTGGTGCTTGCACTCTCCAAGACTTTGTTGGTTCAAACTGACAGTCTATCTAGCTCTAGAGACACTTTTTAGATGGATTTATGTTTTAATTACTCTCCAGGTTTACCGTCACGCATTATCTAGTGTCACAGGTGCAGCACTCAATCTTGACTGTGTGTCTATAGTTTGAATCAAATACCATCTTGTCTCTCTCAGCTGTGGCAAGCTGACTCTGAGCCAATGCTCTATGGGCAAGTGCCAACTGCCAGTTCATCACCCCTCTAAATACTGAGTAATTTGCATGACTACTGGGATCGTGAAATAATCTCAGAGGCTGAGGAGCTGGCACTGTGGGGTATTTATAGATGGGTGTGACAAAAGTTTTTAACAGGCTGTACATATGTCTCCCTAGAAGAAGCCTACCCAAAAGCCCTGCTCAGATAAGTGAGACTTTGATGACATCTGCCCAGCTGTAACATTATATGATTTTGATATCCGCAGAGAAAACAAGGGAAAGTACAGACAATTGTCATGGGGAAGGTTCACCTAAAAGCTCTGGACTGCACTTGCCCTGTTGTAATGGTTAGGTATGACAGGGGGAGAAGCAAAGAAGTACAGTTGAATATTAACAGCTTTACATTCTGGCAAGAAGTGACATCCTTGGAACAACTAATGATGAAGGTAACAACCACTAATTCACTTTAGTAATGCAGAAAGACAAAGAGAGTGGCCCAGGATGGTGTGACCAATGAGGCCTTTGGTGACTCATGCAGACCATCTAAATTACAAAGAAAAAAATAAGGAAGACAGTGGTGCCTTAGGGTAACAAATCCATGAGAGCCCCACGGCAAGCAAAAGGCTGACTGCAAGGCTGAAGCAATGCATGAGGAAGCTGATCTGCCAGCCTGAGGTTGGGAGTACCAAGTGACTGGGGTCAGGGCCTGAATTTCCTAAGTCCCTGGTGCTGGTTGTGGCTGAACTTCTAACATCAGTAGTTGTGAATGGGCTTTGTACAGAGTATGTACGTGTGTGTGTCTTTCAATGGAAGAATAGAAATCACAACTGGCTTGCTATTCCAATCCTGCTTAGAGAATACATTTTAGATTTTATGCCACTGAGATCTCTTCTTGCAGATTCTCTAGCCCAAGTTCCTCTGTGACAATATCTGTGACATTTGTATCTATAACAGCCTTTTAAAAATTGCTCCATTTTAGACAGCAGAAGGACATTACAAAGACAGATGAAAAATCAAGGACTGCCCTCTTCAGAATTACTCTTTATTTCCACTATTTTTAAAACTTATCCATTCCTTCCACCTAACCAATTGTATTAGTCCCTTTCACAAAAGTAAATATACATAGTGTTCTTCTCCCCCTCAGATAAAAGCTTATCTTTTTTTCTCTGCTTCCTTTCATACATCTCTTTCTACCATTCTAGTTACAGCTGAGTTTTTTCTTGAGTGGTCAATAGTCCTTTTACTTTCAGACAACTCTGACAGTGATAATAGCCAACTTACCTGGGGCTAGGGTATCCAAAATAGGACATACGTTGACAACAGAGAAATCTGCCAGGCAGAGTATGCAGGATGAGTCTCCTGCTCCAGTTTGTCCTTGGTCCCACATGGGGGAAAAGCTCATAGTGCCCATGTCTTGGTGTCTGCCTCCTCATGATCTCACCATATGAATTACCAAAGTGGGCTAAGGTAACTACAGCAGTTGGGCTAGGATGTCCAAGAATCCTCTGGGACTGTGCAGTCCCAGTCCCAGAGGCTTAGCAAATGTGACTATTAGATACACTCAAAGAACTGAAGCATTTAATCTGAAAGTGTTCAGAGTCTACTCTTTCTCCCAGGCACATTCGAGCACTTTCTCCTATGCTTGAACTAGTCTTCTGGCACTAAAACTTTTTGTCTTTTCCTTAAAAAACATTTAGCTGTTCATCTTGACATCTGGAGAAAAGAAAAAAAGAGGTAGTACTAATCTAAATTAAATGTGACTGATAAGCAGCATCTGCTTCCTTTTTAAAGAGGCCAAAATAATATACCTCAGAGGAGTGAACTGTTTTATTGGTGATCAAAGCACAGAAGAAAGAATAACATGAATCAGATATATCTGTGCTCACTCAAATGTTAGCAGAGCTGACAATGTCTCAGCCAAGACAAGACTTACCACATTTTTCCCTATCAAGTAAGAGCAAGTCATTTGTTCTTTATCCCATAGCAACGAGCCAAGTGTAAAAGTCTCAGTGTGATCAGCCCATTAGGCATGTGGGATTTTTTCAGATCTCACAGATGAAGTGCCAGGTTGAAAACATAACCCCTACAATATGTGTACCCTTTGCTTTTAATCTGTATCCAACGCACAGCCCTGATCGGGTATAAATCGGGGTGAGCAAGATGCAGAGAGATGGAGCCATGTTACATCTCCAGAACAGGAATGGCAACTGCATCAGAAACACTTTAAGTGTCTTTAACTTGCCTTTTTTACTTTTAGCTTGCATTTAGTGTGCATTGAGTCTAATTTTGTCACTGCATGTCAGTAGAGTTTATCCCGTGGGAAGCATGTGATTTGTAGAGCAGGTTATGGAGCGTACATGTGTCTGTTTGTTTCACTCCAACTGCCCCTTTTCTCCTGGAACGCTGGACATAGTTTCCAGTTCTTTAGTTTCTTATATTCCTTATCAGTGTCCCAGTGTGTGTGCATGCTAGTCCATGAAAGCTGTTATTACACCTGGTCCATTCCTATTACCTGGTTACTACTAGGCTTCCTCTGAGTTTTTTAGGAATATATCAGATATCTTTTGGGTCTTCTCCTCCCAGAGATAATTTTCTTACTGTCCTTGCTGACTCTGCCCTTTGACCACCCACTACCTAGTTTCAGCCTGAGGAGGGCTGTGATCACACCAGCATTTTGCAGATGTAGGGGGTGAACAAAATCAGTAGCACAGCCTGAAATGGGAAACTGTTCATACACTGCTGCAGGGCAATGATTTCATATTATGATGCAATGAGAGCAGCAAAATATCACAGTATTTATAGTTAATCTAATTGAAACATGAAGCAAAATATAAGTTTTAGAGACAGCAAAACTTTCTAGGGAAATGGAGAGTGAGCAGCAGTAGATGGAAATATTTACAAAATAATAAGGAACACATCAGTGGATAAAGTAAGTGATGTAAGAAGGAAGAAAGTAGAAAATAGTACACAAAATGTGATTGAATCCCACCCTTGCTAGAGATGTCATCCCCAGTTCTTCTGAACCTTTGGCTTCATTTTTGTAGGAAATAGGCAAGGGGAATGATGACTTTTTCAGGCAGACACACTGAATCCATTCCCTACCACATAAAGCAGCAATTAATTTATGTTACTGCTGTCATTGTGTTCCATTTTTTCTTTCTTATCACCTTGCTTAAACTTGAAGAAAGCAGAAAGTTCACCTATGTTGTTTGCTGGCAGCTGAATTTCTTTCTCAGTTTCTTAATGGAGGCAAGAATAGCTCCCAAGATCAAGCACTAGGTGTCCTGAGGCTTTTTTGGTTAGTAAAAGGAGATGACAAGACTGGAATGTATTAAATCTGCTGCTGTCTCCTGGGCACCGTTTATAGATTCTCTGTCAACTCACAAGATCCGCTATTACTATGAACAGTGTAATTAGTTTATAATTAGAAGTTAATCACAAATCTATAAAAGAAGCTTCCAAATATTGACAATGGTTAAGAAAGTGAAATTACCATATATAGATAATTAATTGCTGGTTTGAAATTTGTGAAGGGAAAAGAATTCTTAAAGCACTTTATAATCCCAGTAGCAGAAATGGCTCTTTCCTACTCCCAGCTTCAGCAACTATTTCTATATCTCTGATATCCTGAAGGAGACTCCTCCTTCTTTTTCTTCCTTCTCTGCATGTGTGTGTGTGTGTGTGTGCATGTGTACACATATCCATGCCTTTTTGTGTTTGGGGAGAGGGCATGTTTTTTGTTTTTAATAGAGAAGTCTCTATTTATATCAAGAAATGTCAGGATACATGGAAAATGCATGGTAGAGAGAATTTCAAAGGTGTCAATCAGGAAAACAGATGAGTAACTCCTATGGAATTGTACACAATGTTATATTCCCTAATACCAAGTAAATTTTTCACGGTTAATGTTATTACAGTGACTGATGACTTGTACTGAAGTGCTAAGCAGTGGTATGGCCTGACATACAACTACTTAGAGAACTTTTTAGAAAGATGGTCAAAATTAGGAAATGAAAGACATTCCTTATATTCCAGTGAACAATGTAGAGAGGACTTGCTGAAACTGTTTACAACTTGAAGGCAGCTCAGCAAGTAGCCCAGTTGGCATGCCTGCCTAAAAAATTGTTGAGGAATTAGGCAGAGGATAATGTCCTAAATGAGGGCTCCCACATTCTCTGTGGGGATAGGCCTTCACCAGCTGGCATCATATCTGCTCTCAGGCTGTCACAGAAAGTCCTGCTGAAGGACCACATATACTCCAAGGAAGCCACTATGGTGGCTCAGTCTAGTGCAGCATGGGAGGCAGCAAAAAATCCTCAGTCCAATGCAGGCCCATGAGGCCCTGCTGAACATGAGCACAACTCCTTCTTCAAGCACTCCAGGGCACAGACTAGGACTGCAACCCTTTATCCATCTTCCTGGGCTTCCTAAAAGGAGGCTGAGATTTGCCCTGATTAGAACAGAGGTTGTTCACCTAAAGCAATGTAGGTAAGCAAGAAATCTTAATCTTTCAGTCTTCACTGATTGATGTGACTTCCAAGAAGATGTTGGAAGCAATGGAAAAATATGAAAATTGTCAGTACCACTATTTGGATCTCATTAATTACTTGTCAAAAGTCAATTCTAGCACTGCTAGCCTTCTCATAAGTACTTTGGATGGTTTATTTTGTTCGTTGGAATAATCATAGTTGCTAAGCCACTCTCCATCATATTTGAAAAATTATGGTAGTCAGATAAAGTCCCAAGCAACTGGAGAAAAGGGAATTTCACACCCATTTAAAAAAAAAAAGTAAAAAGGAGGACCCTGGGAATTATTGACCAGTCAGCCTCACCTCAGTACCTGATAAGATCATGGAACAAATCCTCTTGGAAGCTCTGTTGAAGCACATGGCAGATAGGGATGTGATTAGAGACAGTCAACATGGCTTTACCAATGGCAAATTGTGCCTGACTTATTTAGTGGCCTGCACAAATGGTGGACTGACTGCATCAGTGGACAAGGAAAGGGGAACTGATGTCATCTATCTGAACTTCTGTAAGGCATGGTTCTCCAAAATATTCTTGCCTCTTACTTGGAGAAAGATCTATTTGATGGATGGACTATTAAATGGATAAGGAATTGGCTGGATGGCCTTAATGTCCAAGTAGAAACCAGTAACGAGTGGTGTCCTGTAGGGGTCGGCGTTCGGAAGATCTCGCGATGTCACGGAAAGTTAGAGGGTTAGTCGCAGCCTTGTGATGTACCTGTAACGCCACCTCCCCTTGTTAGTATAAAAGGAATTAACTGCGCAATAAAAGGCGGAAGTTGGCGCTCACACTGCGTGTGTTATCTGTCTCTTTCCCTGGTCTGGGCCGACCGGTGATCTAAGCGTGGCACCTTGATATGTAGCGAATGCTACAGTGTCCCTCAGGGGTCCACACTGGGACCAGTACTGTTTAATATCTTCATTGATGACATAGATAGTGGGATTGAGTGCAAAGTCAACAAGTTTGTGGATGACACCAAGAGGAGCAGTGCTGTTGATATGCTTAAGGGAAGGGATGCCATGCAGAGGGACCTTGACAGGCTTGAGGAATGGGCCCATGGGAACCCCATGGAGTTCAACAAGACCATGTGCAAGGTCCTGCACATGGACCAGGACAATCCCCAATATCAATGAAGACTGGGGGATGAATGGATTGAGAACAGCCCTGCAGAGAAGGACCTGGGGATACTAGTGGACAAAGAGTTGGATATGAGTTGGCACTGTGTTCTTGTAGCCCAGAAAGCAAATTGTATCCTGGGCTGCATAAAAAGAAGTGTGGCTGGCATTTTGAGAGAGATGATTCTCCCCCTCTGCTCTGCTTTCAGGACATCCCACCTGGAGTATTGCATCCAGCTCTGGGGTCCCCAGTACAAGACATGGACCTGCTACAGCAGGTCCAGAGGAGGGCCATGAAAATTATCAGAGGGCTGGAACTTCCCTCCTATGAAGAAAGGTGGAGAGAGCTGTGGAGTTACTTAGCTTGGAGAAGAGAAAGCTCCAGGGAGACCTTACTGCAGCCTTTCAATACTTAAAGTGGGATTATAAGAAAGAAGGAGAAGGACCAGGGACTGTGACAGGACAAGGGGCAACAGTTTTAAACTGAAAGAGGGTAGATTTAGATTGGATATAAGGAAGACATTTTTTATGGTGAGGGTGGGGAGACACAGGAACCAGTTGCCCAGAGGAGTTGTGGATGCCCCATCACTGGAAGTGTTCAAGGTCAGGCTGGGCACAGCTTTAAGCAAACTGATCTAGTGAAAGATGTCTCTGCCCATGGCAGTAGGGATGGACTAGATGGTCTTTAAAGGTCCCTTCCAACCCAAATGATGCTATAATTCTGTCATTGACATAATAGGATATATCCAGTGGCTCACAGCTGGGCCAGCTTCCTAGTAGTGTCCTTTTAGCCAGTGGGTAGACATTTTGGATGACATTATGATAGGGTTCTTTGCTTGTTTTTCCCAGAAGAAAAAAGAAGTTTTGGAAAAAAATTTCTGTAGACAGTGTTGGATTTTCCCAGCTTTGATAGTCCTGAGTGCACATGTATAATGTTAAGTTATATACACAGTACAGATCACTGTGTAAATGTTTTTGATACCCAACTACAGTGCAAGGTCACTGCAGTAAGGCTCTGTTGGCCCTTAATCCACATGATTTACCCTCTATGAAGCTCCTATTAACTCCGTGTTTTGCAGAGTAGTCTCTGAGCCTGAAGCAAATTGCATGTTGAGTGGCTGCAGTGTATTAGGCATTCAATAATTAGGTCATGGATCTAAATTTGCTGTACAATGTTTTATTTTCCTCATTGTTCCTCTTCCCTTTTCCTCAGTTCAACCCTTTCCCTTCCCTTGTGGGACTTTCTTAATGAACTCTGTTTATCAGCATACATATATTTACTCCCTGTTGCACTTTACAGTCAAACTTCACTAATACATCTCCTTGCCCTCCTTGCTTTTGGGGGGCTAAGGTGTTGCCAGGACCTGAATAAGTGCCCATCTTAACAAATCTAACATGTACTAGCAAGGAGGTGCCCCTTTTGATAGATCAGGCAAAACATTCTTACTAAGCCAGCCTGATTCATTCCCTCCTGCTGATCTTTACTCAGTGAAGTTGCTACCTCCTGACTCCTGAGAAAAATCTGTTCAACCATTCTCCCTTACTATGCATTCCTGTTTCCTTCAGATTATGATCAAACAAAGAGTTTCCTGCCTTGCACGGCACATAAAGGCAGACTGCCTCTTCAATCACTGATGTATCTATACAGCTAATTTGAGAAGTACCAGCAATCCCAGTTCTTTCCATTTCCCCAATCCTCTTCCTCAAAGTTTTTCTGCAGGGCAGGGAACTAGGCTGATTTTGAAAATGGCTTAGTTTAATGCATTTTTAAAACTGATTAAAATGTTCTCCACCCCTCCACTGGCACCATGCAGGCTGAGCAATGGACACCCCAAAATCCAGATTCCTCTCTATGGCTACAGGCAGAGATGAAGCTAGGTGTTAGTTATGGGCTGACCTCCAGTCTTGCCAGAAGAAATGGATCAGCCAAAAATGAAGCTTTTAATAAACGATTCCATGAGTGAAGGAGGTGGGAAGCTTGAAGGAGGAGAGTTTTTTCTGTACTTGCCTTTCCCCAGAAGGTGTCCTGGATTTGCCCTTGCTTTGATTGATAATGTATTCCCCCAGCAGTACAACCCACCCTTCTGTTTCCCTTCACCATACAGCTGCACATTGTGCTGATGGCTTGGGGGCCTTTCCTCACATTGCTGCAAAGAGGGCTCTTCTTCAGTATGCTGAAGATCCTCTCCATTTGACAAATATTTCCTCTTTTTATTCTTTGCCCTAAAATACGCTGTGTTATTTGTCAACGTTAAACTGCATGTGCTTTCTTGGTTCTGCTGTGCCTGACTGCACTGCTACTTTGTTTACGCTAGTACTGATTAGCCAAATTGGAAGTCTAGAGCTTATTTCTGAGACTCTTGCTAATAACATTTTCTCAGTCTGAAAGAAAGGTTTAGCTAGGTGTTGAAGGCAGACAAATCATCAACAACATGTGCTTCCTCTGCTTGCAGATATGCTGGGCTGCTGTCATCAGATCTCATATATAGAGCATGGTCACACCTGGTAATGACTTGGATAGGAAATGGCATCATGCATGAAAATTCAGCAAATGAAGGTAGTGTTAGAATCAGACGACATGCTTGTTCGCCTGAACCTTTACTGAACAGGTGCTTCAGCATTGTCTCAGGGTCCTGAGGGAAGTGTTTAAATTTAATTCAGGAATAAACCCAAGCTCCCAACTGCTTGAGTTGATTAAAAATCCCAAGACTCTTTTTGTAAGAATAAGAGCATGACCCTGATATCTTGGCCAAATTCCAGACAGTGAAATTACATTCTACCAATGTGAAATATACCTGTCATTTGAATTGCAAAGCTATTCTGAATTCCCACTGAGAACTCCTGTTGAGTTTTACACGCTTTAAATGGTTGCCATGTCCACCACTTAGATACAGTATTTCTGGAGTGGGACCTGTAAGTAAGTCTATGTCCAAAGCACATTGGAAGAGAAGAAATAAAGACAAAATACCATCATTATTTCCTATGGTAGCGCTATTATTTTCTCAAACTCTATCAAGCCACCAATTACTTTTTATTATTCTTTTCAGTGATGTTGGTTTGAGATTCCTCACAGGAAAGGAGATAATTGAAAGATAGATTAGAAAAGCAAGAGGTTGGGATAAAACTAAAACAGAAAATGGTATGCATGTTAGGCATGGCATGCTGGCACTTTAAATGCTTGGTCTCAGGAGGAAGAAGGCATCAGAAATTTAATTTTTAAAATGTATTCTTTTTTAATGAGTTAAAATAATGAAACAGACATATGCAACCATACTGAAATCATCATACCTATCAATTACAGTATATCGTTATGTGTGACAGCTCTACCATTGCAGAGTGTGAACTGGAAGGAAGAATTCAATAGAATCTGTGCTGCCCCATTCCAGCAGCCCAAGCTCACTAGGTATGATATCTCCAGCCTCATCAGAGACCTACAGAACAAGAAAATTCTGGGAGGAGTTAAACCACAAATAACATTTAATACATTATGAACTGAACAAGAAAAACATAATTTTCTAATATAGCAGGGGTGTGATTTACACAGCTCTGGGAAAAGAAGCAGCATTCACATTGCCCCATCTAGTAACCAACTGACCCCTTGCCAGACAATTGGGGCTTAGGACATTTCTGTTCCACTGCTAAAAATGATCATGGCACCAATGACTTTGCCTCCATTCTTTCTGGACTTAAAGCCTAACTGGACATAAGATACTGTTTGAGGGCTATAACTAAGGACAATTTCCATTTACCAGACTCTTCATATACTACTGAAACTGTGTAGAACAGTGAGTATCATTAAAATCATAGCCAAAGGAACCTTGGTTATAAGCAGTTTGTTAGGAGCACACATAGAAACTGTTTAGCCTCAAATAAATAAATATTGCATATGCTCTCTCCTTCCAGCAGTGTTTTGGTCACTACCGTCTGTCACTAGCAGACCTTCTGCCTTTGGGCTCAATTCTGGCAGCTGCTTTCGTTGCCCTTATCTTCTCATTCAAGCCCAAGTTTTTTGTTTCCTTCTTTCTGCTTTTCTGCTAAGGGCTGAAAAGCCTCCCTGCTCTGTGATGGACTGCCATGGGGCAATGTGCTTAACCTGCTGCTCCCCTCCTTCCTTAGATATTGTGAACATGAGCAGATCCCCACGGCTTTGGAAAACAACCCCATGTGACCTTACATTACCTCTTTCTGTGTGTGAATTCAGGCCAAAGACAGCATTGGATTTAGGCGTTAACAGTTACTTTCCATGCCTGGGAAACAGCAGGACTAGCATGGGCACAGGAAGTGGTAGAGACGTGCCAGGGATACTGCAGCTCATCTATCTTGCTTCGGTGTGTGCTGAATAGTCTGCCTGCCTCTGGAGCTAGAGCTGCCATATGGGGGACACAGCCCTTTGAGGAGGGTGCTATGCTTAACTCTGCATGCATTTTCTTAGACAAGAGCTTGCACCATCCTGAGAGTCTTTTCTGAGAGAGAGCAGATGTTCTTCGTTCTCCTAGATCTGCTTTTATAAGACCCCTTACACCTGCTCTTTAAAAAGGCCTCTATGGGCTTTCAAAGTGCTTGCTGAAATTGGGAGAAAAGGAAAAGGAGTGTGTCTCCTTTGATACAAGCATGGTCTTTGGTTGGGCCAACTGGAAGTGTTGGCCTGGTGCCGAATAAATATATTTGATTTATGGGGTCCCACTGCTGTGCAGAATCTCCAGAAGTTAGTTATTCTTGACCATGACAGGCAAAAAGGTGTATTTTTCTGAGGTTTACAAAGTATTTATTTTAAATGGAATCCTAAATTTTCTTCAGAAGCCTTACTTTCCTGTTCGCTATATGTCTTCCTTTCTCAGTCTCTCCCCATTCTCTTTCAAATGCTAGGCCACCACCTACATTATTAAATGTAATATCAAGTATATATAGGACTAGATAGAATAAAATCAATTGTGTTCATAATTCAATCTGAATTATATGGTTAGAGTCATACCTCAAAGGCATAACACAATTTTGTTTTCTGACTGCACATATTTAGGAAGGGGGCTAGAAGTGATAGTAAACATTTAGAACTCATGGGTTCTCCAATGCCAGTTCAGCTCTGTATTTCTTACTTGTGTGATGGCTATACTCAGTGCAATGTTTTCTGTGTGAATATGTATCCCTTCTGAAATACTCAGCTACTTAAACCCGGAGATTTCTTAGTGTTTTTCAAATTGGCTTGAAATTAAACTATTCTCTCAGTTACAATTACATTGTAAAGAGATGGTATCAGTAGTTTCACTAGGTTGATTTCCCATGTCAGAAGAGACACTTTTTTCCCCAGCCCACAGATTAGAAACTGAAAGGAAACAATATGAAATGCAACATTGTGCAACATGCAGGGAACTTGGGAGCAGAAGCACTCTTCTCGTGTGACTCAAAACCTCATGGAAAATAACAGCTAGTAACAAATGCCATGCTGTCATCAGAGACCTGCCTTTATAGAAGACAAAGAGCTTTGACAAAAGCTTTAGTCTTTAGCATTTATCATATATTTTTTAGTGCAAATATACTCGTGGGTCAAAAATCGGTTCTGCAGCTGTCAAACCTTCTTGACAACAAGGTTTTATTATTTACGACCAGGGGACCCTCTCTGAGGATTGAGGGTTGCTTGTAAGAGATGGGATCGATCTAGCCAAGCAGATCAAAAAACATCTTTGCCAGCTGGCTGGCCAACCTGGTGAGGAAATCTTTGAATTGGGAATGGGGAATGGGGGGGAATGACCAGCAGTGATGCGAGGAAGTGGTGGACAAGGCTGGGGTGTGGGGTGATGTAAACAGGAGGGATGTAATCAACAAAGCAGAGCACAAGGGACACCCACCCAAACATATCCACATAAAAAAGGAAGTGCCTACCAGACAGAACTATGGTAAAATCTCCCATGACCTTTCTGGGAAATCAGCATGACTTGCTGCCTCTCTGCAGTAAAAAAACAGGAGGAGTTAGAGTCTATGTGCAGTTAGAGAGTTATGATCACATTGGAATCATGCAACCATGGCAGGATAGCTCACGTGACTGGAGTGCTGTGATGGATGGATACAGGCTGTTAAGGAACAACTGGCTGGGACAGCAAGAGGGGACCCTTTACACAGGACAGCAGTGGGGTGCATGCCTACGGATGAACAATTAGTTGGTGATTGCTCATGTGTCAGGGTTAGTCAGCAGACCAACATGGGTGACATTGTGGTGGGTATCTGCTACAATCTGCCTGACTAGGAAGAAGAAGTAGATGAGGCCTTCTTGACACAGCTGGAAGAATCCTTATGTTCATAGGCCCTGTGTCTTATGAGAGACTTGAAGCCCCCCAAGTATGTGCTGGACAGACATTACAGCAGTGCAGTGGAAATCCAAGAGGTTTTCAGAGTGCATTGGTGGCACCTTCCTGACACAGCTGATCAAGGAGCCAATGAGGGCAGATGCTCTGTTGGACCTCATAGAAATGAGGAATAATTGGTTGGTGATGTAAAAGTCAGGGACAGGCTGTGGTGTCCATGAAATGGTGTTAAGGATCCTGAAAGAAGGGAGCAGAGTAAAAAGCAGGACCACAGCCCAGGCTTTTAGAAAGCACACTTCAGCCTCTTCAGAAATCTGCCTGGAAGAATCCAATGGGATGCAGCCCTGGAGAGGTGTCCAGGAAAGCTGGTTGATTTTCAAGGATCCCCTCCTCCAAGCTCAAGAAATGTCCGTTCTGACAAGTAGGAGGCCTTCATGGATGAGCAAGGAACTTCTTACTGACCTCAGACATAAAGGAACTGTGCAAGAGGTGGAAGCAGAGAAAAAGTGGCCTAGGAGGAATAAAGAGACACTGTATGAGTGTGCAGATATGGGGTTAGGGAAGCCAAGGCCCTTCTGAAGTTAAATCTGGTGAAACATGAGAAGGGCAACAAAGAAGGTTTCTACAGGCACATAAGCAGCAGAAGGAAGTTGAGGGAAAATATGGGACTGTTGCTGAATGAGGCAGGGGATCTGATCACAAAGGACATGGAAAAGGCCAAGGTACTCTTTTCTGCCTTCACCTTGGTCTTTATTGATAACACCTGTCTTCAGGAATCCCAGGACAAGGAATATCTGGTTAAGGAACACTTAAACTGGAGATACATAAGCCCCTGGGACCTGATGGAATGCTCTCACAAGTCCTGAGGGAGCTGACCTATGTCATTGCAAGAACAATCTTGATCAGCTTTGAAAGTCTGTGGCAGCTAAGGGAGGTTCCTGAGTACTGAAAGAAAGCAATCATCACTCCTGTCTTCCTGAAAGGCAAGAAGGAGGATCCCGGGAGACACAGGCCAGTCAGCCTTACCTTGATCCCATAGGAAGTGGTGGACTGAATCCTTTTCAAAAACATTTCCAAACACATGAAGGACAAGAATTTAATTTGGAGGAGTCATCAGGGATTTATGAAGGGGAATTCATGCCTGACTAACCTCACAGACTTCTACGATGAAGTGACTGTCATGGTGAATGAGGGGAGGGCAGTGGATATTGTTCATCTTACCTTTAAGAAGGCTTTCAACTCCATCTCCTGCAACATTCTCACTGATAAACTGATGAAATGTGGGCTAGAAACATGGACAGTGAGGTGGACTGAAAGCTGGCTGAATGGTCAGGCTTAAATGGTTGTGACCAGGCCAGAAGGTTCAGCTAAAGCCAGTTACTAGTGATGTATCCCAGGGATCAAATCTGGGGCTAATACTGTTTAACATAGAATGACAGAATCATAGAATGGTTTGAGTTGGAAGGGATATTAAAGATAATCTGGTGCCACCCCCCTGCCACGGGCAGGGACACCTTCCACTAGATTAGGTTGCTCAAAGACCCATCCAACCTGGCCTGGAACACTTCCAGGGATGGGGCATCCACAGCCTCTCTGGGCAACCTGTCCCAGTGCCTCACCACCCTCCCAGTGAAGAACTTCTTCCTTACATCTAATCTAAATCTACCCTCTTTCAGTTCAAAGCCATTACGCCTTGCCCTATCACTACATGCTCTCGTAAAAAGTGCATCTCCAGCTTTCTTGTCGGCTCCCTTTAGGTACTGGAAGGCTGCTATAAGGTCTTCCCAGAGCCTTCTGTTCTTGAGGCTGAACAACCCCAAGTCTCTCAGCCTGTCTTCACAGCAGAGATGCTCCAGCTCTCTGATCATCTTCGTGGCCCTTCTCTGGGCTTGCTCCAATAGGTCCATGTCTTTCTTATGTTGGGGGCCCCAGAGCTGAATGCAGTACTCCAGGTGGGGTCTCATGAGAGCAGAGTGGAGGGGGAGAATCACCTCCTTCAACCTGATGGTTACACTTCTTCTGATGCAGCCCAGGATACAGCTGGCTTTCCAGGCTGCAACTGCACATTGCCAGCTCACATTGAGTTTCTCATGAACCGATACCCACAAGTCCTTCTCCTCAGGGTTTCTCTCAATCCACTCATCACCCAGCCTGTATTTGTGCTTCAGATTGCCCCGACCCATGTGCAGGACCTTACACTTGGCCTTGCTGAACTTCATGAAGTTCACATGGGCTCACGTCTCAAGCCTATCAAGGGCCCTCTGGATGGCATCCCTTTGTAGCATTCGCTACATATCAAGGTGCCACGCTTAGATCACTGATTGGCCCGGACCAGGGAAAGAGACAGATAACACACGCAGTGTGAGCGCCAACTTCCCCCTTTTATTGCGCAGTTAATTCCTTTTATACTAACAAGGGGAGGTGGGGTTACAGGTACATCACAAGGCTGCGACTAACCCTCTAACTTTCCGTGACAACGCGAGATCTTCCGAACGCCGACCCCTACATCCCTTCCCTCCAGCTTGTTGACCGCACCACACAGCTTGGTGTCGTTGGCAAACTTGCTGAGGGTGCGTTCAATCCCACTGGCCATGTTGCTGACAAAGATGTTAAACAGTGCCGGTCCCAATACTGACCCCTGAGGAATGCCACTTGTCAGTGCTTTCCACTTGGACATCGAGGTGTTGACCACAAGTCTTTGAGTGCAACCATCCATCCAGCTGTAGCTGACCCTGCTTGAGCAGGAAGGTTGGGCTAGATGATCTGTTGAGGTACCTCCCAACATCAACAATTTTACTACTGTGTGATACTTAAAAACTGAGTGATAATTCTTCTCAGCCTAATTTAGGCAGCCACTTAAGATGTGTTTGGGCAAGTGTCAGACAAACCAAGCAAGAATAACCTTTGTAAAAAGAGGATTTTAAATAAACTACAGGACTTTGCATCAAAATATTTATCATGTGAAATAGAAAAAAATTGAGGCTGGAAGTAACATGTTATGCAGGGCTGGTGCCTGTTTGAAATCTGACAGTTATGTTCTAAATAAATTGCAACAAATACAGGTGACCTCATAAAGCCTCAGAAATCAAATTACTTGCAATAATTAATCTGTGAAATAAACATGAGTGTCAGAACTTCCATATCTCATCTTCTTACCATGTTCCCTTTTACCTTCCTTCTTCCCTTTGGGATGTTCAATCAACTGGAGTTTTTAACACACCAAGAATTTGTAAATGATAAAATGGAACTTTGTCAAAGATAATGTCACATGTCAGGACTACTCTGACACTCACAGTGCATTGAAATGGAATAAAAGTAACATCAAATCAAAGTGCCTGCAGGGAAGGGAGTGGATATGTAACAATGTAACATAGAAAAGGACCTTCAATTTAATGAGGTTCAATTTCATAAAAGTGCAGGTCATCAAATGGGAATGTCATTGAAGTAATCAGGTAGTCCTGCAACTTCCATCTTATTGTTAAAGGAGACATCTAATTAAGTGTGGGTACCATCCTGAATAACAACGGAAAACACAACTTAATGATTGATACTTATTTTGAATCATAGATGATTCTTCTAACATAGATGAAGTTTTTGACTGGAGTAGGAATGAGGCAATTAATATACACCATCTATAAAGTGTCATATAGAAAATAATAATTTGTGTCTTTCCTCTTGTTTAAAAGGATTAGAAAGACCTGTCATTCTCCAAAATTTGCTTTAATTGCTTCAGCTGTATTAGCACTAGTAAACATATGAAAAACATTAAATGTCTTTCCTGTTCCTAAAGGACAAATGGGACAGTGAGATGAAGAAAATGAGTAAAAGGGCAATAATTTTTTGCAAAAAACTCCTTTCTGACAGTGGCATCAGGGAAACTGACTGCAAGGGAACTTGTAGGTGTTGTAGGTTTCTTAATGGGAAGTAAAAAGTTGAAGATGTTAGCAGGTCTGTGTAGCAGGGGTGTTTCAGGAAAATTGAGAAGCTACCGCTGTGCTGATTGACTGTCCAGCATTGAGGGTGTTATGATGCACTGAAACTTCTCCCTCACATGCAGTTGCCTGAAGCAATTTTGTCTGCTAGTGTCAACGTGAGTCAAGATATTTCTGGAAATTGCTGTTAGCATGGCCTCTCCTCAATTCTCTGCCCTGCTTGTGTTTTCCAAAACTGTGTGAGGGCTTTTAGAAGCTTCATGCAATTTCTTCCACAGCCTTCCACAGTTCTATCAAGAACATGCTTATTAAATGCTTTCTTTCTGGAACATTTGTCTAGATCAAACATCCAACAGGTTTTCTGTTCCTCACTAAACATTTTTCCATGTAAATCCATTTCAGGCCAAGGCAAATCCCAGGGGACAGATCTTCCTACATCTCCAGAGCACTTAGCAACAAATACATGAATGTCTCCTTAAAATGTGGTTAAACACAGCAAGATTTTCCTTGGGCAAGAATGTGCATGTCTTTCTTGACTTCTACATGAGTTATCAACTCATGTGGATGAAGTCTCCCTTGAGTTTGTTGGTTTGGATTAGACAACTTTTGAAAATAGAGTTATCTGTTTCAGATGAAGATTTTTTTTTAAAATTCCCATTAATAGACCCTCCTTGGAGTGAGTCAGGACAACATCACTATGAGAAGAGTCTGTTTTGCCCTTTGTTCTTAGCCAAATCCAAGTACAGAAAAAAAATTCAGAGGAAAAATAGTTAACCAAGAATTTGTAAAAAAGCACAAACTTTACTGAGAAGAAAGCATATAATCCAGTCATTACTAGTTCAAAAGACTCCACAGTTTATGTGGTGTAGTTTATGTCTGTGTGTTCATTACAAGGCCCAGGCAAATGATTTGTGTGAATTCATTGAATTGAACTAGATGTTCCTGGAACTCAGCTGGGCACACAGTGCAGTTACCTTTTAAGTTTGCTACATGCCACAACACTGTGCCAGCACCCCATGCTGTGGAAACACACCTCAGAGTGAATGAGGGAAGGGGAATCCCACTTAAATATCCACAGTTACCTAAAGGGTAAAACCTAGTGAATCAAGAGCTTCTCTCTGAACCTCACTATAACTGGACTGCATAATGAAGTGTTAAACCTGCTGTGTGTTCCTATGTTCATTCTGCATGCCTTCAGGTCTGCATTTAGCTTTTTGGGCAGGTGCTAGCAGTGGCTGAAGGCCTCCCTGCAGAGCATTCTGGTTTATAAACAGCAGTGGAAGCATACAAGCATGAACTCCCAGAAGAGCTACAGGCAGCATTCAAACAATTCATGGAGCCAGGGTACAAATCCTGACTGCTAACACATGCTGAAGCACATGCCATCTCATCTTCACTCTTGTTGTCACACCCGAATGCTGACACATGCTACCATCACATCTTCAGTTTGATGTGTGCACATAGCTTTGGACATGCAAAGAACTGCCAGGGACACAGTCAGAGCAGGTCTTATCAAAAGTAAGAGTTAGTCATTTCCCTGCCTTATCAGACCCAATATCTCCGTATTTTTCTTTTTAATGTAGTTGTGTTTGTTCTTTTTCAAAAATGCAAGTACTGTTCAATGTGTAATAGTTTTCTCTGGGGAAAAGTAGCCAAAACCACATGCAGATGGAAAGTTAACATGTTTCAGAAGGTGCAAATACAATTTATGATCAGTTGAAGTGAGGACAGAAGCAGACTGCGGCAATTCCTTTTCTATTGGTTGGTGTGATTGCTATGGATGTAGACTGAAATGACAAAATAGTTACTGAAATGGTCTGTATGCCTTGAATAAAACAACATACACTTTGCATAAGAAAATATGAACAAGGTGAACAATAGGCTTTCCCCCTATGTTCTAATGCATGTGCCTGATTAAATCTTACCACAGTCTCTGTACACAAGCCATTAAAGCCATAAATATGGAAGGCTAACCATGGAAATATTCAGAGCCCATTTTACAGGCAAAGAAACTGAAGCACAGAAAAAGGAAATTATTTGTTCTTTGTCCAAGAGGGAGCCAGTAGAATATCTGTGAAGAGTAACCTGCTTTTGAATCCCTGTCCAACTCAGTAACTACAAAGCTATGATTTCCAGCTAGAAGTAATATTCATTCTCAAGGGATGTGGGGTTGCAATGTTTGCAGCAGCCTCGTGCTTGGCCTCTACATTGACCAGAGCAGCAACTGAGGCACACAGACCAGGGCACTTTCCTTGAATTCAGAAGCTTTTCTGTCTTCTACTCTGCTCAAAAGGGTTTGTGCATGCTGCGTGTAAACGCCTTCACAAATAATGTTAGGTTTTCATGGGCAATCTGTTCGTGGTGCTTGCCAAATGACTACGCTATCGTGTAGCTTAGGTAAGGCAGGGTGAATAGGAAGATATAGGGAGCAAAGTTTAAGAAGATTTTTTTCATTTGTGTCGTGATGTCTCTGCTGGATAGGGAGAGCTTTCTGACAGGAAGTGGTATTTCACTTGGCAGTGTGACCTTTTGGTGAAAATGTGACCAAAAAGACCATGTGGTGAGTTTGAGATGCTCTTGGAAATACAGCACAGGTTTGCTTATGATCGAAAGACTATTCAAAAAATTACTGAGAAAACTGAGGTAATAGCTGCATTAAGAAGTCAGTAAAAGCAATATGAAGGAAGAGCTCATGTGTACTACAGCTTGTTGTAGTGGGATAGCATATTTTTTCAAGTAAAAGAACAAATAGAGTTTGGTAAGAGACCATGAGTGCCTAAGGGATAGGAGGCAGCAGATACTGGTATAGTGGGATCAGTGTTGAGAAGACTTACTGCAAAGGTAGGAGGGTTGTAAAAATAAATCTAAAATGTAGGAGTGGAAACTGGTCATGAAGCGTGTTTTAGAACCTCTTTTATATAAATTGGGGGAGAATAGGAAAGAATGTGAATAAAGAAAATTTAAAACTAGTATGAGAAGAGCTAAGGAGAAAAAAAGGAGGAAAAAAAGGTAGTATCAATAGGAGGATTCTTTGCACTGAAAGACAGCCCACCCTCTTGCAGTTATACCAAGACAAATTCTGCTCTCAGTGCAACTGATGTAAAGCCTGACTAATTCCATCTGTCACTTAGACTAGCGCAAATCTAAAAGAACTTGCAGAAAACACTGGAATTAATTGGGATTTACTTTGATCTATCTAAAAAGCAAGATTTTACCCTGTCTTATATCTGGCAGGCTCTTCTCTTTTATCTTCCATTTTAGAGCAGTAATTCATTTACTCCATTCATTTTGGTTTCTTTGTTTTGCTTTTACACCCCCCTGCCCCTTCCCTCCTCCTTTTCTTTTTCTGTTTTGCAGTGGCAGCTTACAGGAGCTCATGCAAAAGAAACCAGGCTCTTCCTCCATCTAGACTGTCTCTTTAAAGCGTCATGTGAAATGTTCCTGCAGCACTTTCCTAAGACTCTGATAGCTGCTGTTTATGTTGATATGATCCACTCTATAATAGGAGCTTAATATAAGTGCGCCCTTATGTTATGCTTCAAATCACACAGGTTTCAATTCACACTCCCCCAAAAAGCAAAAATGAGATTAGCATCTAAATTGAAATTGAAGCTAAAGAAATCTGTGGAAAAAGAAGTCTAAAAGAATCTGAGTATCAGGTTTAGGTTTCTTTTTACTCTCTATCTTGGTCATTTCCCAGAAAATAAGCTGTCAGTAATAAGCACTAAACTGTGCCTGGTCTTGCACAGGTGTGTTGAGGGATGAAAAAGGGAGAAATTTAACTCCATTTAGTTAATGCCATTAACTTCAATGAACCTGCGGCTCTGTCAAAAGAGCCTCAAGCTCAGCCTAAGGGAGGATGCAAGAGCTGCAACCGCACCATCTTTCCCTAGTTGGAGGTGCAGCTAAAGCATATTCCCTGGGCAGTCACTGTTTCCACGGTCAGTGGCAACCCCCCCACCCGGCACGCTCCTCGGAGGTTCAGGAACAATTTGGACATTCAGACATGTTTTCTTTTGGCACCCTATTGTCCTGGGATTCTGTCTGACACAGAGGTGGCAAGCAGTTTGAATAAAGGAAACTCTTTTAAAATATTGTTCTATATCCTTAGTTTACTACCAGTTCCATGTGTATTCTTAAAACACTGTACAGAGTAAAGCCAAAGGAAAAACCAAAATGTTACTCCCCCCACCAAAACCACACAGTATGGTTTCCAGCTTACTTTGCACATGCTCATTGGTGATAGAAAGTAAGGAGATCTGAGTCGCTCATGGCCCCTCATTTCTCATTACCTTCAGTGTGCAGGGAAGGCATCTGGAGGTTTGCCACAAACTTCTGGTGACATCTGGAGGTTTGTCACAAACTTCTGGTGATGGTAGATTGCCCCTTAATGAGCTCCTGAACAGGTCCATCTGCACACTTGCAAGTTAAGGAGTCAGAATCCGTGTGAGAAATCCTAACAAAAATAAATGACTGGGAGAGACTGAAGGAGTTAATGTCTCAAACGTTGTGGTGGGGCAAGTTCTGCTTTAAGGACTAACTCTGCCTAGCAAAGAACCACAGGTGAAAAGAAGCCCATCAGCGCCCATCAGCAACAGGAGCGGAAGGGCATGCTGGAGGGTGCACGGCTCCCTGTTCTCCTGTGCTGTTCTGATGTCCTGAGCAGGGCAGCTCACCAGGTACGGCTAAAGATCACATCGGCAGGAAAGGGCCAACTACTCCCCAAACGACACCCCCCAAGCCCACGGCCCAAAGGTATCTAGTTAGCCTAATGAGTTCGAGTGCCAGCCCGAGGGAGGGGCAAGGAGATTATAAAAGGACATGAACTGAAGCCCCATGTGCACAAGCCCACCGGGATTGGACCCCTCGGCTGACTGAACCAACGCTGGACCCAGGACTGGTGAAATCTTTCTCTTCTCTCTCTCTTCCCTTTTCCTCTTCCGTAATCCCTACACCTCATCCCTTTAGACATAAACCACTGACCAAGTCTGAGACCAGGAGTGGGTCCAGCCACCCCCAGGCTCCTCGCTGAGGAGGAGTCTAGAAAGCAAGGGGGTCTGCTCTGAACCTCGTGACTCAACGGGAGGGATCGCCTGATTGTCTTCCCTGAACTGACTCCCAAATAGGCAAGGCCTGTAGTATATGTTTGGTGATGCATGGTTAGCACATGTTACACAGTGTACTGACACAGTTTCATGCCAGTTTTTGTTGCGAGCATACCAGTTTTGGTGGTGAGCATGCCAGTTCTTCTTGTGAGCGAATAAAAATTGAGTTTTGTGAGTTAAAGGATCCCTGGTGTCGTTTCACCTTAATGCTGACCTGGGAATCGGCAAACCTGAGTCATCATCCTGAGAAATCGGGATGTGACAATGACCAAAAAAGAACTGAAAATAACAGTTGATGAAAGCAAAGGGGAATGGGATGAGGAAGTGTAATGGCATCATCACTTTTTCACAATTTTGAGCACAGGCATCTGATGGTGGAAATTTCAGCATTGCATAGTAATTCATTCTGACACTAATGGAACTATTTAAAATGCATGATAATATCTTTCTGAGGAATAATGCATGGTACTTGAAAGCAAACTTGGCATGATGAGGAGGAAGAGAAGACACATACTCCACTGTGGTATCCCCTCACATATTTCTAAATGAGAAGAACTATTGTTTCAAAGCGCTTCAAAGAACTATTGCTTGTTTCATTTATGACAAATAGTTAGTACTTCTGTCACTGGAGGGGCAAGAGTTGTTTATGTGACATTGACCTTCATAACAGTACAGAAAAAACCAAGCAGTATGTGAAGGAAAAGAGTGTGTTGATATCTTCTTCTACATGCAAAAATCAACCAAACAACACACCTAAATTCTTGAAAGATATTGGTTCAGCCACTTGCTCCACCTAGTCCAGTCATCATCTAGCCAAATTCACAGTAATTTCCACAGGGTTTCACTTGAAGAGAAATAAATCAAGTAAAATTATCAGGATTTGGCCCATAAATATATAAATCTGCTGTTACCAGATTTAGTTACTGTTATCAGTTTAAACCAGAAGGCTACCTGAGACAATTTGGGGAACCTGACCCCACCCTCCCTATTTAATACATCAAGATAGGCTTTTACAGGCAGGTCACAATGAGTTTGAAGTTTGAATTCCCATGTGCTGCATCTAGCACAGGAGCAAGAACTATTTTCATTTCACTTACAATGGACCTGATTTCCATAAATCTGTGCATTTATAACACTTAAAGATACCATGACTCTATATGAAATCACAGCAATTGCACTGGCAGAAATTGAAAATGGGCATTTTTGTTGACTTATTAAAAGACTGGGTCAGCAATAAATAAGTTAAAATATGTCTTAAAAATCCAAGGAGTTATGTGCTGTATTTTAGATCAATAAAAATAATGACAGTGTTTGAAGCTGCATTACAGCCAGTTTTATAGCCAAACATTCAGAGAAGTGTTGTAAGACTGACCGAAGTGCACATTTGGGCTTCTGCCTAAGAATTACTATGCTAGGCAGAACACCATCTAGAAAACTGGGAAAATTCAGTTAGAAACACATCTCCTTAGAGTTGTGTTAGTTACTTTTGGTGTTACTATCCAGATGACAGTTCCGGATCCTGTTCTTACTCTTCTTAATTCTCTCTACAATAGTCAGCATATGCATATACATGTATACACTCAGGTCGTCCAGGCTGAGAAGTGTAACTAGCCATTTTAAGCTATTCTTATGCTAAACAGGGCTTAGAGTGTAAAATCTTTTGTTATTTTATCTACTTGCACTTGTACAGTTAGCGTTTTGCTTGAAGAACTGACGATAGTTCATGTTTAATGTGGTATAGGGAAGAAACAGAACATGGATTTCTCACCTGATTGACAAACTTTTAGACCTGAATATTCAATAAAAAGCATGGTCTTTATTCAGGCAAGGTCAGTAGGTCAAATATATGAACCCTAAACATATCTTTTTTTTTTCTTTTTTTCCCCTTCTTTTTTCTTTTTTTCCCCTTCTTTTTTTCTCTTTCCCTCCTTCTTTTTTCTTTTTCCCTCCTTCTTTTTTCTTTTTCCCCTCTTTCTTTTTTCTTTTTCCCTCCTTCCTTCTTCCTTCCTGCTTTTTTCTTTTTTGCTTTTTGCTTTTATTTTCTCTCCCTGTGTCACTCCTATCTGCCTCCTTCTCCAGCTTGTCCAAGTTCCTCTGAATCAGAAGCATTTTCCTGCATTCTAGATATACATATTTACCTGAACAGCCCATCTATCGAACTTTCATCTTAGACATAATGTCAAGTTCATGTTGTCATATTGCCATGCAGAAAGTCTGTGCCTTTCTTAAAGCAAGATAACAGTAGTAACAGACGAACCACTATCAAACTTCCCAAAACATCTCTAGGATTTACTTTAGCTACTTCTCCAAAAAGAAATTTTCTTAATTTGCTTAAAAATAGTAACTATTTCTTCTGCCCTCTAGCAAATGTGAGAAGTTACCTAAATTAACATTGTCCAAAAAGATGGATATGTATGTTTAGACTCACTGACAATTCCAAAGAATTTACCAAAAATGTATACAGAATATTCATTGAAATAAACAACCACTTGGACAACACATTTTGACAAATATCTGCATACATCAAAAATAAAACAAATGTTATGTAGTCTGAAGAATTCGGTCAATTCACAGGTTTAATTGGTCAGCTGCCTTTAGCAAACATGTCTGCAAGATGATATCTAACATGGAAGAGATATGAAAGAGAAAAGACATTTATAACAGGAAGCTTAAGAGACAAGGTGGACAAAAAATATCTGAACAGTTTATTCTGAATCTCTCAGAATGTGAAACATCTGACTAAATGGAGATGTTTAATCTGAGTTAGTCACTGTGGATTTCCTGTCTAATCTATGACAATCTAATCAAAATAGTTGGTGGTGTCCAGGACATGATTAATCTCATCTGAAAGTAGATGTCTAAAATAAACCAGATCAATCAAGCCTGAAAAGTGCCTATGAAGGCACTTCTAAGTGAAGAGAACTTCACTAATTGAAAAGGGAGTTTAGGAGAATAGTTCAGACACTTATGTCTATACTGTAGATGTATACAGCTAGATGAGATGAGTCCTGTCCTTGGGCTCTTCAACTTACATTCAGCAGCAATTTGAAACTTGATTTGTGGATCACTGGGTCAGATTCTGCCAGTGGAAAGCAGAAAAGAGACCAGAATGGAAAATCAAATAATTCTTTCTTAAGTGTAAGAAACAAGGAAAAATTCCTACAACATTATTTTTCTCTGACTCATCAGTTTTGAAATTACATCATTAAATGTATAATTAATGCCATACCAATATGGCATATTTAGAAAGCTGCTGTGTCAATATTTCTAGAATACAGAGATGTAGTTACTTTCAGCTACTTTATTGTGCAATGCTAATGAGTTAAAGCAACTGGGATAACACTTCAGATTTTCCAGTCCTGGAATCATGTATCTGTGAAGCCTGGGCTTCTGTTAAAATAGAAAGGTCATCCAGTTGGGTAAGCAGAAGGTGGTGGTGGTGGGGGAGGAAATATTATGTGGAAGACCATTAATTTGAATAAACATTTGCCTCTGGGCAGTCTAAATTCTAAAAAAACCTTGAGTTGACAGCTCAAAAGGCTCAAGGGTTAAAAGAGGATGTTTAGAAGACTGGGTGGGTTTTACACAGGTAATCTAATGAAGCAGAATAGAAATAAAGGCAGTGAGCTAAGGAGAACCGATTGGTGAACTATGGCTGTTATACACATCCTAAAGAAGGAGGGTAAACAAAACCATACACTCAAAAAGATTTCAAAAGCTCTTGGAGGGCACAGATCTGCTTAGGAAGTTATAGTGTACCTTCATAGTAGTTTATAGTATCTGTAGTCTACCTCACAGTAGAGATTCTTTAAAGCTAGCCCAAATAGCAGAGTCAACGTGACGTTAGCACTATAAAGGTCTGCAATGCCAAAACCCAGTGCCACTGTTTGGAACCATCCTAGGATCACATTGATGGCTCATATCTCTTTAGGCTATGAGGTAACTCCCAATGGTGGCAAACCCTTATAAACCACTTGTGTGACTGTTTTCTTTTGTTATCTCTATGTCAGGAGTCAGAGGGAGTTGCAAACTGCTACCATTCTCTAGATCCAGATAATCTCAAAATTTAAATGTCAGCACCACCCTAGCAGTTCCTCCCATGGTATTCACATCAGCTCATACCATGAAGTGCTTTTACTTTTTACATTTTGGTACTCTTTCTGTAAATCTCCAGGGGAAAAACACAGTGGTAAAACCAAGCAGTTTATCTCACTGACATTTGGAGCATGGAAACTCTGAGTCTTTTGTGAATGTACGAGGATGTAGTAACTCCCTGCCAGCTTCCCAGACCTGGTAGTGGCATAGGGAGGGATCTGGGGGCCTCTGGGGGAATGAAAGGAACTGAGTGGCCCATGGAGAAATTAGGCAACATGAGGAGAAAAGAAAAAGGTTAGGATGTTTATTTTAAAGTTGAGCTTCACTCAGATAACATGAACCTCTAGGGCCTATCAGCTTGTCTGGACGTAAGATTTGTGGCACTTTCTGTTGGGCCATTAAATGAATTACACAAACTGCTCATAAAAATACATCCTCCCAGTCATGGATTTTTTGCTGCTACATATTCACTAGGCTCTTAATGTTGTGCCTAAAAAAAAATATACAGGAGAATATACGCATATGCACACATATTTATAGATACGTGTATGTATATATGTGTGTGCATGCATCCTTCCATATCTATTGAAGCAAACAATAACTTATTTTTACATATTTGAAGCATCTTTTTTTCCTCAATAGCTAACAGAAATGAAATCTCATTTCTTCTAAAGAAGACTCTTGTATTTGCCTAGGGAGATTTGTAATTATCCTGCTAAGAAAGTTAGTAACAATAACTATTTCATCAAAGTTCACAATCAGTTTAGGAGTGGGGAAGAAAGTGAAGAATATGACTTAGGGATAGGATATTGTCATGATATGACAAAAAGCTCCTTGAAACCTGGTAAATTTCTTTTTAAAAATCATACTGTGCCAGGGCCTAAGTTGCCAAATTAAAAATGAATATCAGTAAGGTATGCTTTCAGTTTTAAGAACATGTGAAGTATTAGTTAATATATTTAGAAATCTACCCTTTTACTTCAATTTTATACAGCCTATTTTCAACAAGTTGAAATATGTATGTGTGTTGCAGGCATAACGTTACTCAACAGAAGTAATTTCTTGCTGAGAATTAACTTTTGGCAACTTTTATTTTCTGACTATTAAAGTTGTTCTGAATACTTAACTCAGCTAAGCAAGAACTGAAATATTCCCAATTTGAGTAAGAATCACCTTAGTTTTTCCTTAATGGAAAAAACCTGGAATTATAAAAACCACTTTGGGTCCATAGTGCCAACCATGCTTGAGATCAATGTACAGCAATCCTTACTCCTGACCTTGGAGGAACTACCAGATTTTCCTCTCAGAT